>NC_060144.1:558244838-558867361 GCF_021461385.2 Schistocerca piceifrons
GACAGGCCAATTAGGCGGTAATGAAAATGAGAACTGCTGTATCCAGTCTAAGGGATATATTTCTGATTTATTGTTTCTAAGGACTTTAAATTTGTGAAGTGAGAGAAAATGATAATAGTCAAAACCATCTTGTCTTACATGCTGTACCATCTTGTATTGTATGTTGCACAGGTTGGCTGTTGTTAAAGTGCGTGCTTGTTGTTGTGTGTTCAGTGTCTTCTTCTCGGACACACTGTTATCTACCAATATTATGTGCCAAAGGGGAACTGCCAAAATGTTGTGTTTGTTGTGACTGTGAGTTACTGTTCCTTTTATTGAACGTGGAGAAATTCTTAATCGAAGCACCGTCCTGATGTAAACTGTTCATTTTCTCACCTAACTTGTTGTTGTGTGTGCCAAGCTGATTAATGGCATGTTGCATTGCTTGATATTCCTGTGAACGTGTAAGTGGTATAGGTGAAGTGTCATCAGATTTAGCATAATTCTGATTTTCCATAGCTCCCATCTTGTAGGCAGGGCATCATATTTCTCAGTGAGCGATTGCATCTGAGCTGTACTGTTGGAATAAATAGTGTCAATATGTTTCTGTAGCTTACGTCCGCTCTTTGTAAGTTTCTTAATGTCAGATTTTAATGCGTCCGAGTCATTTTCGAGTTCTAGCTGCGCGATTCTATATGTGATGGTCTCTAAATCGTCTGTGAGTTTATCTTCCGTGCTTTGAAGACGAGTATTGGTTTCTGTTTAGTGTTCACTTAGATCGGCTTGGATCTGTATGTTCGTATCTTGCACGGTTTTTAAGTTCACCGGAAACTGTGTTTATATTGTTATCTACATAAGTTTTAATCCGACCAAAAATTTTCTTACAATCTTCCTGTCGTTCTGTGTTTAACATTTGACGAAGCTCTTTGACTCTTTCGTCCTGTTGTTGTGTAAACTGCTGGTAACGAGTGTTTTATGCTTCAATGTGTTGCTTTGCACTCATTAAGTTTACTTCCTTGTTCTGTGAAACGTTCATTCATTTGTTGTAAGATGGATTAAATATCGTCACGCAATTGTTTAGTGGTGTCACTGCATTGCTGATCTACTGATTTAATCTCATCATTTAACTGTTTTGATATATTGTCTTGTTTTTCAGATATTTGATTAAAACGTTCATACCTACTATTATTATATTGTTGGAGAATCTGATAGAGGGGATCTTTTCCTGTCTGAACTTCACTTAGTTTTGTACTTTGAATGTTTTGTTGCACGATAGATGATTCATTGATAGTCCTAGAAACATCATTACTTAACTTTGGATTAGAATTGGATGTAATGGGTCCGGAATGTATTGTGCTTCAACTCGTATCTGGTGTTGTGTGCGCAATTGTGTGGTCTGTGGTCACCTCTGTTTCCTTGGTATTAAAACTGACACTGTGTGTTTTTGTAACTTTTGCACTCTTAAAGTGGTGTTTCAGCGGCTTCCGAATCAGCGGAATGTGCCGTTTGATCGTTCGCTTTACTCGGCCATGTTTATTTGAGAAAATTTGTTCATTAGGCACTAATGATGTGCGTTCATTGCCTGCTGTACGCTCCACAACAGGAAATGAAATATTATCAGAATCTGTTTCCATGGCAGTGAAGTTGTTCTGTGCATTCGACATATTATTAGTTTCTGTTTCATTAGCACGCAACGGACTGTTCACTGTTTTGCGCGGCATACTCAGTTAAGAAATTTAATGGACGAACCATTACCAAGAGAAAGACAATGAATGGCAATACAACAGAGCAAAAAATTTGCCGTTGACTGTTGAAAAAAAATTAGTACAAATTAGTAAATGCGTAGCCCCAAAATTTCTGACTACACTTATTACTATTCAAATGGGAGGAGAACCTAAGTCTCACTATGTTGTAACCAAAAGATTCTCAAACAGTTACCATCCTGGCAGTGTTATCGCCATGTGTAACGTTTATGTCTAAAGTAACGTATGATATTTATGTCGAACAAAGAACAGTTACATCTACTGGTTGCGTGTATCTGTACATGCACCTCATCCAGTTTTAAAGAACAGTAAGAAAGAAATACCAGTAAACCTAAACTAATTAAAACTTACGCGTGATAATGACAAGTTAGAGGTAGGTACGTTCAGATCTTCTCGATCTTACTACAACCCTGTAAATCTGAATAACTAGAAAAGAGGTTCCTATGTGAAAATCCATAAACTGTGTGAAATAGATTCCTTACCTCGTATTGTTGTCGTCTTGGATAACGCATTGTTCTGCTCTCAACATACTAAACTAACTACATTTTCAAAACCTAAAATGCAAAGTATTGCACTGAGATACATTTAGAATTTGTTTAAATAAAAACGACTTGGAACTGGAAGGCGGAACATGAGTGAAGAGAATCACTGTAATATCTTACTTGAAAATCAAACTGCATTGTGAAACTGACTTGCTATTGTTCAGCTATATCACAAAAATTACATTTACGCAAACAAATTATTTTTACAAAAAATGCAATAAAATATTTGGGATTATATACAAAGAAACTCGTTCAACAGCAAAAGCGCATACATGCGTGAATATTGATTACCCTGTTGTAGAGCGGTGTAACAATACGTAGAAAAAATGTCGAAAAATACTTCATCAAAATTTCGTAATAATATTTGTTGCATTTTCTTAATAAATTTTACTTCAAATCTTATTTCTTCCATGTATCATTAATACACTACTGGCCATTAAAATTGGTACACCACGAAGATGACATGCTACAGACACGAAATTTAACCGCCAGGACGAAGATGCTGTGATATGCAAATAATTAGCTTTTCAGAGCATTCAGACAAGGTTGGCGCCTATGGCGACACCTACAACGTGCTGACATGACGAAAGTTTCCAATCGTACACAAAAAGCAGTTGACCGGCGTTGCCTAGTGAAACGTTGTTGTGATGCCTCGTGTAAGGAGGAGAAATGCGTACCATCACGTTTCCGACTTTGATAAAGGTCGGATTGTAGCCTATCGCGATTGCGGTTTATCGTATCAAGACATTGGTGCTCGCGTTGGTCGAGATCCAATGACTGTTAGCAGTATATGGAATCGGTGGGTTCAGGAGGGTAATACGGAACGCCGTGCTGGATCCCAACGGCCTAGTATTTCTGGCAGTCGAAATGACAGGCATCTTATCCGCATGGCTGTAACGGATCGTGCAGCCACGTCTTGATCCCTGAGTCAACAGATGGGGACGTTTGCAAGACAACAACCATCTGCACGAGCAGTTTGACGACGTTTGCAGCAGCATGGAGTATCAGCTCGGAGACCATGGCTGCGGTTACCCTTGACGCTGCATCACAGACAGGAGCGCCTGCGATGGTGTACTCAATGACTAACCTGGGTGCACGAATGGCAAAACGTCATATTTTCGGATGAATCCAGGTTCTGTTTACAACATCATGATGGTCGCATCCGTGTTTGGCGACATCGCGGTGAACGCACATTGGAAGCGCGTATTCGTCATCGCCATACTGGCGTATCACCCGGCGTGATGGTATGGGGTGCCATTGGTTACACGTCCGGTCACCTCTTGTTCGCATTTACGGCACTTTGAACAGTGGACGTTACATTTCAGACGTGTTACGAACCGTGGTTCTACCCTTCATTCGATCCCTGCGAAACCCGACATTTCAGCAGGATAATGCACGACCGCACGTTGCAGGTCCTTTACGGGTCTTTCTGGATACAGAAAATGATCGGCTTCTGCCCTGGCCAGCACATTCTTCAGATCTCTCACCAATTGAAAACGTCAGATCAATGGTGGCCGAGCAACTGGCTCGTCACAATACGCTAGTCGCTACACTTGTTGAACTGTGGTATCGTGTTTAAGCTGCATGGGCAGCTGTACCTGTACACACCGTCGAAACTCTGTTTGACTGAATGCCCAGGCGTATCAAGACCGTTATTACGACCAAAGGTGGTTGTTCTGGGTACTGATTTCTGAGAATCTATGAACCCAGATTGCGTGAAAATGTAATCACATGTCAGTTCTAGTATAATATATTTGTCCAATGAATACCCTTTTATCATCTGCATTTCTTCTTGATGTAGAAATTTTAATGGCCAGTAGTGTACACAACACTGAACTTGATACACTGAATATTTCATGCTAAGCAGCTGCCCACTCCGGAGCTTCGCAACACACACTGCCAACCGCTGGCGCGCCACTCCTGCTACTGCCCGACCCAACACAAGCTCTTTGTTGCACATATTCTGTCTCAGCTATAGCTGCCTCGCAGCGTTATTTCACGCGTACATCTATGTAATCGATATATCGCTTATGCTCTTGGATAAAATGTTTAAATTTACAATTTTCATCACATGTAGCTGTTTCAACCACAATTCTTGCTTGTCGGGCCGTTTGGTGGGCGCCAGTCAGATTGTTACCCCACCGCTGTCTGGGGCGTCTGAAATTGTTATCATTTGATTGGCTGTAGCTGTACATCACCTCTACCTATTTCCGTACTATTCACATAAATTCTTCGCAGTGTGTCGCTTTTTTTTCTTTTTGAGTTTATTTCCTGGTAACAGTTTGACTCCAGGTTTATTGAAATACAACGTCACTATATTGTTGTTGTTGTGATCTTCAGTCCTGAGACTGGTTTGATGCAGCTCTCCATGCTACTCTATCCTCTGCAAGCTTCTTCATCTCCCAGTACTTACTGCAACCTACATCCTTCTGAATCTGCTTAGTGTATTCATCTCTTGGTCTCCCTCTACGATTTTTACCCGCCACGCTGCCCTCCAATGCTAAATTGGTGATCCCTTGATGCCTCAGAACATGTCCTACCAACCGGTCCCTCTTTCTTGTCAAGTTGTGCCACAAACTCCTCTTCTCTCTAATTCTACTCAATACCTCACCTCTTTCGTTATATGATTTACCCATCTAATCTTCAGCATTCTCCTGTAGCACCACATTTCGATAGCTTTTATTCTCTTCTTGTTCAAACTATTTAACGTCCATGTTTCACTTCCATACATGGCTACACTCCATATAAATACATTCAGAAACGACTTCCTGACACTTAAATCTATACTCTATGTTAACAAATTTCTCTTCTTCAGAAACGCTTTCCTTGCCATTGCCAGTCTACATTTTATATCCTCTCTACTTCGACCATCATCAGTTTTTTTGCTCCCCAAATAGCAAAACTTCTTTACTACTTTAAGTTTCTCATTTCCTAATATAATTCTCTCAGCATCACCCAACTTAATTCGACTGCATTCCATTATCCTCGTTTTGCTTTTGATGATGTTCATCTTATATCCTCCTTTCAAGACACTGTCCATTCCGTTCAACCGCTCTTCCATGTCATTTGCTGTCTCTGACAGAATTACAATGTCATCGGCGAACCTCAAAGTTTTTATTTCTTCTCCCTGGATTTTAATTCCAACTCCGATTTTTCTTTTGTTTCCTTTACTGCTTGTTCAATATACAGATTGAATAACATCGGGGATAGGCTAGAACACTGTCTCACTCCCTTCCCAACCAATGCTTCCCTTTCATGCCCCATGACTCTTATAGCTGCCATCTGGTTTCCGTACAAATTGTAAATAGCTTTTCGCTCCCTGTATTTTACCCCTGCCGCCTTTAGAATGTGAAAGAGAGCATTCCAGTCAACATTGTCAAAAGCTTTCTCTAAGTCTACAAATGCTAGAAACGTAGGTTTGCCTTTCCTTAATCTGTCTTCTAAGCTAAGTCGTAAGGTCAGTATATCCTCACGTGTTCCAATATTTCTACGGAATCCATACTGATCTTCCCCGATGTCGGCTTCTACCAGTTTTTCCATTCGTCTGTAAAGAATTCGTGTTAGTATTTTGCAACTGTGACTTATTAATCTGATAGTTCGGTAATTTTCACACCTGTCAACACCTGCTTTCTTTGGGATTGGAATTATTATACTCTTCTTCAAGTCTGAGGTTATTTCGCCCGTCTCATACATCTTGCTCACCAGATGGTAGAGTTTTGTCAGGACTGGCTCTCCCAAGACCGTCCGTAGTTCTAATGGTATGTTGTCTACTCCCGGGGCCTTGTTTCGACTCAGGTCTTTCAGTGCTCTGTCAAACTCTTCACGCAGTATCGTATCTCCCATTTCATCTTCATCTACATCTCCTTCCATTTCCATAATATTGTCCTCAAGTACATCGCCCTTGTATAGACCCTCTATATATTCTTTCCACCTTTCCGCTTTCCCTTCTTTGCTTAGAACTCGGTTTTCATCTAAGCTCTTGATATTCATACAAGTGGTTCTCTTTTCTCCAAAGGTCTATTTAATTTTCCTGTAGGCAGTATCTACCTTACCCCTTGTTCTCTAGCCATCCCTGCTTAGCCATTTTGCACTTCCTGTCGATCTCATTTTCGAGACGTTTGTATTCCATTTTGTCTGCTTCATTTACTGCATTTTTATATTTTCTCCTTTCATCAGTTAAATTCAATATTTCTTCTGTTACCCAAGAATTTCTACTACACCTCGTCTTTTTTACCTACTTGATCCCCTGCTGCCTTCACTACTTCATCGCTCAGAGCTACCCATTCTTCTTCTACTGTATTTCTTTCCCCCATTCCTCTCAATTGTTCCCTTATGCTCTTCCTAAAGCTCTCTACAACCTCTGGTTCTTTCAGTTTATCCAGGTCCTATCTCATTAAATTCCCACGTTTTTGCAGTTTCTTCAGGTTTAATCTGCAGTTCATAACCAATAGATTGTGGTCAGAGTCCACATCTGCCCCTGGAAATGTCTTACAATTTAAAACCTGGTTCCTAAATCTCTGTGTTACCATTATATAATCTATATGATACATTATAGTATCTCCAGGATCCTTCCATGTATACAACCTTCTATCATGATTCTTGAACCAAGTGTTAGCTATGATTAAGTTATGCTCTGTGCAAAATTCTACAAGGCGGCTTCCTCTTTCGTTTCTTACCCCCAATCCATATTCACCTACTATGTTTCCTTCTCTCTCTTTTCCTACTCTCGGATTCCAGTCACCCATGACTATTAAATTTTCGTCTCTCTTCACTACCTGAATAATTTCTTTTATCTCATCATACATTTCATCAATTTCTACATCATCTGCACAGCTAGTTGGCGTATAAACTTGTACTACTATAGTAGGCGTGGGCTTCGTGTCTATCTTGGCCACAATAATGCGTTCACTGTGCTGTTTGTAGTAGCTTACCCGCACTCCTATTTTTTTAATTCATTATTAAACCTACTCCTGCATTACCCCTATTTGATTTTGTGTTTATAACCCTGTAGTCACCTGACCAGAAGTCTTGTTCCTCCTGCCACCTAACTTCACTAATTCCCACTATATCTAACTTTAACCTATCCATTTCCCTTTTTAAATTTTCTAACCTACCTGTCCGATTATGGGATCTGACATTCCACGCTCCTATCCGTAGAACGCCAGTTTTCTTTCTCCTGATAACGACATCCTCTTAAGTAGTCACCGCCCGGAGATCCGAGTGGGGCACTATTTTACCTCCGGAATATTTTACCCAAGAGGACGCCATCGTCATTTAACCATACAGTAAAGCTGCATGCTCTGTGAAAAAATTACGGCTGTAGTTTCCCCTTGCTTTCAGCCGTTCGCAGTACCAGCACACCAAGGCCGTTTTGGTTAGTGTTACAGGGCCAGATCAGTCAATCATCCAGATTGCTGCCCTTGCAACTACTGAAAAGGCTGCTGTCCCTCTTCAGGAACCACACGTTTGTCTGACCTCTCAACAGATACCCCTCCGTTGTGGTTGCACCTACGGTACGGCCATGTGTATCGCTGAGGCACACAAGCCTCCCCACCAACGGCAAGGTCCATGGTTCTTGGGGGGATGCAATGAAGTATCTGTGAAACGCTACTGGTTTTCTCATTATACTGAACACGCTGTACGACTAAAACATCTTGGGATATTGTATTTCAAAAGGCAGGTTTTCCCCAGTGTCATTACAATTTCGCTAACTGTTTAGAATGTAATGATCACGAGGCTCCAGATAGTGAGAAAAACGCAGTGGCAAGATGAAACGTAGAGGGAGAGTGTACTGGTACCTTACCTGGAGCACGCTAGCCGAGAACAAGCTAGTTTGTTTCTATAGTACACAACCAACCAATACGTGCACTTTCAGAACTCGAATAACACTACATCACCACACTTACTTTAAAGCTCCCTGACAGATTATAACTCTACGTGTGACACATGCACGAACGAATTTCCCGTCGTTTCGCGAGGAGGCTGAGAAGGTAAGCAATCCACGCACACCTCCCTACCGAACTAAAAGCTTCAGTTAGCTAATGTCTGCCGTTGTCTACTTATAACTTAACTATGTACACTTTTCTGAAATCTGTAGTCCGTGGTCGCTCTAGGACGAAGAGTGGTTTGACGCAATTCTCTACGCTAATCTAACGTTTTCAACCCTGTGTGTCTCTGGATAACTACCGAATCCTATACTCATTTGAACATGCGTATTGTAATCAAGTCTTGTTCACTCTCCAAGTTCCGTCCGTTACCAACTTCACTCTTCGTTGGTGACCTAGAATGTGTACTACCAACTTATCCCACCTTTTGTTCAAAATTTTAATAATGCCTTTCTTCCCGATTGATTCATCACCTCTTCAATAGTTGTGCCGTCTAATCATCTTATTTTTATATTTCGTCTGTAACATCACATACTCTGTTCTCATACTGTCTGAAGCATTTATCATCCACGTTTCACTTCGAAACAAGGCTACACTCTAGACAAACATCATCTGAAAAGACTTCCTAACGCTTAAATTTATGTTAGATTCCATTCCGTTCAACTGATTTCGCAAGTGCTTTGACGTCATTTCAATGCCCAAAGCAAACTTGTTTCTTACTTTATTTCTTCTTCTTGAATTCAAATTCCCTTCTCGTATTTCTCCTTGGTTTCCTTTACTGCTTGCTCAATGTACAGATTGAATATCATCAGAGATAGGAGATAGACTGCAGCCCTGTTCTTTTCAACAACTGCTTCACTTTCAAGTCTTAGACTCCTATAACTCTGCATTCTGGTTTCTGTAAATGTTTTACATATACATTTCGCTCCCTCTATTTTATCTCAGCTATCTTCAGATTTATGGAGAGTGTATTAAAGTCAACACTGTCAAAAGCTTTACATTTGCTGTATTTACGACTACACGCTTACCCTATAGGTCGTAATTGAAATCTATGACGGAATTCTTCGTGTCACATTTTCAAGCAGAACTAATACAGTCACAGCCATTAGAAGGAATATCAAATTTCTATATTTACGAAATACGTGGCGCAGCATGTGGCTCCTTAATCGCTATACAGCAGATACAGTACGTCTTGTACAATACGCAGGCTGTTGTTTAATACTTAGACACAACTGGGATTGTAATCTCTTTTAATCACTCCACATTTAAAGACAAATTTTGCCTTAAATCTGTCCTCTTAATACACACACACACTACTGTCTTTCAGGCTATCTGGAATATTATCAACCTTGTTTGTCCCTTATTCAGTTACACCTCATACCCTAGAGCTAAAATACACCACTGGCCATTAAAATTGCTACAACAAGAAGAAATGCAGATGATAAACGGGTATTCATTCGACAAATATATTATACTAGAACTGACATGTGATTACATTTTCACGCAATTGTGGTGCACAGGTCCCGCGAAATTAGAACCCAGAACAACCACCTCTGGACGTAATAACGACCTTGATACGCCTGGGCATTCAGTCAAACAGATTTTGGATGGTGAGTACAGGTCAGCTGTCCATGCAGCTTCAACACGATACCACAGTTCATCAAGAATAGTGACTGGCGTATTGTGAAGAGTCAGTTGCTCGTCCACCATTGACCAGACATTTTCAATTGGTGAGAGTTCTGGAGAATGTGCTGGCCAGGGCAGCAGTCGAACATTTTCTGTATCCAGAAAGGCCCGTACAGGACCTGCAACATGCGGTCGTGCATTATCCTGCTGAAACGTAGGGTTTCGCACGGACCGAATGAAGGGTAGAGCCACGGGTCGTAACACATGTGAAATGTAACTTCCACTGTTCAAAGCGCCGTCAATGCATACAAGACGTGACCGAGACGTGTAACCAATGGCACCCCATACCATCACGCCGGGTGATACGCCAGTATGGCGATGACGAATACACGCTTTCAATGTGCGTTCACCGCGATGTCGCCAAACACGAATGCAACCATCATAATGCTGTAAACAGAATCTGGATTCATCCAAAAAAATGATGTTTTGCCATTCATGCACCCAGGTTCGTGATCGAGTACACCATCGCAGGCGCTCCTGTCTGTGATGCAGCTCAAGGGTAACCGCAGCCATGGTCTTCGATCTGATAGTCAATTCTGCTGCAAACGTCGTCGAACTGTTCGTGCAGATGTTTATTGTCTTGCAAACGTCCCCATCTGTTGACTCTGGGATCAAGACGTGGCTGCACGATCCGTTACAGCCATGCGGATAAGATGCCTGTCACCTCGACTGCTAGTGATACGAGGCCGTTGGGATCCAGCACGGCGTTCCGTATTACCCTCCTGAACCCACCGATTCCATATACTGCTAACAGTCATTGGATCTCGACCAACGCGCCGGCCGGAGTGGCCGAGCGGTTAAAGGCGCTACAGTCTGGAACCGCACGACCGCTATGGTCGCAGATTCGAATCCTGCCTCGGGCATGGATGTGTGTGATGTCCTTAGGTTAGTTAGGTTTAAGTAGTTCTAAGTTCTATGGGACTTATGACCACAGCAGTTGAGTCCCATAGTGCTCAGAGCCATTTGAACCATTTTTTTCGACCAACGCGAGCAGCAATGTCGCGATACGATAAACCGCAATCGCGATAGGCTACAATCCGACCTTTATCAAAGTCGGAAACGTGATGGTACGCATTTCTCCTCCTTACACGAGGCATCACAACAACGTTTCACCAGGCAACGCTTGTCAACTGCTGTTTGTGTATGAGAAATCGGTTGGGAACTTTCCTCATGTCAGCACGTTGTAGGTGTCACCTCCGGCGCCAACCTTGTGTGAATGCTCTGAAAAGCTAATCATTTGCATATCACAGCATGTTCTTCCTGTCGGTTAAATTTCGCCTCTGTAGCACGTCATCTTCGTGGTGTAGCAATTTTAATGGCCAGTAGTGTATCTTATGTATCTGTTAAAATTAGTAAATAAAAAGAGTTTGTCCAGACGGCGAATGTAATCTTTCACCTAGCGCAGTTTAAGCTAACAATCTATGGACAGCACTGACGTGTCGGTAATGTTATACCACAGTGAAAGTAGAATCTTGTCATACACGTAGAAAAAGTGCTGCGAACTCGCCATTCGTTGACGTCCATTTTCGGCAGAGGTTATACACACGAAGAGATTTCGTTAAACAGTTTTTAACTACAAGTATGTAGGGAATCCTGCTGTGAAACAGTGGCAAGAGAATTTTTACTCATACACTTCATAAGAAACACAGTCTAAGACAAAAAGACTGAAGAGAACGACACACCACGATTTGAATAATCCGAATGGGACGGATGTACAGAGGAACAAATTATTACAATTTCCGAAAAAAATGGATAATTTATTCGAGTGAAAGAGTTTCCCAAACCGAGCAGTTGAACAACGCGTTGGCCTACCTGTGGCCCTTCGTCTTGGCATGGATTGACATACTTGGTGGCTGTCCTCTTGGGAGACATCGTGCCGAATCCTATCCAATTAGGGCGTTAGATCTTCAAAATGCCGAGATTTGGTGCACCCTGCCCATAAGCTCCAAACGTTCTTATCTGGGAGAGATCTGGCGACCTTTCTGAAAGGGCTTGGCCAGCACGAAGACGAGCAGCAGAAAGTCTCGCCGTGTGTGCCCGGGCATTATCTCCCTGAAATGTAAGCCCAGGATGGTTTGCCACTAAGGCTAACAAAACTGGGCGAAGAATATCGCCGACGTACCGCTGTATTGCAAGGTTGCTGCGCTGATAAGGAAAGGGATCCTGTTACGAAATAGAATGGCACCCCAGTCCATGACTGCTGGTTGTCGGACCGTAAGGCGGGCGACAATCGCGTTGATGTCCAGCCGCAGTGCACGGCGTCTCCAGACGCCTCTTCGCAGGACACCGGAGCTCAGTTCGAAGCGAGGCTCATCACTGAAGGCAGTTCTACTTCAGTCAGTGAGATTTCAGGGTGAACGTGCCCGACATCACCAAAAACAGGTTTGGTGGTGTACAGAGGTCAGTGGTAGTCAGCGTGAGGTGGGCAGTCAACTCAGACACGAGCTATTGATGCTCCTTGTAGTCACTGAAAAACTAGTTGCAGGAAGTATCGATGATTGTGATAGGTCCGGGGCTCTGAGTACCTCTCTGACGACTGATAGTACTTCACGTTCTATAGTCTCTCTAGGCGGATCGTTTCTTCCTGAAAGCTTGTGTTCAGGCATGGTTCTCCCATTCCTGACAACATCGTCGAATATTCCCAGAATGAGATTTTCACTCTGTAGCGGAGTGTGCGCTGATATGAAACTTCCTGGAAGATTAAAACTGTGTGCCGGACCAAGACTCGAAATCTGGGCCTTTGCCTTTCGCGGGCAAGTGCTCTACCAACTGAGCTACCCAAGCACGACTCACGCTCCGTCCTCACAGCTTTACTTCTGCCAGTACCTCGTCTCCTACCTTCCAAACTTTATAGAAGCTCTCCTGCGAACCCTGCAGAACTAGCACTCCTGAAAGAAAGGATATTGCGGAGACATGGCTTAGCCACAGCCTGGGGGATGTTTCCAGAATGAGCACTTGACCGCGAAAGGCAAAGGTCCCGAGTTCGAGTCTCGGTCCGGCACACAGTTTTAATCTTCCAGGACGTTTCCTCGTCGAATATTGGTATCGGGCCTATTCAAACGTCGAGCGACTCGCTCCTCACTTCAGCCGACTTCTTTGAACCAACTACACGTCCTCTCTCAAATGGTGACATCCACGTATATTGTCCATGCACCTGTGTGCAAAGCATAGTGACTGTGCAACTTAGTACACGGAAGGAAATTCGCAAAGGCCTTGTGCCCTTGTACCTACCTGACGCTGCTTATTACCCTTGCCAGTTGCGCAGTCAAAGTGCCCTAGAGTGTCACACATTTATCCATCGGCCCCAAAGCTTACAGTTCTGCATTTTCCGTCGATACCTGAATGAATATCAATTAGTGACCAATTTTCATAACGTCTTTGTGACAAGTCGTTGTTTTCTCCGGATTTTCCGCATTGCATGTGCTTGAAAACGTCCCGTAATCGGCATCGGTTCCCAAAGTAAGCGCAACCCTGAAAGTACAGCTAACGCAACGAACGGAATCGTTTCGTGTTTTTATAAAACTAAAACTGGAATTTAGGGGAAACCATGACGCGTAGCATTTTCCCCCTTTGAAAGACCTAATTCATCAAAGAATCGTGCACGATTAAGATACCAACAACTGCGGTTCACTCTAAATCCCAGGGCATTGCAGGTCAGAAGTTTGCTTCGTAGATTCATGATATACTTGAGTGTGAAGGGCGTCAAGTGCCTTGTAGTATTTCATACCCAATTTCATTTAAAAATCTCCTTCTCTTTTAACAGTGCTTTATATTTTAGCCGTTATTATGCGAGAAGATTGCACTTGCTACTTTTTGGTACGGAGTGTTGTGGAGGTAGACAAATTCGGCTTCTTCGGTCGTAGAATGTTTCGGTAACGGTCGTAATCTCTACCAATAATTCCTAATTTCGGCTGCGTAATGGAGGTCAGCTGCGAGCGGTCACCAGGCAAGCTAATGGACCGCTCACAGATCACACCGCTGCGCGCTGAGACACAAATGACTCGCATCCATCCGTTGCGTTACGTGTAGCATTGCAAGAGATATGCAATGGAAACCGATGACGTATGAATATCAAGTACGTATAACGAGACTGATTAATCAGATGGAGTAAACGAGCAATAACCCCCCCCCCCCCCGCCCCCCACCACCACCAGTGCTGCAATTTGACGTGGCTGCCAAAACCATGCCCTGATGTTGCTGTTAATGCCTGTTTTCAGGTCTACAGACTTTTGCGGTGAGAGTCAGTTTCAGGAAAATTCTTACTACTCACCGAGTCATACTGCAAACGCTGCAGAGTTTCTACTACCATTACACATACCCTTCATCAATATTATGTACTACTGACCCGGTGTCACTGGAACTCCAGTGCCAGTAGAGGTCCCACAGTATTGCCATGTATACCTACCCACATTACTTCCACGACGAGTCAAGAACGGCATGGAATTCGTGTTGTAATACCACGATGGAGTGAGTGTACAAGCTGTGTTACAGACAGTGGTCTTAATTTGATTTTTGTTTTCACTATTAGATAATCAGGCAGAGACCACTGCAGTGATACAGAAAACGCCACGCCATTCCTGGCGAGACTGGCAGACATTTTGTCAAACTTTCAGAAAGATATCATCCACACAATCCCAAAGATAGCAAATCGCAGAGTCAGTTAAAAGCTCATACATCCATGTTGCTGACAAGAATAATGTACAGAATATTCGAAAAGAAAATTCACGAGCTGTGAGATAAGGAACAACTTGGCTTTAATAAAAGTAAAGGTGTTGTGTACGAGTTCGTACACGATAGTAAGGGATGGTGGACTTGCAGAGTTTGTGGCCGCCCTCCGCCCAACTGCTGTCTTCGACTTCTCTGACGTAAGATATTGATGTCGTTATCCGCTGTATGTGCCCGACTTTTCGTTATATCTACACATCAGATGGAGCAGTCACAAACATCTTCACTGTAACGGCCACTAAATTTCGGGTTTTAATACTAACAATTAATGTTAACTTTTTGCTCAGTCGAACACCCCTCATTTGTTGCTGCTTTACCGAAGACAAGTAGTAAATAACGTCTTCGGATGTTACTTATTACTTACTAATACACACGCTTTTGTGGAAATCACTTTAGTTTTTTTTTATCTACAATATTTCATAATAATTAAATGATCATGAATGATTGCGTTGTGCGTATAGGGAAAAGGAGGGTTGACCTTACAATTACTCTCAGCAATTACGACAACTAAAAGTCCCGTGATTTTTATAGTTCGTCACTCAAAGATTTTATAGCAAGGACTATGGTCCATTACTATACTTCGATAAAGTCATTCAACTTCATACGCTTTTACTTTCACAACGCTAACTGCCCAGTTACGTTCTTATATTCAGTTTAACGTCCCTTCGTATAGTCCGCAGATTCTATTATCGCTTATTCGGCATGTAATAGAATTTAATACTGAGCGCTACTTTTTCTCTCTCACACAATTCCTCTTATATTCTTAGTCCGTGACATTACGGCAAAACTCTGTTCCGTATAAACTAACTATAGTCAATTTTCTTGCAGTTTGACAGAAGTTCCCTCATCCCTCCCGTAGCATATCACACGGAAATGCCCGCTATATCGCACGCCGCAGCTACCTATACATATTCAGAGCGCACAAAACAAGACAAGAGATCTAACAATACCCGCATTTAGTTCATATAGTAGAATTTAGAAACAAAAGTAGCCGGATTAAACCTTCCATGATATCCTTGAAGCGCTATTTCGCTGAGAAATTAAGCATCGGTAATTTTAATAAAAACTTTATCAGTGCTATCCATTACTTCCGATATTATCGATCACCTCCCCCCTATATGAAAGTAAGCCAGATAATATCGTTCTCAATTAAAAGGGCGGTTATAACGTGTATGCCAAGTGTCGTCGAAGGAAAGTTGGACAGGAGCAGCAACGGTTAGTGAACGGATTAATACTGTAAGCAAAGGATTTACTTAACGCATATTTCTCCAAGCGAACAAAGACTCAATACAAACAATGATGCAACAAACAGAGTCCAGCTCTCTCAGTTTCAAAAAAGGATGAAGCACGACGAAGGTGTCGTAGCTTAGTGGCTCCAAGAGCAAGAGGGCCAGTGGCTGCCGCTGGCCCTCCTGCACCGCGGTGGCAGATGTTGCTCACAGTACAGCGTGTGGCTCAGCAGACGCGCGCCATTGGGTCCACCAGATGCCGCGTGTCCACTAACGCCGTCAGACGGAAACTTGCCCCTGCGTTACCAAACTTTATACGCCGTGGTGTAGTATCGAAACGTCATCCACAAAAAATGCTAAAATGGTGTTCTGGTGTTACTCTTGGTAATGGAAACGAGGCTTGAATAAAAACATATTCACGCTTCTTGTCGACCTGGAAGAACCGTCCGACAACTTAAAATGGATTAATACTTGCAAAATGTTCAGAAAAGTCGGATAATATGGAGTAGCTTATGTACACTCCTGGAAATTGAAATAAGAACACCGTGAATTCATTGTCCCAGGAAGGGGAAACTTTATTGACACATTCCTGGGGTCAGATACATCACATGATCACACTGACAGAACCACATTCACATAGACACAGGCAACAGAGCATGCACAATATCGGCACTAGTATAGTGTATATCCACCTTTCGCAGCAATGCAGGCTGCTATTCTCCCATGGAGACGATCGTAGAGATGCTGGATGTAGTCCTGTGGAACGGCTTGCCATGCCATTTCCACCTGGCGCCTCAGTTGGACCAGCGTTCGTGCTGGACGTGCAGACCGCGTGAGACGACGCTTCATCCAGTCCCAAACATGCTCAATGGGGGACAGATCCGGAGATCTTGCTGGCCAGGGTAGTTGACTTACACCTTGTAGAGCACGTTGGGTGGCACGGGATACATGCGGACGTGCATTGTCCTGTTGGAACAGCAAGTTCCCTTGCCGGTCTAGGAACGGTAGAACGATGGGTTCGATGACGGTTTGGATGTACCGTGCACTATTCAGTGTCCCCTCGACGATCACCAGTGGTGTACGGCCGGTGTAGGAGATCGCTCCCCACACCATGATGCCGGGTGTTGGCCCTGTGTGCCTCGGTCGTATGCAGTCCTGATTGTGGCGCTCACCTGCACGGCGCCAAACACGCATACGACCATCATTGGCACCAAGGCAGAAGCGACTCTCATCGCTGAAGACGACACGTCTCCATTCGTCTCTCCATTCACGCCTGTCGCGACACCACTGGAGGCGGGCTGCACGATGTTGGGGCGTGAGCGGAAGACGGCCTAACGGTGTGCGGGACCGTAGCCCAGCTTCATGGAGACGGTTGCGAATGGTCCTCGCCGATACCCCAGGAGCAACAGTGTCCCTAATTTGCTGGGAAGTGGCGGTGCGGTCCCCTACGGCACTGCGTAGGATCCTACGGTCTTGGCGTGCATCCGTGCGTCGCTGCGGTCCGGTCCCAGGTCGACGGGCACGTGCACCTTCCGCCGACCACTGGCGACAACATCGATGTACTGTGGAGACCTCACGCCCCACGTGTTGAGCAATTCGGCGGTACGTCCACCCGGCCTCCCGCATGCCCACTATACGCCCTCGCTCAAAGTCCGTCAACTGCACATACGGTTCACGTCCACGCTGTCGCGGCATGCTACCAGTGTTAAAGACTGCGATGGAGCTCCGTATGCCACGGCAAACTGGCTGACACTGACGGCGGCGGTGCACAAATACTGCGCAGCTAGCGCCATTCGACGGCCAACGCCGCGGTTCCTGGTGTGTCCGCCGTGCCGTGCGTGTGATCATTGCTTGTACAGCCCTCTCGCAGTGTCCGGAGCAAGAATGGTGTCAATGTGTTCTTTTTTCCATTTCCAGGAGTGTATAAGAACCAAGAGTGAAATTAAGACTGGGAGACCAAGAAGGAGGTGCCCGTTTCGAAAGGGTAAAAGACAGGGATGCAGTTTTAGCCACTATTGTGCACTCTATAAACCAAGGAAGCAATGATGCAAATAAAAGAAAAGTTCAGGAGTGGCATTATAATTCAGGGTGTCAGGATATCGAGGATAGGATTTGCTGATGACATTTATATCTTTAGTTAAAGTGAAGAAGAATTTCAGGATATGATGAATGGAAAGAACAGTGAGTTTTACGACACCCCATCCCTGCGAAACGCTGAACCATTACGTAACCTCTGATGACGGAAATTCTGTCATTTCAACACAACAGTTCAGTTGCTCTCAGTTTTATTACACTGAAGAGTCAAAGAAACTGGTACAACTGACTAATATCCGTGATCACGCGGAAGTGCCACAACACGATGTGGCATGGACTCGACTAATGTCTGAAGTAGTGCTGGAGGTAATTGACACCATGAATCGTGCAGAGTTGTCCATAAATCCGTAAGAGTACGAGGGGGTGAAGATCTCTTCCCAATAGCACGTTGCAAGGCAATCCACATCCGCTCAATATGTTCATGTCTGGGGAGTTTGGTGGCCAGTGGAAGTGTTTAAACTCAGAACAGTGTTTCTGGAGCCACTCTGTAGCCATTCTAGACGTGTGGGGTGTCGCGTTGTCGTACTGGAATTGCCCAAGTCCGTCGAAATGCACAATGGATATGAATGGCAGGTGATCAGACAGGATGCTTACGTACTTGTCACCTGTCAGAGTCGTATCTAGAAGTATCAGGGGCTCCATATCACTCCAACTGCACACGCCCCACAATATTACAGAGCCTCCACCAGCTTGAGCAGTTCGCTGCTGACATGCACGGTCCATAGAATCATGAAGTTCTCTCCATAGCCGTACACGTCCATCGCCTCGAAACAATTTGAAACGAGGCTCGTCCGAACAGGCAACATGTTTCCTGTCATTCAACAGTCCAATGTCGGTGATGACGGGCCCAGGCGAGGCGTAAAGCTTTTTTGTGTCGTGCAGTAATCAAAGGTACATGAGCCTTCGGCTCACAAAGCCCGTATCGATGATGTTTCGTTGAATGATTCGGACCTCAGCACTTGTTGATGGCCCAGCATTGACATCTGCAGCAATTTGCGGAAGGGTTCCACTTCCGTCACGCTGAACGATTCTCTTCAGTCATCGTTGGCCCCGTTCGTGCAGGATCTTTTTCTGGCCGCAGCGATGTCGGAGATTTAATGATTTGCCGGATTCCTGATATTCACGGTACACTCGTAAAATGGTCGTACGGGAAAATCCCCAGTTCATCGCTACCTCGGAGATGCTGTGTACCATCGCTCTTGCGCCGACTATAGCACCACGTTCAAACTAACGTAAATCTTGACAACCTGCAATTGTAGCAGCAGTAACCGGTCTAACAACTACGCCAGGTACTTGTTGTCTTGTATAGGAGATGCCGACCACAGCGTCGTATTCTGCCAGTTAACGTATCTCTGTATTTGAATATGCATGCCTATACCAGTTTCTTTTCTCCGTCAGATATACGAAATCTCCAGTACGACACCATTATGGCTGAAACTGTGGGCCGAACAGAGACGTGATTCTGGAGCTTTAACCTTGAGCGGGCAAGTGCTCCACGGATTTAATTATCCAGACACGTCTCACTAGGCGTCCTCAGAGCCTTACTTCCATCAGAATCTCTTCTTACTTCTTCCAGAACTGCTAACCGCGCGAGATATGAAGAGGGGTAGGATGGGATGGGGAGGCTGGTGTGTCGTGCCTGGATAGGCCTTCGGTAGAGCACCTGCCCGTAAGAAGGAAAGGTCGCACTTTCTACTCCAGGTCAGGAACATAATTTTAATCTGGCACGAAGTTTCAAATCAGTACACGCACCGTGAATATTTATACCGGATACGTCATGTCTTTCAATAGGAGATCATCGAAATACACTGACGAAAAAAATTGCGACGCCAAGAAGGAGCTGTGCAGCATAAAAGAAACTTGGTTGGTGTGTTTCTACATCTGGAAGATGTTGTCTATTCCAATTTCGCACCAGTCTCATAAAGCGGCATTAGTAGCGCCAATATGATGAGATAAATCAGGTTTGCTTTAAATGTGCGCTGTAGATAGTGAGCGATAGTTACCTTTGAGGTGGAACGTGTGAGCTGATGTTAATCAAGAATGCCTTTAAGGCGCCACCTCACAGAGTTTCAATGGGGTCGTATAATAGGGCTATGAGAAGCTGGATGTTCCTTCTGCGACGCTGCATAAGACTTGGCAGGAGTGTGGCCACTGTACGTGGTTGCTGGCAGTGGTGGTCACGGGATTGTACGGTCTCAAGAAGACGCGGCTCTGAACGGCCACGTAGCACTACCGAGAGAGAAGAGCATCGTGTTCGGCGTATGACTCTGGCGCATCGTGCTGCATCAACAGCAGCAATTTGAGCAGCAGCTGGCACCTCACTGACACAATGAACTCTTACAAATCGGTTACTACCAGGACAGCTCCGAGCCAGACACCATGTAGCGTGCATTCCACTGCCCCGAATCACCGCCATTTGCGACTTCAGTGGTGTCACACGAGATCTCATTGGAGGGCGGGCTGGGGGTCTGTTGTTTTCTGATGAAAGCCGTTACTGCCTCGGTGTCAGTAATGGCCTTTGTTGGTTAGAAGGAGGTCATTTGAGGGCCTGAAACCAGTAAGTCTGTGTGCTAGGTACACTGGACCTACACCTGGAGCTGGAGCCACGGTCTGGGACGCGATGTCGCCTGAGAGCAGGAGCGCGCTAGTGGTTACCCCACGCGCAGTGACTGCAAATTCATATGTAGTCTGGTGATTCGACTTCTTGCGCTGCCATTCACGAACAGCATTCGAGAGAGTGTATTCCAACAGGATAACGCTTGACCACATACCGCTGTTGCAACCCAACACGCCCTACGGCCTACAGAATGTCGACATGTTGCCATGGCCTGCTCAGTCACCAGATCCGTCTCCAATAGATAACATACGGGACCTCATCGGACAACTCTCGCGTCATCAATAAATAGCGTTAACCGTTCCTGTACTGGCCGACCAAACGCAACAGGCGTGTAATTACATTCCCCAGACTGATATCCGGCATCTGCACAACGCAATGCATGCACGTTTTCATGCCTGCATTCAACATTCCGGTTATTAATGTACCTAGTATTTCACATTTGCAACGATTTATCTCGCTCTTACGTCAAACCTGTGACCAAGAAATGTTAATCACTTAAATATGTTAGCTAGACAAATTTATTCCAGAAATTTCACTACTCTAATTTTCTGGTGGTGCGACTGTCTTTCGGTCAGCGTAAATCTATTCGAGTGAGGTACCCTACATCCAACGGGCACTGTGACCTCCCTCGGTACGGCGAAGTATGCAAGGCTGCCTGTTAGGCAGACATCAAGAGCGTAACCACGACTTAAAAGGAGACCATCACACCTGTTAATCACGCATTTTAACGAGGCGCACGTGTGAAATAGAGGGACCTGTCCCTAGTACCTAGCTAGCGCTTTTTAATGAGGCGACTCCCAGTTTGCAAGGAAATCAATGTTGAACTATTGTGAGTGCCTCCTGCGTCTGTAACGTTAATTGTGTGTCGAGAGGGCGAGCGTACTGCAGTGTCAGAGGTTTGGGCTCACCATATTGGTGGTACGAGCTCATACCTCACCCGTGTACCTTTTCTTAAATTTCATCCTATAGAATATCATCAAACGGTTTGTTTTACGCAAAATTATTAAAAAATAGTCATTTTCACCACTGTAATGTTATTGATAAAACAATAGCTACAGCAAACAGTCTTTCCGTGTATTCTGTTTGTTATAGAATCTATTACAGAATTGGCTTGCTCGGTATTCTTTGCATCATTTGCTGTGCTAGAACAGAATTCTGGATGGTATTTGTCGCAGAAACAACCGAGATCATGCAAATTTCAAAAGGTACTGCCCTGCAAGCACGCGGGATTTAAAGCTGCGATACCAGAAAAGATAGTTCATGTAGATTCAAAAAAATTGTTTTTTCTTTCATCACCTTCGATGCGAACCGCGCGTATTTGATCATTGCTGTGAATGCAGGTGCACTAAATAGATGCAGAATTAAAGAATTATTTTTATGGAATCTTCCCTCGCAGCTATTTCTCTATTAATTTTAAGCAAGTCGGGAGCAGTCTCAAATTTTTTTTTTCATCAAAATTTCAACCTGTCTGTGAAAATAAACATTACAGTGTTGGCAAAAATGGAGAAAATTTGAGTGGTATATCATTTACAGCGGAGGTGCATTCTTGTCTTTCATTTACAAAGATTTGATAATAAAATGTCTGATCAGTATACTCTCCTCACTGTATATATATTTAATTTCTGAGTCAGTTCGTCAATTCTTATCGAAAAAGTCGACCGGATGTCCGGTATGGTTCTTGTATAGTTAATGTAACTTAAGGAAACATATTTCCTGACGATATTACAGCAAACTGTTCTCTGAAATAATGTGCTATCTTGTTCAAATCTGTTTTCGGTCCTTGTTCCGCAAGGTATCTATTGCTCCTCGATTGGTATATGTGTTTGTCTACAAGAAAGACAACGTTAATTATGTTTAATTTGGAGGAATTAAGTGAAACTAACACTGTGAATGGTACAAATAAGGAAACTTTGACTTCGCTACTCAATTTACATTACCGATAACACAGAAATTGTTTCTCATCTTCAACAGATGCAGGTTGGACGTCCGAGACTTCATGGACTCTGTCGCAATGCAGCTGTAGAAGGAAACTGAAACAGTCAACGCTGAAATCAACTTCAGTCACACTGCCGAATACTTAGGTAAGCATTAATTTATGAAACAAATATGCGTGCGCCTTTTTTTCTGGAAAAACTGGATCGTTTCCATAATAAAACTGAACTCCATCCAAACAGACTTCGGAAGGCCCAACGATACCCACCAGCCCCACGTCGTCCTCAGCCGGATTGGCGTCACTGGCTGCGGATATGGAGGGGCATGCGGTCAGCACACTGTTCTCCCGGCCATTGACCGTTTCGCGACCAGACGTTTCCATAATGCTACACATAAATTTGCCTGTCATAATCAATTACACCACCATTATTATGATCTGATATTCGACAGCTTTATTGTCGAGCATTCGCCACCCTCTACATAATATCAGGCATTATTTAGTGAAGTTTTACATTTTGGGAATATATCATTCGAGTAATCGGTATGTACGCATGTTAGCTGAATACGTAAGAGGCATAGATTTGTTAACACTCCTTTGCACAGAAAATGTTGCTCTCTTAAATTCAGACTCGATTAAAATGTCCTTACTGCTGTGAAAAGCACGTAGCCTTTTTTTTTTTTTAAAAAAAAAAAAAAAGAGGACACTAAATTACTCGCTCAATTTGCTGACGAAACCTGTAACAGTCGTTAGCAAATGATATGTCCACAATATATTCCATCTTATTTTATATTTCGTAGAATCTTCGAAAAGGTGTCACTGTTTCTTTTTATTTTCGTTTTGATGTCGGCAAAGGTTATCATGAAGCATCAATAATTCATGAACACGAGACGTTGCTTAAAGGTACAAGATAACTGAAATCAACTCACATTTATATGATGAAGAAACATTTCAAATGTTAACCCTTAAATATATCAACAGAATAATACAGCGTCTTTCACACAACAGTTTTTTATATATCACCGGTCCCACTCCGATAGAGTCTATAAAAAGAATGTTTAATGCAAACTTACTACTTGTTTGAGTAAAATCATCTTGGTTTACAAGCCGTGTCATTTCGTATGAAACCCTCGAGCTTTCGCTGGCTGTCTCTACTATCGTCGTCAGCAGCAAAATCACTGACTAAGGGGCAGCTTTTTTTTTTTATTGCACTTCAGTTCCTCATCTGGGGCGGGCTGGCAGCTTCATAGGCGCTGCTCTTCAGCCGAAAGGCATACATTATACAATAGAAGACATTTGAAATAACATAATGGAGAAAATATGGCGGTACATAGATATAAAAAGGGTGAACATTATGGAAGAGAACAGATAAAAAGGTGGGCAACCGTAAAATGGAGATAGAAACTCCAAGAAACTAGGGAAAATGACATATAAAATGAAAGGTAATCTCACGTATTTGCTGACTGCAAAATGCAGTTCATTCTAGAGCTTACCGAATTATGACACATGGTACCGAATATGCATTTTAATGGAACTGTTAACACTGATTTATGTCACTGAAAAGAGCCTTCGAAGAAGTCTTTAACGACATAATATGTGTTGAACTTTAGTGTTTGACTTCTCATCAAACAGTAACAAGATAATAGCGCCGAAAACCACTGTACCGGCGACAGGAGAAGAGGTTCCACAAATAACTTCCTTACTGTACCAAATCTGAGCAAACACGTCACTGAGTTACGATTCGTGTGTTTATTGTTGTGACTGTGTCTGCCTGTTTACCTGAATGGTAACGTGTCTGCCGACCATGCAGCGGGCCCGGGTTCGATTCCCGGTCGGGTTGGAGATTTTCTGCGTCGTGTGTTCTCATCGTCATCGACACGCAAGTCGCCCAATGTGGCGTCGCCTGAAATAACATTTCCAACACGGCGGCTGAACTTCCCTGGACGTGGCCTGCCGCATCAAGTGTTCAAGGTACTGAACTTGAGCACTCATACAAGCTATTAAGCGTTTCCAAACAAACAATACTGAATAGTGAATTCCTTCTGAGCCTGTCGGATCACAGGTCCGTGTTGTACGGCACTTCATGTTCTCGTGCGCCGTCGATGTTCCCTTGTATTTTTTTATCTTGGCATTTGAGAAGGACACAAACAGCAGTAGAAGGCGAACGCAGCATCGCTCCACGTTAGGAGCCAAAATACAACGACGTCAGAGGTAGCTGCGGAGAAACCGGAGTGAAACAATATTTCCCGCTCGTCAGGATGTGCTCGAGTCTTCCTGGGGCGTTCTGTGGTCCTTAGAGACAAATGAGAAGTGCACAAAGCTGCAGTCGAACCAGCTGTTAACATAAACACAGACCTTTATTTAATCATTAAACTTGGCGCTACCATGACAGTAAACATGTCTTTAACTGAAAAATACAATCATCTGCTTGGGGAAGTTTTATTAGACCAGATCGCATGAATTACATATGTGACGACTAGTTTCGGCAAACTTTAATTGCCACCTTCAAACTTGAAAGAATATTTTAAAATTTACAACAGTATTTTTGACGGTCTTTTACATTCTAATTTTCAACGTACATTTAGAAGAACATTTTTGAAAAGCTGTGTGTTACATACCCTTGACTCACATCAATTTAGTGTCACTGTACATGGAGCAGGTGTCATATAGCCCTGACTATATGGGAACTTAACTGTAATGTAGATATAAATAATTATGGAACATCCAACATCAGAAGTGCAATAAAACGTATCAGACGTACGCATAACTCGCTGGAGCAGACTCGCAAGTGGCGCGTCAGACATCCGATGATAAAACCGTGTAAGTGGGCTGTTTAGGGTTTAATGTCGGTAACGCAACGTAGTCCTCTGTATGAAAATCGCTGACTGCGCTGTGTGCAGCTTGTGGCTGGTTGGCATTGTTGGAATATTCTCTATTGTAGTGTTGGGCAGCTGATGTGAACAGCGCGTAGCGTTGCGCAGTTGGAGGTGAGCCGCCAGCAGTGGTGGGTGTGGAGAGAGAGATGCCAGAGTTTTGAGAGGTTACTATATGCGGACGATCTGGACGTGTGTCCGCCAGAAAAAGGAAATCTGTAAAGATGGATGTCATGAATTGATAGATATATGTATATGATGACTTTTGAACATTATTAAGCTAAATACATTGTTTTTTATCTGTCAAAATCTTTCATTTGCTAACTTTGCCTATCAGTAGTTAGAGCGTCCAGTAGTTAGAATCTTTCATTTAGCGGGCAGTATTGGCGCTGGCTGTATTGCAGTAGTTCGAGTAACGAAGATTGTTGTGAGGTAAGTGATTCATGAAAGGTATAGGTTATTGTTAGTCAGGGCCATTCTTTTGTAGGGATTATTGAGAGTGAGATTGCGTTGCGCAAAAAAAAAATATTGTGTGTCAGTTTAGTGATGATGAGAATAAGTAAAGAGAGAACTGTCTGAGGACGTTCAGTTTACTCAGCTGTCTCTGTACCAAATAACGTAAGACGTTTACCAGCACAGTCATTCTTAATTTTTCTAAGGGGACGTTTCAACCATACATGTGGTACAATTCATAAAAGTCGATGTTAAAATACATTTTTCATACAAATGTTACTTGCTCTGTCCGCGGTGACAGCAGACGGCACACGACCCAATAGTAGTCAACCAGACTATACTAAGTTACGGAGTACCACCACGTGGCAGCAGGCAGCTACTTAATTACTTAGAAAACCTTACAGATGCATGTTTTCCACGTTTGTATAATATATACAATGATGACAGTACTCTACAGTTGTAAGGTCTTTTTCATAATATTTTAAAACAATATGAATTCAGTTTCTTATTAAGAGACTAGAAATGACCATGTCAGGTCGCTGGAAATAGACGCACCACTTAAAAGCAGACATTCCAAGTTACTAACACCCTTTCGAAATATCATAAGATAATTCGCCAGATTTCATAGTGAAAACTGCAACTGAAATGGACTGCACGTGTGACAGCAAGCGGCTTTCTAGGAGACACTTTGTTGCCAAATTTTTTTACATTACTGCACTTTCAGAGACCGTGAATAGTTACAATTAAAAGAAGACAGCCCTCGGTCACTAACTTTTAACGAATTAACCGGGTTTAAACACTGCTAGGAGTGTCTTCCTCAGAATTTAAACTAAAGAATGGTCTATAACTAGGTCACAGAATTATGACTAAAAACGTATGATGCAAATTATAAGTACGGAATTATCGTGAAAGCCTGGCAGTACTTATATGTCATTTATAAAATAATAAATATGCCAAAATGGCATTAGTCACAAAGATATTTAAGACAAAAAAACTGATGGCGAGCCACTAAGGGCTGCTCGTTACTTGCGTGGTGCAGGTTGTAAACGGACTTCGTTCTGTTATCAACAGACCATAAATTCACTTCCACGCTACCTTTACAGTGTTTGTATGTTCGCTAACACTACGTCAGTAGATGAAAGGCTGGTTTCGTGCTTACTGGCAAGTTTGACGTTGTTGTGTCGGCTACTCTGGGAGTCAGCACCGACACAAACAAGGAAGGAGACAAGTTGCATTGGCCGGTGGCAGGAATCCAAAGTAGTCTGTACAAAACACTTCCTAACTAAAAGAAAACTTTATATCTCTATTAAGGGAAGGAACAATACATAACTTATTGTGCCTGCTGCGCCTCCTAAATGCAATTACTGTTATACACTATTACTACTCGCAGAACGCAGGCTAAGTAACGTCTTCCTATTACTCAGTAATGTTGCTCTCGAAATCTGCAACCGAACTGGGCAGACCAGCTTTTTTTTTTCTTTTATTGTGATTTCAATCATTCCCCTGCCCCATATGGGCAGGGGAGGGCTGTCAGCAGCACAATCCGCCGCTCTTCAGCCAAGTGACATGACAACTTAAAATAAGAATAAAATGTTACATACATAAGGCGGTAAATGGGAACTTAAAACATAATAATGGGAGAAAATGGAGGTAAAAAATAGACTAACATGGAGATGTTCATAGAGGACAGTTAAAAAAAAGGTCACCAGAAATTTAAAAAACACAGTTGGCGATTCTTCGGCAGACCAGCGATGGGCGGCTGGTTAAATCAGCGTTGACAGGGGGGTGGGGGGGGGGGCTGAAGCCTGTCTTCCTGGAGGTATGGCGCTGGCCTCTCTTTCCATTGGAGACCGAATCAGCGCCTTCTCAATGGCGTTTCGTGGTGCCGTGTGCAGTTGGTGTGCAGTCGGTGCTAAAACACTGCACAGACGTACACAAAAAACTTAACTACTACAGAGTTATAGACAGTGCATTTGTACCACTCAGCGTAATCGGTGACATGCTGTTACAATCAGTATGAGAATTTATTTAAAAATGCAAGGTATACTATTATTCAGAATACAATGTGTCTGTAGCACACAACAGATCAAATCGTTTACAACAGTGGTCGTCAAACTGCAGTCCACGGGTCGCATGCAGCCAAAATCAATTATTTTTGCAGCCCACAGTTCTCAGTCGTATTATACAAGATGCGTCTAAAAAGTTCGGTGAATGGTCCTAGAAAATAAAGGAAATAAGAATCAGAAACAAAATACCCGTACTGGTCTTCAAAGTAATCACCATCAGGTACAAAACACTTTTGGGATCGTCGTAAAGCTGTTGGATGTTGACAGCGAGCACTTCTTTGAGGAACCGCTCGAAGCACCATGCTGCGTCTGTGAAGCCTTTAAGACGGGGAAACATAAAGAGGTGTGTTGGCGCCAAATCTGGACAATAAAGAGGCTCTGCACAACAGTCATGTTGAGTTGAGTGAGAGAGCTGAGCGCGTAGACGTTGTGGGTATCCAGTAACGCACGTCAGAAGTTTGTTCTAGCTAATGATCGTTACTTTGAAGGTCAATATAGGTATTTTATTTCTAACTCTTGTTTCCCTTAGCTTCTGAGATCATTCATCGAATTTTTCAGGCGCATCTTGTACGAGGTTTGCCCAGAAAGTAATGCACGGCATTTTTTCTTCAACAATTCTTTATTGAGCATAATGAGAGTTACACACATGAAAGAATGTTGTTTTATCTACACACCCTGCTTTTCTATGTAATCTCCATTCCACTCTAGGGCCTTCCTCCAGAGCGAAACAAGGGCGTGAATGCTCTGTCGGTAACAATCCTTGTCCTGGTGGTGGAGCCAGTACTTTCACTGTTGAATCACCTCCTCATCGTCCTAAAAATGTCTTCCACGAATGGCATCGTTTAATGGCCCAAACAAGTGGAAGTCCGAGGGGACTAGGTCAGTGCTGTAGGGTGGATGGGGTAATAATGTCCAACCCTGTTTTGCGAGGCGTTTAGCAGTCCTCAGACTTGTGTGGGGCCGAGCGTTACTGTGAAACATCTCCTGGATCGCTGTGGCGCCGAAGTCGCCGGAAGCGCGTCTTTCCTTTTGTTAATGTGTTAATATATGGTTTCCACTTATTTGGGCCATTAAAGGATGCCGTTCGTGGAAGACATTTTGAGGACCGAAGCTGAAATCGTTATAGGTACAGAAAGCTGGCTGAAGCCAGAGATAAATTCAGCCGAAATTTTTACTAAGGCACAGACGGTGTTTAGAAGGGATAGATTGCATGCAACCGGTGGTGGCGTGTTTGTCGCTGTTAGTAGTAGTTTATCCTGTAGTGTAGTAGAAGTGGATAGTTCCTGTGAAATATTATGGGTGGAGGTTACATTCAACAACCGAGCTAGGTTAATAATTGGCTCCTTTTACCGACCTCCCGACTCAGCAGCATTAGTTGCAGAACAACTGAGAGAAAATTTGGAATACATTGCACATAAATTTTCTCAGCATATTATAGTCTTAGGTGGAGATTTCAATTTATCAGATATAGACTGGGACACTCAGACGTTTAGGACGGGTGGTAGGGACAGAGCATCGAGTGACACTATACTGAGTGCACTATCCGAAAATTACCTCGAGCAATTAAACAGAGAACCGACTCGTGGAGATAACATCTTGGACCTACTGATGACAAACAGACCCGAACTTTTCGACTCTGTAAGTGCAGAACAGGGAATCAGTGATCATAAGGCCGTTGCAGCATCCCTGAATACGGAAGTTAATAGGAATATAAAAAAAGGGAGGAATGTTTATCTGTTTAGCAAGAGTAATAGAAGGCAGATTTCAGACTACCTAACAGATCAAAACGAAAATTTTTGTTCCGACACTGACAATGTTGAGTGTTTATGGAAAAAGTTTAAGGCAATTGTAAAATGCGTTTTAGACAAGTACGTGCCGAGTAAAACTGTGAGGGACGGGAAAAACCCACCGTGGTTCAACAACAAAGTTAGGAAGCTACTGCGAAGGCAAAGAGAGCTTCACTCCAAGTTTAAACGCAGCCAAAACCTCTCAGACAAACAGAACCTAAACGATGTCAAACTTAGCGTACGGAGGGCTATGCGTGAAGCGTTCAGTGAATTCGAAAGTAAAATTCTATGTACCGACTTGACAGAAAATCCTAGGAATTTCTGGTCTTACGTTAAAACAGTAAGTGGCTCGAAACAGCATATCCAGACACTCCGGGATGATGATGCCATTGAAACAGAGGATGACACGCGTAAAGCTGGAATACTAAACACCTTTTTCCAAAGCTGTTTCACAGAGGAAGACCGCACTGCAGTTCCTTCTCTAAATCCTCGCACAAACGAAAAAATGGCTGACATCGAATTAAGTGTCCAAGGAATAGAAAAGCAACTGGAATCACTCAACAGAGGAAAGTCCACTGGACCTGACGGGATACCAATTCGTTTCTACACAGAGTACGCGAAAGAACCTGCCCCCCTTCTGACAGCCGTGTACCGCAAGTCTCTAGAGGAAAGAAGGTTCCAAATGATTGGAAAAGAGCACAGGTAGTCCCAGTCTTCAAGAAGGGTCGTCGAGCAGATGTGCAAAACTATAGACCTATATCTCTGACGTCGATCTGTTGTAGAATTTTAGAACATGTTTTTTGCTCGAGTATCATGTCGTTTTTGGAAACCCAGAATTTACTCTGTAGGAATCAACATGGATTCCGGAAACAGCGATCGTGTGAGACCCAACTCGCTTTATTTGTTCATGAGACCCAGAAAATATTAGATGCAGGCTCCCAGGTAGATGCTATTTTCCTTGACTTCCGGAAGGCGTTCGATACAGTTCCGCACTGTCGCCTGATAAACAAAGTAAGAGCCTACGGAATATCAGACCAGCTGTGTGGCTGGATTGAAGAGTTTTTAGCAAACAGAACACAACATGTTGTTCTCAATGGAAAGACGTCTACAGACGTTAAAGTAACCTCTGGCGTGCCACAGGGGAGTGTTATGGGACCACTGCTTTTCACAATATATATAAATGACCTAGTAGATAGTGTCGGAAGTTCCATGCGGCTTTTCGCGGATGATGCTGTAGTATACAGAGAAGTTGCAGCGTTAGAAAATTGCAGCGAAATGCAGGAAGATCTGCAGCGGATAGGCACTTGGTGCAGGGAGTGGCAACTGTCCCTTAACATAAACAAATGTAATGTATTGCGAATACATAGAAAGAAGGATCCTTTATTGTATGATTATATGATAGCGGAAAAAACACTGGTAGCAGTTACTTCTGTAAAATATCTGGGAGTATGCGTGCGGAACGATTTGAAGTGGAATGATCATATAAAATTAATGTTGGTAATGCGGGTACCAGGTTGAGATTCATTGGGAGAGTCCCTAGAAAATGTAGTCCATCAACAAAGGAGGTGGCTTACAAAACACTCGTTCGACCTATACTTGAGTATTGCTCAACAGTGTGGGATCAGTACCAGATCGGGTTGACAGAGGAGATAGAGAAGATGCAAAGAAGAGCGGCGCGTTTCGTCACAGGGTTATTTGGTAACCGTGATAGCGTTACGGAGATGTTTAACAAACTCAAGTGGCAGACTCTGCAAGAGAGGCGCTCTGCATCGCGGTGTAGCTTGCTGTCCAGGTTTCGAGAGGGTGCGTTTCTGGATGAAGTATCGAATATATTGCTTCCCCCTACTTATACCTCCCGAGGAGATCACGAATGTAAAATTAGAGAGATTCGAGCGCGCACGGAGGCTTTCAGACAGTCTTTCTTCCCGCGAACCATACGCGACTGGAACAGAAAAGGGAGGTAATGACAGTGGCAGGTAAAGTGCCCTCCGCCACACACCGTTGAGTGGCTTGCGGAGTATAAATGTAGATGTAGATGTAGAGGTGATTCACACAGTGAAAGTACTGGCCCCGCCACCAGGACAAGGATTGGTCCCGCCTCTTGGCGTCACTTCAGTGAATATCACACCTTCACAGTCCCAGAAAACGGTGATCATGACCTTACCGTCGGAAGCAGTTGCTTTTAATTTTTTCTTCTGTGGAGAACGGGAATGGCGCCATTCCATCGAGTATCGTTTTGTTTCGCGCTCAAAATGGTGAACCCAGGTTTCGTCACCTATCACAATCCGGGACAAGAAGGCCTCCCTCTCAGCTTCAGAACGTTGCAAAAAATCAGGACAAATGTTTTTTTTGTGCGATTTGTCATCCACCGTTAGACACCGCAGGACCCATGTTGGACACACTTTTGAATATCCGAGAATGCACATAACTGCATCCACACTTCCTTTGCTGAGTCGTAATGCGTCTGACCTCGCGAATGACAACATCAGCTCGCTGCAACAAGTCAGGTGTGACAGCCGTGGCTGGTCTCCCCGACCGCTGCAAATCGTCGAGTACCGCCGAACCGCCTTCTGATGACCTCACCCTCCGTGCCCAGCGACTAACTGTACTTCTGTCGATAGAAGGTGCTCCATAGACTTTGCACACGCGTTTGTGAACATTCCCCGCAGTTTCTTTCTCTGCAGTGAGAAATTCAATGACGGCACTTTACTTGTAACGTACTTCACCTACACACGCAGTTTTTAAACTGTCCTGTAGCTATGCTATCTGTCGGAAGTGACGGAAACTTGGCGCGCTGACTCAGGAGGCTTCAAATAGTACACACGTAACGTTTCGCATTCGTAGCACTGTTTTCGACTGAGAAAAAAAACGAGGTGCACTGCTTTCTCGGCAACCCTCGTATAATAATAAGCATCTAGCACCTAACTGCCGAATTCAAGAACGTCAACTAACATTAAGAGATTCTTAAGAACGCGGTTTTCCTGCTCAGTAACAAACAAAAATACGGAGACGGTAATATTTTAAGATGTATTTAATTTTAACTGATGTTGATGAATTCGGCCGTGAGCTAAGAAAAGTTGGCCGCTTGACACAAGAGCTATGGTGGAAGTAGCCCGACCACTGCCGGGGGTAGAGGATTTGAGAGGGGGGATGTTTCATTGTTTGTCTTCCAATACTGATAAATCACGCGCATGCGTGACTTGTACCTACGAGCTGCTACGGTATACATTTCGACATGGAAGTAATATGGATTGGCGCGTATACATTGCACGATGATCATCTTAAAATGCGGTCGATATTTGTCGCAAGAAATATGAAATTAAATTAAGTCTGTTATAATACAATACAATGAATGGAAAAATGACATTCAGCATTCTTGCATAGTGCATTTAAATATAAGTACATTTACTGTTATTAATCAATCACCCGGTGATACAAACAACGCAACATTTCGTCAGGCTATTCTAACGTCACAGCGATTGTGGTTGCACAGGGTGGCAGTGATCTGAAACGAGGAACAATCAACAGCAAGTGTTCCAAATGGTAAAAAGAAAAAGGGAGACGATGATTCGGTTTAACGTCCTGTCGACGACGAGTTCATTTGAGACGGAGCTCAACCTCGGATTGAGTCAAGGATGGGGAAGGAAAGCGGCCGTGCCGTTCCAAAGGATCCATCCCGGTTTTTGCCTGGAATGATTTAGGGAAATCACGGAAAACATAAATCTGGATGGTCGGCCGCGGGTTTGTACCGTCATCCTTCCGAATGCGAGTCCAGTGTGGTAACCACTGCACCACCTCGCTCGATGTTCTAATGGTGAGGACTCTTAACGATCAGTACTTGCTAGCCGTCATGCAGATTTTCGCTCCCCTACCACAGCTATAGTCTGTTGAAAGTTCGTAACATTCTAATTTATGTAGCTTAGCAATTAATAAAGAGATCGGTACATATGCACCTCAGGTGTCGCTCCCCCATTCTCAGTATGGGCTGCTGATCAATAAAGTTTGAGGTCCAGAGGTCTACATTGTTAAACAATATAATCAAGGGGGGACAACGTTGGTGAAATCTAGGGCCGTGTTTTGAGATACCTTACCACAGTCATTTCTTGTCTCTTAAAACATGGTTTTAAATTGGTTTTAAAATATTATGAAAACGATCTTATAAGTGTGGAGTACTGTATCACTGTATACAGGCTGCAACAAAAATGTGCGGCACAAATTGCAGGACGCGTTCGTCACACGTACTCGATGAAATTATGTTACACAATCATGGGTCTGGAAACGCTTTGTTTCCGTGTTACAACTCATTGTCTCCAACTCATTAATCATGGGAAACACATAAGAACAGAACGTTAGAATCATGGGGAAGGTACACTCTTGGTGACGTCTGGTTACGTTGTGCACCGCCAGTGTTTTGTTTTACATGTTCTTGTTGCCATGCGACGTTCGCAATTGCCAGTTTGCAAGTAACATCGACTGTTACAGCGATCAGTGCGACCGCTGCAAGTACACAGGCTACTACGTAGAGTCAGTCATAGACCTGGCTCGAGCAATGGCAGTCCACACAAATGCAGAAATGGCAGGTGCCCATTTCTTGTATGGGTTAACTGAAGGCAATGGCGCTCCCGCTCAACGTTTGTACTGGGAGAGATTTCCAGGACGAAGGTACCGCGACAAGAAAACGTTTGAAGCCATTAATCGTCGACTTAGGGAAGATGGGACATTGAAGCCTGATACTCGCGACCTGGGAAGACCTAGAGGGACGAGGACACCGCTACGGGAGGAGACAATACTTCATGCAGTTGACGACGACCCTAGTGCCAGTACGAGACGTGTAGCTGCAACCCTGAATGTTGACCACGTGACCATCTGGCGAGTGTTACACGAGGAGCAGCTGCATCCGTACCCTTTCCAGCCTGTGCAGCTACTATCAGCAGCTGAGTCTCCGACACGGCTACTCTTCTGCGAATGGTTTATTCAACAAAGTGTCAACCCTAATTTTAGTGCAAATGTGCTGTTCACAGACGAGGCGCCTTTTCAGATCAGATTGTAAATTTTCACAGTCGGCATGTATGGACAGACGTCAATCCTAACGCAACTGTTCAAGCAGGTCATCAATAAAATTTTTAGGTCAGTGTTTGGGCCGGCATTATTGGTGACTGTTTGGTAGGGCCTTGCTTTCTTCCACTCGGGCTCAACAGACAAAGTTATCTTATTTATGGGGGCATTTGAAAGCCCTGTGTGTGGAATCCCAGAACAAGATGTTCAGAGTCCCTGTGGCCGTACTAAGGAAGGCTGCGAAACCATACGCAATACTCCAGGGATACATGAGCGAATCCGTGGTTCACTACGACGGCAGGTTGATGCATGTATCAGTGACCACGGAGGATATAATGAACGTCTTCTGTGAGGTAGGGTTGCACGTGACGTGCTTGTGCGTTCTGTTCTTGCGTGTTTCCCATGATTGATGAGCTGGAAAAGATGAGTTGTAACATAGAAACAAAAGGTTTCCAGACAAATGTTCATGTAACATAATTGCTTCGTCTACGTGTGAGGAATGTGTAATGCAACTTGTGCCGTACATTTTTGTTACGCCCTATATATTATACAAACGTGGAAAGCAAGTATGTATTAGGTTTTCTACGTTATTAAATAGCAGCCTGCCGGCATCCGATAGTGCTCCATAATACCATGTAGTCCGGTTGACTATTGTTGGACTGTGCGACGCCAGCTGTCACCACGGACAGAGCAAGTAACATTTGTATACAAAATGCATTTTAACATCGACTTTTATGAATGTGTACCACATGCACGGTGTTATCATTGGTTGTCTGGCGCGACACTTACGCATTTGCTCCAGCGAGGTACGTGTACCTCTGATACATTTAATTGTACTTTTGACGTTGGATGTTCCATAATTATGTTTTCTTATATTACAGTTGCTATATATCCAGGGCTACATGTCACCTGCACCACATACAGTTAAGGGTAAAATCTTCCTTTGAATGTACCGTGAACATTAGAACGTAAGAATCCGTTGAAACTGTTGTAAATATAAAAAAAATTCTTTCAGATTTGAAGATGGCAATTATAGCTGCCGAAAATAGTCGTCCACATACAGTGAAGCGCCAAAGAAACTGGTCTAGGTATGTGTATTGAAATACAGAGATATGTAAGTAGGCAGAATACGACGCTGCGGTCGGCAACGTCTATATATGACAACAAGTGTCTGGCGCAATTGGTAGATCGGTTACTGCTGCTACAGTGGCAGATAACCAAGATTTGAGTGAGTTTGAACGTGATGCAACAGTCGGCCCACGAGCGATGGGACACAGCATCTCCAAGGTAGCTATGAAGTGGTGTTTTTACCGTACGACCATTTCATGAGTGTATCATCAATACCAGAAATTCAGAAAAACATCAGATCTCCCATATCGCTGCGGCCAGAAAAAGATCCTGCAAGAACGGGACCAACGACGACTGAAGAAAATCGTTCAACAGACGTCCGATCCTTCTGCAGAACGCTGTAGATTTAAATGCTGGGTCATCAACAACTGTCAGTGTAAGAACCATTCAACAAAATATCATCGACATGGGCTCCGGAGCCGAAGGTACCCTTGGCCGGCCGCGGTGGCCGAGCGCTTCTAGGAGCTTCAGTCCGGAACCGCGCGACTGCTACGGTCGCAGGTTCGAATCCTGCCTCGGGAATGGATGTGTGTGATTGTCATTAGGTTAGTTAGGTTTAATTAGGTCTAAGTTCTAGGGGACTGATGATCTCAGATGTTAAGTCCCATAGTGTGTGCCCTTGATGACTGCACGACACAAAGGTTTACGCCTCCCCTCGCCCCGTCAACACCGACATTAGTCTCTTCATGACTGGAAACACTTTGTCTGGTCGGACGAGTCTCGTTTTAATTATGTCGAGCGGATGTACGTATTCGGGTATGGAACAACCTCATGAATCCATAGACTCTGCATTTGAGCAGAGGATTATTCGAGCTTGTGGAGGCTTTGTAATGATATAGGGCGTGTGCAGTCGGAGTTTTATGGGATCCACGATACGTCTAGATACGATTCTGACAATTGAGACGTACATAAGCACCCTGTCTGATCACCTGCATCCATTCACGTCCATTATACATTCCGAAGGACTTGGACAATTCCAGCAGGATAATGCTACACCCCACACGTCCAGAATTGCTACAGAGTGGCTCCAGGAAACACTTCCGCTGGCCGCCAAACTCCCCAGACATGAACATTATTGACCATATCTGGGATGCCTTGCAACGTGCTGTTGAGAAGATGTCTCCACCTCATCGTACTCTTACGGATTTATGGACAGCCTTGTAGGATTCATGATGTAAGTTCCCTCCAACACCACTTCAGACATTAGTCGAGTTAGTGTCACGTCGTGTTGCGGCACTTCTGCGTGCTCGCGGGAGCCCTACACGATATTAGGCACATGTACCAGTTTCTTTGGCTCTTCAGTGTATGTAATTCGTATGTTTTGTGCAAATAAAACTTCTCCAACCTGAAGATTAAATTTTTCATCGTAAGAGATTGCTCTCCTGCCGAGGATGTCTGGTAACGGTAAGTCCTTATCTATTCCGTCTGACTAACTGCCGAATGACGGGTTGATGGCAGACTCCGACGACGGCGAGCCTTCCCGTGGAGGCAACGGCAGCATTCTGGATGAGTGGGCAGGACCAAGCAGGCGGAGGTCCGCAGGTCGAGGCCCGGCGGCGGCACAGTTACGGATAGGACTGCAAGGCTGTGTCAGCAGAACTCGCAGCCACAGCTGACATACGGAAGGCGCCGTGGCGAACATTCCGTTCTCGGCTGTACTGTAACAACTGTGACGTCCCTTCTCTCCTTCTTCACTCGCCGGGAAGAGACGTGACTCGCAACGATGTTCGTCCCCGTCGGTGTGACGTGGAACAGCACCTGGAACTCTCGTAAGAACACAACTCCTCGCGTGGTTCAGAAATATTCTGTTATCTGTCCGCAACAGACTTCTCAGTTTGTGCAAACTGGTAAACTGCAATCGTTTATTTTTATTTTTATGCCCGATTAGTTCTGTGATTAAATAAAATCTTGATTCTTGATTTCTATATTACGGTCGTTTTTCACATCATACATAGCGACGATGAAACTTTCCTGTCTACTATTCCGTTGCTATGCCGTTGCTACGTCCAATTATTAACAACGGTCCGACGTAACTCCAGAGATAACTTATGATGGAGTAAATGATTTTTTTTTAATACGCCGTAACACTGGTTTAAACAAATCACTCTTCACTGTCCATTATTCATGTACTCACTTAGTCACTTAAAATGTTTAAAGAGTTAGGCGACACGTAAGATTTACCTTTTGACTCAGATTTTATTGTTCTTTCTGTAATTAATTGTTTGTCCCTTCAACACACGCACACCGATATGTCATCCAAGATTAACTTCTGTTCAGTTCAGTAATCGTGACGCTGACGACAACTTTTGACTAACCGGCGTACTTGTCTTTCTTCGTGTCTTCGTTTTATTTTGTCCTACTTAAGACTACGAATTGTTTTTCTGTCGTTGATCCCTTGTTCTCAAGATTTGTAACTGCTCGTGAGTACGAAGGCCAAGTCCGACAAACCAATATCATTCAATCGAAGTCTAACACTTGTCTTGCTATACCGTCGCGTTGAGAACGGTAACTTCCATCAGTCGAATGACTGAGCAATATTTCAGACTCTAACTCACGAATTATCAAACTTCCAATACTGAAACAATCTAATAGCCTTTGCGTCCAGACAACTATCGCAAAAGTACTCTAGAGCGACTGAAGAGCAACTAACTATCTGAACATTTCCATATCCGAGTTGCATTGTAGTCGCATTGAATTTCCTTTTCGATGCGGCTACAACTCTCTTCCATGGTAAATGTTATCTTTGAGTAATTTACTTTGTTGGATTTAATCTTCGTTCATATGATTTTGAATTTATTCTATAGATGTTTCATAAAGAATTTGTGATAATCCTTTCCTTTTATCTCCCCTTTTTGTATGCTATTCTCAGTATTTGGGCGTTACACAACCTCCTCGCCGAAAAAAAAAAGGTTGGTTTGTGGAGCAGCCCATGGTGCTCATAGCACCACTCATGTCTACGTTTCAACATCCGTTCCAGCACGCTAGTTGTACACAACTCAGGACTGTTATTGACCTATACGATTTTCCTTCATTAGACGGTTTGTTGCGTTTTCTTATCGGCACTAATCGTGAAGTCATCCAATCAGGTTCTTTTGCTCCAAACATTATTAAAAAGACTGCAGAAACGGCACTTCCCGACGTGTTTAGGGCAGTATGCGGTAATATACACTGATAAGCCAAACATTATGACCACTGCCCACCGTGACGTTGGATGCCGTCTAGTGGCGTTTCGGGTACCCGACGCTGTAACAAAAGTACGTAAGCGGAGAAGACGTGGACGGGGAGCGAACATATGGGCTGCAAATTGGGGAAATCCATTGAGATAAGACTTTGACTAAGGGCAGATTATTATGACGTAGAGCCTGTGAAACGAAAACGGCGAAGACGGTCGAATGTTCACGTGCTACTGTCGTGAGCATCAACTGAAGGAAGTAGAAGGACGGTGAAACTACCACTAGACGCTAAATGGTTGGACGTCCACGACTCTTCACAGAACATGGGGTTCGGAAGCTTGTCTGCGCCGTAAAGCAGAATAGATGGTGACCTGTGGCATCTCTGCTGTAAGAGCACCAAGCTGGAGTTTCGGAACACATCGTTCATCGCACATCATTGATCATGGAGCTCCGCAGCAGACCACCCCTACGTGTTCACATGTTGACCCAATGACTTCGTCAATTACGACAGCAGTGAGCACTGGACCAAAATGGTTCAAATGGCTCTGAGCACTATGGGACTTATCATCTGAGGCCATCAGTCCCCTAGAACTCAGAAGTACTTAAACCTATCTAACCTGAGGACATCACACACATCCACGTCCGAGGCAGGATTCGAACCTGCGACCGTAGCGATCGCGCCGTTCCAGACTGAAGCACCTAGAACCGCTGGGCCAGAGCGGCCGGCAGCACCTGACCACCGGATTTCGACTGTCGATCAGTACAAACTCTCCGATCTTCGGGTGAATCACATTTTTGCTTCATTAGGTCGATGGTCGTCTCCACAAACGCCGTCATTCAGGTGAACGGCGGCTCGAAACATGGAACGCGCCACGGATGCAGGCTGGTGGGAGCAGTATTATGCTGTGGGAGACGTTTTCCTGCACTTTCGTGGGACCTGTGGTACTAACCGAAGACATGCTGGCAGCTGCGAACCATCTGCATCCCTTCATGCTTGATGTCTTCCCCGACGGCGATGTCATCTTTCAACAGTGTAATTGTCTGTGTCTCGGAGCCAGAACTGTGCTACAGAGGTTTGAAGAGCAGTATAGTGACCTAAGAGTTGCTGTCTCGGCGACCAAACTCGCCTTATGTAAATCCTATGGAACCCGTCTGGGTCACTATAGGGTGCCATCACCACGTGCGCAAATCAGTGGCCCCTTATTTACGAGGACTACGTGACCCGTGCGTAGAGATTTTATGCCACATACCTCCACAAACCTAGCTACAAACTGCCGGATCCCTGATATGCAAAATCACTGATTCATTTCGTCCCAAAGACGGACAAACAAGCTGTTAAGCAGGTGATCACAATGTTTTTTCTCTTCAGTGTATATTGTCAAAGGCGTGCTCGAGTGGCCGTTAGGTTCTGGGCGCTACAGTCTGGAGCCGAGCGACCGCTACGGTCGCAGGTTCGAATCCTACCTCGGGCATGGATGTGTGTGATGTCCTTAGGTTAGTTAGGTTTAACTAGTTCTGAGTTCTAGGCGACTGATGACCTGAGAAGTTAAGTCGCATAGTGCTCAGAGCCATGTGAACCATTTGAGCCATATTGCCAAACCATGAGGTACTAACCTTCCCAGATAATAGGGCTCTGCTGAATTCTGCAACAGTAAAGTACTCGTTCAAGAAATGGGCTCGTTCCTCGTCTTCTTCGCCAGTGAGTTGTTCAATTAAGTCTTCTGTCAGGCGTTTCAGGAAGTCATCCACTAGTGTGTTCAGAAGCGCGTTTATGATATTGTCGTTGCAGGCTCTAAGCACGCCCGAAGGTCATTTTGTGTTTCGCAAACGACAGATTCAACGATCTTCAATCTGCTAGGATATGAACTACGTGTGTGTAATGGATAGCAGATCTTTCATGTTGGTACCACATATATTGCTTTATTTTCGGATATCCATCCTGAACATAAGACGGATAGTCGGACTATGGCTGATGAATGCATAAGAGGTAACCACAACCCCGTCAGCGGTGTTGCTTGTATCTGCTTTTTTTAAGTGCGACTCGTCTCGCTGTTGTGCTCGACTGTCAGCAGTCCCTTGTATTGACAGGTATCGCTGCTACAGCCAGCTATTCACTGTGCCATTAAAGTAAATAAAAATCGGCGTCCGAAGACCTGTACATGCGTGATGTAACCAATAGAACCCGTCAAACAACTTCTCGTGTACTGTGTGTGCGTGAAATCTTATGGGACTTAACTGCTAAGGTCATCAGTCCCTAAGCTTACACACTACTTAACCTAAATTATCCTAAGGACAAACACACGCACCCATGCCCGAGGGAGGACTCGAACCTCCGGCGGGATCAGCCGCACCTTGTGTATTGTCTCATGTTCAGTGGGATGTTTTCCAATAACTGTGGCAGCGAGTCTCCTAGTAACTGTTGATGACTGTGGCTACTTAGAGTCGCCTCAATAAAACAGGGACTAATGAAGCGGTTCCTCAAAAAGCCCAGTCCCCCCAGTCATCCAGGCTTTGCAACTAACCAGCTGTGCATATTGTTAGATTGATTTACCAATGGTCTGTAAACGATTGTTCATTCGTTATCAAAATCATGCATAGAAAAGCCACACTAATTTGTAATGTTCGTAGACATCACTAAGAAACTCATTGTTATGTAGCTGTTGACAGAGTAGTATGAGGAAAATGCGTTGGAATGTAGTAGTCACAGAATACGCTCTTGACTGACCCTAGTGGCACTCTAGCAGTTTTACGGCATTCACTACGAACAAAAATCATACCTTCCTTTTCGACTGTCGTGTGCTTCATGAATTTTTAAAAAAATTGGTGTCGTAATTTGCCAGTTACAAGCGTTGCAAATGAATTTCGTACGTCAGAAAATTCACCATATTTTCCGCCATAGCTTAGCGGAAACTATACCTCGATATCGTCATTCGTTGTGAATGTACAGAGGGTGGACAGAAATATGGAAAGGCCGAAGACACAACATATTACAAGCCGAATACGATGTTAGAGCCCTTCTGGATTTCAAAAGGTTTTAAAGGGGATCTTATACCATGGTTCCTGAAAAATATTGGAAAGTTCAAGAGGATAGCGATCACGTACAGTTCTCTCCAAAGCAGACCACAAAGACTCAAAAGCAATGAGGTCTGGTGACTGCGATGTCAGGAGAGACGAGACAGTTCGTCTCAGTGATCACAAAACCAGTCCTGGACGATGTGAGCTCTGTAAACAGGGGCCCTGTCTCCTTGAAACACAGCGCCACCGCTGGGGAACGATCAAAGTACCACGGGATCGACCTGATCAGCCAAAATTGTCACACAGTCCTCGAAAGTAGAGGGAGTTCCAGAGAAAACGGTGGAGGGGGGCTAAATAAATCATCACTGAAGCCACTCCACGTTTCTCTCTTGAGACATACGCTTGACCAGAAGTCGAATTCAGCTGGCATGGCAATTCCGAGCTCACGGAGCCCACATATATTTTCTTTTTTTTGGCGCTGGTGGAGTTCGCGAGTGCGACGTTCAGTTCTGCAATGACTTTTGTTGCTGTCGTCGTCTTATTTTTCGTCACAATCGTTTTCAATGGCCTTTCGTCGCGGTCATTCAACACACACTTTCGTGAACGATATCATTTAGCGGATGACGTTTTTCCGCTTTCCGTGTACGCGGTATAAATCTTCGATATTGTGCCTCTTGAAACACCATACACTTCGGCTCTCTTTTGTTTACGGAAGCTCCCACCATACGAGCAGAAACAATTTCTTCACGTTATAAATGACTTTGCTCCGATATAATGCACTCACAGGTAAGCTGGACACTTGTCTGAGAACAACTGACACTTCCAACGTGCTGAGGACTCTGCACATGTGCCGGTGGTGGTACAATGCGACAGCGCAATCTGTAGGCTTGGCTAGCAGCTGCATCTACAGTATGTTCAAACATGCATTTCTCGCGATGTTCCTATATTTTTGTCCATCCCTTTTCTGAGCTCCCTTAGCTGCCACAACAGTTATAAAATCTAAGGAGGGGACATATGTCTTCCTACACGCGGTGGGCACATCGCTAATCGACACAAGAAACCGAAGAAGACTTTATTGCATCGTCACAGCACGAAAACCTTCATTTTACGTGCAGAGTATATACTGTTTCATGTATGCAACTTGAATTTTGCTTATCTCATTCTGAAACGATACTTTACGGTTAGACTGCGACAGTAGTTAATCTTTTTATGTCATTAATCGTAGCAGATGAATGTGTTTTTTTCCTTCTCGACCTACAGAAGAACCTGAATTCTCCCTGATACAGACAAAAATATATTCCCATTTCTATAGAACGATCGGTAGCTGAGACTCCGGCACTAACAGCGTTGACTCAGCTAATTAGTTGCTTTGGCGCTGATGGCACACGTGGACCGCCTGTTGCGCTAACCTGGAGCCCAACTGCCAACAAATTTCGCTTCAGTGTCGTGCTGTGAACTGAGCGTGTGAACTTTGTGCCTAGTGTTGAGTTTAACAACGAGGTACCACAGTTTCGAGTTCCGTGCCGTTGGGTTGCGAGGTGACAACGTAAACTCTCTCACCCAGAGATGAAACGCCGCATATCGTGAAACCGAGTTCTTTTTAAGGTTTAGTATAAGAATGGCAAACGTGACTACACATAGTCCAGCTACAGAACTAGAGAAGCCCACAGTGCCCAGGTTAATAAAACACTGGACTGCATACATTTTGAAACATTATGGCTGCACTAAAGAGTGAAATATGTTTATTTCATTTTCGAAGTCACTGGCATCTTCTTTGTAGAAGAAATCTCAGATACCTAAATTCCGTTCTACATTGGACCGAGCTCGTGAATTGTGAGTTACACGGTGCCTGCTACATCCGTTGTTACTCATACACAGGTAAGCCAAAAGATACAGCGACAAAGCTTCAGTGGTGGACGAATTAGTCGAACTCAACAGCTTTGCACTAAGGTTAACTATTTCGTCTACCTACATATTTATCTACGTACAGTATCTGGACAATGCGGAATCGCCCAATGGATGTCACGAGAGGCGGATCCGGTAGTATTAAAGAAGGCGTGGAGTATTGTGTTGTCTATGGAGATTCAGTAACAGCAGAATCGGTCGTCCAAGAGAGCTCTGCGACTTCGAACGTGAACCAGTCGTGGGGTGTCCATCTGGAACATTTCAGCCCTTCTAAAGCTGCCCAAGTCGAATCTTGGGAATGTAACTGTGAAGTGGGAACGCGAAGAAGCAACCACAACCACAGGCGGACCTCATGTACCGATAGAGAGGGACCACTGAGTATTACGGGGGATGGTTGTAAAAAACTGTATAAATTCAGAGGAGTGACCACTGGTGAGCTCGTAAGTGCCACCAGCAATCCAGCTTCCACAATGATTGTGCATAATTACTTAAAAACAATGGAATGTAACGGTCTATCAGCTCCTCAGAAGCCACACATTTCTGCAGTAAATGCCAAGCTAAACTACTGGTCATTAAAACTGCTACACCAAGAAGAAATGTAGATGATAAACGGGAATTGATTGGACGGATATATTATACTAGAACTGACATGTGATTACGTTTTCACGCAATTTGGGTGCATAGATCCTGAAAAATCAGTACCCAGAACAACCACCTCTGGCCGTAATAACGGAAACAGAACCTGCATTCATCCAAGAAAATGACGTTTTGCCATTCGTGCACCCAAGTTCGTCGTTGAGTACACCATCGCAGGCGCTCCTGTCTGTCATGCAGCGTCAAGGGTAACCGCAGCCACGGTCTCCGAGCTGGTAGTCCATACTGCTGCAAACATCGTCGAACTGCTCGTGTCTTGCAAACGTCCCCATCTGTTGACTCAGAGATCGAGACGGGGCTGCACGATCCGTTACACCCATGCGGATAAGATGCCTGTCATCTCGACTGCTAGTGATACGAGGCCGTTAGGATCCAGCACGGCGTTCCATATTACCGTCCTGAACCCACCGATTCCATATCCTGCTAACAGTCATTGGATCTCGACCAACGCGAGCAGTAATGTCGCGATACGATAAACTGCAATCGCGATAGGCTACAATCCGACCTTTATCAAAGTCGGAAACGTGATGGTACGCATTTCTCCTCCTTACATGAGACATCACAACTACGTTTCACTAGGCAATGCCGGTCAGCTGCTGTTTGTGTATGAGAAATCGATTGGAAACTTTCCTCATGTCAGCACGTTGGAGGTGCTGCCACCGGCGCCAACCTTGTGTGAATGCTCTGAAAAGCTAATCATTTGCATATCACAGCATCTACTTCCTGTAGGTTAAATTTCGCGTCTGTAGCACCTCATCTTCGTGGTGTAGCAATTTTAATGGCCAGTAGTGTACGCTCGAAATGTTGTAAAGAGCGAGACCACTACACAGTGGTCCACTAGAAACGAGGGCTTTGGAGTAATGAAACACGCTGTACTCTGTGAAAATCCAATCGTAGGGATTTTGTGTGGCGAATGCGTAGAAAACACTGAAGCTCGAAAGAGGCAGTGTTACTGGATGGGGTTGTTTCTCGTGGTTAGGATGTTATCCCCTTATTACGCTTAACAAAACGCTAAATGTATTAGGTATTAACAGTTCTGAGATGATCATTATTTGAATCAACATGAGAATGCACCGTGTCATAAAGTATCATATATGAGGCGAAGATTTGTGGACGATAACAAACGGCCTGGCCAGCCCAGACTCCCGAACAGAAGCCAGTTTGACAGCTCTGGGTTGCGGCAGACCGTCGACATCGCTCCAAACCCCAGGCTTGGCTCGCAAGAAAAATGGGCTGGCATTCCTCCACAGATATATAAGCACCTCATTTAAAGTGTCCCCCGCAGAGTTCAAACTGGCATAAAGGTAAAGGGTGGACACACCTCCTATTAATGTGCACAAATAGGTTTTTTTTTCCTTTATTGTATTTCAATTCCCCATCAGGGTGAGCTGGCAGAAGCATATGCGCTGCTCTTCACCTGAAAGACATAGAACAAACAATAGAAGACATTTAAAAAATAACAAAGGAGAAAACACAGTGAACATAGATACAAAAAAGGGGGAACATCATGGAAGACAATAGACAAAAAAGGGAGGGACTGTAAAATGGAGATAAAAACAGTAAAAAAGTAGCACACACAAAAAACCACACACTGGGACAATTAAAAGAAACAAGGCGCAGTATGACCGGAGCATAAAAGTATCAATGGATGGCGTAGCACATAACAAACACTGACAGTAACGCTAAGTACACGGCCAGCACACAATTAAAATCACACCTATTGAAGCACAGGAGAAACAGCACTGACGTGGCACAATGATCAAAACGGAGGATCTGCCAGGCGCAAGGAGATGAGGGGAAAAAGGGAGGGAGGGGAAGAGAGGGCCAGGTAGGGAGGGACGTGGGACGGAGAGAGGAAGGGATGGGAGTAGGTGCTCGGGGGGGGGGGGGGGGGAGGAGAAAATCCGCTCTAAGGAGAAGGAGGGGAGAGGAAGAAAGGGGGCCCTGGGGAGGGGGGAAGAAGGCCAGGTTATAGGTGGAAGGAAGGGTAGATATCATGGCAAAGTTCATCATCCAGGAGGGGAAGGTACTGAAAATTGCCCTGATAAAGGAGATCAAGGGTGTGGAGGTGGAGAGAGGGAGGGATACAGCGATAGAGGCGCGGCAATGGGCGGGGGGTGGAGAGAAAGGAGGAAACCAGGGGGAGGGGGAGATCAAGCCTGCAGACTACGTAAAGGATGCGAGATGTTGGAGGAACAGGAGGAGGTGGGGGAAGGGGATGAGTTCATACAGGAGCCGTGTGGGAGAAGGAAGGCAGATACAGAAGGCAAGGCAGAGTGCATGGTGATCAAGGATTTGCAGGGCGTTGTAGAAGCGGGTGGGTGCGGAGATCCAGGCAATGCTGGCATAACAGAGGATAGGACGAATGAGGGATTTGTAGGTTTTGAGGATGGTGGAAGGATGCAATCCCTATGTCCAGCCAGACAGGAGTTTCAGGAGGCGGGAATGGCTTTTCTGCTGAATGTTCTGGAGGTGAGGGGTCCAGGTTAGGGGATGGTCGAGGGTGAAGCCAAGGTATCTCAGGGTGGGGGTGAGCTGGGGACGACCATAAAGGGTGAGGTAGAAATCATGGAGACGGAAGGAGCAGGTGGTGTGGCCTATGATGATTTCCTCAGTTTTGGAGGGGTTGAGATGGAGGAACCACTGGTTACACCAAGTGGTGAACTGGTTAAGGTGGGCTTGGAGGGTGGGTTGGGACCATCGAAGGGTAGGATAGAGAGCCAGTAAGGCAGTGTCATCAGCATACTGGAGAATGTGGACAGATGGGGGTGGTTTGGGCATATCAGCCATATACAAGAGATGAAGGAGAGGGGAGAGGACAGAGCCCTGGGGGACGCCAGCAGTGGGATAAAAAATACTGGGGTTGGTGTTGTGGAGGGTGACATAGGAAGGACGGCGTGTGAGGAAGGAAGCGACCAGATGGACAAAATTCATAGGCAGGGCATAGGTTTGGAGTTTAAAGAGGAGACTGGGATGCCATACACTGTCATAGGCATTTTGGAGGTCGAGGGAAACAAAAATGGCGGAGTGATTGGAGTTGAGCTGGAGGGAGACAAGGTGAGCGAGGTTAAGGAGTTGGTCTTCAGTGGAGAAGGAGGGTCGGAAGCCACACTGGGTAAGGCGGAAGGAGGTAGTGTTGATTAAGGTACTGATGAATACGGCGGGAGAGGATGGGTTCGAAGACTTTACTGAAGATAGAGGTGAGGCAGGAAGAGGCGCCAGAAGGGGGTTTGTTGTGTTTATCGTCGGCTGCGAGTGCCGTGGTCCTGGCACCAATTCGCAGGTTAGGCATCCCCATGGTAATTAGTCCTTCAGTTGATAGGGCAATAGAGTTCGGATGTTGCAGAGGCAACTAAGCTACTGAAACACGCAGTTACAATACTGTTTTATTCACAAAGTTGACCATTGCAACTGTAAGCAATTAATATCGAAGAACATAAAACAACTCGCAATGAAAAACAAGTGGCAGTAACCTCTTCAACTGTCTGACTGCCACATCGCACTGCAAGTTCATCGAATGATCTCTTTGCACTCACTTGCCAACTACTTACCGAAACAAACCACATTCCTCTGCTCCACTGCCAGCCTCCGGCGACATTTACCTGCAGACAATGACAACTGCCCGCCATGATTACCCTCTTACAAACACTCACAGTTACACGTATACACATCGGACCATTACATTCTTGTCTAAGACGTACTTCACACCTCAGCCCACTTGGTATCCCCCCTAAACTCAAACAGCGTTGCAGAGGCTGTCCAGATGTAATATATATATGTATATATCTGTGCGTGTGTTTCAAGCTTGAAAAACGTATCTGGAACCATACAGTTTCATTTGCTTAAATCACCTATGGCATGCGTTTCAGGCAGGATCCTCCGTTTCACTCGATGCTGAGATGCTACTCGCATACATTTTTAGAGTCTCTGTAACGCTGTTTGAGTTTATGGGGAATATCATGTGGACTGAGGTGTGAAGGGGAATTTAGATTGACGAGGAAGGCCTGCCAGGGTATTCTGTGCAGCTCTGCAAGGCCACTCTGCCAGTCTGACGTAGGGGTCAGCAGGAGACCCGGACTTTAATCCTGACCTTGGGACAAATTTTCGATCATCGCTTCAGTATGCATCTATACGTCATAAACGACAAACATGTTGTAAGTCACATAAGTAGAATGCAACATACGGAAATTACTATGACGTAAATAGTGTAGCAAAACGCAGTTTATATACGCTCACGACAGGTATAACAATATAGACAAAGTAGAGTCAGGCAGGACTAAGCAATGAGCGACAATATTTAACAGGAGAGGGGTCTGAAAGAGGAAAGTCTGAAATAAAAGTGATGATAATAAGGAAAAATAATGTGGTGTGATGGACTAAGAGGCGAAAAGAGAAGGAAGAGTACATTATAAAAATCTATGTCTTGGTCACATGTTACTTTATTAAGACTAAGCAATAGTTCCGTCTTTTGAGCCATTATCATATCCAAAAGTTACAGCAGTTACACGTACATGTATAGCACGTACATGTTTTCGTAATAAAACCTGTGAACAGGACATATACGTTTATAATAAAATCCAATACAAAGGTTACCGATTTCCCCAGGAGATCCAATCAGCGTCACTTACCAAAGAGGCGTAGCTTGAAAAAGATGCGAGTCATTACCTTTACTATTGGGCAAAAGGAAAACGTCATATACTTTAATTTTTGGAAGATCGTTATGAGTCTGACAGAAGAAAGTGTTTCAGCATCGTCTTAAAAGTATCAGGGTATTTAATTATGCACAGATTGCATGGAAGGTTCTTCCAAAGCTTGATAGTAGCAACAGAGAATGAGTTTGAGAATGTTTTTGTTTTATGGGTGGGCTCACCTAGGGTACTAAGTAAATGAGACTTTGTGTTTCCATTATGATCTCTGATGTGAGGTATTGAGTTGTACGTCTCCTGAAGAACCGATGAACTAATCGTGCCGTTTCTGGAGAAAACAGTCAGCACACCTTTCAAAGATTTCCATTTCACTCAAAATATGTTGCTGCAGCAGTGGATATGGAGTACATGAAATGGTTACACTTATACATCAGTGACGCAAGCAGTTCTGAGATGCCATGTATCGACCCATACTGAAACACCCATATTAGTACGTGGTGTAACCTCCAGGGGCGGCAATGCAGGTGCTGACTCTAGCATCCAGTCTAACGTACACCTGGCGAATACTGTGCTGGAATACATAATGGCACGCCTGCTCGACATGTTCACGTAGTCCTGTTGGTTGATGAGTCGCACGAGTCGCTTCTTGCTCCGTCACATCCCACACGTGTTTGCTTGGAAATACGTCAGGGACTCGAGCTGCACATCTTGTAGACCACGTTGACTTTCCACATCTACATCTACATGGATACTCCGCAAATCACATTTAAGTGCCTGCCAGAGGGTTCATCGAACCACCTTCGCAATTCTCTATTATTCCAGTTTCGTATAAAGCGCGGAAAGAAAGAAATATCTTTCCGTACGACCTCTGATTTCCCTTATTTTTATCGTGGTGATTGTTTCTCCGTGTGTAGGTAGGTGTCAACAAAATATTTTCGCATTCGGAGGAGAAAGTTAGTGATTGAAATTTCGTGAAAAAGTTCCGTCGCAACGAAAATCGCCTTTTAAGCTTCCTGGCAGATTAAAACTGTGTGGCGGACCGAGACTCAAACTCGGGACCTTTGCCTTTCGGAGGCAAATGCTCTGCCACCTGAGCTACCCAAGCACGACTCACGCCCCGTCCTTACAGCTTTACTTCCGCCAGTACCTCGTCTCCTACTTTCCAAACTTCACCGAAGCTCTCCTCCGAACCTTGCAGAACTAGCACTCCACCGGCCTATGTGGGCGAGTGGTTCTAAGCACTACAGTCTGGAACTGCGCTGCTGCTACGGTCGGAGGTTCGAATCCTGCCTCGGGTATGGATGTGTGTGATGTCCTTAGGTTAGTTATGTTTAAGTAGTTCTAAGTTCTAGGGGTCTGATGACCTCAGAAGTTAAGTGCTCAGAGCCATTTGAACCATTTTTAAGCTAGCACTCCTGGAAGAAAGGATATTGCGGAGACATGGCTTAGCCACAGCCTGGGGGATGTTTCCAGAATACGCCTTTCCTTTAATGATGTCCAGCCCAATTCCTGTATCATTTCAGTGACACTCTGTCCCATATTTCGCGATAATACAAAATGTGCTCCCCTTCTTTGAACTTTTCCGATGTACTCCTTCAGTCCTGCCTAGTAAGGATCTCACACAATCACAATCAGTGTGACGGCAAGATTATCCTGTTGAAACAATACATCACCTTTCTGTCGCAAGAACGGCAAAAGCACGAGTCTGACAACATACTGTCCATACCGAGCGCTGGTTAGCTTTCCTTCCAGAAAGACCAAAGGTGAATCAGGGTTGTTGCTTATCGTACTCCAGACCGTAAGACCTGAGGAGGGGCTACTTTTTCTTGGATGAATGTACTCCAAGAGACAGAAAATGTTCAAATGTGTGTGAATTCCTAAGGGACCAAACTGCTGAGCTCATCGTTCGCTGGTCTTACACACTACTTAAACTAAGTTAAATTAACTTATGCTAAGAACAACACACACACCCATGCCCGAGAGAGGACTCGAACCTCCGGCGAGAGGGGCAGCGCAGTCCGTGACATGGCGCCTCTAACCGTGCGGCCATCCCGCGCGGCCCAGGACACAGAGCTCACCAGGTATACGTCGTTAGAGGGAACGACCATCTCCTGTGTGCAGGCAGAAACTGTTTTCATCGCTGACGACCAGACCTCACCGTTCCATTTTCCACGTGGTGCTCTGACGGCCCAAGTCGAGCCGTACACGTCGACGCTGCGGCGTGACTGGAAGACCGGCTAGAGGTGCGCGCGCCCGAGTAACTGGTTCGCAGCAGTTCGTGTTGACGCGTCTGGGCTCACACGCCCTCTTATCTGTACTGTGGTAGCTGCACGATCTGCTACCGCTGCCCTTACAACACGACGAGCCTGCTCGGCGTCTGTTCTGCGTGGACGTCCAGAACAGTGTTCACGTGACCACCGATCGTGATCGTTGCACAACTGACGCAGTACATACAGCTTGTGTGGCAGTTCTCCGAAAGAGCCATCTCGCTACTCGAACGGACAGAATTTGACCTCCTTCAGACTCACTCAGCTTGCGTAGGAAGCCCGAGTACATCTCCGTGGCGTGGTTTGCAGCACACTGAGTCTTCAGGCGGTGGGCATTCCCTATTAAAAGGTAGACACAGATGGCGCTCTGGTAGCTACGCCACTACGCTGTCTGTTGGCGGACGACGTCGAAACCGTTATCAGCACATCTACTGTCCTCCAGGTGGCATATACCGTCATCGGACAAATGTCGACGTCGTCATTCGAGGTGTACTAATTTTTTTCCGGTAGTGTAATTAATTTCTGGTGAGATAAATTACTTGGGACTTTTTCACATTTAGCTTCAGTCCCATAGTAAGGGTCTGTCTAAACACAGACATCTGGACGATTGCAGTGTTGATACCTTCGGGTGTGGCACTTAGAAGAAGCTAGAGGTCGTCAGTATAGAAATGACATGTACGAGTGAAAAATGGGCACACCTGGGAGCAAATTCGTCGAGGACTCCTTTTCATTCCCATAGACAATATATTGCAGTATTTTTCTTTTTTTTTTTTTTCAAAGAAGCTTTCAAACCACTTCAGCGTACTATCTAAAATTTTTTGCCTTCGTATTTACTGAGCAATGTATCGTATTCGTACCTTAATAATCTGCTCATCAGGAACTGGTGAGCCCTAGGTCCGGTGAACTAGTTGGCAATGATGCTGGACCGTCTACCGATTGATCTGCCCAGAAAGGTTTAATTTTTTCCGTTGCATGTTAAATTTGTTTGAATGTATATTAATGTGGCAGAAACCATTCTTCAACCACTATTGCTTCCACATTCCGCTCTGCCATATTAGCAAGATGAAAAAAATAAAAATGTATAGCGAAGTATCTGATCTTAAACGAATTTTTGTGATGATTCCAACAGTGATCTTAAATTCTGCGTATCTACAATGTTTCCTAATTTACATGGAATTTAATGATATGATTTATATTGTTACTGGCGATGCGTTTGTTTCTGACATTTTGTCCTACAGCGTCTCTTGAAGAAATCTTACTGTTCAAGACATTTAATTTAAATATTGCACGAAAATTCCTAAGTCAATAAACAATACAAATTTGGAATTATCCAAGTAAGTAGGTCACCATCAAACCTTTTACCCTAGTACGGTCATCAGCTGTTATAGATCCTCAGATGTTGGTAGCAAAATAAGGGGAGATCAATTAAACTGGTTTCAGCATTCCAAATATTTGTTATGGGAATCCTAAAACACAATTTCAAAAGGCTTTTGTGGTGTCTATGGAATCAGTCAGCAGACAGTAATGTTGGATAAAAAGTTCTCGCTTCAATTGCCACCTCAAATTTCGGTTTAAATACCAAACTTTCGAGATTATCAATGGAGAAGAACAAGCTGAGCGGCATCTTCTTTAAGAACCGGCACATGACGTAAAGCTTGCTACTGGCCAGAGTTTAGGGATAGCCAAGTCCCAGAAGTCTAGTACGAGCAAGATGGAAAAACAAAGAACTGAAATCGCTGGAGAGGAAGGAGACTTCGTTGTTTACTGACCGACAAGGAGAATGCTATGGTCTACTCAGTGCTACAGATCATTGAGATCACTGGCGAAAAACTGAACTACTACTGGAGGACAGCACGTATATATTGTCAAGCAGGATTCCACACTGGCACTTTGCAGGAAGACAGAAGAGCTACTAAAGAACTTCAGACTATCTGACGAACATGTGAAGTAGAGGCCACCCATTCGGTATGGTCTGCCTTAAACAGAAAAATATGTCGTACCACTGAGACCAATTTTTAGTGCTATTATCTCTCCTACATACATGCTCGCAAAGTACTTAACTAAATTATTGGCAGCTACATTTTGTCACTGTAGACACTACATTAAGACTCAAAAATGTTTCGTGATATCATACAGCACATGAGGGTAGGCCGTGGCGAAGTCAAGGTCAGCCTTGACGTGGTCTCCCTTTTTGCGAACGTGCCGGTGAAGATACATTGAAACTATTGTCGTCTCATTTCTTCCCTGAAATATTAAAATGATATCAACCCACCTTGACGGCCACATACACTACTGGCCATTAAAATTAATAAACCAAGAGGAAATGCAGATTATAAACGGGTATTCATTGGACAAATATACACTCCTGGAAATGGAAAAAAGAACACATTGACACCGGTGTGTCAGACCCACCATACTTGCTCCGGACACTGCAAGAGGGCTGTACAAGCAATGATCACACGCACGGCACTGCGGACACACCAGGAACTGCGGTGTTGGCCGTCGAATGGCGCTAGCTGCGCAGCATTTGTGCACCGCCGCCGTCAGTGTCAGCCAGTTTGCCGTAGCATACGGAGCTCCATCGCAGTCTTTAACACTGGTAGCATGCCGCGACAGCGTGGACGTGAACCGTATGTGCAGTTGACGGACTTTGAGCGAGGGCGTATAGTGGGCATGCGGGAGGCCGGGTGAACGTACCGCCGAATTGCTCAACACGTGGGGCGTGAGGTCTCCACAGTACATCGATGTTGTCGCCAGTGGTCGGCAGAAGGTGCACGTGCCCGTCGACCTGGGACCGGACCGCAGCGACGCACGGATGCACGCCAAGACCGTAGGATCCTACGCAGTGCCGTAGGGGACCGCACCGCCACTTCCCAGCAAATTAGGGACACTGTTGCTCCTGGGGTATTGGCGAGGACCATTCGCAACCGTCTCCATGAAGCTGGGCTACGGTCCCGCACACCGTTAGGCCGTCTTCCGCTCACGCCCCAACATCGTGCAGCCCGCCTCCAGTGGTGTCGCGACAGGCGTGAATGGAGGGACGAATGGAGACGTGTCGTCTTCAGCGATGAGAGTCGCTTCTGCCTTGGTGCCAATGATGGTCGTATGCGTGTTTGGCGCCGTGCAGGTGAGAGCCACAATCAGGACTGCATACGACCGAGGCACACAGGCCCAACACCCGGCATCATGGTGTGGGGAGCGATCTCCTACAGTGGCTGTACACCACTGGTGATCGTCGAGGGGACACTGAATAGTGCACGGTACATCCAAACCGTCATCGAACCCATCGTTCTACCATTCCTAGACCGGCAAGGGAACTTGCTGTTCCAACAGGACAATGCACGTCCGCATGTATCTCGTGCCACTCAACGTGCTCTAGAAGGAGTAAGTCAACTACCCTGGCCAGCAAGATCTCCGGATCTGTCCCCCATTGAGCATGTTTGGGACTGGATGAAGCGTCGTCTCACGCGGTCTGCACGTCCAGCACGAACGCTGGTCCAACTGAGGCGCCAGGTGGAAATGGCATGGCAAGCCGTTCCACAGGACTACATCCAGCATCTCTACGATCGTCTCCATGGGAGAATAGCAGCCTGCACTGCTGCGAAAGGTGGATATACACTGTACTAGTGCCGACATTGTGCATGCTCTGTTGCCTGTGTCTATGTGCCTGTGGTTCTGTCAGTGTGATCATGTGATGTATCTGACCCCAGGAATGTGTCAATAAAGTTTCCCCTTCCTGGGACAATGAATTCACGGTGTTCTTATTTCAATTTCCAGGAGTGTATTATACTAGAACTGACATGTGATTACATTTTCACGCAGTTTGGGTGCATAGATCCTGAGAAATCAGTACCCAGAACAACCACCTCTGGGCCGTAATAACGGCCTTGATACACCTGGGCATTGAGTCAAACAGAACCATCGCAGGCGCTCCTGTCTGTGATGCAGCTCAAGGGTAACCGCAGCCATGGTCTCCGAGCTGATAGGCCATGTTGCTGCAAACGTCGTCGAACTGTTCGTGCAGATGGTTGTTGTCTTGCAAACGTCCCCATCTGTTGACTCAGGCATCGAGACGTGGCTGCACGATCCGTTACAGCCTGTCATCTCGACTGCTAGTGATACGAGGCCGTTGGGATCCAGCACGGCGTTCCGTATTACCCTTCTGAACCCAGCGATTCCATATTCTTCTAACAGTCATTGGATCTCGACGAACTCGAGCAGCAATGTCGCGATACGATAAACCGCAATCGCGATAGTTTACAATCCGACCTTTATCGAAGTCGGAAACGTGATGGTACACATTTCTCCTCTTTACACGAGGCATCACAATAACGTTTCACCAGGCAACGCCGGCAACTGCTGTTTGTGTATGAGAAATGGATTGGAAACTTTCCTCATGTCAGCACGTTGTAGGTGTCGCCACCGGTGCCAACCTTGTGTGAATGCTCTGAAAAGCTAATCATTTGCATATCACAGCATCTTCTTCCTGTCGGTTAAATTTCGCGGCTGTAGCACGTCATCTTCGTGGTGTAGTAATTTTAATGGCCAGTAGTGTATTTTCTGTGCAGTGGAAATTATTATGAAATGAGTGATGGAACTTGGTTTACCACTGTCACTCTAATTTTTTTCATAGAGCATTTTTAAGAATGAGCATTGAACAGTGTCCCCGTCGGTCCACCCAAAATCTTCAAATATGCTAATGATACTTTTTTGATTTGGCAACATGGCATTGAGGTACTGCAGTAGTTCATAGACCGTAAGTGCAGTATAGATACTAACATGGATTTTATAGTGAAGATGGAGAAGGAAGGGAAGTTGTCTTTCCCAGATCTGTTGTTCGAACGGAAAGCAGATGGACGGCTCGGTCATTACGCGTATTGGAAACCGACGTATATTGACCTATACCTCAACACATGTGAGAACTGTGGTGATCAGGACTATTTCAAACAAGGGGAGCCCGGGATCTCCTGGCGACAGTGTTCAGAGGGAGCTGGTATTCTGTCCGTGATATTAGGGGAAAGTTTTCGAGGAAGCTAAGAAGCGATGTCGTTCATCAATATGAGGAGGGCCAACACAACGTGCGGCTTTCACTCTGTGCTGCAACAAGTAGTACTAAGAGAGAGTTCTAAACAGTTAAGGGATCGGTCCAGTCACCCATGGAACTTAAAGAAATGTTGCGACCTTTTAAAGATAATAAGTAGCAGGTCTTTGTAATTCGAAGGCTGATCGACAAAGACTGAAACTGATTTTTTCCTGTAGCTTCCGTTATATTTTCCTATCTGTACCACGAATATTTGAAAACAGTGGGACTTTGTGTATAATCTCCATAGGTGGCAGCACTCTCGAACCGGCAGTTTGGTAGTAATGCTCAATTTTGTAGGCGCTCTTTCCACTTCACGTACCAAACAATGGAGATGACGCGGGAGAAGCAGTACTGCGTAGTAAAATGATACGCACGTTTAAACCACACAGCCAGTGGCACTTACAAAAAGCTGCAGCAAGAGTACGGTGAAGATGCACTACCACTTGCAATAGTATTTGGTGAAACTTCCTGGCAGATTAAAACTGTGTGCCGGACCGAACCTCGAACTCGGGGCCTTTGCCTTTACGCGGGGTAGCTCAGTTGGCAGAGCACTTGCCCGCGAAAGACAGGTCCCGAGTTCGAGTATCTATCCGTCACACAGTTTTAATCTGCCAGGAAGTTTCATATCAGCGCACACTCCACTGCAGAGTGAAAATCTCATTTTGGAGTATTTGGTGGTTCAAGGATTTCAGAGAAGACCAGTTAGTCGCTGTTAAGCACCGTAGGCCTGGTATTTCGGATTCTGCTGAGGCTGAAGTCAGCACAGCACAGTTGTGAGGTTGTCCGTAAGGAACGGCGGATAACACGACGTAAGCTCAATGAAGTGTTGAGAATTTCTTGTTGCAGTGCCTTTAGATTATGCGTGATCATCTCCATATGACCCGTGTTTGTGCCCGTTGGGTGCTACGTCTATTAACTCCCGAACAAAAGGACCTGTGGAAGAATGGCCTGCACCCTGTGTTGGAGGACTGGCAGAGACGCTACAAAAGTGCATTCAGGTAAAAGAGGAATACTCTGAAAAAGATCACTAGAACAATGGAATGGAGTAATAAACATCTGTGAAAAAAATCAGTCTCAGTCTTTGTTGATCAGCCCTCGTTTTCCTTGAGAGTGATCAGGGAAGCAGTTGAAATTAATGTGATAGAACTTCAACAGAGCACATTTTGTAATGCATGGAAGCACGCACTTCATGTGGAAAGAGCACAGAGGAAGGCTTCTCATGTTTTACAGCCCGATGTAAGTGGCGGCACTGCAAGGGGCCCTGAACAGCAAGGGGAAACGTTATTTATGGACGCGGAGAGCGGCACTCTAGCGTGCCCTGTCTCCGTCACGTAGTCCAGCCGCACTTTTGGTATAACAGTGGGAGCCTCGCCAACCTCACGACAATCAGACTTGACCCCTGACAACTACGATGGAGGCAAAGATCGAAAGTTTGTGATTTTATCCTCATTTGACATGGCAAGTAAACGGCGAACTTTTTATCAAAGGACTCTGTCGCGAAAGACTTCGTAGCCAAATCCGTATTTTGTGCTGCTTCCTTATGTCTTATGTCTAAGAAAAAAATGGAATTTAGTTGATACAAATTTTTATTAGGATCAAATAATTTGTTAGCACTTGTCACGATCGACTTTGTTTCGATGATCAATTACGAAGCTACATGACAATTTCCTTGCGAGGAAGAAGCTGTAGCTATCCAATGACTTCCCTTTTGTTTCTCGTCTTTAAGTGCTGTACTTGCACCTAGCAGAATATCCGATAATCTTGTAAAAGTAGCTACTAAGGACATCCAGATTAAATCTTTGAAAAATAAACAAATAATAATCGTCGTAAACATATTTTTCATGGTTTGAGAGATCGTGTGATTTTTGGTGGCAGAAACAAGGAGCAGAACATCTCACAGATGAGACTAATTCTTGTTAAAGCATGACAGCTGAGTCTTCTACCGATCATCCCAGGAAGATGGTGAAAATGGTTATCTGCGAGCCACAGCAAAGACAGCACGGCAAGAGAGTTTTATGCTTGTCAGATGAAAAATCTGGTCGACAAAAAAAAAGGACAACTACTGTTACAATGGCGTATGTAGTATCACTGAATGGAGGGAACCGACGGTCATTGCATTCTTTTCACTCATAATGTTTAAGCTGATCTAGTTTGAGGTGGATGTAATGTGGCCTGAGCTACTGCATTCGCCTAATGGTGATGTATGAAGGCTGGGAACACGTTTCTGTTTCATATATAGTAAACGGGAGCTAGTGGGGCTATCTTATTGCGACAATGTGTGAACTTTCAGGCAATAGAAGGGAAGAAGAACTCGGAGAAAATATCTCTGGAGAGAGACATAGTTTTTGGTAAAAATTTACCATTTCAATCACTTCTTATAGTTTTGACGGCAGCCTCCATAACCGGAAACATGGAGGTTTATCCGAATCTGTCGAGGTAAGCTAACCGAGAACATCTTATACAAGGCCCCCACTGCGAAAGCCTTCATAAGTGATATGCAGGAGTTGTACAAGAATATGGAAAACCTAAAACACAACACCATTACCAAAGCTGACATTCGTTTGGAATGGGTAAGTACAGGCCCTGTATGCTTTTCAAGGGTATCTCATACCACTCTTCCTGCAAAACACTGGATAGTTGAGGTAACCATGATCGAGATGAATGGCAATGACGTACCCTGCTCTCTGAATTTCATCACACAAGCTCAACAGTACTGAGATCTGGTGACTGCGGTGGCCAAAGTAGACGCGCCAGTTCATCCTCGTGCTCACAAAACCACCACGGACGATGCGAGCTGTGCGAACAGGGACTGCTGTCGTTTTGAAATGGACCTTGTAAGCCAAAATGGTCACATCGTCCTTGGCAATAACCCGACTTTGCTGAGCACCCGCGGGTCCCATGCGATCCCACGATATGTGGCTGCGCAAGTCACTTCCGAACGCCCGCCAAGTTTCAGTCTTAGAACGTAAACTCGACCAGAAGTTGGAAACAGTGCAAAACTAGATTCGCTCGACGAAATATCTTTCTTCCATTGCTCCAGTCAGGTTTTATGACTTCGGCAACATGATTTCTTCTTAAGGGCATTTGATCACTGATGAGTGGTTTTGGAATTCCAGCTCACCCTGCTCCCTTCGTGTTGTTTTGTTGCCGACAGGGTTCACGTGTGCGATATTCAGTTCTACAGTGACTTTTGCAGCTATCATTTTCTTCACTTTTGTCGCGATCCTCTTCAGTGAGCGTCCATCACGATCGCTCAACACACAATTTCGTCCGCGTTGTGGCAGAGCGGAATGACTTTTTCCGCATTCCCTGCATGGGATATAAAACTTCAATACGGTACCTCTTGAAACACCAAACACTTCGGAAGCACCTACCACTCCATAACTAAGAACTTACCTACGTCCCGACATAACGCACTCACAACTACACAGGCCGCTCTTCTGACCGCGACTGACGACTGCGGCGTATAGAAGACATTGCGTAGGTGCCGTTCGTGGCCGAGTGCAACAGAACAACCTGCAGGCATGGCTAGCGTCTGCATTTATGTTCGAGCATGCATTTGTCGCACTGTTTCCATATTTTTGTCTTCTCACTTAATTTGTTTTTGTGTGGAAAGCGGTATTTTCAAATACACTACTGGCCATTAATATCGCTACACCACGAAGATGACGTGCTACAGACGGGAAATTTAAACGGCGGGAAGAAGATGCTGTGATATGCAAATGATTAGCTTTTCAGAGCGTTCACACAAGGTTGGCGCCGTTGGAGACACCTACAACGTGCTGACATGAGGAAAGTTTCCGAACGATTTCTCATACACAAACAGCAGTTGACCGGCGTTGCCTGGTGAAACGTTGTTGTAATGCCACGTGTAAGGAGGAGACATGCGTACCATCACGTTTCCGACTTTGATAAAGGTCGGATTGTAACCTATCGCGATTGCGGTTTACCGTATCGCGACAATGCTGCTCGCGTTGGTCGAGATCCAATGACTGTCAGCAGAATATGGAATCGGTGGGTTCTGGGGGGTAATACGGAACGCCGTGCTGGATCCCAACGGCCTCGTATCACTAGCAATCGAGATGACAGGCATCCTATCCGCATGGCAGTAACGGATCGTGCAGCCACGTCTCGATCTCTGAGTCAACAGATGGGGACGTTTGCATGACAACAACCATCTGCACGAACAGTTCGACGACGTTTGCAGCAGCACGGACTATCAGCTCGGAGACCATGGCTGCGGTTACCCTTGACTCTGCATCACAGACAGGAGCGCATACGATGGTGTACTCAATGACGAACCTGGGTGGACGAATGGCAAAACGTAATTTTTTCGGATGAATCCAGGTTCTATTTACACCATCATGATGGTCGCATCCGTGTTTGGCGACATCGCGGTGAACGTACATTGGAAGCGCGTATTCGTCATCGCCGTACTGGCTTATGACCCGACGTGATGGTATGAGGTGCCATTGGTTACACGTCTCGATCACCTTGTAACGCCGGAAATGCATATCCTCCTGTTTCCATCTATTGTACTATTATTTTTTTCCTTGTTTTCTTACCTCAAGATATGACATTTCTGTCTCTTTATATATTGTAATTGCTCTACTGTTTGTATATATATATATATTTATGCATTTATGTCGATGTAAAATTGGTTTGTTTCGTAAATATTATTTGTATTTTTACGCTGGGTCTTACCTAGGGAAAACTGCTATCGAACGATTACATCGATAGGTCGTGTGAAGACTCAAAGTGTGTAGGATCTTTGGTAGTGTTAACTCTGCCGCGTGGAGCGCGGGCAGAACAGGGGGAGTCTGGCTGGAGTAGCGAGTGGAGCAGGTGTGTTGTGTGACGCTCCCGCGAGTTGCCGCGCTTTCGGGGTTTGGCAGCATGTAATTGCGCTCGACTCGCGATGATAGTTTCTGACATGGTGTTGCGGACGGGAAGCATTAGTTGGCGCACATCAAGAGCCCGTTTCGCCTGGTGACCGTGTCGAGAAGAAGGCGCGCCAACATCCAGCTTCTGCAACAGCGACGGCCGACAATGAGTGACTGTCGCCACCTCCTCGATCGACGGCTTCAAACCTTCAATCAACCAACAAGGAAGACTAAAAGCACGTAAAGTTTCAGAACTGTATGGCAGACCTCAGCTTTTCAAATTGTTCCATTTGCCTCGCAAAATTACAGCAACTTAGCATGAACCTTTGTTGCTCATTGTCCCAATTGCATTGCCAAGCAGGGTCCCTTCCTTTTCCGAAATGAGCCCGAGGGTCGTTGAAATTCAAACGCCAGCATCATTCGATTTCACTGCTTTAATTTCAAAGTTCAGCTGGCTACAATATTTAGATTGCACAAGCACAAATTAAGAGTGCTAGTTTTGTTACCATATTTTAGCTTACCTGTGACTGCAGCTCAGCTTGGTACGTACTAAATTTTACCATTGTTAATTGTTCAGAATCATTTAATTCAAGTTCAAAGCTAAATCTCTTATTTCTAAATTGCGTAGATTCAAGTAGCTTTTGAAATGATTGTTGAGGTAGTCCAAGACTAACCGTATTTTACTGAATTTCGATGTGCTTAAGAAAGAAAGCTTCTTATTAATTTCAGTCACTAAATTAACTTTCAGTTTTCCGGTTTTATTAATTCTTTTGCTAAATTAAATCAGAGTGCAGCGAAAGTTATTACTTCTGACAAACTTTCAGTTTTCACACTACACGTGTCAACCTTCAGTTGCCACGCTTCTAGTGCTAATTATATGTGTAATTACCTTTCTTTTTCAGTTACTATAGTAATTGTCCTTAGGACTGGCGACCGTAATTTCCCCCAAATCTCAAATATCTAATTACCGCTAGTTAATTGTTAACGTAACGGCCGCACATTTACTTTCTTCATTAACTTTACCCCTTTTCAAAATTAATTTCCACCAGTTTCATTTGCATTTTTCCTTTCATCTAGATGTAACCCTTTCCTCCCTCTTTACCGACAGATTAACTTCGGTGACGATTGCTTTTTCCCAAATTTCCATTAGGTACACGCGGTTTAATTTTTCACTGTCATTAAGGTCGATAAGTGAGGGGGAGGTTACAACCTCTTGTTCGTATTGGCGGCACTTTGAACAATGGACGTTACATTTGAGATGTGTTACGACCCGTGGCTCTGCCCTTCATTCGATCCCTGCGGAACCCTACATTTAGGCAGGATAATGCACAATCGCATGTTGTAGGTCTTGTACGGGCCTTTCTAGATGCAGAAAATGTTCGACTGCTGCTCTGGCCAGCACTTTCTCCTGATATCTCACTAACTGAAAACGTCTGTTCAATGGTGGCCGAGCAACTGGCTCGTCACAATACGCCAGTCACTACTCTTGATGAACTGTGGTTTCGTGCTGAAGCTGCATGGGCAGCTGTACCTGTACACGCCATCCAAGCTCTGTTTGACTCAATGTCCAAGTGTATCAAGGCAGTTTTTACGGCCAGAGGTGGTTGTTCTGGGTACTGATTTCTCAGGATCTATGCACCCAAATTGTGTGAAAATGTAATCACATGTCAGTTCTAGTATAATGTATTTGTCCAATGAATACCCGTTTATAATCCGCATTTCTTCTTGGTGTAGCAATTTTAATGGCCAGTAGTGTAGGAATTCTGTTGGGTTTATTAATTCATTGATGTGTCTTTTAGAGTCGGTGAGTGACGAGGATATAGTGGTGCTTAAAACGTCGACTCCTTTGGTATGTTTTCCCAAAACAAGCTGCTTATTTCCCGGACTTTTTACACCACTCTCTAACAAGATTTAAATACAAATTCCTCTGTTTCTTGTTAGGACGTATTTCAGCTATTAGTGTAGACCTAAAAAGGGCCACCATTTCATTTAGCTAGAGGACCGCAAAGAAGTAGAGCCTCGGAAGCTCCGTACACGATCCTACTTACAGACGTGAGTTTTACTACTGAGTTCTGGGAGAACTTCACAGGTCTGTGAGGCTGCCATTACGGGAGTGGTGCAACTGTATCCTAGCTGATGTATCCTTGCTCTAATGGCGTCCTTCGTACACAGGAACCTATCTGACGGTCATCACCATCTTGGCGAAAATTAATTATTATAATTTTAACCTGAATGACAAGGTTTTTATGTTTCGCGACAGCAGAATGTATTTCTATTCTATTTCCTACAGGTACCAACTAAATAATCCGTAAATGTAGCTGATTATAAACCGAGACAAGTTACATTAAGTTTTACATCGTACAAAAATACTTCAGTGCCTAACGTAAATCTAATTTCAGCTACCCACTCCACAGTCTCTACCTACTTCTTTCTTTCTCTCCCCACTTCTCTCTCTCTCTCTCTCTCTCTCTCTCTCTCTCTCTCAACCCCCTGCACCATGCTTCTCCCGTCTCAGAAACGTCCAAGAAAACGTTCTGCTGCATTAATTAATAACTTATTTGCTGAACAAAAAGCTTTTCCAGGCTGTATCCGACGCACAGAGCTTACAATAAATATTAGCTTCCTGTTTCTCGCTTCCTCAGACTGTTACCTAGATGAGATATTTTGGATACCTATGATTATAAAGAAGGCATTTATTAAGATCGAATCGGCTTGTGGCGTTGAAGATACATCTTCGAGACATTATGTAATAAAATACAGATTACTGTTGTAGTAGTAGCTGACTTTTTTTGTGATGGCTCTATTTAGGTTAAATCTTCAAACCATTTGCGGAAGTTACATAATATTTTTTTTATTTTATTACAATGTTGGTTAATCGTATTTTGGGATATACAAATTTGGTAGTTACGTCCATACATGACCAGTGGTCTCTGTCACTATGTACAGTATTACAAGGTGGTGTAGATGTATGACTCTTAAGTTACAAGCTGTTTTATGGTTTGCTGCTGCTGTTCATCACTTTTTTCGTAATTTTTGTAATTTGACGTTTTATCGCCAGGTTTGACTGACTAACAGTTGTGACAGTTGACCAAAAATGCTTTCTATTTGCAGTTTCTGTGCTGTATTGATGTTATGGTTTTAGGCTGTAAGTTCGACCTAGGTAATCGATATCTCTGTGTGTAGTTGTTTATGTCCATCCATTACGTTTTGTTAGGAACTAAATAAAATTTTGTTTGAAACGTTTGTGTTTCGACTCTGTTTATTTATTTGAAATGTCATTGGGGAATTACAGTGCGCATATGCTGATTTCTCTCCCTGATAATATTTTAAATGAAAATTATGTATTACATAATGTCTCTACAGGACATGTTTCTAACTATACAGTATTTCGCTGGCAGATCCGGCAGAGCTTCGCAATTGCTAACCATCTAAGGAACTGAATAAACATCGTAAATCCTACCCCTCTCTCTGGCCACGTCCTTCCCTCTCTCTTTCTCCATATGTTTCTCCTCACCCCTAACTTTGTCCTTCTCACCACCCTCTCTATGTCCATTCATCGCCCCCCTCGACCCCCCCCCCTTCCCAAAAAAATATCTGTTCTGTTAACGCTCTCTTTTAACTTGAGCCTTGTTTATTTTTATTGCAAAAGAACATTGATTAAGAATTAAAGTAGCTTGAAATGAATAAGTATATTCGTTGGGATGATTGGTATATCGACTATGAGAGAGACCTCTGCAACTGCTGAATCTGTAAGGATAATTATTTCCATGACAGTAATTCGCATTGTATTAATCTGAAAATGGTTAACATTACGAAGTGTCCGCCCCCGGTAGCTGAGCGGTCAGCACGACAGACTGTCAATCCAAAGGGCCCGGGTTTGGTTCCCGGCTGGGTCGGAGATTTTCTCCGCTCAGGGACTGGGTGTTGTGCTGTCCCACTCATCATCATTTCATCTCCATCGACGCGCAGGTCGCCGAAGTGGCGTCAAATCGAAAGACTTGCACCAGGCTAACGGTCCACCCGACGGGAGGCCCTCGTTACACGACATTTCATTTCATTTTCATTACGAAGTTTTTGGACGAGTCAGACTGCATAATAGTATTATAATCGTAAGCCCACAATTAATGAAAACAAAATTTTCGTTAAAAAAAGGCCATAATTCATATATACATTGTCGTATAAAAAAATACACTCCTGGAAATGGACAAAAGAACACATTGACACCGGTGTGTCAGACCCACCATACTTGCTCCGGACACTGCGAGAGGGCTGTACAAGCAATGATCACACGCACGGCACAGCGGACACACCAGGAACCGCGGTGTTGGCCGTCGAATGGCGCTAGCTGCGCAGCATTTGTGCACCGCCGCCGTCAGTGTCAGCCAGTTTGCCGTGGCATACGGAGCTCCATCGCAGTCTTTAACACTGGTAGCATGCCGCGACAGCGTGGACGTGAACCGTATGTGCAGTTGACGGACTTTGAGCGAGGGCGTATAGTGGGCATGCGGGAGGCCGGGTGGACGTACCGCCGAATTGCTCAACACGTGGGGCGTGAGGTCTCCACAGTACATCGATGTTGTCGCCAGTGGTCGGCGGAAGGTGCACGTGCCCGTCGACCTGGGACCGGACCGCAGCGACGCACGGATGCACGCCAAGACCGTAGGATCCTACGCAGTGCCGTAGGGGACCGCACCGCCACTTCCCAGCAAATTAGGGACACTGTTGCTCCTGGGGTATCGGCGAGGACCATTCGCAACCGTCTCCATGAAGCTGGGCTACGGTCCCGCACACCGTTAGGCCGTCTTCCGCTCACGACCCAACATCGTGCAGCCCGCCTCCAGTGGTGTCGCGACAGGCGTGAATGGAGGGACGAATGGAGACGTGTCGTCTTCAGCGATGAGAGTCGCTTCTGCCTTGGTGCCAATGATGGTCGTATGCGTGTTTGGCGCCGTGCAGGTGAGCGCCACAATCAGGACTGCATACGACCGAGGCACACAGGGCCAACACCCGGCATCATGGTGTGGGGAGCGATCTCCTACACTGGCCGTACACCACTGGTGATCGTCGAGGGGACACTGAATAGTGCACGGTACATCCAAACCGTCATCGAACCCATCGTTCTACCATTCCTAGACCGGCAAGGGAACTTGCTGTTCCAACAGGACAATGCACGTCCGCATGTATCCCGTGCCACCCAACGTGCTCTAGAAGGTGTGAGTCAACTACCCTGGCCAGCAAGATCTCCGGATCTGTCCCCCATTGAGCATGTTTGGGACTGGATGAAGCGTCGTCTCACGCGGTCTGCACGTCCAGCACGAACGCTGGTCCAACTGAGGCGCCAGGTGGAAATGGCATGGCAAGCCGTTCCACAGGACTACATCCAGCATCTCTACGATCGTCTCCATGGGAGAATAGCAGCCTGCATTGCTGCGAAAGGTGGATATACACTGTACTAGTGCCGACATTGTGCATGCTCTGTTGCCTGTGTCTATGTGCCTGTGGTTCTGTCAGTGTGATCATGTGATGTATCTGACCCCAGGAATGTGTCAATAAAGTTTCCCCTTCCTGGGACAATGAATTCACGGTGTTCTTATTTCAATTTCCAGGAGTGTATATAGTGCCTATGTCCCTCTCAATATTTATTAGTGTATTGTGTGAAAATTGAAGTATACCGGTCATGAAGTGTGTGTAGGGGAAATGATGTTTTATATATATAAATCCATTAAAAATGTATGCAGTCTATGTCTGTCCGAATGTTCAACATATCGTGTACAAGTTAGAAGTAAATCAGTGAAGAATTTTCGACATATTTCAGATTATATATTTTTTTTTTCAGATTATATATATATAATCTGAAAATGGGTAGCATTACGAAGTTTTTGGACGAGTCAGACTGCGTAATAGTATATCTCAAATGGTTCAAATGGCTCTGAGCACTATGGGACTCAACTGCTGTGGTCATAAGTCCCCTAGAACTTAGAACTACTTAAACCTAACTAACCTAAGGATATCACACACATCCATGCCCGAGGCAGGATTCGAACCTGCGACCGTAGCGGTCGTGCGGTTCCAGACTGTAGCGCCTTTAACCGCTCGGCCACTTCGGCCGGCTAGTATATCTCGAAGTGGCTGCAACGGACTGGTTGGATTCAATTGCGGCAAATCCCTTTGCTGGCCCGACGAATTCTGCAGTGGAGCAGATGAGGAATGTTCCTTTACAAATGACTTTTGTGAATAATATTGTCAATTAAATTATTTTTCAATAAATATTTCTCCTGATTTTTCATTGAAAATCTTGTTTTTCTATATTTTTATAAAGTTAATATACATACCCGCTTTTAGCCCACTATTGGGATAAGACCGGCTGATTTGACTTCTTCTGTAAAAGAACGTCTCATTAAAATTTTCAAGACTATCATATTGTACCAATTAAACAATGATTACTCTTGCTAAATCTGACAATCTCCATATTAAGTAATTTAGCTCCAGAGGGCCTTGGAGTATTAGCTACCCAGTCTTCTCCCACTTTCCCCTTTAGGAGAATTAATAGGTTAATACATCAATAAGGAATAATAACAAGGTAGGCAAATAAATTTCTCAAACGACTTGGATGAGAATAAAATTAAAAAGTTAATCTTGCTCGCTTTACAGTGAATCTTAGATGTACTTCGCTACATATCTTCACATCCGTTCGAGCAACTAGATAGATGATACATGTCGTATTCGAAGCAAATTTACTCGTGGCACAAAGAACATCTAATGAATACAATCTGCATGCAACTACATCTTTCCTTTCGAATATTCGTCGAAAAACCTGGTCGGTTTATACTTAAAATGATTTTTTTTTCGAGAATTTTTCTGATGCATACCACGCATACGATAACATTGCCTCAAAAATCGGAATGAAAATTCATCTTGAATTATGCTGTGAATCATTTGTGTATTCGTACGGTTGGACAATCCTCGCTGGGTTTCAAGAAGCAGACTGCGATTTTGAAGCATCGAAATAAAGTTATTCACAGGTCGATAAAAATAAGCATCACATGGTCGACACACGTGTGCATTACTTCTACAGTGGTAGTCGGTTGTCATCTGCAAACATGCTGTCATACGTGAGGGTATTAGTTTTGTCACCCCAGGAACTTAGTATCAAAAGAACTTGTTATCAACAACGTATGGCTTTAAATAGTTCTCCAGATACATTTTATAAACTGAATTTGTCAGTTTCCTGTATTTGGGGCCAGTGATATGAACATTTTTTACTTGTCGGTTAAACAATTGTCCTTGTCTACAACCCCAGGACTAAATTAATCATTATTTTCTTCTAAGGAAAGTATTACTCGGAATTGTTTTCATACAATGAGGCTTAAAATTTTTGTTCTCTACTAATCCAAGTCGTCTGAGAAATTTATATTCCTAACTTTTTATTATTCCTTACTGATTTACTTACCTTATTAACCCTCTCATACCTACTAATTTGGAAAATAAAAGATAATAAAACTTGTAGAATGCATCTCAGAATCGATCAGAGGTTCCGAGTTTCCCAGCCAAATGCCTTTATCGCTACACCAACGGCGCTTTCGTTCAACAACGTTTACCTTATGGCTACATAAGCGGCAGTCGCATAAGACGTTTCTCCTCGATTTCTATGAAAATATGATTGCAGACCACATATGCAATGAGGTGACAAAAAGTCAGCATCTACACTCCTGGAAATTGAAATAAGAACACCGTGAATTCATTGTCCCAGGAAGGGGAAACTTTATTGACACATTCCTGGGGTCAGATACATCACATGATCACACTGACAGAACCACAGGCACATAGACACAGGCAACAGAGCATGCACAATGTCGGCACTAGTACAGTGTATATCCACCTTTCGCAGCAATGCAGGCTGCTATTCTCCTATGGAGACGATCGTAGAGATGCTGGATGTAGTCCTGTGGAACGGCTTGCCATGCCATTTCCACCTGGCGCCTCAGCTGGACCAGCGTTCGTGCTGGACGTGCAGACCGCGTGAGACGACGCTTCATCCAGTCCCAAACATGCTCAATGGGGGACAGATCCGGAGATCTTGCTGGCCAGGGTAGTTGACTTACACCTTCTAGAGCACGTTGGGTGGCACGGGATACATGCGGACGTGCATTGTCCTGTTGGAACAGCAAGTTCCCTTGCCGGTCTAGGAATGGTAGAATGATGGGTTCGATGACGGTTTGGATGTACCGTGCACTATTCAGTGTCCCCTCGACGATCACCAGTGGTGTACGGTCAGTGTAGGAGATCGCTCCCCACACCATGATGCCGGGTGTTGGCCCTGTGTGCCTCGGTCGTATGCAGTCCTGATTGTGGCGCTCACCTGCACGGCGCCAAACACGCATACGACCATCATTGGCACCAAGGCAGAAGCGACTCTCATCGCTGAAGACGACACGTCTCCATTCGTCCCTCCATTCACGCCTGTCGCGACACCACTGGAGGCGGGCTGCACGATGTTGGGGCGTGAGCGGAAGACGGCCTAACGGTGTGCGGGACCGTAGCCCAGCTTCATGGAGACGGTTGCGAATGGTCCTCGCCGATACCCCAGGAGCAACAGTGTCCCTAATTTGCTGGGAAGTGGCGGTGCGGTCCCCTACGGCACTGCGTAGGATCCTACGGTCTTGGCGTGCATCCGTGCGTCGCTGCGGTCCGGTCCCAGGTCGACGGGCACGTGCACCTTCCGCCGACCACTGGCGACAACATCGATGTACTGTGGAGACCTCACGCCCCACGTGTTGAGCAATTCGGCGGTACGTCCACCCGGCCTCCCGCATGCCCCCTATACGCCCTCGTTCAAAGTCCGTCAACTGCACATACGGTTCACGTCCACGCTGTCGCGGCATGCTACCAATGTTAAAGACTGCAATGGAGCTCCGTATGCTACGGCAAACTGGCTGACACTGACGGCGGCGGTGCACAAATGCTGCGCAGCTAGCGTCATTCGACGGCCAACACCGCGGTTCCTGGTGTGTCCGCTGTGCCGTGCGTGTGATCGTTGCTTGTACAGCCCTCTCGCAGTGTCCGGAGCAAGTATGGTGGGTCTGACACACCGGTGTCAATGTGTTCTTTTTTCTATTTCCAGGAGTGTACATCTACACCGATACTCTGCAATCCACCTTAAGGCGAGTGGCGGGGGGTACCCGGTATCACTGCAGCCGTTTCGTTTCCTGTTCCACTGGCAAACAGAACGAGGTGAAACAACTGCCTTCATGCCTCTGTATTGAGTCTCGTGTCGTATGGTCGTATCTCACGCGTGTAATGTGATTTGGAGTCAACTGTACTGTTCGACAGTCAGCTTCAGGTGCCGGTTCTCTAAATTTTCTCCATACGTTTCTCCCTCCAGGGATTTCCATTTGAGTTCCCTAAGCATCTCCGTAACACTTGCGTGTTGTTTGAACCTAGCAGTAACACATCCAGCAACCCACCTCTGAATTGCTTATATGTCTTCCTTTAATCCGAGCTGGTAAGAGTCCAAAATACTTGAGCAGTATTCAAGAATACATCGCACCGTCGTCCCATATGCAGTCACCTTTACAAGTGAACCAGTCTCCTAAAAATTCACTCAATAAACTGATGTCAACCATTCGCCTTTCCTACCGCAGTTGTCATATGCTCGTTCCATTTCATATCGCTTTGCGACGTCACGCCCAGATATTTAAACACCGTGACAGTGTCAAGCAAGACCCAACTAATGGTGTATCCAAACTTGAAGGGTTTGCGTTTCCTACTCATCCGCATTAACTTACATTTTCTCTACGTTTAGAGCCCGCTGCCATTCAATACGCCAACTAGAAATTTTGCCTACGTCATCTTGTATCCTCCTACAGTCAATGAACTTCGACATCTTACCGTACACCACAGGATCATCAGCAAACACACGCAGATTGCTGCCCACCCTTTCCGCCAATCATTTATGTACATAGAGAATAATACAGAACCTATCACACTTCCATGGGGAACTCCAGACGATACTATTGTCTCTGATGATCATTCGCCGCCGAGAACAACATATTGTGTTTTTAACTCAAGAACACTGGAATACTCTCTTTCAAATTCTGAAGGTGGCAGGGGTAAAATACAGGGAGCAAAAGGCTATTTACAATTAGCACAGAAACCAGATGGCAGTTATAAGAGTCGACGGCCATGAAAGGGAAGCAGTGGTTGGGAAGGGAGTGAGACAGGGTTGTAGCCTCTCCCTGATGCTATTCAATCTATATATTGAGCAAGCAGTAAAGAAAACAAAAGAAAAGTTCGGAGTAGGTATTAAAATCCATGGAGAAGAAATAAAAAAGTTTGAGGTTCGCCGATGACATTGTAATTCTATCAGAGACAGCAAACGACTTGGAAGAGGAGTTGAACGGAATGGACAGTGTCTTGAAAGGAGGGTATAAGATGAACATCAACAAAAGCAAAACAAGGATAATGGAATGTAGTCGAATTAAACCGGGTGATGCTGAGGGAATTAGATTAGGAAATGCGACACTTAAAGTAGTAAAGGAGTTTTGCAATTTGGGGAGCAAAATAACTGATGATGGTCGAAGTAGAGAGGATATAAAATGTAGTCTGGCAATGGCAAGGAAAGCGTTTCTGAAGAAGAAAAATTTGTTATCATCGAGTATAGATTTACATGTCAGGAAGTCGTTTCTGAACGTATTTCTATGGAGTATAGCCATGTATGGAAGTGAAACATGGACGATAAATAGTTTAGACAAGAAGAGAATAGAAGATTTCGAAATGTGGTGCTACAGAAGAATGCTGAAGATTAGATGGGTAGATCACATAACTAATGAGGAGGTATTGAATAGAATTGGGGAGAAGACTAGTTTGTGGCACAACATGACAAGAAGAAGGGACCGGTTTGTAGGACATGTTCTGAGGCATCAAGGGATCACAAATTTAGCATTGGAGGGCAGCGTGGAGGGTAAAAATCGTAGAGGGAGACCAAGAGATGAATACACTAAGCAGATTCAGAAGGATGTAGGCTGCAGTAGGCACTGGTAGATGAAGAAGCTTGCACAGGATAGAGTACCATGGAGAGCTGCATCAAACCAATCTCAGGACTGAAGACCACGACAACAACAACTTAAGAAGTCTCAGAGCCACTCACATATCTGTAAACCTATTCCATATACGCTTTCCGAAAATCTAGAAATGTGGAATCTGACTCTTTCCCTTCATCCATAGTTTGTAGTATATCCCGTGCGAAAAGGGCGAGCTGAGTTTCGCACGTGCGACGCTTTCTACAACCATGCTGATTCGTGGACATAAGCTTCTCGATCTCAAGAAAATTTGTTATATTCGGAATGAGGATATGTTCAAGGATCCTGCAGCAAACTGATGTTAGTGATATTGGTGTCAGATTTTGAGGGTCATAGGTTAGCGATAGGCACGTATACATATGCCGGTAGTATCGCGTACGCAAGGTATAAAAGATCTGTTCATTGATGGAGCTGTAATTCGTACTGAGGTGATTCATATGGAAAGGTTTCCGACGTGATTATAACCGCTAGACAGGAATTAACAGACACTGAACGCGCAATATTACCTGGAGCTAGGTGCATGGGACATACGGCTTCGGAAATCGTTGAGAAATTCATTACTCCAGATCCACGGTGTCAAGAGTGTACCTAGAATACAAAATTTCAGGCATTACCTCTCGCCACGGACAACGCAGTGGCCGACGGCCTTCACTTGACGACTGAAATCAGCAGCGTTTGCATAGAGTTGTCAATGCTGACAGACAAGCAGCACTGCTTCACACAACCTCAGATATCAATGTGGGACGTGGGACGTACAACGAACGTATCCTTTAGGGTAGTGCGGCTAAATTTGGCTTTTTTGGGGAATGTCAGCAGATGACCGATGCGAGTGCCTTTGTTAACAGCACGGCATCGCCTGCAGGCCCTCTCCTGGACTCCTGGACGCGCGACCGTATTGATTGGACCTTAGACGATTGGAAAACCGTGGCTTCTTCAGATGAGTATCGATTTGTTAGATTTCAGTTGGTAAGAGCTGATGGTAGGCTTCTAGTTTGGCGCAGACCCCACGAAGTCACGTATCCAAGTTGTCAACAAGACACTGTGCACGCTGGTTCTGGCTCCGCAAAGGTTTGGGCTGTGTTTACATAGAATGGACTGGGTCCTCTGGTCCAGTTGAACCGATCTTCTTCTTTCTTCTTTATCGTCGCCTTGTCCTACGTTACGTAGGGTCGGCGTTGCTCTTCTGGATCTTTCTCATCCATAATTCTCTATCCATTGCCTCTTCCTTCTTTAATCCTTTCTCCCTTAGGTCCCCGGATATCTTATCCTTCCACCTCATCTTCGGTCTTCCTCTCCTTCTCGCTCCTTCAATCTGTTTCCGATATACTCTTCCCCTTTTCTCTGTAAGTGTTGGCACCTCCTTAGTCTGCTCCCTTGTATCTTTTTCCAAATGGGCCCCACTTCCACAGCTCCTCTAACAAATTCATTTCTAATCCTGTCCCTCCTTATTACCCCACCTTGTTCCGCCACTTCCATCTTCCTTTCCTGGGCTACTGTGATTGGCCATTTCTCTGCCCCGTATATCATAGCAGGCCTTACCATCGACTTGTACACTTTCTCTTTCAACCCAATTCTCACCTTCTTGTCACACAACACTCCACTCATTGTCCTCCAGTTGTTCCAACCGCAATTTATTCGGTGTTGTATCTCGCTTTCCAGTCGTCCGTCCCTCTGTATGTACGACCCCAGGTATTTAAATATGCAGACCGATTTCAGCTCATCAACCTGAATCTTGCAAGACCTCACCTGAACATCCTTCAATGCTAAATATTCTGGCTTTGTCCTGCTAATTTTCATCCATCTTTCTTCTAGTGCCTTCCTCCAATCCTCCAGCTTTTCCTCAAGTCTGTCGATGCTCTGCTCACAAAGAACCACATCATCCGCAAACGTTATATTCCACGGCGCTTCCTTCTTCACATCTTTCACCAGCACATCCATAATCAGATCAAAGAGGTAGGAACTAAGCGCAGACCCTTGATGTAACGCCACTTTTACTGGAAACACCTTTGTCATGCCACTACTACTTCACCTGTGTCATTGCTGCTCCGTACATTTCCTTCACAAACCTCACATACTTCTCTGGCTTGCACTGCTCTATCATGCTTCTCCATATTTCGTCCCTTGGGACTCTGTCATATGCTTTCTCCAAAGCAATGAAAGCCATATGTAGATCGGCTTGTAGCTCCCCGTGTCTCTCCACTATCCGCCTTAGTGAACCGATCATTGACAGGAAATGATTATGTTCGACTACTTTGAGAACATTTGCAGCCAATCATGTTCCCAAACAGCGATGGATGACAATGCGCTGTGTCACCAGGCCACAGTTGTTCGCGACTGGTTTCAAGAAAATTCTCAACAATTCGAGCTAATGATTTGACTGTCCAGGTAGCGCGACACGTATCCCATCTAATTTTAATGGGACACGATCGAGAGGTCAGTTCGTGCACAAAATCCTGCATCGGCAAAACTTTCGTAATTATGAGCGGCTGTAGAGTCATCATGGCACAAAATTTCTGCAGGGGATCTCGCAACGACTTGTTGAGCCAATGCCACGTCGAGGCGCTGCAGTACGCCAGCAAAAATAGGTGCGACACGATATTAGACGGTATTCCATGACTTTTGTCACCTCAGTGTACGATGAAAAATGTTCAGATTTGAATTGTCTGTCGATTCCGTTAATATTGGCGGCGTGGGGGGGGGGGGGGAGGGGTGGATGAACAAAACATATTAGAGTCCATTATTTTAGGTTTTACACAAGCTACCTCCCAAATACGAGCCACATCGGCGGCTCGTGTCTGAGACGTTCCTCTTGTAAGTACCAAATTTTGCTCCCTGCACGCGTCCGAATCTCCTACTCGGATTGAATCCACAAGATGCAAAACGACTATTGGTATCGTACTGTGGTCAGCAGCTTTTTGCAAATGTTGAATTGGTCCCCAGTCTTATGCTTAAGTAGCACGATTAAGTAACAGCTGAAGTTCGTTACCATCTAGGTCAAAGTTTAGACAGCGCACAGCTTTCCTCACTCAGGTTAACCGACGACGGTGACGATAACAGGGGACGGGCCCCAAAGTTGCCAGATCAAGGAAACGGCAGTCGGTATATAGGCCAGGAAAGAGAAAGTTGCCAGCGAGGAAAGTTGGTCCCGTTCTTCGCTCCGTATCGGAAGAGAGCGCGGCGTTCCAGAAGCCGGCGAGCAGACCAGGTAACAGGATCAGCGCGCTAATCCCGGCCTGGCTCGTGGATTAGGCCCGCGCAGCGCGGCAGGGAGCGACTCAGGCCGGCACACATTCTGGGGCAGCCGGTCTGCGGCCTCTCATCACAGACCATGTGAGCTCACACCGAGAAAAGCCCGATCAATGTCTTCTCCCAGAGACAAGTAACAGTAAGATCTTCCTCAAAGTAGTCACCCACAGAGTACTGCAGTCTCTGCCGATAACCAGAGCAGTAGACGTCATCACTCTAGTAACTAGTAAAACGCATGCCTGGCCTTCACGGTCAACCGTAGAAATATCAAATGTTGAAATGTGTGTGAATCCGTAAGGGACCAAACTGCTGAGGTCATCGGTCCCTAGACTTACACGCTGCTTAAACGATCTTATGATAAGAACAACACAAACACCTATTCCCGAGGGAGGATTCGAACCTACGGCGGGAGGGGCCGCGCAATCCGTGGTATGGGGCCCTAAACCGCTCGGCCACTCCGGGCGGAGTAGATATTTACCGGTGGCGGCGAGGAGGGGTGGGGTGGCGGCAGCGAGGAGAGGCAGGGGAGGGTAAGATTCTAAAATTGCCACTTTTTATATAAATGAGTTGCTTAGTTTCGAGACGGTTCATCCAGCAAGAATTTAATTTTGCTGATTTTATACATTATAAATGTTTTGTGAAAGCCTGCGACTGAAAACAATGGGCCTGATCGTAAATAATTTTTCCTCTACCAGTCACGATTTCCTTTTATTCGCATTTTACAAGACGCGTTTCGGCAATGTTTCCCATTTTCAAGTGCGATTTCTCTGTGTAGTATGCCGTTTTTACGTAATGTTTTTGATGTATGAGGTACCAACATTGCATAAAAATGGGTTAGTACACAGAGAGAACGCACATAAAAATGGGAAACATTGCCGAAACACGTCTTGTAATAAATTAAAATCATTAGCAGAAAGGTTACTTAGAAACAAACTTAATTTCGTAGTGACACAAAAAATTTATTATATCCCGACAGAACTGATGTATAAAATCTCTGTACTCCGGCTTTTTCAGAGCCGGGGGGGGGGGGGGGGGAGGAGGAGGGGGTCATTCTAGCCCCGCCCCCCTCTCACACTCCGATACACAATGCCCCCCTTACGGACACATATGCTAGCCTCTTAATACAGATAGGCTACTTTACTAATCACGCAGTACCTGATGGGAGAAGTACGATTGGCAGAAGTCGCAAGACAGCGAACGATTTTGATTCAAATGGCTCTGAGCACTATGGGACTTAACATCGGAGGTCATCAGTCCCCTAGAACTGAGAACTGTTGTTGTGGTCTTCAGTCCAAAGACTGGTTTGATGCAGCTCTCCCCGCTACTCTATCCTGTGCAAGCTTCTTCATCTCCCAGTACCTACTGCTGCCTACATCCTTCTGAATCTGCTTAGTGTATCCATCTCTTGGTCTCCCTCAACGATTTTTACCCTCCACGCTGCCCTCCAATACTAAATTTGTGATCCCTCGATGTCTCAGAACATGTCCTACAAACCGATCCCTCCTTCTAGTCAAGTTGTGCCACAAGCTCCTCTTCTCCCCAATTCTATTCAATACCTCCTCATTAGTTATGTGATCTACCCATCTAATCTTCAGCATTCTTCTGTAGCACCACATTTCAAAAGCTTCTATTCTCTTTTTGTCTAAACTATTTATCGTCCACGTTTCAGTTCCATACATGGCTACACTCCACACAAATACTTTCAGAAACGACTTCCTGACATTTAAATCTATTCTCGATGTTAACAAATTTTTCTTCTTCAGAATTGCTTTCCTTGCCATTGCCAGTCTACATTTTATATCCTCTCTACTTCGACCATCATCAGTTATTTTGCTCCCCAAATAGCAAAACTCCTTTACTACTTTAAGTGGGGAGAAGTAGGATTGGCAGAAGTCGCAAGACAGCGAACGATTTTGATTGAAATGGTTCAGATGGCTCTGAGTACTATGGGACTTAACATCGGAGGTCATCAGTCCCCTAGAGCTGAGAACTACTTAAACCTAACTAACCTAAGGGCATCACACACATCCATGCACGAGGCAGCATTCGAACCTGCGACCGTAGCAGTCGCGCGGTTCCTGACTGAAGCGCCTAGAACCTCTCGGTCACCGCGGCCGGCGGGACTGATGACCTCAGATGCTAAGTCCCATAGTGCTCAGAGCCATTTGAACCATTTTTCTAAGCAGTCTCTTTAGTAGACCTGTTGCATATTGTAAGTGTTCTGCCAGTGAATAGCAATCCTTGGTTTGCTTTCATATTATCCGGTGATCGTTCCAATTTATGTTATTCGTATTTGTAATTCCTAAATATTTATTTCAATCTACGATAACTTTCGAGCGACATAACATCATTCCTTTTGCTGCGAAACATGTTTAAGCCTCTGTAAAGTCTAACTCACAAGCACACATGCGTAACATTGCGCCTTAACAAGGGGACAGAAATTTCCTTAGACAGTGGGGTAAACTTTCTGGTGACATGCAATTCAACGGCCGCAACAACAGCACAAAAAGAAACAGCAATCAAAGTACCTTTACTTCGTGATTTCTTGCTGAATCTACAAAAAGAGTTACATAGCTAAGTTTGTTTCATCGAGTTTTTGTACTTTGACGGCATAGTTTCATTTTAAAAGGCGAAGTTGATACCTGTAACTTGATCATTAATGAAGCTGCGGAATCTCATTGCTGGTTTTTCTTTTCTATGAGCCCCTGTCCACTTTCCATCTAGATGGAAGCATATTACGAAAGTCTTTAACAGTTTAATAACAATCTCAGCTGAAAAATTTAGACTCCTTACCCATTGTACTTCATGGAATATTAATATTTTGTGCCTTATTAAAAATACTAACCATAGAACGTCGTCAAAGTGTTCAACTGATTTTTCGTGTTTTCTTCTCTTACTAGAGTGGCAAAATTGAGCTGGTAATAGATGACTTCAATAAGCAAGTCATTCGTTACAAAATTTGAGATTTTTATGCAGTGCCGGAAGCTTTTAAGGAAGCAGCTGCCAGTTTTGCGACGTAAGGTAGAGAAGAGTTAAGCTGGTACTCCCCGAAGAAAATTTTGAAGTCAGTGGGCTTCGTGTAGAATAAGGTTCAAATAAGATTTTGGTGGTACTCGACTACGAATACGTTGTTGATGATTAACCCGATTCTTGTAAATATGAAAGCCATTATAGAATCAAGAAAAGAAATATTTCACCTTGGCAAATCTTGACTCGATATTAATTTAAAGTACAGCAAATGCTAGCAACAGGTGGAGGAGCTAGGTGCTACGCGTTGGGCAAGTGCCTCTAGAAGATTAATAGTCACCGCTCTAGGATTTTCTGACAGAAATTCTCCTTCAGTTCTCTGCTAAATCGGCCCAAGCAGATTACTATGGTTAGATAAATTTCACTGTTTTGCGGGAAATGATGATAAGAATTGGTATTGCCAAATCTTTGCCCTTATTCAGTTGTTGTCTCAGATAACGCATCCTATCACAATGTTATAGGTCAGTTTTGGCGAGTGCTACTTCTGCTGCCGTGTGGAACTCTTGAAAGTTGGTGTTCCGAGACAACTACATCACATGCAGCTACAGAGAACAAGCCAAGATGAGAGTGAATCACTATTACATCATCAAAGACTAAAATCTCAACGAAGATTATGAGAACCAGTGCGCCATACATCGATTCTGTTTTCAATGTGCAATGTGTCTTTCAGGCCTCATCTGCATAGTGAAAGGAATTTATAAAACGGGTGAAAGACATAACGTAGAACAGTTACTGGCTAGTTCCTTTGCTACCAGTATTTCCATAGGTTTTTGAGAAAGCCACATATAGAAGATTAGTGGTGCATCTTAGTACATGTAATTTGATGACAGACTCGCAGTTTGGGTTCAGGAAGGGAGTATCCACAGAAAACACTATTCTTTTCTGTGAGAGGCACTAGCAGGACTAAACAGTAGGCTGAGCGTCGGAGGTATGTTCCTCGTTTTAGAAACGGCATTTGATAACGTGGACCATACGACACTTTTGCTTAAGTTGGCAAATAATAAGGTGGTCAAAGCAGCGCAGCAATGGTTCACTTCATATGTGGAAAGAAAGAAGCAGAAGGTTGTCTTCCAGTGTCTACAAACAGGGAAGATGTAGGAATCTCACTGGAGTCGTGTAAAGTGGGTGGTTTGACAGGGTTGTTTTCTGGATCCATAACTTTTCTTAATAATCAGTGATCTTACCCTAAACGTGAAAGATGACACTAAACTGTTCTCCTTGCAGACGACACAAGTACTATTATGAAAGGCGTAAGACGTAATACAAATGGTGTTGCTAATAGGCCGGTCAGTAACATCAGCACGCAGGTTTCAGACAACAGATTAACGCTAAGTTATCAGAAAACGTTGTGCATACCGTTTCGCTCACGGAACTCTTATAAAGGCGAAATTTTACTGTCCGAAGGGGGCAGTCAACAGGACTAACGGCAGATAAAATAATTTACCAAAATATCACTTTCGTGATTTTGTGTAGAAACTATATGACGCTGTCTTCACTTAAAGAAAGAACTTAAAATAGTCGTCAGTCTCTGAGACTGAAACATGAACATTAACTTTCACTTATCTTGTACGGTGTTATATTTTGGTCAACTCTGTGCTATTTAAGAATATTCTTAGCCCAGAAAAGGCAGAGTGACCTGCGTTGTCAATTCACGAAATTCGTGTATGTCTTTTTTCAGACGTCTCGGAATTCCAGTTCTGTCATTCTTCTACATATATTCAATCACAGGATTTGTTGTTTTCAGTATTGACTCATTCAGCAGTAATTCAATGTTCATACAATCAACAAATGAAGTGACATGCGCCGTGATCAGTGAAGAAAACCTAACACCCAGGTAGACAATGAGCAAAAGGATTATTGCTAACAGAATAAATCCACTCTCCTTTGACTAGAAGCACAAATTCAAAAAAACACAAAATGAGTTTATCAGTCAAAGTCTCTTTCTTACTAAACACTTCTGGTAGTTCAAGTCGAAGTTTAATTGTTCACCTAGAATGGCTAACTTACAAAGATACGATAGAGTAAAAGTCTCAAGGACCGCACAGTGAGAGTCTTTAAGCAGTATCATAGTAACGAGCCGAGACACCACAGCTTCGGAGACACGAGGTCCCAGAGGCCAAGACTTGCATAGCCAGGACGTGTTGGCGGATTCACGTAGCTCCGGAAGGCTGTGATCCCCTGTTGGATGGCTGGCTGGATACAACTGGCGCATACGAGCCGGGCGACGACTTAGGAACTGGCTGGCGGTTGAAATACTCGCGAACCATTTGCGGCCACGTGATGTCGTCATTGGAGAGTAAATATATCTGCGCTAGCTACGCGTCCTACGGGAATAACCACTGCCATCTATCGGCGTGGTGAGCGTCCAAGGCAGCAGCGGTGGTGTCCGGAAAGGTTGTGGACAACACGGATTGCTATTATTATTGCTGTGCCGACACACTTGGTTTTGCATTGTTGTGGCCCAGCACCCTTGGGCATAGCAACCCCCGGGGACAGTACGGCCATGATGGTGGGCTATGACTTCTACATCTACATGAATACTCTGCAAATCACATTCAAGTGCCTGGCAGAGGCTTCATCGAACCACCTTCAGAATTCTCTATTGTTACAATCTCGTATAGTGCGCGGAATGAATGAACACCTATATCTTTCCGTACGAGCTCTGATTGCGCTTATTTTATCGTGGTGATCGTTCCGCCCTATGTAGGTCGGTGTTTCTAGAGGAGAAAGTTGGTGACTGGAATTTCGTGAGACGATCCTGTCGCAACGAAATACGCCTTTCTTGTAATGATTTCCAGCCCAAATCCTGTATCGTTCCTGTGACACTCTCTCCCATGTTTCGCAATAATACAAAACGTGCTGCCTTTCTTTGAACTTTTACGATGTACGCCGTCAGTCCTATCTAGTATGGATCCCACACCGCGCAACAGTATTCTAAAATAGGACGGACAAGCGTAGTGTAGGCAGTCTCCTTAGTAGGTCTGTTACATTTTCGAAGTGTCCTGCCAATAAAACGCAGCCTTTGGTTAGCCTTCCCCACAACATTTTCTGTGTGTTCCTTCCAATTTAAGTTGTACGTAATTGTAATACCTAGGTATTTAGTTTAATTTAGGGCTTTTAGATTAGACTGATTTATGGTGTAACCGAAGTTTAACGAGTTCCTTTCAGCACTCATTTGGATGACCTCACACTTTTCGTTATTTAGTGTCAACTGCCACTTTTCGCACCATTCAGATATTTTTTCTAAACCGTTTTGCAGTTTGTTTTGATCTTCTGATGACTTTATGAGTCGATAAACGACAGCGTCATCTGCAAACAACCGAAGACGACTGCTCAGATTGTTTCCCAAATAGTTTATATAGATAAGGAACAGCAAAGGGCCTATAACACTACCTTGGGGAACGCCTGAAATCACTTCTGTTTTACTCGATGACTTTCCGTCAATTACTACGAACTGTGACCTCTCTGACAGGAAATCGCAAATCCAGTCACACAACTGAGACGATATTCCATAAGCACGCAATTTTACTACGAGCCGCTTGTGTGGTACACTGTCAAAAGCCTTCCGGAAATCTAGGAATACTGAATCGATCTCAAATCCCTTGTCAATAGCACTCAGCACTTCATGTGAATAAAGAGATAGTTGTGTTTCACAAGAACGATGTTTTCTAAAGCCATGTTGACTGTGTGTCAATAGACCGCTACTTTCGAGGTAATTCATAATGTTCGAACACAATATATGTTCTAAAATCCTGCTGCATATCGACGTTAACGATATGGGCCTGTTATTTAGTGGATTACTCCTACTACCTTTCTTGAATATTGGTGTGACCTGTGCAACTTTCCAGTCTTTGGGTACGGATCTTTCGTCGAGGGAACGGTTTTATATGATTGTTAAGTATGGAGGTAATGCATCATCTATTCCGAAAGGAACCTAACTGGTATACGGTCTGGACCAGAAGACTTGCTTTTATTAAGTGATTTAAGTTGCTTCACTACTCCGGCGATATTTACTCCTACGTTATTCATGTTGGCAGCTGTTCTTGATTCGAATTCTGGAATATTTACTTCGTCTTATATTGTGAAGGCATTTCGGAAGGCTGTGTTTAGTAACTCTGCTTTGGCAGCTCTGTCTTCGATAGTATCTCCATTGCTATCGCGTAGAGAAAGCATCGATTGTTTCTTGCCGCTAACATACTTAACATACGACCAGAATCTCTTTGGATTTTCTGTCAGGTTTCGAGACAAATTTCGTTGTGAAAACTGTTATAGGCATCTCGGATTGAAGTCCGCGCTAAATTTCGAGCTTCTGTAAAAGATCGCCAGTCTTGGGGAGTTTCTTCTGTTTACAGTTGGCATGTTTGTATCGTTGTTCCTGCAACAGTGTTGTGACCCGTTTTGTGTAGCAAGTAGGATCAGCTCCGTCGTTTGTTAATTTATTTGGTGTAAATCTCTCAATTGCTGCGGATAATATTTCTTTGAATTTCAGCCACATCTGGTCTACACTTATATTATTAATTTGGAATGATTGGAGATTGTCTCTTAGGAAGGCATCAAGTGAATTTTTATCTGCTTTTCGCTTATTTTTGGAGTATTTGGGGATTACAATATCGGTTCAAATGGCTCTGAGTACTATGGAACTGAACTTCTGAGGTCATCAGTCCCCTAGAACTTAGAACTACTTACACCTAACTAACCTAAGTACATCACACACACCCATGCCTGAGGCAGGATTCGAACCTGCGACCGTAGCGGTCGCGCGGTCCAGACTGTAGCGCCTAGAACCGCTCGGCCACCCAGGCCGGCGATTACAATATTCAATCTCGCTACGACAACTCTGTGTTCACTAATCCCTGAATGTCCCATAAGATTTCACACACATTTGAACATTTGAACATAATCCCTGAATCGGTTTTGATGCTCGTTATTAACTCAGGATTATTTTATGCTTACCTCCGGAATTAAACTTGTGTTTTCTCCAACATATCGAGGGTAAATTAAAGTCACCACCAACTATAATCGTATGAGTCGGGTACGTGTTTGAAATGACAGACAGCCACAGGAGAAAAACCATTTATACCTGGGTAACACTTCCTTAAGCGTTGTACAGAAAGGAGTGCACTGTTCAGAAGGTTTCCTGCAAAACTGAAGATATTTCGTAATACATTGCAAGTATTTTAACTCAAGGTGAAAGTTTTCCTTGTGGAACATTGCTTCTATTCTGTAGAGCAGTTCTTCGCAGTAGTTGAGAACTTGTCTCTTTGATGTGTTATTTATTCGTATACTCTCTTTTTTGTGTTTTAGTAATTCTTTGTCTTTCTTTATAAATTTTCTAATTAGTAATCTGTAAAGCGTGTGCTGACTTGCTCCGTGATAAAGTAGCTTATACTTGCAAGGTCCCAGCCGATAAATAAATAAAATAACTACACCTTGAGTGTAATTGAACTTGCCTGGATGAAAATAAAAACTGTGTTCAGGGAACACACTATATCTGAGGATGTGTCTGCAGAAAGTCTCAATAAACTTCCAAGTCCTTCCTTGCTGCCTCTTCGTGGAGGTTGCACGGGGTAGCAACTAAAGAAAGAGTACCGGCTGAACGGCGGTGTTGTGGAAGATGCCGTCGACATCGTCGTTTGTAATGAAGACATAGCTGACTCCAGGGACGATGACGTATAGTAGAACTCCAATACATGTGATGCAGTTGGTTGATTTGGCCCTGGTTTGATACTTTTTGTTTGCCTTTAACGTTTTACGTTGTATGTATACGATGTGTAGTGAAAAATTAATGTTTATCAAGAATATTATACTATTATCTTTTACATCCATATTGTTGGCTCACGTTTCACCATTATATCACGTGACAAACACTTAATTTTTGTAATTGTGTGTGATCACAAGCAGAATGTGAAAACAATAATAATGAGAATAATAACAAGATAATAATAATCTGATGCGCGCGCAGGGTCAGTGCAGAGTAGAGCATACATCTAGAAATAGGACGTCAGCCATGTGGAACACCCCGTGAACTCGGCGGAAACGGTAACCTGTTGATGCACCCTCATTAGCTGTACAATGAGCCTCTCTTAGCGGACTAATAATGACATGTTCAATCCAGCAAACAGTATTGAAAGTGTTCCCGACATCTTCTGTCGAAAATTTCTCTCACTTGATTGTTTGTTCCTGTATGTCACCCCCACCTCACAGCTAAACAGGCGAATACTGTGTTGCCAAATTCCCATTTTCTTTGTAAATAGACACAATACAAAATTTTGTTCATAGATTTTCGTGCTGTTAGTACGCAAATATTCGCGGTGTGACGTCCGAGTGACTTTTCCTCTACCAGCGTAATGGTGCAACACGTCTACGTAAGGTAGACTTGGTTTTTTCTGGCGAAACCTGTTTCGTCATAAGGTTCTGGTTGATGTTTCACCTCTTCAAAGAATGTTCAGCTATCGTTCTGAAGTGAATATCCATGACGTGGGTCGATGCGGCGATGCCGCGATGGATTCCGACGAACACACTCCTCATTGACGAACAAGAAAACCCCATAATATCCGCTACTGCCGCGTGTATGCATCAGGATTTTCTTTTATTTTCATCTCACTAAAGAATGTGGCTAGATCATGTTGTTGTTGTGAATCTCTTAGCAAATTTGTTTTTCTTCGTGGTCTACAGTCAAAAAATCAATTTCTTAAAAGTAAAAAAAAGAATCGTTTGGCATTTTTGGCAAGCACACCATTATCTTCATCTCGGAGTAGCATTAGCACCATACATTCTAAATTATTCGTCGGATATATTCCAACCTTTGCCTTCACCTACAGTGTTGGCCCTCCACGGTTCCCTCTCGTACAATGGAAGCTATCCCCTGATGTCTTATCAGAAGTCCGATCATGATGCCCCTTCTAGTTGGTGTTTTCTACATGTCCTTTCCTCGACAATTCTTTTCTTGTCGTGTATGAGAACTGTGCCTAAAATAGCTAGCTCCACATTTACGTCCACATATATGCACACACCACAAGCCACGGTATGGTCCTTGGCGGATCGCACCTCGTACCGCTACTGGTCATTTCCTATCCTGTTCCATTCGCAAATAGAGCGAGGGAAAAAGGACTGTCTGTATGCATCCGTACGAGCCCTAGTTTCTCCTACCTTCTCGCTCTTTACGCGAAGGGTACGTTGGCGCCAGCAGAATTGTCGTGAAATCACCTGAAATGTCGATTCTCTAAACTTTCTCAACAGTCTTGCGAACGTCGTCTTTCCTCCAGGAACTCCCACTAGAGTTCAAGAAGCGTCTCCGTAATACTCGTGTAATGATCGAACCTACCGGTAACGAATCTACCAGCCCACCTCTGATATGCTTCGATGTCTTCCTTTAATTCGACCTGGTGGGGATCCCAAACACTCGAGCGTTACTCAAGAGTGGGACGCACTAGTGTTCTACACGCGGTCTCCTCTACAGATGAACCATATTTTCCTGAAATTCTCCCAATAAATCCGCCTACATTACTGCCGCCCTTACCTGCTCGTCCCGTTTAAAATCGCCTTGTTACTTTAGTTACTTTACGTCTCGATATTTAGTCGACGTGAGTGTCTTAAGCTGTATTCCAGTATTGTGGGATTATTTTTCCTATTCATTTGCAATAACTTATATTTTTCTATACTTACAGCAAGCTGCCATTCATCACACCAACTAGAAAATTTGTCTTACTCACCTTGAAAGCTCCTGCCGTCACTCATAAGCAAACAGGAGCAAACTGTTGTTCTCTCCGTCCGTTAGATCTTTTTCGTATATAGAGAATGAAGGCGCTCCTATCTCACTTGCCCAGGGAACTCCAGACGATACCCTTGTCTCAGATGAATAGGTTGTATTACTTAAGAAGTTTTAGAGCCATTCTCATACCTGAGAGCCTATTCCATATCCTCCTACCTTCCTTAATAGTCTGCGGTGGGACAACACGTGAAATGCTTTCCGGAAATGTATGTACATGGAATCTGCCTGTAGAGTGTAGGTGATTGTAAAAAAAGTGGCTCTGAGCACTATGGGACTTAACTTCTGAGGTCATCAGTCCCCTAGAACTTAGAACTACGTAAACCTAACTAACCTAAGGACATCACACACATCCATGCCCGACGCAGTATTCGAACCTGTGACCGTACCGGACACGCGGTTCCAGACTGAAGCGCCTAGAACCGCACGGCCACCCCGGCCGGCTGTAGGTGATTGTAATTGATGCTTGCATAGTGTAGTTTCTTCGTGCTGTGCGATGAAAAGAGAGGGGAATCCATTATCAATGAACAGCTGACTTTTCTAGAATAGTATCATGAGGACGTGCGTGCTTAACATCCCTATCTGAAGAACGGATTTCCATCAACGTTGTCACATGCTCTCACTCCATGAGACACTGCGAATACGTTTACAATTAACCCAGGAAACAGGAGCAAAGTCTAGTGATGAAGAACTTTAAGCCACCAACACTCCCTGCCAATCACATACTGGCAGTGGTATTGCTTACCAGCTCTGGAATGTCAGCCGACCACCGTCAGGTCGAGCGCCATTGCACATGTGCGCCTTAGCGACCTAGGCTGCGGAGGAACAAAAATGGTTCAAATGGCTCTGAGCACTTTTGGACTTAACATCTGAGGTCATCAGTCCCCTAGAACTTAGAACTACTTAAACCTAACTAACCTAAGGACATCACACACATCGATGTCCGAGGTAGGATTCGAACCTGCGACCGTAGCGGTCGCGCGGTTCCAGACTGAAGCGCCTAGAACCGGTCGGCCACTTCGGCCGGCTGCGGAGGAAGAGACAAATCTATTACTGCTGTACTGATTTCCTCGGTTTTTAACCAGTTTGCAGTTTTTCAAATCAATAACTTTCTACGAGAAGATTCTGATGCACATGTTAGTATAAATTGGAGAGAAAATCGAAAGAAGTTTTATACCAGATTTAAAGTTATTCTTGATACAGTCCGCTTATGTAACCGCTGTAGATGTTTGTTACTAACATAGTTGAATAGCGACATTTAGTTACAAGCTTGGAAAGAAATGCTCAGACTCTACTTGGTGTAGGTATTATACATATTTTCGGAAACGAATATTTGTTGAGATGTAGGATATTTGGTCCCATCTGTTAAAACTACAGAAGATTCTCAACGTGCTTACCGCTCGTTCTTACACATCCTTCGGCCATCCTTATCAAAGAATCATAAATTGCCGCGAACACACATGGCGACCCTCGGATTTTAGCACTTGATCTTAAAATCTGGTGTTCCTAGATTATACCACATGCATTTACAGGAACAAAGCAAATATAAAATTCAGTCACTTATTAATTCACTAAAGAATAAAAACTCCCACGGGTGTGACGGAATCTCAAGTAGGATTATGGAGATCATTACACTATATAATATGTCTCTACTCTGACTCCTGAGCTAAGTATCTGCCAGCCATTCGTTTGTGAAACAATTTTATAAACAAGGAGAAAGAACTAAGCTATATAATAATTTTGCAACCAATGTTACCGAAAGTTTTTGCTACCTCATTCTAGCTTCCTCAGCACCTTTAAAAATTTTCGCAAAACATTGTGCTATGCGAACATATTTTGCGCTCTTTGTAGCTTGCAACCCCCTTCCCCCTCAACTGCCATAAGCTTCCCTAACTATACCTCGCTTACACCAACTGGTCCATCGCTGTAAATCGCTTATGCTCATCCACTTCCACTTCTCAGTTCTCAGTCACTACTCAGCTCGACTCACTGTCATTACTTCTTTTTGTCTCTCTAACTGTCACACCCCTGTCTCACAGTTACAATCTCCTTAGTTCTGTCCTGTTACTACTGTCTCCTCTTGGTGTCTCTTACTGCTCCTATCCTATTCACTCATTCCTATTGCTGCAGCCTCTTCTCACAGTTATCATCTCTCTTTTCCTCGTTGTCGTGTCACAGACACTGTCTCTCGTTAGCGCTGACTCTAGTCAACTTCCACTTACTGCTTCTCTTTATTCCTCTCTCAATGGTACTGTTTTCCTCAATCTTTTCCTGGCACATTGTCCTGACATTGTCAACTACGTTCCATTGCCAACTCGCTCCTTCTACAGCACAACCACTGTCTGCTACCTGCTAGTATTTATTGCTTTTCCGTCCCTTCCCCACTGCCACTGTCCCCCTCTCTCTCAGCATAAAAAACTGCGATTTTTGGGTAAATTTTTAAAGATGCTGGGGAAGGTAAAACGAGGCCGCTGGGAACCCATTTTTAAGTCAGTCTTTTAAATAACGAGGAGCATATTCATCTTTTTGTGTACCGATAGGAGCATTTTTCCGCCGTTTCCCTACTTTTTCCTGCTACAAAAAAATGTTTCAAATGGCTCTGAGCACTATGGGACTTAACATCTATGGTCATCAGTCCCTTAGAACTTAGAACTACTTAAACCTAACTAACCTAAGGACATCACACAACACCCAGTCATCACGAGGCAGAGAAAATCCGTGACCCCGCCGGGAGTCGTACCCGGGAACCCGGGCGCGGGAAGCGAGAACGCTACCGCACGACCACGAGCTGCGGACTTTCTTGCTATAGCAGGGCTTGACACTCGTATGAGAAGAACTTCATGGGTCAGTACAATTTTGATGGTTTCCTTATGTGAAATTTACCGGATTTTACAGCCACAAAAATTCTGCATGCGCTTCAGTGGTACAAAATGGGGTTCCCAGAACCCTACTGACGATAAAGGAGACACGTTATAGCATATTTCTCTGTGCTACGTCCTTCAATAAACCGGGTTTTTGCATCACACAGTTTTTTATGTGCGTATAAATCGCGTAAAAGTAGCGTAACTTTGCACGTCTATATCTCGGGAAAGGATAAAGATATCATGAAAATTTTCAAGACTGTTCGAGATCGGGAAGTTAGTAATTCGCTGTGCATAGCCGTCTTAGAATCTGCGGTCTCGGTTTTGGTATAAAATGAGCTGAAAAATGTTTTCTTAGGTTTTCTGAGAAACCGACCATAAACTAATAAAGACTTTTGAAAACGAAGATTCCATTTATAGATAAATAGCTAGAGAATATACTGTAACAATTTGAGGAACATACAGTTTTCACTAAAAGCGTTTAAATACGAGTACTCCAGCAATGAGCGAGAACGGTCATTGCATCTATCACTACCATATCTCAGGTCCATTTAAGCAAATTCTGAACGTTGTGGTGCAATCTTTCTTGTACGTGTAATGTTGATACAACTGACGTAGTGCGGCAGGGATTCATACAGATGTATTTATCAAAATTTGCAGTAGATATGCAGACTACGAAAACACATTGCAAAGAAAATGTATATCTGGGCTTGGAGAAAACTTCTAGCTATCGCTAATTTTTCCGCTACTTTTCTGCTACTTTTTCACTTTTTTATTTAGTCTAGATTCATAGTGATCAGTCCTCAATAGACTGTCTATCCCATTCAACAGGGACTGTAATTCTTCACGACTTCGACGGAGCATTGCAATGTGAGCAGTGAATCTTATTATTTCTGTTCAAAATGAACGTCAGTCCTCAACTCTGAATCTTTCTTTTATTTCTTCCATTCCATTTCCCATATTCAGATTGAACAGTGTAGACAATGACTGCTTATGCCTTCCTTGTGTCCTCCTTTAGTCCGAGCGCATTTCTCTTTGTCTATCATTCGTGTTTTCCCTTTTCCGCCCTTGTAAATGCATTACCCTCGTTTCCTCTTTTTCCGTATGCCTAGCGTCTGAGGATTTCATCGTCTTCCATCACTGTGTATAGTAGAAGACTTTTCTACGTCGACAGTCCTACGATGGGCTTCTAAGTCACAAAATTAGCGAACAGTCCCTTCCTTACCTTCGGTCAGTGAGCTGACGAAACTGGTGGCTGTCAAGAAGGAAGCTCTGTCCAGGACACCCCGCCCCCCTAACACCGTGACGTGTTCCCACTACACACCCTCGCTTCTGCCCCCACCACCTCTTCCACGCGCAGCGCCACGATGACTTGGCGGCCGATTGCGTAACGCGAATATCCGGTAACCCAATAAGCGGGACTCGGAGAACACATGTAACGCAATTATCCCAAATGTGGCCCACGGCGGCTTCTTGTCTTTTCAAAAGGCCTCCTGGTAGCTCACGTCACGCTCCTTCAGTCGGTGTCCACATGGCGGCGCTCAGTGCGACACAGAGAGAACAGCACAGCCACTCACTTCCTTGCAACAGCAGCTTTGTTTTCCCTCAGTTACAGGAATTCAAACGTTACTGATAGCAATCAGCGATAGTAGGTAAGGGTAGTGACGCAGAGGTGAAAAAACTGCTCAAAACAATATAGGGATCAGATTAGATCTGATGCATTACATAAAAAACTCATAATCGACACTGGATTCACACATTTCACGTACTGCATTTTACTGCTCTAGTGTATCTGATCTCCATATACACTACTGGCCATTAAAATTACTACACCAAGAAGAAATGCAGATGATAAACGGGTATCCATTGGACAAATATATTATACTAGAACTGACATCTGATTACATTTTCACGCAATTTGGGTGTATAGATCCTGAGAAATCAGTACCCAGAACAACCACCTCTGGCCGTAATAACGGCCTTGATACGCCTGGGCATTGAGTCAAACAGAGCTTGGATGGCGTGTACAGGTACAGCTGCCCATGGAGCTTCAACACGATACCACAGCTCATCAAGAGTAGTGACTGGCGTATTGTGACGAGCCAGTTGCTCCGCCACCATTGACCAGACGTATTCAATTGGTGAGAGATCTGGAGAATGTGTTGGCCAGGGCAGCAGTCCAACATTTTCTGTATCCAGAAAGGCCCGTACATGACCTACAACATGCAGTCGTGCATTATCCTGCTGAAATGTGGGGTTTCGCAGGGATTGAATGAAGGGTAGAGCCACGGGTCCTAACACATCTGAAATGTAGCGTCCACTGTTCAGAGTGCCGTCAATGCGAACAAGAGGTGACCGAGACGTGTAACCAATGGCACCCCATACCATCAGGCCAGGTGATACGCCAGTATGGCGATAACAAATACACGCTTCCAATGTGCGTTCACCGCGATGTCGTCAAACACGGATGCGAGCATCATGATGCTGTAAACAGAACCTGGTTTCATCCGAAAAAATGACGTTTTGCCATTCGTGCACCCAAGTTCGACGTTGAGTACGCCATTGCAGGCGCTCCTGTCTGTGATGCAGCGTCAAGGGTAACCGCAGTCATGGTCTCCGAGCTGATAGTCCATGCTGCTGCAAACGTCGTCGAACTGTCCGTGCAGATGGTTGTTGTTTGCAAACGTCCCCATCTGTTGACTCAGGGACCGAGACGTGGCTGCACGATCCGTTACAGCCATGCGGATAAGATGCCTGTCATCTCGACTGCTAGTGATACGAGGCCGTTGGGATCCAGCACGGCGTTGCGTATTACCCTCCGGAACCCACCGATTCCATATTTTTCTAACACTCATTGGATCTCGACCAACGCGAGCAGCAGTGTCGCGATACGATAAAAAGCAATCGCGATAGGCTACAATCCGACGTTTATCAAAGTCGGAAACGTGATGGTACGCATTTCTCCTCCTTACACGAGGCATCACAACAACGTTTCACCAGGCAACGCCGGTCAACTGCTGTTTGTGTATGAGAAATCGTTCGGAAACTATCCTCATGTCAGCACGTTGTAGGTGTCGCCACCGGCGCCAACCTTGTGTGAATGCTTTGAAAAGCTAATGATTTGCATATCACAGCATCTTCTTCCTGTCGGTTAAATTTCGCGTCTGTAGCCCGTCATCTTCGTGGTGTAGCAATTTTAATGGCCAGTAGTGTAGATACATGCGTGGAAGACAGTATTAGTGCTAATCGGTGACAGGGAAATAATATGAAGGAAGTGATATACTCTTCTCGTGTGATCACCTTAGTGGTGGCGTCGTCTTTTCGCAACTTTTCGAAGAGATTCGGACCCATTATCCCCAAGCTTCGGGATCATAGGTACGAAACTCATCGCAAAGCTGCGAAAAGACAATGTCACCACTCGGCTGATCACCGGAGAAGAGTTCATCACTGGAATATGACGAGAAACCCTGCAATCGCAATGTGAATAAGCTCTTATAGATATGTACTTGTAGCTTAGTCGGTAGAGCACTTGCCAGCAAAAGTCAGAGCTTCCTGTTAGGCACACAGTTTTAATCTGCCAGAGGGTTTCGTATCTGGTTTAGCTCTTATTTAAGAAACAGAATGCAGAAAGTACCACTTCCTGTTAGTGTAATACAAATATCATCCGAATGGAGAAATGACAGTGGAACTCTTACGGGGTTCAATCGTGGGTCCAGTACTGTTCCTGCTGTATTTTAGTGATCTTCCATTTTATTTGAATTAAGAGGCCTGGTTGAGAACATAAAATGGGAAAACCATACAGTAGATCTCCTTAAAAGTCTACGTTCTAATAATTTTGTACAAAAGTAATTGCCAACTTTGGCGATATAGAATTCAGTTTGCTATTTTCATTCACTGATATCTTATGGCATAATATTCTGAGGTAACTAATCACATAACCAAAAGTATTCGTTGCACAAAAGAAAGTTATTATGTGTGGAATTCATATATGTACATCTTCCAGGCAATTCTTTAACCACCTGGTAATATTAATAACAGACTCACAGCGCATTTAGTCACTTACGAAATTTTTTATCAATAGTCCAAATGAATAACTTCTCACTCAGCAGAGAAAACAATGAAAAACGTTACAAGCAATACAACTCATATCCAAAAACAGTGGGACAACACACATAAACACTGAAGCGCCAAAGAAACTGATATAGGCATGTATATTCAAATACAGAGATATGTAAACAGGCATAAAATGGCGCTGCGGTCTGGAAAAACTATAAATGATAACAAGTGTCTTTTTTTAGATCGGTTACTGCTCCTACAATGGCAGATTATCAATATTATGTGAGTTTGAACGTGGTGTTATAGTCGGCCCACGAGCTATGGGACACACCATATCAGTAATCCGGTAAAACGTCAAAAATCCGACATCGCCATGTCCGGAAAAAGATCCTGCAAGAACGGGACCAACGACGAACATGGAAGAAGTGCAACCCTTCCGCAACTTGCTGCAGATTTCAATGCTGGGTCATCAACAAGTGTCAGCGTACGAACCATTCAACGAAACATCATCGATATCGGCTTTCGGAGCCGAAGGGCCACTCGTGTATCCTTGATGACTGCACGACACAAAGCTCATCGTCTCACCTAGGCGTGTCAACACCGACATTGGACTGTTGATGAGTGGAAACATGTTGCTTGTTCAGACGAGTCTCGTTTCAAATTGTATCGAGCGGATGGACGTGTACGGGGATGGAATCCGTGCATATCAGCAGGGGACTCTTCAAGCTGGTGGAGGCTCTGTAATGGTATGGGGCGAGTGCAGCTGGAGTGATGTGGGACTCCTGATACGTCTTGATACGACACTGACAAGTGACACGTAGGAAAGTCCATTGGGCATTCCAACGAACTTGGGCAATTCCAGCAGGACAATGCGACACCCCACATGTCCAGGATTGCTACGGAGTGGCTCCAGGAAGACACCTTTGAATTTAAACAACTCCACTGGCCACCAGCCTCCCCAGACATGAACATTATTGAACATATCTGGGATGCCTTGCTATGTGGTGTTCTAAAGATACCTCTACCCCCTCGTACTCTTACGGATTTATGGACAGCCCTGCAGAATTTATGGTGCCAGTTCCCTCCAGAACTACGTCAGACATTAGTCGAGTCCATGCCACGTCTTGTGGTGCTACTTCTGCGTATCCGCGGGGGCCCTACACGATAATAGACAGGTGTACCAATTTCTTTGGCTCTTCAATATAGCACTAAGAGTCAACCACAAAATAAAAACAGTTAAATAAAAATGAAAGCCAGCAGACAACACAAACATTACAAAAGCCCAAAAGCAACTCATGCAAGGAGTACAAACAAAACAGTAACACTCATGACATGACAAAAAATAAATTGTACACTTTGCCATACAAACACAAATCATCACACGGAATAGCAAATATATGGAAGAAACACGGATTACATACTGCTTACAGAAAGTGAAACATACTCCTGTGACATTTACAAACACGAATAAGCAAATCAGGCAGTTACCACATAACAAGTATATACCACTTAAAATGTCAAGAATGCGGATCACTGCATCTAGGAATGCCAGTTAGGAGCCCTAAAACTGGGTATAAAGAACATATAAGAAGTTGGAAGTACAAAAAAGCCATTCTACCTTTGCTGAACACCTCATGAAACATGGACGTAATCATCTAACATGGAACAGGATATAAAAATTATTACAGTGGAAAATTACAACAGAAAACTCTAATAATTGCAGGAAAACTTTCATGTAAAAGAGTCCTTTCAATGAACAAATAAATAATTAATGACCACATCAAGATAAGCAACAAGTCACTAATGATGTTGTAACTAACCACGTTTCTACGGGTTATTCCTTATTATTGGGAATGGAAATACTTATTGCTTATGAAATCAACGTGAGAAGAATAGGGTAGCCACCGACTCAAACCACACAACTAATCAAAGATTTGGTCGAGTCGGAAAATAAATTAATTTGATCACAGACCAAAAACTCACAAAAATGCATACGTTGTGAGGTCGCTCACAGCGGATACGATGTAATTAATAGTATTGCCCGTGCGCTGTTCACGACAATCAAACATTTAAAATAAAATAGAAAATGCATGAACACTGCATAAGATCAGCTCCCAGCAACACACCTGAAAATATGACTTAATCTAAAGCATTTGTTATAAAATACAAGAGGAGACTAATCACTGGACCTGTGCATAAGGAAACGCATTGGATGTGCTAAGGGGAAAGCTACGAGGTGAGTGGCTTAGGCGCAAAAACGTAATCTCGGAACACATAAATAAAAACATGTAAGTGAAAGTGCAAAATACAATTTTCACAACAAATACAGTGATATAAAATCATTAATGAACCCAATGGAATGACAGCTGGCAAATAACCACCTATGGAAAATAAGACATGAGTACAAAAACACACCCAGAAACCAGCTCGTTGACACGCTGTCATTTTGCAGTTTCGTCACATGGTATTTTCACTGGGTATTCTCTTTAGGTGCTGGGGTGGGCGTCTCTTCTAAAGGCGACTTGGAGAATAAGCTACTAGGGGACCACAACACTGAACTGGGGAGTTCGCAGCGGCGTTGATTGTAACGTCCGTTGTAACCCAGGTTGTTCATCCTAGACAGCACCCCGCGACGTTGCCTCGTGCCCGTTTCCACCCTCTGCGTCCATACTGTGGGATGGTTCGGCGTTGCAGATTTGCAGGACATCGCCACTTGTGGGCCCTGCCTCATCATCGAGAAGGCGGCTTGGCGGTCGTCGTCCGTGTGTTGTGGAGGAATGTGTTTTACCGACACACGCCCCCGTCTCCTGTCGTGTCAATGGGGAGACACGCGCTCTTCTGCGTCGCATCGAGGTCGACGTAAACTCGTGCGGGTGTCGGGCTTGAGACCCGCTTATCACCTCTTTGCACCGTCTCAGCTGATGCGTCAGTGGTGGGACCCGTGTCCCTCCGGGCAGTGGGCGTTACCTCACCGCAGCAGCCGTCCGGACTAGCGGCGCTCAGGGATCGGCGGCCTCGCCTGGTGTGCGTCATACTTTCCCTTTCGCTTGTCAGATGACTAGCGCATGGGGTGGAACGCCGGCCATCAGCTGGCGCTGCCGTGGTGACACGCCTGCGGGCTCCGGTGTGAGCCTGCGCCTGGGGGAAGACCAGCATCCCCTCCCCTCTGACGGGGAAACAGCTGTGACCGCTCGCCGCATCACTGCTTCTCCGTTGATACCAGGGTTCGGCAACGCCTGCCGGTGGACCAAGCCCTGTGCTTTCTGATGCGGAGGCTCCATAGGCGGCCTTGCACCCACTTAAGAACTGCGCTCACAGAGATCGTTACAAAATATCATGTGTACAGATTACCACAAAATCTTCGGAGTTTCTCACTCCTGATCAATACATGGAATAGTGCCCAAAATTAACTTGACAAAAAGGGCCTTCTTAACATTACTAATAAAAAAAACAATGAAGAAAATTAAATAAGCAATATTCAAACAAACAAAAAATCCTTTTTATAAAATATAGTTCCAGCATTATATCTGCAGTCAATCATTCAGGGTAGATCTTGTACAAGGTTTGGTCAGGATTTGGATAGGATTTGGCACCGCTGCTAGCTACAGACACAAAACTCTACCTACTCCTAACTACGCTCTCACACACAATCTACACAGCTCGTACTAGTCACCATCACCATATAGCCCGACTACAATTCCCACATATAAACAAAATATTCCTTTCAACACCAATACCCATATCGTTGTTCATTGACTGCTCCTCCAAGGTTTGCAGAACATGTTTGCTGATCTGTGAAAAATTTCCGAGACTTCTTTTCTATGGACATTGCATAATAAAAGTTATGATTAATGAGACACAGAAGGTTCATTCAAGTCACATCTGGAATGGTAAATGTTTCAACATCTATTCATCAGACTAATGCAAAAGGTCAGTGGGCATAAAATGGAAATAAAAATCATCCTATCCTATTAGCAAACACATAAACACTTCGTCCTATAAGTACATAAAAAAATACTGTCAAAAGAAATCCATTGTCCAGGGCCATGAGTACCCAACTTACTGCTATTATAAGATACTCATAATGATTACACACTTACTCACCACAAGTCCCCAGGGGTCCTCACCTACCGTCATGTTATTTTAGCTTGGAGGTAGTCGCATTGATTCTCTATTAAATATCAAGCTGCTTGAGTTTATAAGCTGTTTCCATATACATCTTCTGGGGTTTCACATCCTGGTGTCCTCAACCGTATCTAGTAGTATGTGACGGCAAGTTACACTTTCCAAATATCTTATAAGATGGCAACTCTGAAAATCAAACACTATTAATCTCCCTTCATACACAAGTCCTTCACCTACAAGTCACCAAGTTGCTTCATTAACATCGCAGTACATTTGAAAAATCTCACTGAATCATGCTCATCTAAGGGGAATAAGAACACTAAAACTGTAATTTACCATCAAGAATTACCTTACGACCATTGACTCGCCACGCCAACACATCCGATACCTTTTTAGTCATCAAAGAACGAAAGCCATCTTACTGTAACAGGAAACGCTTCATATGAGCCTCATAATCATTCACATTCAGATGTTTTGAAGCTGCACAACACTACTCCTTTCTGCTGACACGAAGAAATAACTACACACATATTGGGGGACCCTTTACAATACACAGAAAATATACACTTTAATTTTAATCACACCAGAGTGAATCAAAACATTGGAAAATATGCACTGTAATTTTACTCACGAAAGAATGAATGCGAGAAAAACATATGGGCAATACGTCATTCCGACCTCCGAGGGGCAAGATCTTCTGCTTCTTATTCAATGTAAGGTTTTACGTTGGAGATGTGGTGCAGGCCCTTCGACTTTCGAGAGCGGAGTGTTTCTACTTCAAGCGCATTCGGATGTGGAATCCGCTTGATTCTGTACGGCCCGTTGAATAAGAAGAAGAACTTCTTTGACAACCCAGCCCGTTTGTTAGAGAGCTTGTGCGAGCGTACAAGTACTTTCTGGCCTACGTGAAAAGTTATATTCCGCACCTTCTTTTTGTAGGTTCTTATCCGAGCCTCGGCGGCACTCTTTATATTTTTCAGGGCAAGCTCTACAATTGCAGATCTTCGTAACCTGGGTTCTACTGACCAGGGAACCACCTCTTTTATTTTACTCGGAGGCTCCTTGTTTTTCAGGACCAGAATCGGTGGCAACGTCGTCGAGGCATTTGGCAACTCATTTAATATGTTCTGGAAACCGGCTAGTTTCGTATCCCACGTCCGGTGGTCACGGTGGCAGTATAACCTACACAATTTTCCAATCTCCTTCATCCACCTTTCACAAGGATTTGCTGAAGGGCAGAAAAGGGAGATAAAGATCGGTTTCACTCGCTTTCTCCGAAGCATATGCTCCCAGTGACGTGACCTGAATTGTGGCCCGTTGTCCGAAATCACACGCTTCACAGTGCCAACCTCCCGTAAGAAGTGATTTGCGAACGCGGCAGCTACTGCCTTCCCGGTGGCCCTACGCAGCGGGGTGAGGCAGACGAATTTTGACGTCAGCTCTACTGCCACCAAAATGTACGCAAATCCGTTCCTAGAACGCACTAGCGGACCGAATAGATCTACTGCTGCGAGATCCCTGAGTTTATTGGGAACGATCGGGTGTATTGGTGCGGCAAACGAGACAGTGGGCGGCTTGGCTTGCTGACAGGGCTTGCATACCCTAATTACTTTACGTATACGCCGAAGCATATTATTAAAGTAACAGGTTTCCCGCAGCTTCTCCAAGCATTTCCTCGCACCAAAGTGACCGTAGCTCAAATGCACGTACCACACGAGCTTGTTCATCAGTTCCTCCGGAATTGCTAACAGCCACCTGGAGTCATCTAGAGCTCGCCTCTTAAATAGGATGCCATTCCGGATAATATAATACTGCCTGATGGCCGCGTGGGATTTATCATGCCATTTCTCTTTGATGTCACGTAAGACTTCGTCCTTGTCTTGTTCCGCCCCGATATTGCCTAGTGACGTAGTGACATAATTCTCGAATGCCACATTTTGAAGGTATAACACACTGAAATTGTTTTCATCAATAGCGTTATCCTCAGCATGGGTTAGCCCGATAGGCATCCGAGATAGAGCATCAGCAATGATGTTCTTGTGCCCCGGAATGTACTCTATCGTGAAGTGGTATTCCTGGAGGAACACCGTCCACCGTCCGAGTCCCCCGTGATTGATTTTGGCGCTCATTAGGAATTGTAGTGCTCGGTGGTCGCTGTACACCCTGGTCGTGCGCCCCAACAAATAGTAACGGAATTTCTTGAATGCCCAGACAATCGCCAGGGCTTCAAGCTCCGTGACAGAGTAGTTCCGTTCACTCCGCGAGAGCACACGGCTGGCGAACGAGATAGTTTTCCAGGTGGACGGGTCCTTTCCACCATCCGTCTGGAACAACACCGCTCCCAGCCCCGTCAGTGAACTATCTGTCATCAGGCAAAACTCCTGATTCAAATCCGGATGGGCGAGCAATGGAGCGTTAACGAGTGCATTCTTTAATTCGTCAAATTCGCTCTGTGCTTGTTCGTCCCACATCCAAACGGTGTTCTTACCCGTCAGTGCACATAAACGAGGGGTGGACAAAACATTGAGATTTATAAATCTCTTGTAGAAATTGCAAAGCCCCAAATAACCCCTGAGCTGACGCTTTGACGTGGGCGTTGCGCACTCCGCAATTGCTGAAATTTTTTCGGGGTCCGGATGAATTCCATCCGCCGACACAATATGACCCAGTAACTTTATGCTTTCACGCCCGAACTGGGATTTGTCCAGATTCACGGTCACCCCCGCTTTCTCGAATACTTCGAGCAATCGATTTAGAACCCGGTTGTGTTCCTCCCATGACTTCTCTGCAATTAGAATGTCGTCCACATACACAGTTACGCGCGCTCTTAGGTCGTCAGGTAGTATGCTATTCAGGCCTCTTATGAAGGCGGCTGAAGAAACATTCAACCCGAAAGGGAGACGTTTAAACTGGTAGCAGCTCCCATAGCAGAGGAATCGAGCATAATTTGCCAATAGCTGTTTCGGAGGTCAACGGATGACAAAACTCACGCCATGAAACCTTTGCAGCAGTTCCTCCAATCCTTCTGGCCTATCTGTCTCAGACATGATTACCGTATTTATTTGCCGCGAGTCCAACACCAGACGCACGGACTTGTCTCGCTTTGGCACAACGAGTAATGGCGAGTTATATGAACTCCTAGCTCGCTCTATTATACCCTGCTCCAGCGTCCTACTTATTTCGGCTTCCACACTGCTCTTGTGCACCAGTGGGATGGGGTAGGGCTTAATAAAGAAAGGAAGATGCTCGCGCACCGTAAAGCGGTACAGAAATCCATCAATTGCTCCCGGTGAATCCGAAAATACTCGGGAATGGCTTCTCAGATTGCGACACAGTTCCATACGATTCGCTTCCGAGGCTCCCGCACCAGCAATACACCTTTTCACCGCGCTCGTGAAAACATCGTTCCTACCATACTCATTAGGTTGTGAATCTAGGTCACTAATCACATTGACCAAAACCTCCTGCCCAGGTCGCGACTCAGTCCTAACGTGAAATTTCAGACAGCTCACCTCAGACTCTTTGCGCAAAACACATTCCTCGAAAATTAGACTGACAGGGTTGCTCCCGGCAACGATAGTCATAACACCGCCAGCCACGTCGATTACGGCGCGGTGGGCATTCATGAAGTCAGTCCCCAATATCATCGCCACGCTCATCAGCGGCATCACAAAAAAATTGAATTCAAACTCATGTCCTTGACAGACGAAGTTTACTCGAGTCTGAACTTGAATTTTAACACTTTTTCCATATATCGCGCCCCTGAATGTGGTTCCTCTCACCTGGAAAGTTGGCCAACTCCCCGTTTCCTCAGACTTCCGAAACGCCGCGTCACTAATCAGCGAAAAGGGGCTGCCTGTATCGAGTACACAGCTAAGACTGACTCCCCGAATGTAAACAGACACGACTGGGTTTACCGCGGGCACACCAATACTGTGGTCCTCCCTCAACAAATCTTCCCTAATATCACCTTCCTCTATCAAATGCACATCAATATCACTGGTCCTCATTAAGTTGACGCCAACCGAGTCAGCCGCTAGTCATTGATCCCTTTGATTAGGGTAATGTGGCGGATTGTGACGCGGGTTTGCGGGACGAATTTCAACACCCACTGGCGGACCACCCGTACTGTTTATGGCACCCCTGTTGTTGCTTGTTCGATAATTATTCTGTGGTCGATCACGACTACCGTTCCTAGGTCCACTATAATTGCGCCTAAATCTCTGCCCATTATCGTACCTTCTAAACTCCCGGGATTGTCTCTGATTTACTCTCGGCGAATGATGACCATTGGCATATTTTGTTCTGCCCGCGTTCCGTGAGGAGTCGCGACGCTGCCACCGCTCGCGCGCTCTGTAACTCTGAGGCGACCCGTTACGTCTGGAGTGCCACCTGTCTCTACGGCTGCGGCTTCGCTCGCGCGGCCGCTGCTCGTAGGCGCTCTGACCGTAATTCTGCGTGGTGCCATTCGCATCGCACTCAAGCTCTAAAAGGAAATTGCGAAACCCCTCTACGTCATCCTTACATCGCCCTGCAAGGATAACGTGCCGCAACTGCATTGGAAACTTTCCCAGGCAAATACGAATAATTTCCGCAGGTCCATAAGGATCGTCAAGATGTTCATTCGCCTGCAGTATGTGCTCCAACATCTGCACAGGGCTGGAGAATTTTGACCTGTTTAACTCTGGTAGCATAATGAGTCCGTGTTTTACACGACTTTGAGCTGTCACTGACCAATAGATCGACAGGAACTGTTGTCGAAACTCCCCAACAGTGTAGCAATTGCGTGCAATTGACCTCATCCGCACCGCTGGCTCACCTTCGAGGTAGCCGCACATATACTCCATCTTGTGCGCACTGGGCCACGTAGGAGGAAGGGAGAACTCGAACTGCTGTAACCAGGCCCGCGGGTGAATCCCCGTAGCCGAGTTACGGAAGACTTCAAACTTCCTCACCGTCAGAAAATGTTTAAAGTCAAATTCGTGAGTTTCCCTTGGCGAACGTTCCTGAGGGGATCCGCGCCGTTCCCACCTGGTACGAGACCCGTGATCATGACGATGATCAAATTCGCCATCGTTCCCGGAATCATCGTCGGAATAATGTCCCTTTCGTTCATTTCTTTCAACTTCATGGGCCTTTAACCCTTTTAGCCGAAGTTCTAAACGGGCAATGCGCTCACATATTCCCTCGGTAATCCCTCTTTGTTGTATTTTTATTTCACACTGTCCACGGGGACATTTCGTTATCGACCGTATTTCGTCTGCATCCGCTGATGACGAGGTAATCGTTTCCCTATTATTGTCAGACTTACGCGCCACTGCGTCTGAGATCCTGGCTATTTCTTCTCGCATCTCTCGGTGGGCCGTGTCTTGTTTTGTTAGCGTAAGCCCTTGCTCTCGCTCGAGAGCTATTATCGCCTGGCTGCGGGTTTCTACCTGCGCGCTAAGGTGGACCGGGCACTTAGCCGCAGTGTCCTCCATTCGGGACACAAGAGCCGCGTGGTCACTCTGGCATTGTTCTGCCAACGCGCGGAGATCCCTGGCGGAATTTTGTCCTACTCGGGACTCAAGAGCCGCTTGTTCACTCTGGCATTGTTCTGCTAGTATACGTATATTCCCAGCGAACCTTTCTTCTTGCTCCATCACCTGCTTGCTAATGACTTGCTGCCCCTCTTCTAAGGCGGAGATGCATTGGTCAATGATCGCCAGTTTCTCCCCAACACCCTGTACTGTTTCACTAGTCAATCTTTTATTCGCTTCCTCGATATGCCTCCTATTTTCTTCTGCTTGTTTTTTATTCACTTCCTCGATATGTCTCCTATTACTGTCTAGCAATTGTCGTAGCATAGCCTGTAATGAATTTGCATCTATCGAATGATTCGAAATCACTACAGCGGGCTCAGGATGGACAACACTTGTACTTGCGTTTTCCGCGTTTCGTTCCTGGTCGGACTCGACGTTTTGACCTCGTCCTTGTTCAGGGGTATTGTCTGGCAGGTTTTTCCGATCGCGGCTCCCTGAACAGCAACGCGTCTCCATCATAAGGATAGTTACTCCGTGCTCCAAAATACAACAAGAATAATGCCAAAGTCTCCTAATGGACTGACAGTCCCCACAAAGCACCCAAGATTTACTATATGACACCGGTACACGCCACAGGACAAGAATCAACCCAAACTTGTAACACAATTGAATACTAAATCACAATGTCTATACAGTAATACATATACAAGATAAAACATGTAAGAAAATGCACGCCTATATCATAAATTCACGTAAATTCTGTATTACAGAAAGACAATATACCAATTAGCACATCCAACCGAAAATAACTAATCCTCACTGCGCATCAGAAGATCTCTGGTTTACCGAAATCCGTGAGCAGGGTAAGCCATGGGTAACTAGCCACGTTACTACGGGTTATTCCTTATTATTGGGAATGGAAATACTTATTGCTTATGAAATCAACGTGAGAAGAATAGGGTCGCCACCGACTCAAACCATACAACTAATCAAAGATTTGGTCGAGTCGGAAAATAAATTAATTTGATCACAGACCAAAAACTCACAAAAATGCATACGTTGTGAGGTCGCTCACAGCGGATACGATGTAATTAATAGTATTGCCCGTGCGCTGTTCAAGACAATCAAACATTTAAAATAAAATAGAAAATGCATGAACACTGCATAAGATCAGCTCCCAGCAACACACCTGAAAATATGACTTACTCTAAAGCATTTGTTATAAAATACAAGAGGAGACTAATCACTGGACCTGTACATAAGGAAACGCATTGGATGTGCTAATGGGAAAGCTACGAGGTGAGTGGCTTAGGCGCAAAAACGTAATCTCGGAACACAAGAGAAAATTGTAGATAAAATCATTTATTCCTAAACTGAGGATGTGAGGCATGTACACGATTCCTGATAACACGTGGTTTGTAGAGGCACAATTTCTAGGTATAGTGCCAAATTCCAACAATATCACATCATACAATCATGTTAACATTTTCTAAAACAAACATGCGATCGGACAGTTAGTGATGCCGGTAGCCCAACAACTATAATGTTCTACCACGTGGTTGGCTCCCCACGGACGAAAGACACGGAAAGTAAGGAAAATTTACGAGAAAGCAAGGCTCTAAATATTTAGAAAGGTGAAAGCTTATACAGGCACAACTGAAGGCAAACAGACATTCATTCAGAAGCGAGTGCTCACTTCTTATCGACACCTTTGTGTGGCGCTCTTCCGGCGGATCCAAGTCTGCTACAGAAATTTGCTAAAAGAAAAATCTGCCAAAGTTTTGCATTCCTTGCTGCGACAAGGCAAAGCAATCTTCCAGATTTGAAAAGCGAGACCAAAGGCTAACAGCTCTCCCCTCGCCAAGTAACAACGCGCCACGCGGTCAGTCTAACTCACCCTTCTTCGACTGGAACACAGCTGTGGACGCTTCCCGTACCGGCGGCAGACTGCCTCCCGCTTCTCCAGCCTCTTCCACGCTCCGCGTGGACCGGAAAACCCCAAGATGCCATTTCCGCCACCAACCTAACGCAGGTGGATTTCTCACAAGTAGCGGAAACCTCTTTGCCGACTTGACCACTACGAGAGTTGGCTATTCTGTGCAACTGCTGCTGAATCTGTACGACTATCGCAGACTTTCTGCAGCAGACTACGCCACCGTCTAGCAACGTGACACACAACCACATTCATTCAATCACACTACTATGAGAGTAAAGAGAATAGAGAAACAAGGAAAAGAAAGAGAAATGGTAATGAAAATGGGCTACCGGACTAATGAAACGTGGCTACAGGACCCTTTCAATGTTAGCCGGCCAGGGTGGCTGAGCGGTTCTAGGCGCTATAGTGTGGAACCGCGCGACCGCTACGGTCGCAGATTCGAATCCTGCCTCGGCAATGGATGTCCGTGAAGTCCTTCGGTTAGTTAGGTTTAAGTAGTTCTAAGTTCTATGGGACTGATGACCTCAGACGTTAACTCCCATAGTGCTCAGAGCCATTTTTGAACTAATAACGTTAGCCGCTGAAATAATAGACACACATGTAATACATAACATGACTAAATAATAAATTAATTTCTCGCTCTCTCTCTCTCTCTCCCTTTCGATCATAACCACACACACACACACACACACACACACACAAAGACAATCACACACAGAATAATACAATCACTGGCAAAATATCTCACACACACATAACAACACATGCACACACATAGCAAACAAGCAAATATCAAACTACATATAGACATTATGCCACAAAAATAGGTAAACAGACAGCGATAATTGGCAACACTTCACACTATAAATACACACACATAACACATAGCTAAAAGTGGAAGTGAAGTGTTCAAAAAAATGAGTTGGAAAAAACGACGAAAGTTGGCCACTTAACAGAATAGAGACTAACTAAAAATTACTCCACGATAGCACACACGGGTTAATAACATGAGGAATCGTCAGCAAAATGTGTGCTGCAAAAGTTGTTTCTCATCTAATAAAATAAAAAAGACAAGATAATAATGAGAAAACATTTAATGTATTAACATATTTTTAATTACGGTCATCACATACACAAAGTAAACATGCATTACAGCCCACTGAAGATGCTTTGAAAATATGGCACAAAACAAACTGCCTTTCACTTCGTTGCGAAGACAGGGTACATCTCCAAGAATCCTGTGGAGTTTGTGAATAACAGAGATAGCAACATGTACAACACCAGGATAAAAATGATCTGCATTAACTTTTCATGGATCTATTTTTGGCAGAGAAGTGTTGAAATATGCAGATAATAAAGTCTTTTTCAATCATTTCCTCATTTTCTTATTGCCTTTGTCCCACTGCAGCGCGGGGTCGGCTTCGTTACTATGGATTTGGCGATGTTAGTGTCAGAAGGTGGCTGGATGCTCTTCCTGTCGCCACCCCACACCCCCTGGGACGGAATGAGTGTACCCCTGCTGTCTGCGTCTAGTGTAGGCCATGAAATAGTGCGAACGTTTTCAAATGTCTGCAAGTCGTGTAACTGAGTCTTGATGTGAGGACCAGCTCGGTGTTCACCTAGTGGGATGTGGAAAACCGCCTAAAAACCGCATCCAGACTGGCCGGAACACCTGCCCTCGTCGTTAATTCTCCGGGCAGATTCGATCATGGGTCAGCGCGCCTACCAGAGTCCAGGAAGCAGCGCACTAGTGCTCTCAGCTAACCTGGCGGGTCATAAAATTCTTTTTCAATCTAGCTATGGAAATAAAATGTTTGACAGATATCAGCCGTGTTTTCAAAACTAGACTGAAGGTGCTTCTCCTTAATATCTCCTTCTATACCATAAAAGAATTCTTGAACAAAATAAGCAGTCACTTTTACACTGAAGTATTTGTAAATGGTCTCCTTGAAGTCTAGTTTTTCTGCACACTCTTCGTCTCTCTCTCTCTCTCTCTCTCTCTCTCTCTCTCTCTCTCACACACACACACACACACACACACACACACATACACACACACACACACATTCTGTTATCGCATTCGACATCATAATGTTTGCTGTGAATATGATCTATGGAACAACAAAATAAATAAATGTTGATAATATTCAACTTACTGTTCCCATTACATATCGAGTAGGTAATGCAGTGGCCTTCTGTAAGTGACACGTATATGTTTTATAAGTAAGGAGGAGGAGATGGACACAGACAGGGGGGCAGAGAAGATGGACAGATAGGAGACAAAGAGGGGAAGGTAGAGGGGAGTACTGGGCAGGTGGGAGAGGAGGAGGAGGAGATGGACAGACAGAAGGGGCAGGAAAAAAAATGGTTCAAATGGCTCTATGGGACTTAACATCTATGGTCATCAGTCCCCTAGAACTTAGAATGACTTAAACCTAACTAACCTAAGGACATCACACAACACCCAGCCATCACGAGGCAGAGAAAATCCGTGACCCCGCCGGGAATCGAACCCGGGCGTGGGAAGCGAGAACGCTACCGCACAACCACGAGATGCGGGCAACGGGGGGGGGGGGGGGGGGGAGAGAGTGGGAAGGAAGAAATGGAATTACATTGAGAGTGGGGAGCAGGATATGGACAGACGGAGGTGGGAGGATGATGTGGACAGAGAGACAGGTCAGGAAGACATGGTCACAGATGTGGGAGAACGATCTGTGTGCAATACTGTACAAGTGTTGGAAGCATACACTAACTAAGCCTCTAACCCTCTAAAAACCCCAATGTTTTTCGGTGTATGGGATAAAAATAAACTGCAGATGGAAACTCGTCTCCAAAACCGTCATTCACTAAGGCAACAGAAAATTGTAACTATAGGAGACAAGGCCTGTCTACGCAGCAGCCAGCTCCATCTTACCCACTGGTGATTTTGGCAATTACTCGTGAACACTGAATGACAAACAACATTGCGAGACGTTACACCTACAGTCGTTCATCGTACAAAGTCACGTTTGCTGCCACAGTGGTGGCCTACTGACAGGCGCCGGCGCCTGCAACTTCGATCCTCTGCAGCTTCTTTGGACGCCGTTTCTGGACACGTGTCCTTTCCTCGATTTGTTCCTCAAAACATCCTCTACAGCCCCTCGAAGTTTGTTTCAACATTTCTGGGATACTCTGTATACATTAAGGCCACATACAGTCTGAAAACCTTGTAAGGGTCTTGCAGTGTAGGCTGCGCTGGGAAATAATTGTTAAGAAAAAAATTGAATACACTGCGCCGTTTCCGAGTCAGTTAGCATTGAAGTTAGCCAATCAGGCTGTTACGCGAGGAAGTTGAAGAGGCCCACCAGATACAGTTAGCGTCACTTGTTCACATAGCGCAGAAGATAGCGTAAGAGACAGTTCAGCCTTTGGTTCCGGTTCGATTCTTACTACCGTCCAAGGTCCAATTGTTGTATCGCTCTAACGGTCCGCTTTAGAGCACAGAACAAAGAACTCGTTTGGTGACACCGTCTCTGGCGGACTGCTTGAATTTGCGCGCGCTACGCTTGACTGCCAAAGTTCAACGATAATTAACTCGGAAAAGGCGCAAAACATCGAATTTTATTCTTAACAATTATTTCTCAGTGCAACCTACCCAGCAACAACCTTACAAGCTATTCAGACTGTTCCTGACAGCCCTACGTAGTATATACATCTAACGTTTTGATAGTTGTTTTAATGCTAGGGGTGTTCTACATAGCCTCTCCTTAATCGAGTACAATGCACAGAACGTTCATAAAATGATGTAAAGTGTCGCAAAAGTCCTTCTTTAGGATGTCCAATTCATGCATCACATTGGCTTGAATTGCGGTCACGTTGTCAGAGTTTTCACGCCTCATGTGACTTCCTGCGATTTGTCATTTTGTGGTAGGTTCATATTGATAACATCAATTTTTGTCACCAGTAATGATTTTTCCACAAAAGAATTGCTCGCATTTAGCATTTAAGACACTGCCAGCATGGTTGTTTTTGTTCGGGAGACAAAGTGTGCAGCATAAACTTAGCACACGCTTTTCTATTCTTCAAAATGATCTCTATAACGTCTTGAACACTTGATTTAGAGATTTTGCTCCATTGGGATTTGTGATACAATAACATTAACACACTGTAGTAGTTCGTCCACAACTGCCGGCTCACAACCGACTGGTCGAATGCATATCTGTTGTTTACTGTTATTTGTTCAAGGTTCCACGGTAGTTACTGTGCTGACGTCGCTAATACTCCGAGAATAAAATGAGTCTAGGAAGTTTTTGAATGGATATGTATGGTGTTAAAAAAATATGTTTACAGGTTTTGGGGACAGAGTGCTGACACCAATACAAAAAAAGTCTAGTAAACGTGGGCTCTAGAATGCACAGCTTAACAGTGAAACATACCCTGATCAGGCAGAACATTATGACCAGCTACCTAGTACCCGGTATGTCCACCTTTGGCATGGATAACAGCGACGACGTATCGTGGCATGGAAGCAGTGAAGCCTTGGTAGGTCGCTGCAGGCGCTTGTCACCACATCTGCACACACAAGTAACTGAAACGTTGTTCTACTTGGGAATAGGGAAATAGTAGGAAGGACTGGACCCCTTTTATTATCACTCGTTTTATTTAACAACCATATCAACAAATTCCTTTAGAACAACAATATCTTAATCCTGACTACTTTAGCTAATACGAACAGTAAGTCACAAGAATTTAGTGAATCTGCTACCTAAGTCTTTTTTATGAAACGAAGTCTATCTCATATATAACAAAATTTTACAACCACTGACAATTATGCACCTGAAGGCCTAAATTAACACACAATATTTCTGACTAGTCTTCGGACACTGAGAACTGATTTTCTCAAAAACATTTCCCTAAGTAACGACCTGCCAGAGATGCACCCAATAAATAGCAGGATGAAGTTAATACAAAGGCACTTGTTTCACACTCAAGAGTCAATCAATATCGCTAAGGCTTAATAAGGTTTCAAACTTCGACACCAAGGCCCAGTAACACAACTAGTCAGCGCAAGGTCTTACGAAGAGTAGCACAGCAGCAACCTTTCACAATCGTATGTTGCTCTTGAGATAAGGTTTAATAAAAATAATAAATATAATAAAGACCGAAGTAAATATAATTAGCGCCAGAATTAATTAGCGAGAGTGATGCCAGGTCGCTGAAGGCAGAACGAAAACTTAACTTGGAGAAGCCAAGGCGGAAGGCGGCAGTTCGTACAAGACCCACTCCTCGAGCTTCGACCCGGAGTCACCCCGTACGCAGTATTTCACAGCCCCGGTACCCATAGGTGAAAAGGTAGCACTTACTCCAAAACACCAGCCAGCCAGCAGTATCATTTAACAAGTGCACAGAACAGGCCCGCAGGGGCAATGTAAAAAATGTTATTATTAAATAATAGGTTAAATTAGTCACTAGTAAAACGGCACACTGCCTTTACCCTACTACGAATGAACTACACAGGCAAGGTACAACCAAGTACGCAAATCTTATGAATTACCTTAAGGAGAATTGCCTGCTATTAAGATATTAAAAAAACTTACAATTACTAGCAAAGCCAGCGGGCACTCCAATATTAGTCACAATTAAACTACGTGAACTCTTATGCCCCAATGTTCAGTGGAAACCGCAACGAGCACAATTCTGAAAATTTCATTATAATCTTTACTGGGGCTCGCTGCGCTAAGGCTACCAAACACTCGAATGCAGTATATTTGACAAACAGATAACGGCCTTGCAGCTGATTACGTATTACATCAAACAACAATTTCCCACGAGCTGTCAGAGGCACGCTCGTGCATTATATCAATATTTAATACCTGTCTTAAACACCATGAACTCTTCATAGGAACACCTTTACGTCCATGTTAACACCCATGCGCTTACAGTTACCATAAGTGAGGTAGCAGCCCTCAACACCTTCACACACATTCCGTAAGTACAATCTCACTTAACTTTTCGCTGACGTCCGATATGGCTTGCGTCGGGGTACAGCAGGCGGGAATAAGGCAGCGGACGACCGTAGACAGCCGTGACCTGAACTAGCAGCACGCAACTCGAGGTAGCAGCAAGCCACCTCACAGGCGACAGGAAAGGCTCTCCACCAAGCTGCCCCATAGACGTGGTCGTTTCCCACTCCACTACAAGCGCACTCCGGCCTCAGGTAGCATCAAATGCCAACTGTCCCGTCGTTGGCGAGAGCCTCAGACAGCATCGAACGCCAACTGTCCCGTCGTTGGCGAGAGCCTCCAGTTAACTCCTCCGGCAATAACAAGGCAGCCAAAACTCAGTACGCGCCACAAGCAAAGATAAGAGAGCGAAGGTGAGGTACTTGCAAATACGGCTCAGTCACCTAATTCCCATAAATTCCAGGGCAGAGGGCTATGAGCTCACATCCCAGATGTGTTCGATCGAGTTCAGGTCTGACGAGCTGGGACACGGCACATCAACTGGAACTCGCCACTGTGTTCCTCGAACCACTCCGCCACATTCCTAGCCCTTTGACAGGGAACATTATTTTGCTGAAAAATGCCGCTGCTGGCGCGGAACATGATCATCATGAAGGGGTGTACTTGGTGTCCAATCAGTGTACGATACTCTTTGGCCGTCATGGTGTATTGCACGAGCTTCATTGGACCCATGGATGCCCACATGGATGTTCCCCAGAGTATAATGGACCCATGACAGCTTGTCTCTGGCCCGCAGTACAGGTGTCAAGGACCTGTTCCTCTCGAACACGACGAATTCGCGCTCTCCCATCGACATGATGAAGAAGGTATCGGGATTCATTAGACGTTGCACCGCCCCATCAGTGCCCCAACCTCCAGTGTCCATGGTCACGTGCCCATTTCCCTCGTAGTTGCTGATGTCGTGAACATGGGTACGTGGATGGATCGTCGGTTGCGAAGGCACCCTTTTAGGAGTTTTCGGTGCACTGAGTGTTCAGACACCTTTGTGCTCCGCCAAGAATTAAAGTCTGATGTTAGTTCAGCCATATTTCGACGCCTGTCCTGTTTTACCAGTCTACCCAGCCTTCAGCGTCCGACATCTCTAATGAGGGGAAGCCGCCCAAGCTCACGCGGTCTGGACGAGGTTTCGCCTTGGTTGTGCCACGTCTTGAAGACGTCACAGCACTCCTCGAACACCCGACAAATCGTGCAGTTTCCGTGATGCTCATGATGAGCCTGTGGGCCATCACAATCTGCCCTCGGTCAAAGGCAAACAGATCGCGCGCCTTCCCCATTCTGCACTCGGACAGCGCGCTCAATGATGCTGGATGTACCGTGCGTGTGTCTGACCAGCAGTCGTTCCTCGCCAGGTGACGATGCTGCCTTCTGGACGGGTTTACATCGATAGTAGGTCGGTGGCCATAATGTACTGGCTGAAAAATGTATGTCTCCTATTGAATGAAAGTTTTTGCTTCTAGCATCGTATATTTTCACCTGCGTCAATTTTCGCTGCTAATGATAATAGTATATAGGAAAAATTAACCAACGTATAGATAATGCTCCAAGGGACAGAAAATGTGACTTTTTTCACGAGAACCAATATTTATGGAGCTTTCGATACTTAGAAGAACATACAGACAACTGATTCGTACGTGATATATCATATTAAAATGTTCTCATGGAAGTGTTTCGTCTTAACGAAGGACTTAGGTCGGAAAATGCACAAAAAGCTTCTTTAGTCAACGAAAGCCAAACAGGCTTATTTGTAACTGTGGAGATATCGGATTTACTTTCGGATCGACCGTCAGCGATACTTGGCGAGTGAAAATAAACGAATGAGGCTCACTTTGGTCTGTGTTGCCAACATAAACTGGGACAGGTACTGCTGCTAGCTTTCGCACACGTCTACCTGTTCTGGCTATTATGTGGCGGCGCGGTTTCTTCTGCCTTCACACTAACATAGGAAATATTTACCTCAGTTAATTCTTCAGAAGCCTGACCTGCTCTGAAGGGACGTGTAATACTCCTCAGCTGAGAAAAGATGTAAAAGAGCTACCTGCACTGCAGGTGTCGACAGGGTGCACATGTGTGTTTAACTATATTATACTTTTTAAAGTTAGTGTTACCAGGTCGGGCTGTAACTACTAAATAAACCAAAGCTCTTGTATTAAAACACCTTTCCTGTATTTTCACTTTGTGTACATACACTTGCTACCAAGCCCGTCCTGGCTTATGGTTCCAGAAACGAAAGAACGAAAATAAGCACAGTTCTTACTAATCCTTCTCACACTTACAGCCCAGTCTCTTCCTATCTCTCTCTGTCTCTGTCTCTCTCTCTCTAGTAACCAGTTTAAGGTTTTAACGAGGAACTGTTTCTCAAAGAACCGCACTTTTCGACAGTTAATGAACAGTTTTTTTAAAATGTCTGATAGTTTGAAGGCTCGCTCACATAGTATGCAGATAACCACGTTTGGACTCAGGACGTTCGCGCTAATGACTACTCGGCACGCCACACGAAACTGGTACACTCTGAAAGAAAATTTCAGTTCTCAGTAAAGAATCGGACATTTTCGAAGACGTCATTAACGCACGATCACAAGCTTTTACCGACAAATCAAAATCTCCAAACTACGATGCTAGAAAACATCAGTAACTTATTGTCCCAGGTCGTATGCAATTAATATTTATTTTTATTTCATACCTAAATGCGAAAGTACCAGACAAACTGCCGGCCCTGGTGGTCTAGCGGTTCTAGGCGCGCAGTCCGGAACCGCGCGACTGCTACGGTCGCAGGTTCGAATCCTGCCTCGGGCATGGATGTGTGTGATGTCCTTAGGTTAGTTAGGGTTAAGTAGTTCTAAGTTCTAGGGGACTGATGATCACAGTAGTTAAGTCCCATAGTGCTCAGAGCCATTTGAACCATTTTTGAACCAGACAAACTTCTTCTTTGCTGACTTGGGTGCAAACTAAACTTAACAACGAAGAAGTTATAAACCGAAATATTTTAATCAGATTGCAGTCAGCTCAAGACAGATAACCTATAGTAACAGATGTTGACAGAAGCTGTGGAAGATGGCCACGCAAACAAACGTATTATGGACGCCTTGTCAGGTATTTCCAAGTGACTTCTACATGAAGTTTAGAAGGATACATCTCAATCTGCTTAAAACTATCCAGCATATAAAGTTTAACAATACTTGCAGGTCAAATAATTATACCTAAATATATTAATGTACAGGTTAAAAACAGTTCCGCAAGTGCACAAAAAACGAAACAAATAGCTCAAAAAATTTGGGTAAACAATGAAATCAAGTCTCTTTGTGCCAAAAAGCAAACCCTAAATTGGGAACTATATAAAGCACATCTTAATCTTACGAGTGTTCTGAATAAGTAGTTTGCAGACCAAGTTTGTAAAGAAAGAGCTGTTTTTAAACTAAAACAATAAAAAAATCTACAAACGTATGTATCCTATTTATAGAACAATCACAGAAGATGCTTTGTAAATAAAAGCAAAACGCGTCTGTTATAATTAGTTTTAGTTAGATTGCAGCAAGCTCAAGACAGATAACCTATAGTAACAGGTGTCAACAGCTGCTGCGGAAGATGGTCACGCAAACAAACGAAAGATTATAAGTTCTACAGAAGGAATCACAGTGACTGGAGTCGCAGGATAAGACTTGCGATCAATTAGCACTGGCACCTACTCGTGGAATACTGAGCACAGCTGACAGTCTACTTTTCACACAAGAATACCAGAACAGAGAGCAGGTTCCGCGGAGGGCAAGTCGGGGGAGGCGAAGTACCCTGTTCGACGTCCAGCTGCTCGGAATGGCTGCGGTGAGGTCTCTTCCAGACTGTGCGGCTGCTGGAACCGCCAGGAGTACATCGTGGAGGCTGCGCTGCGTCGGAGCTGCTGGTAGTGGCTCAGTGAACTGAACTGCCGTAGAACGGACAGCGACCTCTTAAATACACATCCGGTGAACTAACTTCCCCTCGATGCTTGGAAGGCACATGACTGCTAAGGCAAAGTTCTACTTCCGCTTGTGGCACTGTTGCCCGGAATGATTACGCGGCTGGTGTCTATGCGGGTTACTCTTTGGAACAAGCTAGCGCCGCATGCTTCTGTGGTGCCGCCTGGAGTTCCAGTTCAAAACAGGCAGGCGTTTGGAAAATGGAAATTTGTTTAATGTTTGCGCACGGGTTAAAGAGCCGACTGATTCATGTGTGAACATATGCTACACTCCTGGAAATGGAAAAAAGAACACATTGACACCGGTGTGTCAGACCCACCATACTTGCTCCGGACACTGCGAGAGGGCTGTACAAGCAATGATCACACGCACGGCACAGCGGACACACCAGGAACCGCGGTGTTGGCCGTCGAATGGCGCTAGCTGCGCAGCATTTGTGCACCGCCGCCGTCAGTGTCAGCCAGTTTGCCGTGGCATACGGAGCTCCATCGCAGTCTTTAACACTGGTAGCATGCCGCGACAGCGTGGACGTGAACCGTATGTGCAGCTGACGGACCTTGAGCGAGGGCCTATAGTGGGCATGCGGGAGGCCGGGTGGACGTACCGCCGAATTGCTCAACACGTGGGGCGTGAGGTCTCCACAGTACATCGATGTTGTCGCCAGTGGTCGGCGGAAGGTGCACGTGCCCGTCGACCTGGGACCGGACGGCAGCGACGCACGGATGCACGCCAAGACCGTAGGATCCTACGCAGTGCCGTAGGGGACCGCACCGCCACTTCCCAGCAAATTAGGGACACTGTTGCTCCTGGGGTATCGGCGAGGACCATTCGCAACCGTCTCCATGAAGCTGGGCTACGGTCCCGCACACCGTTAGGCCGTCTTCCGTTCACGCCCCAACATCGTGCAGCCCGCCTCCAGTGGTGTCGCGACAGGCGTGAATGGAGGGACGAATGGAGACGTGTCGTCTTCAGCGATGAGAGTCGCTTCTGCCTTGGTGCCAATGATGGTCGTATGCGTGTTTGGCGCCGTGCAGGTGAGCGCCACAATCAGGACTGCATACGACCGAGGCACACAGGGCCAACACCCGGCATCATGGTGTGGGGAGCGATCTCCTACACTGGCCGTACACCACTGGTGATCGTCGAGGGGACACTGAATAGTGCACGGTACATCCAAACTGTCATCGAACCCATCGTTCTACCATTCCTAGACCGGCAAGGGAACTTGCTGTTCCAACAGGACAATGCACGTCCGCATGTATCCCGTGCCACCCAACGTGCTCTAGAAGGTGTAAGTCAACTACCCTGGCCAGCAAGATCTCCGGATCTGTCCCCCATTGAGCATGTTTGGGACTGTATGAAGCGTCGTCTCACGCGGTCTGCACGTCCAGCACGAACGCTGGTCCAACTGAGGCGCCAGGTGGAAATGGCATGGCAAGCCGTTCCACAGGACTACATCCAGCATCTCTACGATCGTCTCCATGGGAGAATAGCAGCCTGCATTGCTGCGAAAGGTGGATATACACTGTACTAGTGCTGACATTGTGCATGCTCTGTTGCCTGTGTCTATGTGCCTGTGGTTCTGTCAGTGTGATCATGTGATGTATCTGACCCCAGGAATGTGTCAATAAAGTTTCCCCTTCCTGGGACAATGAATTCACGGTGTTCTTATTTCAATTTCCAGGAGTGTACTTTCAGCCTACGAAATTGTTTTCTGAGATGTGGCATAAAAGCTTCTTTTATAGTCCTTCGTATGGAGTGTTGTGCGACAGGTTCCGGAACTGTATTCTTGATCTGAAATCAGATAAACGTACCAGGGGCAAGTTTATTACTTTTATGATTGCCATAATCTGTTTCGACCCTGAATGCTATTCTTCAGTAGCAATATTGTGCATAGTCTTTGCCACCCGGTGTAGTCGCGTGGTCTGTGGCGCCTTCTCACTGTTCGTGTAGGAGGTTCGAGTCCTCGCTCGGACATTGGTGTGTGTGTCTGTTGTCCTTAGCGTAAGTTAGTTTAAGTGGGATTAAGTAGTGTGTAAGCCTAGGAACATATGACTTCAGCACTTTGGTCCTATAGGAACTTACCAAAAAATTCATATTAAATAGTCGTGAAAGTACACAGATCCCACTGATGTGCATATCTGTGTCAGTCTGGCAGTTAAAAGGCAGTTAAAAGAAAAGTACACTACTGGCCATTAAAATTGTTACACCACGAAGCTGACGTGCTACAGACTCGAAATTTAACCGACAGGAAGAAGATGCTGTGGTATGCCAATCATTAGCTTTTCAGAGCATTCACACAAGGGTGGCGCCGGTGGCGACACCTACATCGTGCTGACATGAGGAAAGTTTCCAACCGATTTCTCAAACACAAACAGCAGTTGACCGGCGTTGCCTAGTGAAACGTTGTTGTGATGCCCCGTGTAAGGAGGAGAAATGCGTACCATTCACGTTTCCGACTTTGACAAAGGTCGGATTGTAGCCTATCGCCATTGCGGTTTATCGTATCGCGACATTGCTGCTCGCGTTGGTCAAAATCCAAAGACTGTTAGCAGAATATGGAATCGGTGGGTTCAGGAGGGTAATACGGAACGCCGTGCTGGATCCCAATGGCCTCGTATCACAGGCACAGATGAGAGGCATCTTATCCGCATGGCTGTCACGGATTGTGCAGCCACGTCACGATCCCTCAGTCAATAGATGGGGACGTTTGCAACACAACAACCATCTGCACGAACAGTTCAACGACGTTTGCAGCAGCATGGACTATCAGCTCTGAGACCATGGCTGCGGTTACCCTTGACGCTGCATCACAGACAGGAGCGCCTGTGATGGTGTACTCAACGACGAACCTACTAGGTGCACGAATTTTCAAAACGTCATTTTCGCTGATGAATCCAGGTTCTGTTTACAGCATCATGATGGTCGCATCCGTGTTTGGCGACATAGCGGTGAACAGACATTGGAAGCGTGTATTCGTCATCGCCATACTGGCGTATCTCCCGGCGTGATGGCATGGGGTGCACGTCTCGGTCACCTGTTGTTCGCATTGACGGCACTTTGAACAGTGGACGTTACATTTGAGATGTGTTACGACCCGTGGCTCTATCCTTCATTCGATCCCTGCGAAACCCAAAATCCCTGCAGGATAATGCACGACCCCATGTTGCAGGTCCTGTACGGGCTTTTCTGGATACAGAAAATGTTGGACTGCTGCCCTGGCCAGCATATTATCCACGTCTCTCACCAATTGAAAACGTCTGATCAATGGTGGCCGAGCAACTGGCTCGTCACAATACGCCAGTCACTACACTCGATGAACTGTGGTATCGTGCTGAAGCTGGACGGGCTGCTGTATCTATACACGCCATCCCAGCTCTGTTCGACTCAATGCCCATGCGTATCAAGGCCGTTATTACGGCCAGAGGTGGTTGTTCTGGGTACTCATTTCTCAGGATCTATGCACGCTAATTGCGTGAAAATGTAATCACATGTCAGTTCTAGTGTAATACGAGGTGTGGCTAGAAAAAAACCGGACTAGTACTGGTGAAACAATAAAACGAATGCAATAAGGCTGAAAGTCGCGTGGCCTGTCACGTGACTCTCGCTCCGCCTACTGCTCGAGTTTCATCTGCCTCCTGCACTCAGTCTGCCCGTGGCGTCTGTTTTAAGTAGTTGACGTTTTGTCTGTGCGTCGGAAAATGTTGAGTGTACAGAAAGAACAGCGTGTTAACATCAAATTTTGTTTCAAACTAGGAAAATCTGCAAGTGAAACGTTTGTAATGTTACAACAAGTGTACGGTGATGATTTTTTATCGCGAACACAAGTGTTTGAGTGGTTTAAACGATTTAAAGATGGCCGCGAAGACACCAGTGATGACACTCGCACTGGCAGACTATTGTCAGCAAAAACTGATGCAAACATTGAAAAAATCGGTAAACTTGTTCGACAAGATCGCCGTTTAACAATCAGAGCAGCGTCTGAGTTAACAGGAGTTGACAAGGAAAGTGTTAGGCAGGTTCTTCATGAAAGTTTCAACATGAACAAAGTGTGTTCAAAAATGGTTCCAAAGTGTCTCACAATTGAACAGAAGGAACGCCGAAGAATGATTTGTTCTGACATCCTGGAAAACATTGAAAGTGATCCCACCTTCTTACAAAATCGATGCATTGGAAAACTCCTGGTTCTCCACGACAAAAAAAAGCACGAATGTCAAAATCGAAATTCAAGGCAATGATGATTGTTTTTTTTGACATCAAAGGGATTGTGCACATTGATTGGGTGCCAGAGGGACAAACAGTGAATCAGCATTACTACATTACTACATTAGCATCCTGGCTACCCTACGTGAGCGAGTACGGAGAAAACGGAACGATTTGTGGAGAAAAAAGTCATGGATCCTTCACCAAGACAGTGCCCCAGCTCACAGTGCGTTGTCAGTGAAGACGTTTTTGGCAAAACACAACATTCCCATCTTAGATCATCCACCCTACTCACCTGATTTGGCCCCCTGTGACTTTTTTCTTTTCCCTAAAGTCAAGTCAACTCTGAAAGGAACTAGATTTGAGACTGTTGAAGCAGTAAAAGAAAAAGCGACGGAAGTAATGTATGGACTTACCGAAAATGATCTGCAGCATTGCTATGAACAGTGGAAAATTCGTATGGAGCGGTGTAGAGACCGAGGAGGAGAGTACATTGAAGGAGATAACATGAAATTGTAAATAATTGTAAATAAATGTTTTTTCCAGCATCAGTCCGGTTTTTTTCTAGCCGCACCTCGTATATTTGTCCAATGAATACCCGTTTATCATCTGCATCTCTTCTTGGTGTAGCAATTTTAATGGCCAGTAGTGTAATAAAAGTTCATCTGCTACGTTTATCTGACTGCAAAAGGAAGCCTCTATCAGATTCCCCACGGGCTATGTATGTTACTACACCTGTGCTGGAAGTTTCTGTGAGTCAATGTCATATACAAAAAAAAAAAATAATCGTTAATGTTTGATTGAACCGCTGGTCAAACAAACAAATGAAAGAGGAATCTTTGCCCGCCATTATTTGTACCATTCTCAGGCGAGTTTCATGTAATACACTGAAAAAACATCCTTTCTATAGATACGAATCGTTGTAGAATCAGCACATTTTGACCCCACTGATGTTCACGTTCACAGAGACTATCTTTATTTTGGTTACTGTTAAGTACTTGTTCAGCCTTTTCTTAGCAATCTTCCACTTCCACCTGCCACACAGGTTCAGAAAGCAGTCGGGTGTCGTGTGTCGCAGGAGCAGCGCGGAGCAGGGCAGCAGGATGGGGCCCTCCGGGTCTCAGGAGCAGCTGCTCGGCAGCAACAGCTCGCTGGGCAGGGAGTCGGTGGCGCTGCAGCCGCCGCCGGAGGCCGCGCTCACCTCCGTCGAGAAGAAGTTCCTGCTGTTCGCCGAGCGCGGAGACTGCGCCACCGTCCGGAGGTCGGTACTCTCCCTCTCTCTCTCTCTCTCTCTCTCTCTCTCTCCGTGGGAGACACTTCCTCGTATTCTAACAATTATGCGTGAGTTCAGAAAAAGCAATTTATTGTCGATGGTGAAGAGTTGCGCATTGTTGTGGCGCGTAAGCCAAGCAGTCTCTAAAGCCGTCGGCACACGGACCGTGCATCCGAACGTTGAGCGTTGAGCGTGCCGAGCTTCTGACGTCAGAGCGTGGAATAGCACGCTCGGGAGTCTTTTCCGAACGTGCAGAGCAATATCTGGCATGTCAGATATTCTGAGCGTGCGTCTGAGCGTTGACCAATGAGATGACACAACGCCACCTACGTCACACGCACGCCGTCTCCCTTCAGTACAGAGTTGTGAGGCGCCATATTGGCATTCATTTCAAGCCTGTATGTATATATGCTCTTTCTGAGCACCAGTACATTGAGAATCACTGGAAAACCCGTTGTTAACTGTGTGATTCGTTCCAATAAAATTATGAGAAACATATTCGTGGCAAAAGAATTATTCTAACTTCAGTATTATGAGAGTAGCTATTTGAAGGCAGCGACACACTGAAGATCCACCCAGAACGCATTGTTCTTGGTACAATTTGTTATGATTGAATTTCAATTAGTAACATATCTACGAATAAGGTTTTCAGCAATGGGTAATATAAATGATTAGCTGCACGCAGTGTCACGTTGGTTTAGCGTAATCAGTAGCGTCACGGTCTTCATTAGAATTGCTTGGTGGGGTGGTGGTTCGCATCTTGACACTTCCGTTTTTTTTTCCTAACATTCACGTTTTTATTAGGTTCTGATACTTTATTATTAGTTTAATATAATTGTATACTATAATATTTGATGTTATGTAAATATAAGTTCACCTTTTTTGAGGGGTGACTTTGTTCGATTGGCTTAATCTACAGGACAGCTTGCGGTACTTGTATAAAGACATTTTGCTCCTTTTTCTTTTACGCTTCGTAATTCACATGTTGCAAGGATTCTGCTACTGTGTAGGAATAGTGACCAAGTAAGACTGACCTTGGGGCTTTACTAAAATGTGGGAATGATGAAATAATGTTTATCTTATGCGCAGAAGTATTCCAAATTTGTAATCCACTGTTTGTAATGGAACTTTTATAAGCCTGTGTCCTTATTGATTGGACATGGTACTTTCCTTTCAGTGGACGATGGAGAAATGTGCGTTTTAATGGAGCTAACGTGGGAATTTCACGCGCGCCCGTTGAGTAAACTGTGTGATTTACGAACTAGAAACATCGCTCAACTGTCGCTAGAGTGCGTTGCGATCGCGTATACCACGTTGGGGACAACGTACCGTATGCACAAGTCGCATCGTTCCTGAGCGTTCAGCAGCACGTTGAACTTGGCACGCTCAACGTTAACGTTCAACAACACGGTCCGTATGCCGACGGCTTAAGGGGGGCAAATGAGGAAATGTTTCTGGGAGGATGTTGACTGGCGGAGACCCGAGGTAGCTGACTTAAACTAAACTGTCTTCGATGTTAAAACAGAACAAAAATATGGAAAGTAAATGGTAACTTACACACATAAAGTGAAGATATGTAAGTCTTTTGCATGTAAGATAATATACAAGTTACTATAAAAATGCTAATTGACAAAGGAACTTTGTGTGGTATATGATGACAGGGATTCTCTTTATTTGCTTTGGAATACATTTTACATTCAATACGTGTCTCTTCTCATAAGGAAGTAAGAAGCACAATAACTTCTATTCTTCTCCACATAACACACTGAAAAAGAAAAGTGGACACCTTTTTATAAGCCTTCTCCGTATGACAGGAAGCTGAAATTAAATGTTTAATTCATTCCAGCGTCAGCGCCAACGAGGCTGCTGCACTTCGGAACACAAGTCTACGTCTTTCGTTTAGGAAACATCGTCGCCTACAACAGCATCGGTGACCACTTTCTGACACACTCGTCAGCAATTGCTTCAGACACAGCTGCCGTGCTGGCACTGTCCTCATTAGAGAATGGTGATGTGTTACGACGGGAGAATTTTGTATAATGCGAAGGGAACGACGGGGGAGTAGGGGGGGGGGGTCGGAAGGGAGATGCGAAGCCAACAGAGGCTTCATTTTCGAAGCTAGAGGGGAGAAAGGAAGAGTATCTGGCAAATGTGATGGTAAGAAGTGGTAATCCAATTATTTATTTACCATAAGATAACACGTGGAATGTATTGGGATGAAGACAAGGGGATACGAGTATATGGGACTAGAGGAGTTTCAGCAACCGATATTCATTAAGGAATGAAGAGGCAATGCTACGTTTTTGATCCAGATTTTGGGATGTATAGCATTTCTAAAGCTGTTCTAGGAATTTCAAAAGTGTTGGAAATATCTACCAAAATATGAGCTTGGAAGTGGCGGTTAGATGCATGAAGTTTATGTACTTTCAAACGTCAGAGAGCATGGAGGAGACGTGTGATCTATCGTGCTTTCTCGGCGTTACTGATTGTCAGCGTATTTCCGGGTGACCAGCCGAGTCCTTATTTGCATTTCTTGCACAATATTTCGATGACCGTAGCAGGCATCTTCTTGAGGTGCTGTGAGCTCTGCTGTCATGTGTGCTCAGTGCTTGGAATCCAGCCAGACTGTGGACCGCTGCTACACTCGCTTGAACTATGTGGCCTACACATGTCTTTCTGTTTTTCTTTAATGGAGTTTTTATGTTATTCATTAATTGCAACAATTTCTAAACTGTTAATGATAATTACGGCCATAGAGAAGCACCGAGCGAGGTGGCACAGTGGTTAGCACACTGGACTCGCATTAGGGAGGACCTAGGCACTAGCAGCGGTCGTGACCCAACCGCCATCCACCACAACCGCCCTACAGCGTCCCATTGTGTGATGTTCTTCCTGCCTCGCTAAGACGAAACCCAGTTGTTGGGTGTTTCAATTACCTTCCCTAGTTGGCTGTAATTCATAAGCATACCAAGAGCAATCTATTTCAGTGTCAGACCAAACACATGAAATACAGATCTGGTTCCCATCGTTTTCTATGTTTTTGGAAACTCAGCTTCAAAAAAGCAATATGCCCTTTTCGTTGAACTGTCATCACATTTCGACTTCTTTCTACTTTACCAACTAGTTCTTTTCTTAAAAGTACCACACTGGCCGTTCCCGTTGGTCTGTGATACTCTCTACAAGCACCGCCGCCCTGGCGCTGCTCCCACTCGACAGCTGCCCCCTCATGCAGCACAGACGGCCCTTGTCACGTGTTCCGCCGATACCTACCGTTTTCCGGCAGCGGTTCTCCGATAGCGTCTTTGTTTCACAATCCAGTCTAGTTTTCTTTCTTTAGTACTTTACGCGTCCGTTTCATTTTTAGTTGGGCGCGTTGACCCAAACTCAAGCAGTGCAAAAGCAAGCTACAGAATATGTCGCTGGAGGATCAGAGAACAGACAGAACAGGCTAACTTCAAAATAAATCACCTGGAAAGGAAAAGAAGAAAATATTGACGTGAGTTGATAGTGAATGGAGACCCTCACGGTTAAAGGCAGCGTAAGATAGACTCCACAGAAGTTGTTGATGAATATTTCTCCCATAAATTCCATATAAATGGTACGAACGGGAAGCACTCTTGAAACTAGAAAACTCACTTCTTAACATGTCACCTCCTTACATGCATGTTGTGAACATATTTAGTTTCATCTTTTCATTAATTCAACCTTTCCAGATTATGTAGCTATATATCTTGTTAAATATAAAATTAACCGTGAGCTGAAATTATTGACAGATCTCTGTCAGACCTGATGGTAAGTTTGAGGTCGAAGACGCTATGAAATCGCTTCAATAAAGCATTTTCATGTAACTATAACCATCTTTCCGCACTCCGAACTTCACTCCACATAGAAAAGCTTTTCGAATGTTAACCTTGTTTTCATGTAGCGTAAATATTGTATATTTTGTGTAACTTTCTACCACTGTTACAACCTTCAAATTTCCTTGAGTGTCGCACTTCGTGCGCCATACACTGTCTCCTACTTGATGACTTTCCTCCAGTAATGCTCCGTCTAATAAAAGTTTTGCTTGTCCATCAGACTGCTGGATGAATACAAGGAACAGCCAGAGATCCTCAACATCAACTGTGTCGATCCTCTCAACCGGTCGGCGCTCATCGCAGCTATCGAGAATGAGAACATCGAACTTATCCGCATACTTCTGGATCGAAATATCAAAGTCAAGGTAGGTCGACTAGAACACACCCAAGAACACTGTAGACTTTTGGATTTCACATTGCTGCTCAAGAGAAGACCCATCTTTTTACTTTAGGAGATAACTGACCATTGAATATGGATCCTACAATTTGGTCGGTGCACATCTCTGTGAGACATGAACTGTAAGTCCTCGGACGATCTTGGTTTGCTGTATGAAACAATGTTCACATATATAAGATATATACTCCATCCACATTTTATGAACTTCAATGTCTATATTACTTTACCGCCAACCAGAGGCACAGTCCAAGTTGTAGGTGGTCCGTGGACGACAATGCACGGTAACAATACGTTCCAAAAAGCCATACGCGAAAATGTGATTTTTCAAGTGGTCATATCTCGGGGTCTATTGATCACAGAGATAAGGAATCAAATTTTTGGATAGACCTTGGTGTAGTGACCATTTGTATACCTATCGGAATAACGGGCATACTGTAGCTATCCTACGGTACAGGGCGAAAATTTAAATATTACACACTTCCTCCAGCCCAGGCAAATTGAGTAAATCGGTTGGTTCTATTGTAGTAGGTGTGGTCTATGATGGACCTAATGCAACTTATGAGCATCATATTCCAGTTCTATACAACAAATAGTCATGCCAACATTTGTGTCGCACATGAACGAGAGTCAGTAAATAGGGTACAATGCTTCAAAGTTTTGGCCTTACACGTTGATGAAATCCTGAACTGACAGAAGTATATTACTGACTTGGCAAACAAGTTCAGCTACTTTTGCTCGTGGTATAAGTCCTAGTCTTTGAATCAAACGAATCAACCTTCTCAAATTTTTTCCTCACTTCCACTCAATAATGTCTTATGGAATAATTTTATGGGGTGACTCATCACTTAGAAACAAAATACTGATTGCTCTAAGACAAGCAGTGGGAATAGTACCTGGTGTTCAGCCGCCGACTTCGTGCAGGTACCTCTTCAATCAGCTAGGCATTTTAACTGCATAATCATAATACATATATTCGCTGATGAAATTCATCATAAATAATTCATCACAGTTTGAGAGGAATAGTGATGAACACTCTACAATATTAGAGGAAAAATAGCCTTCATTATCCACCATTAATGTTGTCAGTGATTCAGCAACGAGTTTAATTTGCAGCAACAAAAATGTTTAACCATTTTCCGAAGAACGTAAAATATTTGACAGGTGGCAAATCAAGTTTTAAATGTAACCTAAAATCATTTCTCCTGGATGACTCCTTCTATTTCATGGACAAATTTCTATTAAAAATTGGTAGCCTATGAAGATAAAAAAGAAGAAGATCTAGTTTTTAAGAGTTGTTTCATAAGCAGAACTAAAAACTAGTGTGTTCATTAATATTAATACTAAACGTGCACACATATCCTTTAAACTGACTAGTCCCATTTCGATACAAGAATGGTTCAAGTAATGTATATAACAAGTAGCTAGCTAACTAATTTATGTGTTCTGTAATAAGAAACATGTTATGTATCTATAAGGAAAGGTCCTAGGAAAGCAAACGTTAACAGAAAATTAGAATAATTACTTGCAGTTTTCATATAAGTATAAATAATGAATGTCGAAATATTTGATTTTGATGTGCAATAAAGCATGTGCTTAACAGCTGCAGTTCGAAAAGTCTATTAAAAACACAATAAGTAGCAAGTTATTTGAAATTAGTTTGCAGTGGAACAAATTGATATGGAATTTTTGTTGTACATTGTACTGATAAGAGACCACTTTGCTTATGAAGTTTAATGGTCATTCGTCTGCGTGGTATGTCGAACGTCTGATCAGAGTACAAGAATGTGGTCACTTGCACTCTAATCTACTGAGCCTTATTCTAACTCGCATAGTAACTGTTCCACTTACATGTTTATCGTTTCCAGGATGCGCTGCTGCACGCCATTAAGGAAGAGTACGTGGAGGCCGTGGAGATGTTGCTGGAGTGGGAGGAGATGATCCATAAACCCGGAGAACCCTATGTGAGTATACGTAGGCTCTCATATCTTTATGTCAGCTGCCTCGTGGCACTCAGCCCGACATTTGAAATAGAAGTTCAGTTTAGTATGAAATTTCAGTTCTCAGGTATTTCTAACAGTTTCGCTGTGCTTGCAAACGTTACTTTGACTGCCGTATGTGATGAACAGTTCATAACAAATTGCAGGTAGCTATATATTAATGCGAAGCACTCTCTAGCATTTGCAACTACTCAGACATCTCTCCGTTTATGAGTTGTCACTACATGACTACTTCATTTTTTGCAAGTTTACAGCTATATTTGCTCTATTTTACATATCGATGACTTTGCTTACCCAATTAACAACATATTCTTCTTTTGCATTTAATATTCAAGTGTTCTAAGTAACTGTAAACATTCCAGTTTAATGATTCGTACATTACACCAGGGATGTGTTTACTCAAAGATAATATCTGGCCGATTTAAGTAACATGGAGAGGCATAACATTTCCTTGACGAGAAATGACGATATGGTAATTACAATTCAATAGTTTAAATACGGTACAGACGACGGTAATATCGAAACAAATATTGTTACTGTTGTACGAGTATCTAATGCATAGGAAAAACATTTGATAGATAATAATAAATGATTCTTCAAAGCAGCAGTTTCACATGGTTTACCATATTCTGTAGCACAGTGATCATGATGAAGTATTTAAATTGAATGTTAGTTTATCTACAAATATATTATTAATTAGTTACTTTTAGTTGTTTCCAAAGATGTCGTCTAACGTATAATTTTCGTTCTCACGAATTAAAGATCCTCACTGCATTATTGGTGGTAGTATACGGCTATTCAACATATCTCATAACCTTAGGACTTTTTAATTGGTAAATTATGGTATAAAAACATCTATCAGTATGTAACCACGGTTATTGATCCTCGGAGTAATTCGCACTGACTATCTAAAAGTGCAGTTCTTATCCTTAGTCATCACTGTCTACAGGGCTTCAGTTTGTACGTCTCTCCATCATCATTTATAATTATCCGTCCCCTCTGCGTTCCCTCATTCATCGCTCAACCCTATTCACTTTTATCGGCTTAAATTAGAGCTTTCACTATCGCTTTCTCTCTCTCTCTGTCTCTCTCACCCCCCCCCCCCCCCCCTCTCTTTTTCTTTCTGAGCTGTCTGACGCACAAACGGTGGACAACCACGTGCATTATTACTAAAAACAACCAAAGTTTTCTAGAGTTGGTTTTGTTTTGCTATGATTTTTACTCTTTTCTTTAAAAATGTATAGACATTAGAAACATTTTGTTCCCCGACGATAACACAGCACGCTGTTTTGGAAAGTCTGCACACATGGTATAAACGTTAATCTAAGAATTTTTCACGGAAGCTGTAAGTATTTCGTTGTAAGAATGTCTCAAGTGACAGGACGCATTAGCCATATCCATAGGCAACGAACTGAAGAGCACACCATACAGTTTGTGTATTTTTAGTAGACACTTTCAGGAGGTTTTACATGCATACCGTTACATTTATACTCTACATGTCATCACAGGGCATGTGATGGAATCTAAGATCACCGGAAAAACAATTAGTTACCCCAGCGAGTATGCACAGATGAGTCGTTAAGCCTTTACAGGTGGCGCAGCGATCGATTTACGTACTCAACTGTGCGCGTACTGGCTTTACATGAGCATAGCAATCAGTGAGACATTTACGTTTCAAGGAGATATTGCCGTCAACATAGACAAATGTAAAGAAGTGACAGGGTGGCGAAATGGGTCATACGGTGTGTGAAGTTGCTGGATTTGATGGTGTTTCGCGGCGGACAGATCAACGTGTCAACAGGCAGTGGTGTAACACACGTGGTCACGGAACATGACGAGAGAGTTGTGGTCGAAAAAGTTCCTGACTGAGAGGAACAAGAGTCGCGTTTCACGGCTTGTGACTCAAAATCGCTTCAAAGCCTTTTAAGAATTGTCGCAGGCAATGATTTAACGTCCATCCCAACCTGCTAGCGAGGGAAAATTGCGACGGGAACTGCGTCCAATGAACATTCGCAGTCGGTCACCGCGCAAGAGGCCATTGCTCCTCCTGTTTTTCAGGACGACAACAGCGAAACTCATCGGGCTGGAAGAATTTGCGACTGTTTTGCTGAAAATTGCCACACCCTATTACGTCTCGATTGGCCTGCAAAATCACCTGATTTGAACCCCACAGAAAATCTTTGGGAGGTGTTGGGACAGCGGGTAAGGCGCCGACATTGGTGTCCCCGCAATTAGGTGGCTTGATTTGGTGGCTTAACTTGGATGTGACGTACCTGCGCAACCTTGTGGACTCACTCACTAGGCAGGAATGACTAATTTCCTGTCTTGCGAGCTTATTACAGCACATCAGAATTAATTTCCCGTCACTTATATTGCATTCGCGAGTGGTATGTAGGAAGAAATTTTATGAGTACCCTGGGGAATCAGTTAGAATGTCTCATCGCAACAGTAAAGTGGAGGAAGTAGTATGATATTTTGCTTGAATTGCAACAAGGGCTCTGGCTTGTGCCAGTACAGCTGTCAGTTACGCACAATGACTTTCTTTGAGGCTCTCCCACTGGTGTATTGAAACTTTCTGTGAGCTTTTCACACAACAAGCAAGTAGACGACTGTAGGCATCGTTTAGTCTACCTTTCTATAGTTTACAAACATAAACTAAAGTTCAATGTGGACAAAAAAGAGTATACTTAGAAGAATAATAGGAGCTATTTGAGGTGCAACTTGCAAGGGGCACCCTTGAGTTCAGTTTTTGGCTACGCCTCCTAAAGATTGGAGAGAAATGCGCAACAGGTTTGTCATCGCCATCAGGAGCACAGTTGTCCTGGTCTAGTCAAGCAAGACTGTTGTGGGCTGTTGTACATCCCACCAAGAAGTAACATTGCAGGTCGTTAAAGGCGCTGATTCGTACGGCCCCCCTTCTTATGAGGGGAATTTCTAGAGCAGTCGTTGCTAACGTTAGTGAAACAAACCTGCACGAGATCAAACACCAACCAAAAACCCCAAGTTTGGAAGGTAGGAGACGCACTGGCGGAATTAAAGCAGTGAGGATGGGGCGTGAGTCGTGCTCAGATGGTAGAGCACTTGCCCGCGAAAGGCAAAGATCCCGAGTTCGAGTCTCGGCCCGGCACACAGTTTTAATCTGCCAGGAAGTTTCAACCCCAACGAAGTTTAACACCTAACTAGTCTTTAAATTTAAAAAAATTGCCTTCTCAGTTTTAAAACGGTAAAATGTAACTAGTATTTAGTTAATGTTCGAGCAAATAAAATTCGCGTCGTTTGCAAATTTTTTTATGAAACCAGAAAATAATAAGTCAACATAATAGGCGTTACTCTTGATTTCTAACACACTTTTCTGTATTCGATTTGACAAAAATTAATGTAGATCTTAAGTAAAGCTCTAGGATCATTCAGTTCCTCGCTTTTGTTGCCACTAATGCCAGAGCCGATAGCACATTTTTACATCTATTAGCGTTAGCCAACTGAATCAGTATTCTTCAGGCTTATTCCGATAATCACAGATACCGTCACCAATTACTTGTCTAAACATTTCAGTTACTGTGTTATCAAAACCTTTTCGGGCGTGGTGTCTTTTATGTGTCTCAGAAGTTGTTCTGTGATTCGAATTTCGTTATCAGAAAATATTCATTTATTAATTGGTGTTAAAACTTAGGAATTTCCTTGCCGCTTCCTCCAGTCAGGATAATAGATGGTAGTGGAATTCGTTACTAACGACAAATGCAGACTGCTACACGTGAATGCAGAGCAAATGAAGTAAACAAAAAAGTGAAATTGCAGTGAGGTGGCTTTGGTAAAAAATAGGTATTTTGAAACAAAGCTAACAATGTTCTTAAAAGGCAAGTTTACAACCAGTGTGTATCACAAGTTTCTAAAAAAATGGCTCTGAGCACTATGGGACTCAACTGCTGAGGTCATTAGTCCCCTAGAACTTAGAACTAGTTAAACCTAACTAACCTAAGGACATCACAAACATCCATGCCCGAGGCAGGATTCGAACCTGTGACCGTAGCGGTCTTGCGGTTCCAGACTGCAGCGCCTTTAACCGCACGGCCACTTCGGCCGGATCACAAGTTTCTGTTTATGGTAACGAGACAGTAACGAGACACTTTTAATGTGAAACCCACTAAAAATTCAGTGTTAGTAGAAATAAATGGAGTGGTACGTCATGTGAATTGCTGTCAGAGATAGCAATAAAAAGACATAGTTCATGAACACACTGAAGTGGAAGACGTAAATACACTGAAGCTCCAAAGAAACTGGTATAGGCATGAGTATTCAAATACAGAGATATGTAAACAGGCAGAATACGGCGCTGCGGTCGACAACGCCTATGTAAGACAAGTGTCTGGCGCTGTTGTTAGATCGGTTACTACTGCTACAAAGGCAGGTTATCAAGATTTAAGTGAGTTTCAATGTGATGTTATAGTGGGCGCTCGAGCGATGGGACACAGCATCTCCGAAATAGCGATGAAGAGGGGATTTTCCTGTACGAACATTTCACGAGTGTACCTGAATATCAGAAATCCGGTAAAACATCAAATTTCCGACATCGCTGCTGCCGGAGAAAGGTCCTGCAAGAAAGGGACAATTCGACTGAAGACAATCGTTCAACATGACAGAAGGGCATCCCTTCCGCAAAATGCTCCAAATTTCAATGCTGGGCCATCAACAAGTGTTAGGGTTGGTTCAGATGGTTCAAATGGCTCTGAGCACTATGGGACTTAACTTCTGTGGTTATCAGTCCCATAGAACTTAGAACTACTTAAACCTAACTAACCTAAGGACATCACACACATCCATGCCCGAGGCAGGATTCGAACCTGCGACCGTAGCAGTCGCGCGGTTCCGGACTGAGCGCCTTAACCGCGAGACCACCGCGGCCGGCAGTGTTAGGGTGAGAACCATTCAACGAAAGAGCATCGATATCGGCTTTCGGAGCCGAAGGCCCACTGGTGTACCCTTGATGACTGCACGACACAAAGCTTTACGCCTCACCTTTGCCCTCTAACACCGACATTGGACTATTGATTACTGGAAACAATTTGCCTGGTCGGACGAGTCTCGTTTCAAATTGTGTCGGGCGGATGGACATGTACGGGTAGGGAGACAACATCATGACTCCATGGAACCTGCATGTCAGCAGGAGACTGTTCAAGCTGGTGGAGGCTCTGAAATGGTATGGGGCGTGTGCAGTTGGAATGATACGTGCAGATACGACTCTGACAGGTGACACGTAGGTAAGTATCGTGTCTGATCACCTGCATCCATTCGAGTCCATTGTGCATTCCGACATACTTGGGCAATTCCAGCGGGACAATGCAACACACCACACGTCCAGAATTGCTACATAGCGGCTCCAGGAACCTTCCTCTGAGTTTAAACACTTCCGCTGGCTACCAAACTCTCCAGACATGAACATTATTGAGCATATCTGGGATGCCTTGCTATGTGGTGTTCTAAAGATACCTCTACCCCCTCGTACTCTTACGAATTTATGGACAGCCCTGCAGGATTCATGGTGTCAATTCCCTCCGGCACTACTTCAGACATTAGTCGAGTCCATGCCACGTCGTGTTGCAGCACGCCTACGTGCTAGCGTGGGCCCTAAACGGTATTAGGCAGGTGTACCAGATTCTTTGGGTCTTCAGTGCATAACAGCAATAAATAAAATGAAGGTGGATGAGGACGTGACGAGGAGGTGTTCCCTACTAAACTGGACGCGATAAAAAAAAGATCTAGGTAACAATCTAATGGAAAGCGATTATCTCACATAAGGACACATGCAGTAAAATGGATGCTTACAGCTGAAGCCCACAGTGAATGGAAAAATCCGGAAGATTCCATTGTTCAAAAGTGGATACCACATGACTGATGATAACGATCTAATAAATAGTAGAGTCCGGCGAAACAGCGACAACATCACAACCGCAACCTTTTAGTTCGTACCGCACAGAAAATTTCACAATCCTCTTCCCCCCTAACGGTGCAAATGCTGCCAGGTTGAAAACTACTGCTGTAGAGTGAAGTAGGCCATGTTTGAGTGTCTACTCAGCACCACAGTAGCTTGATGTAGATAGAGCTGGCAAGCAGTGGACTACCTGCTGTTCTAGAGTGGAAAACGCCACGTTAAAGCGACTACGGCGCTTACTGTTGCCAGAGCTGGGAAGCAGTGGACCGCTCCTCGTCGACCTTCACGCCCGACATCACGCCACTCATCCTGGCGGCGCACATGAACAACTACGAGATCCTCAAGATCCTGCTGGACCGCGGCGCCACGCTGCCCATGCCTCATGACGTCAGGTAGGCGCAGCCACGGTCCGGTGAGGCGGTGCTGGTGACGGTATGTGCAGGGCGCTCAGTGCCCAGCTCACCACAACCCATTCTCAACCGAATGGATAAAAATGTGATTTTTTTGTGAAAAGTGTACACCAAAAGGTGTAATAAAAATGTAATTCCCAGTCCGCCTGCGACATTCTTTCTCTCATACCCACACTTTCGCATATAAGGTCAAAAGACGGTTTGTCTGAAGCCACAGCCAAATGAATATAACTGGGAACTGCGTCAGGTTGATAAAAGGGAATTCCACGTATGGAGCCATTTTAGGCACTTGCATGTCAGCTTCTGCACGGCTTGTTTTTCCCTTCAGTCTGGGAAGTACAGTCATCTTCAGATACACATATTCTCTGTTTACAGCCATTTTCACATACACATGTTATGACGGTAGTAAGCACTACGCACTGAAAAATTCGCTGAAAATGATGGAAATATTTACATAGTTTGTGTTGGTGCTATTCCACGATTTTTGATAAAAAAGTTAGTTTTGACTGAATAGTTAGCTCGAACCCGAACCTGCTATGGCACGAAAAAATATGTATTTATTACAGCCAACACTCAGCTTAACTGAGCGGCCTCAGAGGCATGGCTAGTCTCAATGTTTGGCTACGTTTTTCCTAATAGGTAGCCAGCACACACTCAATTTTCAAGCTGAAATAAAATGTTGTTGTTGTTGTTGTTGTGGTCTTCAGTCCCGAGACTGGTTTGATGCAGCTCTCCATGCTACTCTATCCTGTGCAACCTTCTTCATCTCCCAGTACCTACTGCAGCCTACATCCTTCTGAATCTGCTTAGTGTATACATCTCTTGGTCTCCCTCTACGATTTTTACCCTTCACGCTGCCTTCCAGTACCAAATTGGTGATCCCTTGATGCCTCAGAACATGTCCTACAAACCGATCCCTTCTTCTAGTCAAGTTGTGCCACAAACTCCTCTCCAATTCTACTCAATACCTCACCTCTTTCGTTATATGATCTACCCATCTAATCTTCAGCATTCTTCTGTAGCACCACATTTCGAAAGCTTCTATTCTCTTCTTGTCTGAACTATTTACCGTCCATGTTTCACTTCCATACATGGCTACAATCCATACAAATACTTTCAGAAACGATTTCTGGACAAATCTATACTTGATGTTAACAAATTTCTCTTCTTCGGAAACGCTTTCCTTGCCATTGCCAGTCTACATTTTATATATTCTCTACTTCGACCATCATCAGTTATTTTGCTCCCCAAATAGCAAAACTCCTTTACTACCTTAAGTGTCTCATTTCCTAATCTAATTCCCTCAGCATCACCCGATTTAATTCGACTACATTCCGTTATCCTCGTTTTCCTTTTGTTGATGTTCATCTTATATCCTCCTTCTGAGACACTGTCCATTCCGTTCAACTGCTCTTCTAAGTCCTTTGCTGTCTCTGACAGAATTACAATGTCATCGGCGAACCTCAAAGTTTTTATTCCTTCTCCATGGACATTAATACCTTCTCGGAATTTTTCTTTTGTTTCCTTTACTGCTTGCTCAATATACAGATTGAATAACATCGGGGACAGGCTACAACCCTGTCTCACTCACTTCCCAACCACTGCTTCCCTTTCATGCCCCTGGTCTCTTATAACTGCCATCTGGTTTCTGTTTAAATTGTTAATAGCCTTTTGCTCCCTGTATTTCACCCCTGCCACCTTCAGAATTTGAAATTGAATTGGTGGTAAATAGGAAGCTCGCAACGAATCAACGGCGGCACGCGATTCATTTGGCAGACACTCTACTATGTTTAGGCTGCGCAACAGTGGACACTGATGAACATCGTTTAGCATGTAGTGGGACGGCTCCAGTGTGGCACTTAGCACAACAGATATTGGCGTTCCTGTTACGCTCCGCCCCTCACACAATTTCGTCAGACACACTTTTTTCCCCCAAGAATCTTATTTTCCGGTCCAAAAAACCAATGCAGTGACGTGGGTACGGGGAATGGTGGTGGGCTACGTGTATAACGAATCGGAAAAGGATAAAATTGATTTTTGGCATTTTCTCCTGGATGGACACACGAAGTTGCAACAGCATAAGAGATATGGGCAAGACTTCGCCAATTACTTGCGACTTACATTTACCGACCCGCCGGCCAGATGGGGTGTGACGGGTGAGAGATGAGATAGACGAAGAAGCCGAGATAGACATCGATCACACGTACGGATCCTTAGTTAATTTCGAGAAGACGACCCAGTCTTACACCAACGTCTGGGGAACGAGTCGATAGATGGCTCTCTTGCTCTATCGAACGTCGGGTCGTGAGCAGGTGTCGCCCCCGACACGAATTTCATTGGAGCATGTTTCTTTTGTATCTGTACTATCCGCAATGTCTTCCTGTCTTTCATTTGGGCATTTTCAGTTTTCTTCATTTCCTTAATTAATTAATTTTCTACTTAGCCGCTATTTGTCAACATATGGATATTGTAGACACAATTTATGCGGTAGTACAACAACATGCATGTCAGCAAAGGTGGTAAGCCTCACATTTAAAAACCCAAAGAATAAAAAAAAATAGTCATCATTTATTCCAGGGGAAAAAAAGATGGATAGAGCGTTTGCATGTAAGCAGGAGATCCCGGGTTCGGGTTCGAGTCCCTGTCGGGGCACACATTTTCAGCAGTGCCTATTGATGTATATGAACAAAAAAAAAATTTTAAAAAAATAAAAAAAATAAAAAAAGATGGATAGAGCGTCTGCCATGTAAGCAGGAGATTCCGGATTCGAGTCCCGGTCGGGGCACACATTTTCAGCTGTCCACAAAAAAAAAAAAAAAAAAAAAAAAAATATGGTAGAGCACTTGCCCGCGAAAGCCAGAGGTCCCGAGTTCGAGTCTCAGCCGGGCACACAGTTTTAATCTGCCAGGGAGTTTCATAGTGTAACGTTGACATGAGATTTATTCTTGTGATGAACGCCAGTGTGACAGACGTCCGGCGCCGTGTTCCGCGTGTCGGCAGGTGCGGCTGCGACGAGTGCGTGGTGTCGAGCGAGGCGGACTCGCTGCGGCACTCGCAGGCGCGCATCAACGCGTACCGCGCCCTCACCGCCTCCTCGCTGATCGCGCTCTCCTCCCGGGACCCGCTGCTCACCGCCTTCGAGCTCTCCTGGGAGGTGCGCCGCCTCTCCCGCATGGAGAACGAGTTCCGAGACGAGTACAACGTGAGTGCGCCGGCGCGCCGCCTCGCCTGCGACGCCAAGCAGCGGCATCGGCAGCCCAGACTTTCTACTGGCCTTCTTGCTGGAAACAATACTGACACTTACAAGGAATTCTTGTTGTTGTTCTTGTGGTCTTCAGTCCTGAGACTAGTTTGATGCACCTCTCCATGCTACTCTATCCTGTGCAAGCTTCTTCATCTCCCAGTAACTACTGCAACCTTCATCCTTCTGAATCTGCTTATTGTATTCATCTCTTGGTCTCCCTCTACGATTTTTACCCTCCGCGCTGCCCTCCAATACTAAATTGGTGATCCCTTGATGCCTCAGATTATGCCCTACCAACCGATCCCTTCTTCTTGTCAAGTTGTGCCACAAACTCCTCTTCTCTCCAATTCTACTCAATACCTCACCTCTTTCGTTATATGACCTACCCATCTAATTTTCAGCATTCTTCTGTAGCACCACAATTCCAAAGCTTTTATTCTCTTCTTGTCCAAACTATTTATCGTCCATGTTTCACTTCCATACATGGCTACACTCCACACAAATACTTTCAGAAACGACTTCCTGACCCTTAAATCTATACACGATGTTAACAAATTTCTCTCCTTCAGAAACGCTTTCCTAGCCATTGCCAGTCTACATTTTATATCCTCTCTACTTCGACCGTCCTCAGTTATTTTGCTCCCCAAATAGCAAACCTCATTTACTACTTTAAGCGTCTCATTTCCTAATCTAATTCCCGCAGCATCACCCGATTTAATTCGACTACATTCCATTATCCTCGTTTTCGTTTTGCTGATGTTCATCTTATATCCTCCTTTCAAGACACTGTCCATTCCGTTCAACTGCTCTTCGACGTCCTTTGCTGTCTCTGCCAGAATTACAATGTCATCGGCGAACATCAAAGTTTTTATTTATTCTCCTTGGATTTTAATACCTACTCCGAATTTTTCTGTTGTTTACTTTACTGCTTGCTCAATATACACATTGAATAACATCAGGGAATGGCTACAACCCTGTCTTACTCCCGTCCCAACCACTGCTTCCCTTTCATGCCCCTCCACTCTTATAACTGTCATCTGGTTTCTGTACAAATTGTAAATAGCCTTTCGCTCCCTGCATTTTACCCTTGCCACCTTTAGAATTTGAAAGAGAGTATTCCAGTCAACATTGTCAAAATCTTTCTCTAACTCTACAAATGCTACAAATGTAGGTTTGCCTTTCCTTAATCTTTCATCTAAGATAAGTCGTAAGGTCAGTATTGCCTCACGTGTTCCAACATTTCTATGGAATCCAAGCTGACCTTCCCCGAGGATCGTCTTCTATCAGTTTTTCCATTCGTCTGTAAAGAATTCGGGTTAGTATTTTGCAGCTGTGACTTATTAAACTGATAGTTCGCTAATTTTCACATCTCTCAACATCTGCTTCTTTGGGACTGGAATTATTATATTCTTCTTGAAGTCTGAGGGTATTTCGCCTGTCTCATACATCTTGCTCACCAGATGGTAGAGTTTTGTCAGGACTGGCTCTGCCAAGGCCGTCAGTAGTTCTAATGGGATGTTGAATAGTAAACATTAATAGTTAACATTAATATAACAACGTCATTCAACTGCCTGTCCCTACAGACTTTATGCAAGCTGCAACACCTTCAAATACCACAGGTAAGACTTTTATATTTTCTCCCTCGCCATGCGCAAGTGACCAGGATATTTCCGTAGGAAATTTAATGTAGTTATATTTTATATTGCGATCTATTTCCCCTAGAGGCTGTAGTTTATGAATTATTCGAGAAAAACGTACAAAACTGATCTTTAAATGCGTTTTTCTTGAAAAACTCGAAAACTGTGGCGCCCATCGAAAACGTATCACAGTATAAAATTTAACTACATTAAATATCCTACAAAAAGGTGCTGCTCATTTTTTTCTGTAATATTAATAGACTGCACATAGCTAGCAGGAGAATATGAAAATCTCGCGGGTGCTTATTGAAGGCGTTGCAGGTTTCGTAACACCCAAAGGTAAGGGCAACTGCTGAATCAACCCTTTCCTCCTTAGACTCGTCAGGCGCATTTTCTTTGGTATTTCGGCACATAATTGCAATTTCATTTCTCTAATGTGTAGCTGAAGACAGCCCAAAAACATTTCTCATCACATCTTTCATGCTATGCCCAGTGTCGACAGGTATCTGTTAACAGGAACGTTAAAACACCTTAAATAAGCAGTACAGTAGCTTCCATGGCCCACGTTGACTGCTACCGCCTTGCAGCAACACTGCTCAGCCGCTACTGGAATACTTTTTTTTTTTTAATGTTCCTGTTCATACATAACGATAAAACGAATATAGCGCTAGACTAATTTCGGATCGTTCTATCGAATAGGCACATAAAGTTCCAGTTCATAAATCATTTTGTTTATACTTGGGAACAAACCGACACTTTCTCGACGCTAGGCGTCGCATGGAAAGGCCTGATGAGTGCTATTCTTTGGAATGACTCCAGCTACAAATAGGGAAAAACTAAATTCCCAATATCTGCCGAAACGCCAGAGAAAATGTGTCTGACTAGTGCTAGGGGGGACAGCAAATTGCTTTCCAATAACGCAGTACAAGCTGTAAGATGCCTATCTGGCAGCTTAAAGGGGAAACAAAAATTTGATTTTCAATTTTCCGGGTAATTATTGAATTTAAAAATTTAAAAACCTGTCATAGTCTACTGATTAAGAGGTATAATCTGATTTTAAAAATTTAACACATAGGGAAAGTGTTGCAGCTAGCAACTGCCTGCTTTTCTCGAGGCAGATAAATGACATCACAGGAAATACCCGGATTTTATCCATAAAGTGTTTCAGAATGAAAGCACTAAGCGAATCCCAACATACTTTACACATACTGTATAACCAATATAAGTAACCAATATAAGTAATTAATAGTAATAAGTTCGTAGCGTTTTTGTTTGCGTATTGGTATTCTCGTTGCTACAGGTTCATTTATCGACCATAATTTTTTATTTGTTCTTCACTGTTGCTATTTTAGTTTATATATTGTCATTTTGTCATTTGGAGATACTGCCTGGAGATATAGACACTAGAAAATGAAATGCTAACTGAAGAAATCGGAACATTTCCGACATAGTCATCTGTTTGAGTTCAATAGAGGGGCGACAGTAGCGGAGGTGGCCAGAAACATTTCGGCCGTGTATGAGGGTAATCCCTTTGGACAGAGCACAGCAATAAAATGGTTTTCTCATTTTAAGGAAGATCGCTTTGACATTAGTGACTCTCAGCGTTCAGCAAGACCTTCGAGGTCTAATGAAGATCGTTTAAACGCATTAACGGGGGTAGGACGTCAAAACGGGCCGACTTGGAGCAGGAGTATCACCACAGGACATTTTGATTTCTACTGTCAATACTTTTACAAATTAATTCATAAAACTTTGTCACCATGACCAGGAAGGATTGAGGACTCACACTCATCGCAGTGGAAGTTCAAAAACGTAGCAAAATACCTTTTTTTTACATGTGAAATTTCATCCTTTATTCACTTATTACTGCCATTTGTTGCTATAGGTACACTTTTCTTCCTAAGTAAGAGAGATTCTTCGATGAATTTTTCATAGCATACAAACAGTAGTTACAGGTGTATGAAACTCTAGAATTTTCCAAATCTATTAAAAAACTGTGGAAAAAATTGAGATAATTAACTATAGAACTTGAGTTTTTCCTAAACATGAAGTTTAAAATGTAACAGTTCATTCATTTCTTCATAAATTAAATAACTTCAAAAGTTTCATACACCTGTAACTCTCTTACTTAGGAAGAAAAGTGTACCTATAGCAACAAATGCAGCCAGTAGTAAGTGAAAAACTGATGAAATTTCACATGTAAAAAAAAGTGTTTTGTTACGTTTTTGAGCTTCCTCTGTTATCAGTATGAGTCCTGAATCCTTCCTGGTCACGCTGTTAAAGATTTATGCATTTATTTGTAAAAGTATAGACAGTGGAAATTAAAATGTCCTGTGGTGCCTCTCCTGCTCCAAGTCGGCCTGTTTGACGTACTACCCCCCTCAATCCACAATGGTGCTCGAGACCTGGCAAGTGTGATCAACTGTGCTCTTTCCACCGTCGTGCCAAATTTGCATGCAGTGGGGAAGGTTCAAGAAACGGAGGTATGGGTACCATATGCTCTGAGCCAAATCACAAAAATCGGCGAGTAGCCGCTTGCTAGTCATCAACTGGCTACTGAGCAACATCGACCATTCCCATTCCGTATCGTTACGTGTGGGTGAGGTCTTTGTGGTAATATAAGGAATGTTTGAGCCCAAACAAAGAAACAACTCCCAGTAAAAAGACGTGTGCGCATCCATAAAAAATATTGTTATGTATCTGGTGGAACAGCGACGGTATGGTGTACTACGAATTGCTTTTCCGAGATGTAACGATCACTGCTGACATTTATTGTCAACGAATGAAACATCTTCCAGACGCAATCCGAGAAAAACTACCAGGAGGACTGCGTTAAGTAATGATAGTCTACGATAACACCCACACACGTTCTGCTAGACTGATAAAAACACTTTACAGGAGTTGGTTTGGGAACTCATTCCGCACCCACCTTATTCACCTGACATTGCGCCGTCACATTTACAGCTTTCCCGCTCTCTATAGAACAACCTTCGAGGAACCTCATCTCCAGTTGAAAAAGCGCTGCCGCGCGGAGTGGCCGCGCGGTTAGAGGCGCCAAGTCACTGACTGCGCGGCCCCTCCCGCCGGAGGTTCGATTCCTCTCTCGGGCATAGGTGTAGGTGTTGTTCTTAGCATACGTTAGTTTAAGTAGTGTATAAGTCTAGGGACCGATAACCTCAGCAGTTTGGTCCCTTAAGAACTCACACACATTTGAGCATTTTGTAAAAGCGCTCCGAACATGGCTCGACGACTTCTTCGCCTCAGAACCAGGTGATTTTTACACCTGCCAAGTCGCAAAATTACACCAGTGTTGGAAAACTATTGTAAAAAGTAAAGGAGGATATGTTACTAATGACTAAAGTCACTGTCATGTGTATTTGTTGCGTTTATTAAGTATACGGAAAAACGCTACGAACTTCTGCACCAACCCAATAATAACACCCGAGGCTCGATTACTTACTGAACGCTATTTACGACATTTCAATCACCAACTTTCTCATCAGAATTCGTAAATATTTTGTTGACACCCACCTACGTAGCGAGAAATGATCATCGTAATAAAATAAGAGAAATCAGAGCTCGAACGGAAAGATTTCGGTGTTCCTTTTTCCCACGCGCCATTCTAGAGTGGAATGGTAGAGAAGTAGTATGAAAATGGTTCGATGAACCCTCTACATCTACATCTACATTTACATAGATACTCCGCAATCCACCATACGGTGCGTAGCGGAGGGTATCTCGTACCACAACTAGCCTGTTCCACTCTCAAACAGAACGAGGGAAAAATGACTGCCTATATGCCTCTGTACGAGCCCTAATCTCTCTTATCTTATCTTTGTGGTCTTTCCGCGAAATGTAAGTTGGCGGCAGTAAAATTGTACTGCAGTCGGCCTCAAATACTGGCTCTCTAAATTTCCTCAGTAGCGATTCACGAAAAGAACTCCTCCTTTCCTCTAGAGACTCCCACCCGAGTTCTTGAAGCATTTCCGTAACACTCGCGTGATGATCAAACCTACCAGTAACAAATCTAGCAGCCCGCCTCTGAATTGCTTCTATGTCCTCCCTCAATCCGACCTGATAGAGATCCCAAACGCTCGAGCAGTACTCAAGAATAGGTCGTATCAGTGTTTTATAAGCGGTCTACCAATGAACCGAAGACTATCCGTCTTCCCCACAACTGCCATTACATGCTTGTCCCACTTCGTATCGCACTGCAATGTTACGCCCAAATATTTCATCGACGTGACTGTGTCAAGCGCTACACTACTAATGGAGTATTCAAACATTACGGTATTCTTTTTCCTATTCATCTGCATTAATTTACATTTATCTATATTTAGAGTTAGCTGCCATTCTTAACACCAATCACAAATCCTGTCCAAGTCATCTTGTATCCTCCTACAGTCACTCAACGATGACACCTTCCCGTACACCACAGCATCATCAGCAAACAGCCGCACATTGCTATCCACCCTATCCAAAAGATCATTTATGTAGATAGAAAACAACAGCGGACCTACCACACTTCCGTGGGGCACTCCAGATGATACCCTCACCTCCGATGAACACTCACCATCGAGGACAACGTACTGGGTTCTATTACTACTCTGCCAGGCATTTAAGTGTGAATTGCAGAGTAACCATGTACATGTAGATGTAGATGTAAATAATGAATGCGTGGTTGCCAAAGCTAATTTGGGTGCGAAAAATAACTTCCGGCTCTGGTTTACGAGATTCGTAAGTTCCTACGTAGGCAGGGTCAGAGGCTTTTTGCAGCTGCAGGTTGTGAAGCGTGCTGGTTACATTTCACCGAAACGTAATCGCAGTCGGCGGCAGCACCTCGCTTTGAGGAGCAGCCAGCGCAGCGCAGCGCTGAATATTTGAGGGAGGCGTGGGAGGCGCGATGGCACGCCGCACCGAGCACGGCAACCAGCCCGCCGGCCGCTCCGCACGCCACGCCGGCTTTAGCAGGCGCGCTGCCGCGGCGCGAGGTGGGCGTCAGATAAACGCTCCGCCGAAATGCGAGCGCCGAACGAAACGCGACATCCGGCGGCCTTTCGTGCCTCTGTCCGCGTTCTTGTCAATTACGGCACTGCAAAAAATTCCTTTACATACTGAGTGACGAATAATATCGGGAATTGTGCTTACGACTGCCTCGAGTTTCCTAATAAATTCCAGATTAATTATAGCATGGCAAAGAACCGACTAGATAATAAACAATTCTTTCCACTTACTGTACAAAAATATTAATACGACAGTGTGGTTGTAAGAAGGAAAAGAAAATGTGGAAACATGGAAGCTATCGGGAATTGTGCTTACGACTGCCTCGAGTTTCCTAATAACTTCCAGATTAATTATAGCATGGCAAAGAACCGACTAGATAATATACAGTTCTTTCCACTTACTGTACAAAAATATTAATACGACAGTGTGGTTGTAAGAAGGAAAAAAACTGTGGAAACATGGAAGCTATCGGAAATTGTGCTTACGACTGCCTCGAGTTTCCTAATAAATTCCAGATTAATTATAGCATGGCAAAGAACCGACTAGATAATAAACAATTCTTTCCACTTACTGTACAAAAATATTAATACGACAGTGTGGTTGTAAGAAGGAAAAAAACTGTGGAAACATGGAAGCTATCGGGAATTGTGCTTACGACTGCCTCTAGTTTCCTAATAAATTCCAGGTTAATTATAGCATGGCAAAGAACCGACTAGATAATAAACAATTCTTTCCACTTACTGTACAAAAATATTAATAAGACAGTGTGGTTGTAATAAGGAAAAAAACTCTGGAAACGTGGAAGCTCTTTTTACAAGATAGACCGAGGTGACAAAAGACATGGGACAGCGACATGCTCATGTACAGTTAGTGATAGCATCGTGTATAAAGTATAAAAGGGCATTGGATTGGCGGAGCTGCCATTTATACTCAAGTGATTCACGTGAAAAGGTTTCCACGTGATTAAGGCCTCACGAAGCGTACTTAAATGCGAGATGCTTTTAATAATTCCCACAACGAAATTCTGTCTCGAAATCTGTCAGAAAACCCAAACAGATTCTGGTCATACATAAAGCACACCAGTGGCAAAACACATTCAATACCTTCACTGCGCGATAACAACGGTGAAGTCACTGATGACAGTGCCACTAAAGCAGAGTTATTAAACACGGTTTTCCGAAACTCCTTCACCAAAGAAGACGAAGTAAATATTTCTGAATTCTAATCACGAACAACTGCTATGATGAGTAACATAGAAGTAGATATCCTCGGTGTAACAAAGCAGCTTAAATTACTTAATAAAGGTAAGGCCTCCGGTCCAGATTATATAGCAGTCAGGTTCCTCTCAGAGTATGCTGATGAAATAGCTCCATATTTAGCAATTATATACAACCACTCGCTCACAGAAAGATACGAACCTAAAGACTGGAAAATTGCTCAAGTCACACCAATACCCAAAAAGGGAAGTAGGAGTAATCCGCTGAATTACAGGCCTATAACGTCGATTTGCAGTAGGGTTTTATAACGTATGCTGTATTCGAACATTATGAATTACCTCGAAGAAACGATTTATTGACACATAGTCAGCACGGTTTCAGAAAATATCGTTCTTGTGAAACACAGCTAGCTCTTTGTACTCATGAAGTAATAAGTGCTATCGACAAGGGATGTCAAATTGATTCCATATTTTTAGATTTCCAGAAGGCTTTCGACACCGTTCCTCACAAGCATCTTCTAACCAAACTGCATGCCTTCGGAGTATCGCCTCAGTTGTGCGACTGGATTCGTGATTTCCTGTCAGAAAGGTCACAGTTCGTAGTGATAGAAGGAAAGTCATCGAGAAAAACAGAAGTAATATCCGGCATTCCCCAAGAAAGTGTTATAGGCCCTCTATGGTTCCTGACCTATATTAACGACGTAGGAGACAATCTGAGTAGGCCTCTTAGATTATTTGCGGATGATGCTGTCCTTTACCGTCTTGTAAAGTCATCAGATGATCAAAACGAATTGCAGAATGATTTAGATGAGATATCTGCATGGTGCGAAAAGTGACAATTGACCCTGAATAAAGAAAAGTGTGAAGTTATTCCCATGAGTACTAAAAGAAATCAGCTAAATTTCGATTACGCGATAAGTCACACAAGTCTGAGGGCTGTAAATTCAACTAAATATTTAGGGATTACAATTACAAATAACCTAAACTGGAACGATCACATAGATAATATTGTGGGTAGAGCAAACCAAAGACTGCGATTCATTGGCAGAACGCTTAGAAGGTGTCTACCAAATAGACTACTTACACTACGCTTGTCCGCCCTATTCTGGAGTACTGCTGTGCGGTGTGGGATCTGCATCAGGTGGGACTGACGGATGACATCGAAAAAGTACAAAGAAGGGAACTCGTTTTGTATTATCGTGAAATAGGGGAGTTGTGTCACAGACATGATAAGTGAATTGGAGTGGCAATCATTAAAACAAAGGCGTTTTTCATTGCGACGGGATCTTATCATGAAATTTCAATCACCATTTTTCTCCTCCGATTGCGAAAACATTCTGTTGGCACCGATCTACATAGGTAAAAATGATTATCACGATAAAATAAGAGAAATCAGGGCTCGCACGGAAAAATTTAAGTGCTCGTTTTTCCCGCGTGCTGTTCGAGAGTGGAACGGTAGAGAGACAGGATGAAGGTGGTTGAGTGAACCCTCTGCGTCGCACAGGGTTGTGAACAGCAGAGTAATCACGTAGATGTAGATGTAGATGTAGATGTAGAGTTAACAGCCCTTGTACGCGGAATGGTAGTTGGAGCTAGACGCATGGGCCATTCCATTTCTGAAATAGATAAATAAATATTCCAAAATCCACAGAGTCAAGAGTGTGCCGAGAGCACCAAATTAAATGCATGACCTCTCACTAGGGGCAACGCACCGGCCGAAGGCCGTCACTTAACGACCGAGAGTAGCGGCGTTTGCGTATAGTTGTTAGTGCTAATAGACAAGTAATAATGTGCGAAATAACCGCAAGTGGGATAGTGCAGGTAGGATGGTGCAACGCAATTTGGAGTTAATGGTCTTGGGAGCAGATGACAGACCCAAATGCCTTTAGAAACTCCTGGGCTCATGACCATATCGGTTGGGCCCTAGACGACCGGAAAACCATGGCCTGGTCAGAAGAGCCCTGTATACGGTTCGACTGTGATGCAGACCTCACGAAGCCATGGACCAGGATTGTCAGGAAGGCACTGAGCGATCTGGTGGTGGCTCCATAACGGTGTTGACTTTTGTTTACGTGAAATGGATTGGGTCCTCTGGTCCAACTGAACTGATTCTTGACTGGAAATGGTACCTTCGGCTACTTGGAGACTATTTGCAGCCATTCATTGACTTCATGTTCGCAAGCAACCAAACAACGATGGAATTTTTATGGATGGCAGTGCACCATGTCACCAGGTCACGATTGTTCGCGATTGGTTTGACGAACATTCTCGACAATTCGACCGCATGATTTGGCTTCTCAGATCGCACGACGTGAATCCCACCGAATATTTATGGGACATAATCGAGAGATCAATTCGTGCACAACATCCTACATCAGCTACACTTTCGCAATTATTGAGGGGTATAGAGGTATCACGGCTCAATATTTCTGCAGGGGAAGTCCAATGACTTGTTGAGTCGATGCAACGTTGAGCTGCTGCATTGCGCTGGGAAAACGGACGTCCGACACGGTACTGGCACGCTTCCTACGACTTTTGTCAACTTGGTATATAAGATACGCCACGCTAGTAAAAATATTCTAATCGCACTTCATGTAGAACAATTATAACTATACATAACTGTCACTGACATTGACACATTGATTGCACCGCGTACGAAGGGAGCGGATGTCTTCAACATAGAAACCCCTCGATCCACGACGGATCCAGTTTTTCACGGTTCCTGCACTTCCTTGTCACAGCTGAAACCCTGACCTTCAAGTGATTGTTTTAAGGGCCGAAGATATGCAAGTCACTTGGGGAGATATCAGGGCTGTAAATAGGATATTCCAAAATCTCCCATCGAAATTCTTGAAGGAACTCGAGGGTATTCTTGGTCACATGTGGCCTAGTGTTGCTCTGTATTAGCTCCGTCCCACTCGAGAGCTGGTCCCCGCGTTTGTTTTTACTGGCGTGTCTCAGCTTCAGCCACGTGCTGCATTGCTGTTCAGCGTTAACTGTTGCACCCAGTGGTAGCCAGTCGATGAGTAGAGGCCCTGCGTCGTCGAAAGAGAAACTGAGAATCACTTTTACGTCCTCCAGGACAGAGTGGGCACTTTTTGACCGAGGGGAGCTGGGATGGCGCCGGTCTATTCTCACCCGTTTGGACGCCAGGTCGAAGTGGTGACGCTGCGTTTCATCACACGGCACAAGCCGAGCAATGGAGTGCGTTCCTTGTTCCGCGAATCTCAGTAGCGTGGTCAGGCAAGCACGCATTCTCGCCGTTTTCTGATTTTCTGAAAGGTGCTCCGGCACCACTGTGTACGAACTTTACCGTTACGAAGCTTCTCCTGGATTATCCAATGCACGTTGATTTGCACATCGAGAGTTCAACAGCAGTGTCTCGTGTAGTGATCAGACGATTCGTTCGTATGAGCTCCTCCACGGCCGACAACGTGCACAGGCGCAGGACGTGGCATATTCCTAATTTTTACACGTCCCGCCTCCAGGAATATGGTGCACAGTGCGTGACACTGCCCTCTGAGCACCTCTTTCATCCTGCGATAAACACGTGAAGCATGCTCCTCTTCTGCGCGACGCTCTTTGTGCTGATCGGGAGGAATCCGTCTTGCAACGAAATGCTGAAACAATTCTCCAGAAATGAGTAAATTGCTGCGAAGCCGTTAAGTCTATTTGTGCAACTGGGAGTACCACGTCATCTCTTGGCAGACACATTCACTCGCTGGCGTTACATAGAGCGCCGCTACGGTGAAAGTATGCTTTTCAGTTTGGGATACGGTCACAGTAACTGTACCTCATCTTATGCACGTGCGTATACTAGCGAAAAAGGAAAACTAACCTATATGGAACAACTGTCGTATGTGATTATAATTGCACCTTCAGTATCTTCAATATGCTACTGTAGCAACAGTACGGTACTGCAACCGCGAGTGGAGGGGACCACGGCTCCATTATCTGTTCACTCTGGGTTAATTCTGTTCTTGAAATTTGTGTCAGTCTCAATACTCGATTTGAAAGGTACAGTGTTGTCACTCTCTGCTTCCCATTTCTTTCAAATTCATATTTACCTCTTGAATCCAACATACTTTCCGTTTATCGTTCATAAGAAACAGCAGTATCTGATGCGTCAATTCATTCTGTTCCATTCTACGGATGTTTCCAAACAACATAGTTCTTTTTATGCGGATATATACTGAAGCGCCAAAGAAACTGGTAAAGTCATTCGTATTCAAATACAGAGACATGTAAATAGGCAGAATACAGTGCTGCGGTCAGAAACGCCTATATAAGAAAACAAGAATCTGGCGCAGTTTTTAGATCGTCTACAGCTGCAACAATCGCAGGTTATCAAGATTTAAGTGAGTTTGAACGTGGTGTTATAGTCGGCGCTCGAGCGATGGGACACAGCATCTCCGAGGTAGCGATGAAATGGGGATTTTCACGAGTGTACCGTGAATATCAGGAATCCGGTGAAACATAAAGTTTCCGACATCGCTGCGTCGGGAAAAAGATCCTGCAAGAACGGGACTAACGACGACTGAAGAGAATCGTTCAAGGTGACAGAAGTGCAACCCTTCCGCAAATTGCTGCAGTTTCCAACGCTGGACCATCAACAAGTGTCAGCGTGCGAACAACTCAACGAAACATCATCGGCATAGCGTTTCGGAGGCGAAGGCCCACTCGTGTACCCTTGATGACTGCACGACACAAAGCTTTACGCAATGTCTGTCAAGACCGACATTGGACTGTTGATGACTGGAAACACGTTCCCTGGTCGGACGAGTCTCATTTCAGACTGAATCGAATGGATGGATGTGTACGGGTATGGAGACAACCTCATGAATCCATGGACCCTGTACGTCAGCAGGGGACTGTTCAAGCTGGTGGAGGGTCTGTAACGGTGTGGGACGTGTGCAGTTGGAATGATATGGGACCCCTGATACGTCTAGATACGACTCTGACATGTGACACATACGTAAGCATCCTGTCTGACGACGTGCACCCATTCATGTCCATTACGCATTCCGACGGACTTCGGCAATTCTAGCAGGACAATGTGACACCCCATTGTTACAGGGTGGTTCCATGAGCACCCTTCTGAGTTTAAACACTTCCACTGCTTACCAAACTCCCCAAACATGAACATTATTTAACATAGCTGGGATTCCTTGTAACTGGTGTTCAGAAGAGATGGTATAACCGCAGCTAACTTGTTACACATATCACATACCACCTAGAAAAACACTGGCTGCGAGACCTGTAAAGCATCTGCCCGTAGCAGCAGAGTTGCGTATGTGAAGATAGTAACACAGGAAACAATCTAAGTCAAATCCAAAGGTCTTCGGGATCGTTGGCTTATGATATTATTCACCCTTTCATGCGGAACAGCAATAGGAATGGAGTGACACAAAATTAAATAACAACATCACCCTTTGTAATCAATTAGTATTACATAAAACCTTCGCTCACTTTCATCTGAATAACATTGCTCGCCGACAATTGGGGTAAACATATTACGTCCCGTCCGATAACAGGGTGGCGACATAAAAAGCATTCAGCCAGCCCTTAGACTAACTATGCCAGATCCGTTAATAGCCACGCCGACCGCCAGCAGATATGGGACAAAAGAACATGCAAAAGAAGAAGAAGAAGTTCATTTACTGTGTGTTGTTCAATTTTTAGAAGAGCATGCGGTTTTCACAGATCAGGTAGTTTGGCATGGTGGAATATAAAGTATGATTCTACACACTGATATTAGATTAGGGAGACTTATGGATTACAATTACGTATAACTTATATTAGAACGACCACGTAGATTATGTTGTGCGGAAAGCGAACCATAACATCCAGAAAATGCGACAGATCTACTACAGAGACACCCTACACTACTCCTGATCGTCCTCTTCTGGAGTATTGCTGTGCAAAGTGGGATTCATGCCAGAGAAAATTAACGGAGGTCATCTAAAAAGTTCAAGGAAGGGCAGCAAGCTTTGTATCATCGTATAAATAGGGGAAAGAGAACCGCCGATATGATACGCGAATAGGGGTAACATTCATTGAACCAAGGGCGTTTTTCAATGCGGCGGGAATTTCTCAAGAAATTTCAGTCACCAACTTTCTCCTCCGAATGCGAAAATATTTTATTGTCCCCCGCCTTCATAGGGAGAAATGATCACTGTAATAAAATAAGAGAAATCAGAGCTAGCGCGTAAAAAGTCTTCTTTTCTCCCCCGCGCTTTCCGAACACAAAATAGTTTGAAAGAGGTCTATGAACACTTTCCCAGGCACTTAACTGTGAATCGTAGAGTATCATGTAGATGTGATGTAGACGTAATTTTATGTTTAATTTTTTGTCTCTTACCCTACGTGACTTTGTTAGAAGTTGTGTGAGCTGATATTCAAATTATTTAACTACAGTTATAAATGAGCAATTTCAACGCTTTACTGGTACCAGCACCAAGGACAACTGCACCGTTCGAAACTGTTAACGGCAGAGGACTGAAACAGGTGACACTTTAGACACGCATGATATTTTTAAAAACGTATGAAGAAAATTACCCCGGAGATCACATCATGTCTCGAAAAGCAGAAACCTACATTTTTTCTATGTGTTGTAATGTGATACAACAATCTTTATCGCCCTGTAGGTTGGGACTGTACTCCAAGGACGCGGGACTGACGCCTGTACCGGCTGTCTTTTACAGGAGATGCGGCAGAACGTGCAGGAGTTCGCCACGTCGCTACTGGACCACGCGCGCACCTCTCTGGAGCTGGAGATCATGCTGAACCACAACCCTGGAGGGGAGAGTTGGGAGCCGGGCGAGAGGCAGACCCTGGAGAGGCTCAAGCTGGCCATCAAGTACAAGCAGAAGAAGGTGAGCTGCAGTTACAAACACAATACAGTGACCATCAGGTAGAAGAAGACGAGCCCTGAGCGAAAATACGAGCTGACCAGTAAGTATACAACACGACAAAGGTGAACTCTAAACAAAGGCGAGCAGACGAAGGTGAACTGCAAATATAAATACGATCACCAACGTATCAAGTTCAGAGACTGTCAAAGATCACAACTGGAAATATCAACTTCCAGATGTGGCTCGCATATTTACAACACGTCTCAGATTTCAGATTCCTCCCTCCCTCCTCTCCACCACCTCCATCCACTTCGTTACTCTCCCTGCAAAAGCTTTGGTGATTTAGGTGACCACTATTTCATTAACAGGTTCCAAAGAAGTTTTCAACCATTTTTCGTGTTGTTACGAAGTATTTGCAAAGTAGGTGCTTATTTACTCCGTATGTAGATACCACAGTAATTAGTCACCTATTTTTCGACTCATATTCAGCGTATTTCCAAGATGATGTCTCATACCACCAGGCGAAAACATTTTTACGTTTTAAATAAAACACAAATTTGAATTATAACATCAATAATCATTAAAAGACATGGAGATATATAATTTTTGTCAAACTTTAATTCCCACATATGATTTTATTGTGGAAATAAATAACTCATTTTGGAGGAAGAGAAATGTATCGCCCGCATCTCGTGGTCGTGCGGTAGCGTTCTCGCTTCCCACGCCCGGGTTCCCGGGTTCGATTCCCGGCGGGGTCAGGGATTTTCTCTGCCTCGTGATGGCTGGGTGTTGTGTGCTGTCCTTAGGTTAGTTAGGTTTAATTAGTTCTAAGTTCTAGGCGACTGATGACCTCAGCAGTTGAGTCGCATAGTGCTCAGAGCCATTTGAACCATTTAGAAACGTATCGCCGATATCAGGAAAATCATAGACGAATCTAAAAAATGATTCAAATGGCTCTTAGCACTATGGGACTTAACGTCTGAGGTCATCAGTTCCCTAGAACTTAGAACTACTCAAACCTAACTAACCTAAAGACATCACACACATCCATGCCCGAGGCAGGATCCGACCGTGCGACTGTAGCAGCAGCGCAGTTCCGGACTGAAGCTCCTAGAACCGCTCGGCCACAACTGAGACACTCAAGCCACCCTTACGTAGCAATATCTATGGCTCGTGAGACGGACACGAAGTACATATATCAAATAATTTCTCTGAAACGTAAGTTTAAAGAACAATGAAGATAAAGTGCGGTAAGGTGAGGTAATAAAGTAAAACAAAGGGTGGAATGTAGTGGAATTAAATCAGGCAGTGTAGGTGGAATTACATTAAGAAATAAGAGTGTTGACGAACCTACTGAGAAATGATTTTGCATCCATAGGTATAATTTTCAGCCATAATTATGTAATAAACGGTTGCGTTTGGAGATTGCTTGACAGGTTTTGATATTTTGACGCCTGTCACGATACTCGGAATCCGCACCGTAAAAAGGACTTCAGATCTGGAGTTTGAACTTTCATCGTCAACCTGGTGACAATTTCGCAGACGATAAACTATTAATGTTGTAATGCGAGGTTATAGAAACATAAAATTTCTTCTGAGCAGACTGACATCCTTGGAAATGAGATATTAGCTTCTAACGATTAACTCTCTGCTTTCTCATATGCTAAGTCTATTTCTCGTTTATTGATGGAACAGACTTTGCGGCTGGGGGTAACTGTGGATTGTTGACCAGCTTACAGCTCTCAACTTTTACTTTTCGTTTATTTTCAGATAGAACAACCATTGTGGTAAGTCTGCATATATATATACGAGGGTCGTCCACAAAGTAAGTTCCGTTTCTATTTCTACCCGCGGCAGCGCTACGATCGCAGTTTCGAGCATGCGCTGCGGTTACTCTGACTCAAGGAGAAGACATGTACGCCATTTTCAGATCGCTGCTGCCGACGTGTGCTTTATAATGCTTCTTCATAATGTCAGCCGTAATTGAAAATGCCACCGCGTGTGAAATCAGATCTGTGGTTTGTTTTCTAAATGCAAAGAAAGATAAACCAAAGGAAATTCATCGGCAAATCTGCGAGGTTTACGGACAAAATACTATGAGTGATTCAATGGTTAGAAGATGGGTCAGACTGTTCAATGAAGGACGTGATCAAGTGCACGATGAAGAACGAAGTGGACGCCCGTCTGTGGTTAGTGATGAACAGGTTCACGCAATTGAAGATTAAGCACAACCGTACGTTTACACTTAGTGCCCTTGCTATGGAAGCTCGGCAAATCTCATGAAATTGTTACTGCAAAACTGAAATTTCGGAAACTTGGCTGACGTTGGGTACCCAAAATTCTTACTGAACAACACAAAAAACAACGGATATTCAGTGTACTTCAGTTTTTGACACGCTACAGTGAAAAAGTCGATGGTTTTGTTTCTCGGATAGTCAAGGGGGATGAAACTTGGGTATCGTACGACACCCCTGTAAGAAAACGGCAATCAATGGAATGGAGGCACACTTCATCCCCAACGAAGGTTAAGCCTAAGCAAATCTTGACACCTCTAAAAGTCATGTGCACCGTTTTTTGGGACAGAAAAGGCATTTTGCTGATTGATTTCTTACCACAAGACCAAACAATCAATACACATGGTTACTGCGAGACCATTAAGAAATTGCAATAAAGAACAAGCGCCGAGGATTACTGCCAAAAGGTGTTGTTTTTTTCCACGATAATGCCCGACCATTCACGGCAAATGTGACCAAACAACTCTTACGGGAATTTCGCTGGGACGCGTTTGATCATCCTCCGTACAGCCCGGACCTCGCTCCTAGCGACTTTCATCTCTTCTTACACCTAAAATCTGTCAACACTTCAACGACGATAACGATCTGAAAGAACGTGTTACCGTGTGGTTGAAAACATAGGCGGCAACCTTCTATGAAGAAGGCATACAAAAACTTGTGCCACGCTATGACAAGTGCCTACAAAATTTCGGAAGCTATGTAGAAAAGTAGTTTAACAGTTGTAGATTTTTGTACAATAAATATTTTTTCTGTGTCTGTACATGTTTGTTTTATATAACCAAACGGATTTTACTTTGTGGACATATCTCGTATATTTCATTGCGTAAAACAGAATGGTACGTAGATGTTAGAAGTCTTCCGAAAGAGGACTATCTTCAAGCTACATCCTCAGATTAATGTCGGCTCTGGTCCATTTATTCGTTTCTACAGTGGATGACTTATCCTTCAAAAAAGGTAATAAAGATGCGCCCGATCCATTTGAGACTGCTTCAGCTATAAATGCTAGGCTCCTGTGTAGAAATTGTGTTCGGTTGATGATGAAATACGACAAACAGTGTCTGTCACCACGGTACGACGATCTTGGAGCAATGATACGTGCGTTTCGAAAGCATTCCCCAGACCCAGTGAAACCGAGTTTGGATACCTGCATCCATACCATCGAGTTCTCGGTGTGTAGGTTCATTCTTCCCATTCCTGCTGTATGCCACTGAAATAAACTGCCCTTATCAGACAATCCAATTTCCTTTTACATTTCAGAAGAACCTGAAGCACTTTCCTTTATCAGTATTATAAAATTTCCCTCAAATATCGTTTTATTGTCTGTCGCGCAACCTTTCTTTTTCGCCTGATCTTTACTTGTGTTCTGCCACGTCCCTCTTTCTCTCCCTCTTCCGTCTCCTCCTCTCACGCCAATTTCTAACAAGAGCCTCAGGCAGATCTATCAACTTGTAATTTATCTTTATTAGTCCTACTTTTATCAAACTTTTTTCTGATATAGCTATTTTTTTATTAAAAACTTGTGTCATAACTATTTATGAGTGTTAGATTCCAGACAAGATGTAAAATGTCTTAGAACATATAGGGCATAATCGATATAATGCTAAATACGTTTGGTTAGATCTAAGAGACGGTCTAATGGTTCGAATCTTCACAGGATAAATAAATCAGGTAGTATTTCCTTCCTAGCACTGTCATTGCTCCAGCCTCATTCTGATCAACAATCTTCTTCTTCTTCTTTATCGTCGCCTTGTCCCACGTCACGTAGAGTCGGCGTTGCTCGTCTGGATCCTTCTCCTCCATAATTCTCTATCCATTGCCTCTTCCTTCTTCCATCCTTTCTCTCTTAGGTCCCCGGATATCTTATCCTTCCACCTCATCTTCGGTCTTCCTCTCCTTCTCGCTCCTTCAATCTTTATATCTTCAACTCTGTTTCCGATATACTCTTCCCTTTTCTAAGTAAGTGTCCGTACCACCTCAGTCTGCTCTCTTGTATCTTTTTCCCCATGGGTCCCACTTTCACAGCTCCTCTAACAAATTCATTTCTAATCCTGTCCTTCCTTGTTACCCCACACATCCACCTCAGCACCCTCATTTCCGCCACTTTCATCTTCCTTTCCTGAGCTACTGTGATTGGCCATGTCTCTCCCCCGTATATCATAGCAGGCCTTACCACCGACTTGTACACCTTCCCTTTCAACCCAATGCTCACCTTCTTGTCACAAAACCCTCCACTCATTTTCCTCCAGTTGTTCCAACCGTGTTGTATCTCGCTTTCCAGCCCTCCATCCCTCTGTATGTACGAAACCAGGTATTTAAATTTTCAGACCGATTTCAGCTCATCATCCTGGATCTTGCAAGACCTTATCTGCACATCCTTCAGTGCTAAATATTCTGACTTTGTCCTGCTAATTTTCATCCCTCTTTCTTCTAGTACCTTGCTCCAATCCTCCAGCTTTTCCTCAAGTCTGTCGATGCTCTGCTCACAAAGAACCACATCATCCGCAAACATCATATTCCACGGTGCCTCCTTCTTCAGATCTTTCACCAGCACGTCCATAATCAGGTCAAAGAGGAAGGGACTAAACGCAGACCCTTGACGTAACCCTACTTTTACTGGAAACTCCTCTGTCATGCCCACACTACTTCTCACCTGTGTCATTGCTCCTCAGTACATTTGCTTCACTATCCTAACATACTTCTCTGGCACGCACTGCTCTCTCATGCTTCTCCATATTTCGTCCCTTGGGACTCTGTCATATGTTTTCTCCAAATCAATGAAAGCCGTATGTAGATCGTCTTGTAGCTCCCCGTGTGTCTCCACGTATGATCAACAATCCTCAGATAATAATTGCTTTTGGCATGTTAGTGTAGAGTGCTGTGCTTTGATGAACCGTGGGCGTGTGTGTGTCTGTTCAGTTCGTGGCGCACCCGAACGTGCAGCAGCTACTGGCGGCCATCTGGTACGAGGGCCTGCCCGGCTTCCGACGGAAGAGCATGGTGGGCCAGCTGTTCGAGGTGGCCAAGCTGGGCTCCATGTTCCCCGTCTACAGCATGATCTACATGATCGCACCCAACTCCAAGATGGGGCTCTTCATGAAGAAACCCTTCGTCAAGTTCATCATACACTCCGCCTCCTACGCGTTCTTCCTTTGTGAGTATACGGGTTTGCATCGATGTGTCTCCAAAAACTACTTGTCAGAGACTTAGCGTAATCTATAAGGATTTTTCTACAGGTAGTAAAATACAGCACTACCACTTACTTTCCGAACAGGAATAGGTAATTTCATTTCCTGTCTTTGAGACTGTGTTTTTATTATACTTCACAGATGTGGCATTATTTATTTATTTATTGCTTACTCAACAAAAGCAAAACGAGGTTAATGGAATGTAGTCGAATTAAGTCTGCTGATGCTGAGGGAATTAGATTAGGAAATGAGACACTTAAAGTAGTTAAGGAGTTTTGCTAATTGGGGAGCAAAATAACTGATGATGGTCGAAGTAGAGAGGATATAAAATGTAGACTGGCAATGGCAAGGAAAGCGTTTCTGAAGAAGAAAAGTTTGTTAACATCGAGTATAGATTTAAGTGTCAGGAAGTCGATTCTGAAAGTATTTGTATGGAGTGTAGCCATGTATGGAAGTGAAACATGGACGATAAACAGTTTAGACAAGAAGAGAATAGAAGCTTTCGAAATGTGGTGCTACAGAAGAATGCTGAAGATTAGATGGGTAGATCAGATAACTAATGAGGAGGTATTGAATACAATTTGGGAGGAGTTTGTGCACAACTTGACAAGAAGAAGGGACCGGTTGGTAGGACATGTTCTGGGACATCAGAGGATCAAAAAATTTAGCATTGGAGGGCAGCGTGGAGGTTAAAAATCGTAGAGGGAGGCGAAGAGATGAATACACTGAGCATATTCAGAAGGATGTAGGTTGCAGTAAGTACTGGGAGATGAAGAAGCTTGCACAGGATAGAGTAGCATGGAGAGCTGCATCAAACCAGTCTCAGGACTGAAGACCACAACAACAACAACTCAACCTGACCAGATTAGGGCCTTAAGGGCCTCTCTTACATCTGACCAGGAACAACACGTAACAAAGATTTCAAAAAAAAAATCATAGTAATAAGAGTCGTAATAATATTAACAGTGATAATATTAATACTAGCAATAGTTGACACTAATAACAATATTAATAATAATAGAAAAATAGAGTAATAGAAAAGAATAGGCCTCCGGTATGTTCTGCCAGTCGGAAAAGGCGACGAAAAGAACAAACCACTAATAGGGCTAACCCCCCTTTTAGTGTGATTAGTTGGTTCAGGACAGAACCAAAGAAGCCTTGGACAAGCGCCGTCATGGTCGGGGACGATGCTTGAGCCCTATGCCCGCCCATAATGGTAACGACACTCCTAGCCAACTGGAAAATGATTTAAATCCAAATAGAGGTGTTTTGCAGGATATGCTTCCTGCAACCACCCTATAAGGAAAACAAAGACAGATGATGAGATGGTCAGATGAAGTTAATCGACACCTCATGTTCTGTTATTACCAAGCAACAAACCTAGGAACCAACACAACTGGATACAGATCACAAGTATATACAACATTTATTACCAGATACCCAGAATTAAAATTTTGAACAGAACAACGACTAGCTGATCAGATCTGTGTAATAATCAAAAATAACAGGATACGCCAGTCAGAATTAGAAAACATCAAACAACAAGTACAACAAATACTGGAACAAAATAATGTGCAATCAGAAGAAGAATAAAATACAGTAATGGACTCAAATATCCCAGAGCAAACAAACAAAGAACAACACGCATCAATTAATCAATCAGAGGAAAACGAAATCTTAAGACAGCCACCAGAACAAGCACAAATAGAACACCGAAGTGACACACATGTTAGATATAGAAGAAAAATTTCAGCTGACATATATAGAATACAAAGACACAAATACAGACATAGACCATTCTTGCATAGACCGCCAAATAACCCACAAGTTGAAACAACAATAAAAACTATCAACACAATCATACACAACAAAATAAATGAAAACACAACTATGGAAGAGTTACAACTACCGGTTTATATAGGAGCACTCACTACACTAAATATACACACTAGGCAGAGATCAGAACCAACCAACACACAGAAGAAACCCACAAAACCAGCATGGCAACACAGGCTACAGATCAGAATAGGAAAACTGAGAAAAGACATCGGACAGCTAACACAATTTATAAGACATGAAATGTCAGAAAGAAAACGAAAAAGGTTAGGTAAAGTCTCACAACAAGAAGCGATAGAGCAATTAGATGAAAAGAAGCAGAAATTACAAGCATTAGCCAAACGACTTAGAAGATACAAAAAAAGTGAAAATAGAAGGAAACAAAACCAAACATTCAACACAAACCAAAAGAAATTTTACCAGACAGTAGATAACACACACATTAAAATAGACAATCCACCAAACATAACAGACATGGAACACTTCTGGAGCAACATATGGTCAAACTCAGTACAACATAACAGGCATGCACGGTGGATACAAGCACAAACAGACACAAGATGATACCACAAATGCCTGAAGTGATAATTTTGCAACGTGAAGTCACCCAAGCAATTAATTCTACTCACAATTGTAAAGCCCCTGGAAAAGATAAAATAGCAAATTTCTGGCTACAGAAGTTCACCTCAACACATTCACATCTAACTAAATTATTTAACAGTTACATTGCAGACCCATACACATTCCCTGATACACTTACACATGGAATAACTTATCTGAAACCTAAAGATCAAGCAGACACAGGAAACCCAGCTAAATATCGCCCCATAACATGCCTACCAACAATATACAAAATATTAACTTCAGTCATTACACAGAAATTAATGACACATACAACACAGAACAAAATTATAAATGAAGAACAAAAAGTCTGTTGCAAAGGAGCACGAGGATGTAAAGAGCAACTGATAATAGATGCAGAGGTGACATATCAAGCTAAAACTAAACAAAGGTCACTACACTACGCATACATTGATTACCAAAAAGCTATTGATAGTGTACCCCACTCATGGTTACTACAAATATTGGAAATATATAAAGTAGATCCTAAATTGATATAGTTCCTAAACATAGTAATGAAAAATTGGAAAACCACACTTAATATCCAAACAAATTCAAATAATATCACATCACAGCCAATACAGATTAAGCGTGGAATATACCAAGGAGACTCATTAAGTCCTTTCTGGTTCTGCCTTGCTCTGAACCCACTATCCAACATGCTAAATAATACAAATTATGGATACAATATTACTGGAACATACCCACACAAAATCACACATTTCCTATACATGGATGATCTAAAACTACTGGCAGCAACAAATCAACAACTCAACCAGTTACTAAAGATAACAGAAGTATTCAGCAATGATATAAATATGGCTTTTGGAACAGACAAATGTAAGAAAAATAGCATAGTCAAGGGAAAACACACTAAACAAGAAGATTACATATTGGATAACCACAGCGACTGGATAGAAGCGATGGAAAAAACAGATGCCTATAAATATCTGGGATAAAGACAAAAAATAGTAATAGATAATACAAATATTAAAGTAAAACTAAAAGATAAATGTAGACAAAGACTAACAAAAATACTGAAAACAGAATTGACAGCAAGAAACAAGACAAAAGCTATAAATATTTATGCTATACCAATATTGACCTACTCCTTTGGAGTAGTGAAATGGAGTAACACCGACCTAGACGCACTCAATACACTTACACGATCACAATGCTACAAATATAGAATACATCACACACATTCAGCAAACAGAAAGATTCACATTAAGCAGAAAGGAAGGTGGAAGGGGATTTATCGACATAAAAAACCTACATTATGGACAGGTAGACAATTCAAGAAAATTCTTTCTAGAACGAGGAGAAACTAGCAAACTACACAAAGCAATCACTCATATAAATACATCGGCTACACCACTGCAATTTCATAACCACTTCTACAAGGGTCTGAATCAGGCGCGTAATGGGGCCCCTTAGGGAAATGGCAGCAAGAGAGGGGAAGAAAACCAATGTGCACTCCGTGTGCATACCGGGGGGAGTCATTCCAGATGTGGAAAGGGTCCTTCCGGATGCAATGAAGGGTGCAGGGTGCACCCATCTGCAGGTGGTCGCTCATGTCGGCACCAATGATGTGTGTCGCTATGGATCGGAGGAAATCCTCTCTGGCTTCCGGCGGCTATCTGATTTGGTGAAGACTGCCAGTCTCGCTAGCGGGATGAAAGCAGAGCTCACCATCTGCAGCATCGTCGAAAGGACTGACTGCGGACCTTTGGTACAGAGCCGAGTGGAGGGTCTGAATCAGAGGCTGAGACGGTTCTGCGACCGTGTGGGCTGCAGATTCCTCGATTTGCGCCATAGGGTGGTGGGGTTTCGGGTTCCGCTGGATAGGTCAGGAGTCCACTACATGCAACAAGCGGCTACACGGGTAGCAGGGGTTGTGTGGCGTGGGCTGGGCGGTTTTTTAGGTTAGATTGCCTTGGGCAAGTACAGAAAGGGGAACAGCCTCAACGGGTGCGGGGCAAAGTCAGGACATGCGGGGACCAAGCAGCAATCGGTATTGTAATTGTCAACTGTCGAAGCTGCGTTGGTAAAGTACCAGAACTTCAAGCGCTGATAGAAAGCACCGAAGCTGAAATCGTTATAGGCACAGAAAGCTGGCTTAAGCCAGAGACAAATTCTGCCGAAATTTTTACAAAGGTACAGACGGTGTTTAGAAAGGATAGATTGCATGCAACCGGTGGTGGAGTGTTCGTCGCTGTTAGTAGTAGTTTATCCTGTAGTGAAGTAGAAGTGGATAGTTCCTGTGAATTATTATGGGTGGAGGTTACACTCAACAACCGAACTAGGTTAATAATTGGCTCCTTTTACCGACCTCCCGACTCAGCAGCATTAGTGGCAGAACAACTGAGAGAAAATTTGGAATACATTTCACATAAATTTTCTCAGCATGTTATAGTCTTAGGTGGAGATTTCAATTTACCAGATATAGACTGGGACACTCAGATGTTTAGGACGGGTGGTAGGGACAGAGCATCGAGTGACATTATACTGGGTGCACTATCCGAAAATTACCTCGAGCAATTAAACAGAGAACCGACTCGTGGATATAACATCTTGGACCTATTGATAACAAACAGACCCGAACTTTTCGACTCTGTATGTACAGAACAGGGAATCAGTGATCATAAGGCCGTTGCAGCATCCCTGAATATGGAAGTTAATAGGAATATAAAAAAATGGAGGAAGGTTTATCTGTTTAGCAAGAGTAATAGAAGGCAGATTTCAGACTACCTAACAGATCAAAACGAAAATTTCTGTTCCGACACTGACAATGTTGAGTGTTTATGGAAAAAGTTCAAGGCAATCGTAAAATGCGTTTTAGACAGGTACGTGCCGAGTAAAACTGTGAGGGACGGGAAAAACCCACCGTGGTACAACAACAAAGTTAGGAAACTACTGCGAAAGCAAAGAGAGCTCCACTCCAAGTTTAAACGCAGCCAAAACCTCTCAGACAAACAGAAGCTAAACGATGTCAAAGTTAGCGTAAGGAGAGCTATGCGTGAAGCGTTCAGTGAATTCGAAAGTAAAATTCTATGTACCGACTTGACAGAAAATCCAAGGAAGTTCTGGTCTTACGTTAAATCAGTAAGTGGCTCGAAACAGCATATCCAGACACTACGGGATGATGATGGCATTGAAACAGAGGATGACACGCGTAAAGCTGAAATACTAAACACCTTTTTCCAAAGCTGTTTCACAGAGGAAGACCGCACTGCAGTTCCTTCTCTAAATCCTCGCACAAACGAAAAAATGGCTGACATCGAAATAAGTGTCCAAGGAATAGAAAAGCAACTGGAATCACTCAATAGAGGAAAGTCTACTGGGCCTGACGGGATACCAATTCGATTCTACACAGAGTACGCGAAAGAACTTGCCCCCCTTCTAACAGCCGTGTACCGCAAGTCTCTAGAGGAACGGAGGGTTCCAAATGATTGGAAAAGAGCACAGATAGTCCCAGTCTTCAAGAAGGGTCGTCGAGCAGATGCGCAAAACAATAGACCTATATATCTTACGTCGATCTCTTGTAGAATTTTAGAACATGTTTTTTGCTCGAGTATCATGTCGTTTTTGAAAACCCAGAATCTACTATGTAGGAATCAACATGGATTCCGGAAACAGCGATCGTGTGAGACCCAACTCGCTTTATTTGTTCATGAGACCCAGAAAATATTAGATACAGGCTCCCAGGTAGATGCTATTTTTCTTGACTTCCAGAAGGCGTTCGATACAGTTCCGCACTGTCGTCTGATAAACAAAGTAAGAGCCTACGGAATATCAGACCAGCTGTGTGGCTGGATTGAAGAGTTTTTAGTAAACAGAACACAGCATGTTGTTATCAATGGAGAGACGTCTACAGACGTTAAAGTAACCTCTGGCGTGCCACAGGGGAGTGTTATGGGACCATTGCTTTTCACAATATATATAAATGACCTAGTAGATAGTGTTGGAAGTTCCATGCGGCTTTTCGCGGATGATGCTGTAGTATACAGAGAAGTTGCAGCATTAGAAAATTGTAGCGAAATGCAGGAAGATCTGCAGCGGATAGGCACTTGGTGCAGGGAGTGGCAACTGACCCTTAACATAGACAAATGTAATGTATTGCGAATACATAGAAAGAAGGATCCTTTATTGTATGATTATATGATAGCGGAACAAACACTGGTAGCAGTTACTTCTGTAAAATATCTGGGAGTATGCGTGCGGAACGATTTGAAGTGGAATGATCATATAAAAGTAATTGTTGGTAAGGCGGGTACCAGGTTGAGATTCATTGGGAGAGTGCTTCGAAAATGTAGTCCATCAACAAAGGAGGTGGCTTACAAAACACTCGTTCGACCTATACTTGAGTATTGCTCATCAGTGTGGGATCCGTACCAGATCGGTCTGACGGATGAGATAGAGAAGATCCAAAGAAGAGCGGCGCGTTTCGTCACAGGGTTATTTGGTAACCGTGATAGTGTTACGGAGATGTTTAATAAACTCAAGTGGCAGACTCTGCAAGAGAGGCGCTCTGCATCGCGGTGTAGCTTGCTCGCCAGGTTTCGAGAGGGTGCGTTTCTGGATGAGGTATCGAATATATTGCTTCCCCCTACTTATACCTCCCGAGGAGATCACGAATGTAAAATTAGAGAGATTAGAGCGCGCACGGAGGCTTTCAGACAGTCGTTCTTCCCGCGAACCATACGCGACTGGAACAGGAAAGGGAGGTAATGACAGTGGCACGTAAAGTGCCCTCCGCCACACACCGTTGGGTGGCTTGCGGAGTATAAATGTAGATGTAGATGTAGATGTACATCACATAACATCAACAAATACGAAGAAAGTAAATTGGAAAAAGAAAACGCTATGTGGCAAGTACCCGTATCATCTAACACAGCCACACATCGATCAAGATGCATCCAACACATGGCTAAAAAAAGGCAATATATACAGTGAGACGGAAGGATTCATGATTGCAATACAGGATCAAACAATAAACACCAGATATTACAGCAAGCATATTATTAAAGATCCCAATACCACAACAGATAAATGCAGACTTTGCAAACAACAAATAGAAACAGCAGATCACATCACAAGCGGATGTACAATACTAGCAAATACAGAATACGCCAGAAGACATGACAATGTAGCAAAAATAATACATCAGCAGCTTGCCTTACAACATAAACTTATAAAACAACACGTTCCCACATACAAGTATGCACCAGAAAATGTACTGGAGAGTGATGAATACAAATTATATGGAACAGGACCATTATAACAGATAAAACAACACCACATAACAAACCTGACATCATACTCACCAATAAAAAGAAGAAATTAACACAACTAATCAAAATATCCATACCCAATACAACGAATATACAAAAGAAAACAGGAGGAAAAATTGAAAAATACATCCAACTGGCTGAGGAAGTCAAGGACATGTGGCATCAGGATAAAGTTGACATTACACCAATTATACTATCAACTACAGGAGTCATACCACACAATATCCACCAGTACATCAATGGAATACAGCTACATCCAAACTTATATATACAACTACAGAAATCCATAGTTATTGATTCATGTTCAATTACCCGAACGTTCCTAAATGCAATGTAACATATACCGTACAGTTAAAAGGAAGTCACGCTTGATCAAGGTGCGCATCACTTACCATTTTTGACCAGACATAACGTCTGAGAAAAGAAAGAAATAATAATAATAACGATAATCATAATAACAATAATATTGAATGGCATAAAGAATTATTTAAGTTATTTTAATATATTTGAGTTTATGATTAGAGCCGGCAGTTGTGACCGAGCGTTCTAGGCGCTTCAGTCCGGAACCGCGCTGCTGCTACGGTCGCAGGTTCGAATCCTGCCTCGGGCATGGAAGTGTGTGTTGTCCTTAGGTTAGTTAGGTTTAAGTAGTTCTACGTTCTAGGGGACTGATGACCTTAGATGTCAAGTCTCATAGTGCTCCGAGTCATTTGAACCATTTTTGAGTTTATGATTAGAGTTACCAGAAGTGAAAAGAACGTAGATGAAGGAGAAGATTGACATGACAGTGACAGTAGAAGATGAGAAACAAATAGAGAACTCTGCTGACAAGAGCAGGGGGGGGGGGGGGGAGGCGAGTTGTGGGGCAGAGGAAATTTACGAATTGGGAGACTAAGCTGCGGATGTGAGTGCTCTGAGTGTGGGACAGATGGCCATCGTGATAGAAGGTGGACCATTAGTTGTCTATTGAAGCTTCAACGAGATTTGGTTTCTCTGATATTTTGTGGAACATTCATACAGAGTCGGGTTCCCGATACAGAGAATGATTTAGAGAATACGGCAGTGTTTTGTGCTGATACAGAGAGGATTTACCGTGTTGAAAGCGGGTGTTCCTGCCGCGCTGTAGTGTAAAAGTTGGCGATAAATAAGAGACAGTGCAGTGATTGAGAAAACGTTAGAGCAAGCACAGGGTATAATAGCCTCTACACTTATTGGCACGTAGCCACCATAATTGTTTGTAGCAGGAGTCTTATAGCCGAAAAAACGAATGTTTTGTATTTCAATCTTTGATGACAATATGAATTCTTTAGGCGATGACCGATTTCAGTCCGTAATGACCATCCTCAGATCTTTTTTACACCATGTCCTAAAGTGATTAGGCCATAATAACATCGTCATGCTATGCTGATTATATTTATATGTTTTGACGATGCCATTATGGCCTAATCACTTTAGGACATGGTGTAAAAAAGATCTGAGGATGGTCCTTACGGACTGAAACCGGTCATCGTGTAAAGAATTCATATTGTGATCAAAGACTGAAATAAAAAACATTTGACAGTATTGGATCACTGTTTGTATACGCGACCATGTCGCAGTTGGTGAAAAAACGAATGTTACAAATGTATCGTGAGCTTTCGTATGGAAGTCCTTGGAGAGTAGCATCGCCATAGTCGAGTATAGCGAATATAAGTGATTCTAAAAGGTTCTTTTTAAGCTCGAAAGGAAACACTTTTTTATATTTCTTTAGTGAGTGAAGTGACGGTGACACATTCTTACAGTTTTGTGTTCAGTCCAGTCTAGGTGATGGTCCAGAATTACTGCTAAGTAATTTGCAGCAGAAGAAAACGTTATTTCTGTGCCGTTCAGGATTAATGGTGGAAGAGATTCTCTGTATTCAGGGGTAACGAGTCTATTATGAGTGACTAAGATTGCTTGTGTTTTGTGGTTCACGCAATTTCTTGAATGTCATCTGTTCGAAGCGGGGGATAGCATATTATAAGCAAGCTCTAATCTTCGAGGAAACAGAAGTGCTGAACACGAGCAGAAATGAAGCAGTCCCTTAATATACCTGCAGGGGAGGGCCGTTCAAGGTACCGCTCCATGGAACAGCGTGAGTCCGATCTTTGGAGCCTAGAGCGCGGAGCACACGGCTGTTCTCGCAACAGCGACAGCCAGGCGGCGCTGCGCAAAGCTGACATATTGTCCTTTTGTGAAAAGCTGTGGTGTCGTAAATAGCAGACAGCATACAAAATTGTTTCTGCACAAGTAAATGAACACTCTGGTGACCAATTAGGGATATGCATACTAAGGAAACCGTAAAAAGGAACCACAATCCTAATTAAACATGTCGAACATTTAATCAAGACGCTTATTACAAATGCCAAACAGATCTTCGAATTCAAGAAAACATTGCCAGTAAATAAAGGACAAAATTAATGTACACACGCACTAAATACGAAAGTTAATGGACGATGGCAAACCGCAAGGCAAAACTAAGAATCTGAATAACAAAGAAAATATAAGAAATTTATCCACTTCAATTTTCTGTTGCTCCTTTCTACATTTGGTTACTTTCTCTGCATAAGAGCTTCAATGTTGCGAATGACCGATTTAGCACAGCTGAGTTTGAAGCCCATTTCAGGCGATAATCTCATATGAAGGATCTCAGTCCTCCTTCACCCCGTTTCGTTAAGGAAAATAACTGGTCACAATTGTATGTTGATCCAAACAGATTAAGCATCCGTGCTGCATGTCTATGAAGTTTCGGGTAACGCTTCTGTGACAAATGTTTGTAAAAGTCACTTAAAGTCTTTCTGCTTCAATTATGAATCGCACTGAAGGTCTATGATTTAGATTTGGGAGAGATAGTTTATAGAATCGACGTCCACAGAGTAGGGACTAGCAAAATTTCCTGAACCTGTTTCCAAGCGCGAAATATCAGTGAATATTCTCTCAAATTCACTGCGCAAGTTTCTTAAAAGATCTGTATACTCTCCAAAATCTGCAACAACGGCAAAGTTTGTTAATGCTGACAGTTACGGAAAGTAAGAGACGTTTCTAGCATCCAGCTGCCTTTCTCAGAGCGACAGTATCATCATAAATGCCTTTATTTTGCCACAAAACTGGATGGTGAGAATAGCCTTCCATTAAAGTGACACAAACAAGTGGCGAAGATGCCCTATCACATCAGTTAAAAAGGCTAAATCACAAATCCATCTATCATCCGACAGTTCAGAAACACTTTCATTTCCATAAATGGCGATTTTTCTTGGCACTGGTCCATAAAGCGGAGCCAGATATCCTCACAGTGATGATATTCACAACCGGCATCGTCCAGAAACGCTTTGAACCAGCGATTATTGACTTGTTCCTCATCTTAAATACTTCTGCTATTCTCTAGCCTCTACCCCGTACCTTCACAAGGTCGGTTTTTTAATTTCACATTTGGCATTATTCGTGGTAGAGAGTGGTCGGATGCCCACGACAAACGGATGTAGTTGGGAATAAGTGACGAATGCTGGTACAGACACTATGTGATCACAAGTATCCGGACACCCCCAAATACATACGTTTTTCATATTAGGTGCATTGTGCTGCCATCTACTGCCAGGTACCCCATATCAGCGACCTCAGAAGTCATTAGACATCGTGAGAGAGCAGAATGGGGCACTCCGCGGAACTCACGGACATCGAACGTGGTCAGGTGATTGGATGTCACTTGTGTCATACGCCTGTGCGAGATTTCACACTCCTAAACATCCCTAAATCCACTGTTTCCGATGTGACAGTGAAGTGGAAACGTGAAGGGACACGTACAGCACAAAAGCCTACAGAGCGACCTAGTCTGTTGACTGACAGAGACCGCCGACAGTTGAAGAGGGTCGTAATGTGTAACAGGCAGACATCTATCCACCCCCATCACACAGGAGTTGCAAACTGCATCAGGATCCACTGCAAGTACTATGACACTTAGGCGGGAGGAAGAAAACTTAGTCTTCGAGGTCGAGCGGCTGCTCATAAGCCACACATCACGCCGGTAAATGCCAAACGATGCCTCGCTTGGTGGAAGGAGCGTAAAAAATGGTCGATTGAACAGTGGAAAAAGGTTGTGTGGAGTGACGAATCACGGTACACAATGTGACGATTCGATTACAGGGTGTGGGTATGGCGAATTCCTGGAGTGTGTGTTGCCAACAGTAAAATTCGGAGGCGGTGGTGTTATGGTGTGGTCATGTTTTCAATGGAAGGCGCTTGCGGGGCTTGCACCCCTTGTTTTTTTTTTTGTTTTTTTTTTGCGTGGCACTATCGTAGCACAGGTCTACATTGATCATTTAAGCACCCTCATGCTTCCCACTGTTGAAGAGCTATTCGGGGATGGCAGTTGCATCTTTCAACACGACTGAGCAACTGTTCGTAATGCACGGCCTGTGGCAGAGTGGTTACACGACAATAACATCCCGGTAATGGACTGGCCTGCACAGAATCCTGACCCGAATACTACAGAACACCGTTGGGATGTTTTGGGAGGCGACTTCGTGCCAGGCCTCACCGACTGAAGTCGATACCTCTCCTCAGTGCAGCACTCCGTGAAGAATGGCCTGCCATTCCTCAAGAAACCTTCCACCACCTGATTGAACGTACGCCTGCGAGAGTGGAAGCTGTCATCAAGGCCAGGAGTGGGCCAACATCCTATTGAATTTCAGCATTACCTATGGAGGACAGCACGAACTTGTAAGCCATTTTCAGCCAGGTGTCCGGATACTATCGATCACTTGGTGTATATTCCCTATTAATTAAGGAGGTGAGACCCAGAAGCTCGCAGGAATTTAGGACTTTAGTGAGAATGGACGTGGCTCTTTTTGACAAACTGCTGTCGATCATACATAAGAAACCCACTCAAGTGATATAGTAATCTGAGAAGCCATTTCACCTAGCCAGAAATAAGAATTAAACCAATTTCTTATACATTTTATGATCGAAGTTTCTCGCCAACTATTACCAGCTTTTTCTTCCTGGCATGCTTAAATGAAGCAAAAGAAGCAATGAGATCATCAGACGTCATGTGTCGTCTATGAAGTACCACGTATATAAATCTAGGGTCACACTTTTAAAGTTATAGGCCTATTTATTCGTAAATAAATGACTGTCATGTTGCCTTATGATACAGCGGGTAGTGAGCATCATAAAGACAATTTTTCTCACTTTACGCATGGATTAGGTCACTCAGTTCTCCTTTGTTGCACTTCATTTCTAGAATACGAAGTAATCAGCAAAATGGTTCAAATGGCTCTGAGCACTATGGGACTTAACATCAGAGGTCATCAGTCCCCTAGAACTTAGAACTACTTTAGCCTAACTAACCTAAGGACATCACAAACATCCATGCCCGAGGCAGGATTCGAACCTGCGACCGTAGCGGTCGCGCGGCTCCAGACTGTAGCGCCTAGAACCGCTCGGCCACTCTGGCCGGCCAGTAATCAGCACAATGAATTCTTTTCGCAGCAGCAATACATAATAACGAAAGTCCAACAGCAAAAAATAATGCACTTGTTTCATTATCGTATCACATTTATGAAAATTACTCACTGAAAAATGTGCAGAAACTCTAATACGAAACCCTGGTGTGCGGCGTCTACAATAAAAGTAAACTATAAACAATAGCAAGCACAATAATAAGAAAGCACACTAAGAATAACCCCTTCTGCGCGTACGTACGCTATGACCGTCAAGGGCAGATTCGTACAGTCACAGGAATTCGGAACTGCTATCGATCGCTGTGCGCCGATAATGTGTCTGTTAATTCTCTTAAGGCCGGTTCCAAACAGAGCGCTGTTCATGGCAATGGCAGCGGCAAACCTTTTTCCATGGAGTCGCAGCGGCACGCGCAGTTGGCGTTCGCATCTGAAGTGACAGACGCTAGTCATAACCAATGGCAGAACACAGCTATAGGCGGGGAACCAATGAAATCCGCTTCCTAGCTGGCATCTCAGAAAGAGGGAAGCAAACCAGTATGGTTCAGAGCGTGAGTTGGAACATGCTGCTGAAGTACTTTTAAATTCTTCCATGTTCTCCGTACATAGTACGTTAATGAGTGCTGCAAGTACAGCAGTGCATGTGATTAACTGTACTGTGAAATATAAAGAAGACGGGTAAAGACATGCCTAGTTTTTTAGATTTTCTTTATGATTTGTCCTTTCACATATTTCGTTATTAATGTTTTCTTATTTTACGCTCAACAGATTTTATGAATTAACATTAATGCTTGTTCCTATATAGTTATGTACTCGACAACATTTAGAAAGCCAATCGCTCCAGAACAACTTGTTAGGGTCTCATAATAACTTTTAACATTGCCATTTTCTGTACACAGATGCAGGTTGCTAGAATGACAGTACACTGCTTTTTATTCAGTAGGCATACATTTTAAAAACTCTGCAAGTGTATTGTTGAAACGATAAAGTTAATAGTATAGGAATGAAACAGGAAGCTGCTTGGTGGAATGTTACACAGATTGCAATTTAATCATTGCTAATGCTTGGTTTAAGGATCACGCTTGCCCAGAATAGAGATGGAGACACCGGAAGGTGTCAGAGTTTTATATAATAGTACGCCAGGTTTTTGCAGCTAGATTTTAAACTGCAAAACGTTTGCAAGCGGACATGTGGGCTCTGCTCATGATTTATTGATTATTAACTGCAGATAAACTGACAACATGCCAAAAAGATATGAAATTAAGGAGATGGCACCCAGATAAATTGGGAGAAACAAAGTTTTTTGAAAGTTTCAGAGGGAGCATTAGGCAATGTTAGATTGAAACGGGAGAGAGGAATACAATAAACAATGCATGGGTAGCTTTAAGACATGAAATACTGAAGGCAGCAGGGAATCATAAAGGCAAAAGATAATATCCAGTAGAAATCCATGGATAACACATAATGTATATGATTTAAATGACGAAACGAGAAAGTAGTATAAAAAAGGCAGCGAAGGAAGCAGGCAAAAGGGAATAGAGTCTAAAAATGAGACTGACAGAAAGTGCAAAATGGCAAAGCAAGATTGGCTAAAAAGATGCATGTATGACTCTAGAGAGGATAAATATCGCCTATATCTGAAAAAATAAAAGAACATTGGAGGAAAGAGGAGCAGCTATATGAGTATCAAGAGTTCAGATGGCAAGCCAGATCTAAGCAAGAAGAAAAGGCTGGAAGGAGGAAGGGATACGTAGATGGGGGCAGGAGGGGGGGGCAGGAGGGGGGGGGTGGCAGGGGGTGCTGTACGAAGGAACTGAATACACTGAAGGTATCTGGGTTAAATCACAAATACAAATCGTTTGTACAACTTGTACAGACACCAGGCTACAGTTATAAGTGCTGCAGACATGAAAGTGAGGTTGAGAAGGCGGAAGTATAGAGGGTATAAAATGCAGACTGGCAATAGCAAGAAAAGAGCTTAGGAAACAGAAAAATTTGTTGACATTGGATATAAATTTAAATATAAAGAAATCTTTCCTGAAACTGTTTGTATGGAGTGTAGCCTTGTACGGATGTGAGATGTGAACAAAAAACATTTCGTTCAAGAACAGAATAGAATCTTTGGAGATGTACTATGTAAGACTGCTGAAGATTAGATGGGAAGATAGTTCAGTTTATGAATAAGAACTGAATAGAACCGGTGAGAAAAGGAATTTATGGCACAACTTCTTTAAAAGAAGGGATTAGTTGATAGGACACATCTAGATACATCACCCAATCGTCAAATTAAAATTGGAAGGAAGTGTGTCAAGTAAAAATTGTAGACGGAGACCAAGGCTTGACTACAATAATCATATCCAATTGCTGTATGTTGCAGCAGTTGTACAGAAATGAAGAGGCTTGCACCGGATGCACTAGTGTAGAAATCTGTGTCGAAAGACTCTTTGTGCTGAATATCACAACTAATAAATTGTGAGATGAATTGGTTATTGTAATCTAGCACCATGTAGTAGTACCTTAACTAGATTGGGTGCATGTTTCACCATTACATACTTACTCATACACACACACACGCACTCTCTCTCTCTCTTTCTCTCTCTCTCTCTCTCTCTGTCTCTCTCTCTCTAGTACACACCACTAGTCATGTATATATCGTATACATCCTAGTTACTACTTACTAACAGCATTAACTAAGACAATATTTACAATTAAAAATGACACATTAGGACTGTCCCATGCAGAGTTAAGCACATGTCTGTAACATAAATTAATTGTTCCATCATTTACCATGCAAATAATTTCTGCTATTGAAGACGATGTCAAATTGTTTCTTGCACATGATTCGGATCACTGTTACATAATACAAACTGATTCTTATGCCGATTCTTGATAGAACACAATTATAATTATTTTTCTTTTTACGAATGTGGTATGTTATGACTAGGAACAGTACATAAAGGTTGCTCTTGTCATCTTGTAAGGTATTGTATTTATTGTCTGCAAATGATTGTATTGAATTACTACATTGGTCACTCTACATACTGTAGAAATACCCTGCAATCATCAATTCCTTCCCGAATCAACAACCAACAACTAACTATACGCCGGGAAAATTTCAGAAGTCACAACTATTTACTGTCAATGATTTTAGAATCCACTGGAAGGTCTCAAACTGTGCATGAGTCATATCTTCATGTAGTGCCCTGTACATACTGCGATACATATATTGTGCTGAGGAACTTCTTATGTTGATTCCAAATATCATGCAGTCATACGCAGACCGGTTAAAGGGTGCAATAATATCATATTATGCCATTTCTAATTTTTCATTCAGGAAAATAGTGTTTTCTGTACAGAAATGTGTAATAAGCACATTATGCGGTGACTGCTCTACAAGCATAGCCCTTTATAAGGTAGACATACTGACAACTGCCTCAATGTAAGTTTATTCTTTTATGAAGATTCCTGTCACCAATAAATAGGCAGAAAAATTCATTGTTATATATTACACGATTGTTGGACATGCATTGGAATCAGTGACATCCATTTGATATCTGAAGGAATGTGTAGGGAGCTGTTCAAAATGGACAGACCACATAAATCAAATCCAGACTGAGATACATTGAGAAAGTAGTCAAGAAGTTACGTTCACCCACAAAACAGGTATAATAATGTACAAATTAACTGGGACAAGCTCATATTTTACAAGGGATTGGAGTTGGTTAGTTGAAACCGACTTTATCCGCCCAATTGTTCGACTATTGGCGGACTATTGTTGCCTTGACTATGAACAACAACTTTAGTTCTCCTCCAGTTCAGCTGAATGCTTGTATGTGTAGCAACAGCGTGTGTTATTTCCGTGTTCTCGACAAGAAAACGTCGTGTTTGTGTTAAAATCGACATTTCACCTCAGTAGCCGGCAAAAGTAGTTCCTCTTCATGAATTTACAACTATGAGAAACATTCCCTCTGTTGTTGGTTTGGGAAAATGTAGTGTTTCAAGAGTTACTAGGGCATATATTGATACTACCTCATTGCCTCCAAAGAGAAAAGACAGATGTGGACGAAAACAATAAAGCACCCTTAGAACTGACAAAAATCTAATTAGAAACTCTAGAATTCCTCCTTACATGACGAGTAACGACCTTCAGAGAGATTTATTGGCTTTTGGAGTGGAAATTACCTCTTCAACGGTACAGCGCAGACTTAATGATTGACTGCGGACGGCCAGAAAGTCAATAAAGAAGTAATTTCAATACCTGCCATGAAAGAAAAATGGTCGGCTTGGACGAAAATATATAAATCTCGAACCTCCAGTGACTGGAATCGTGTTATTTACACAGACGAGTCAAATTTTATCGTTCGTCACACGAAGTACCGATGAGGAAGTGAGACATGAACATCTGGAACAGATTGTAAAACACGCTCTCAAAAAATGTTTTTGACTTTTTCACTGTAAGTTGCCCTAGGGTACTAGTTCCAGCTGACGGCATGATGAATTCAACTAAATACACGGAAATCTTCAGGCGCAGGACTGTGCCATTCCTACAGACTTTGTAGATGATGTACGAACATTTCAGCGTGATATGGCCCTTTGTCATTTTTCCAAAGCAGTCTAGAGGTTCATGAAAGAAAACAACATTAATGTTGAAGAGGTTCATGTAAGAAAACATTAACATGCTTCACTGATCTCGTAATTGACCATCATTAACCCAGTTGAGAATTTGTAAAATATTGTGGAAAGATGTCTTGGCAACATGGAATGTTCAACAAAAGAATGCTTGTTAGTAAATATGGTAAAACTGTGGTTTAATGACGACAAAGTACGAAACATTTACTCTAAGCTGATCGACTCTATGCCACAACGTGGTCAGAAGATCGTTAAAGCAAAAGGAGGGCACATTAGTCATCAATATTAAGTAAGCTGCTAACTATATTACACATCCATACATATTATAAAAATGAATGTGTGTGTGTGTGTGTGTGTGTGTGTGTGTGTGTTTCACGTTTCCACCTAAACCACTGGACCTATTTCAATCAGACTTGGTACACATATCCGTTACAGTCAGATAATAGTCGCTGTCGGGGTAAGAACCACCTATCATAATTCACGAGATATCACTTCACAAACTGACATGTGTGAAAAAATGCCGCATCATGCATCAAGTTCTAACACGTTTATTCTTTGTTATTAAGACACTTCTACAGTCGAGTCCACTTAAGGAAAAAGCTGATACCTGGCAGTGCTTCTGACAGCCTGCAACTGCGATGCTCAAAGGGCTACCTACAGGCGGAAACGACAACTGTGAATGGATCTATGAAGAGGCGTTGCCGTAGAGGCGTTCACAAAATCGCCCATCGCACAGCAACTGTACAGGATACTGTACTTATACAACTGCACGTCATGTATATTTCTTTGCACGACTGTTTCACAGTTTCAGAGGTGTTTCCACTAATGCATGGAAATGAAACTTTTTCAATGTTACGTTACAAAAGTTCATTTTTTTCATTTCTAATAGAAAATTGGCAAATTAAATACCCAGGCAACTCAAGGTTTGTCAACTAGTATGGTAATTAATGTGTAAAGTTAAAGTTTAATAGTCTTGTCCCAATTTATTTGCACACAGTTGTAGTTAAAAAAAGGACTTTGTTCGACCGATACGTGAATGTAGCTGATCAGTCTGGGACCCATACCAGAAATGATCGATAGAGGAAACGGGAAGGATCCAAAGAAGAGCAGCGCGTTTCGTCACAACTTCCTTTAACAAGCGCAGCGTGTCACGGAGATGTTCATACAAGCCTAGTGGAAGACTTTACACGAAAGACGTCATTTGCTGTTACAATTCCGTGAGAGTACTTTCCTAAAAGGGTCAGCTAATATATTGCTTGCCTCTACGTATATCTCGAGGAAAGCTCATTAAGGTACAATCAGAGACACCCGAGTTCACACGCACTATTCACGAGTAGAACAACAAAAGGGGGAAGTGACGGCGGTATACGAAGTACAATGACGTAGCTTGCGGAGTATAAATGAGGATGTAGATGTGGAATCATTCGATGTTCGAAAACAGCTGGAACATTCATGAACACAATACTAGAAGGAGAAATGACTTACATACTCAATCACTCCACATTAGCATGCCACAGGAAACAGTTGAAACTTCTTATTTTGAAACTTCCTGGCAGATTAAAACAGTGTGCCGAACCGATACTCGAGCTCGGGACCTTTGCCTTTCGCGGGCAAGTGCTCTACCAGCTGAGCTACCCAAGCACGACTCACGCCCCGTCCTCACAGCTTTACTTCTGCCAGTACCTCGTCTCCTACCATCCAAACTTTACAGAAGCTCTCCTGCGAACCATGCAGAGCTAGCACTCCTGAAAGAAAGGAAGGTAGGAGACGAGGTACTGGCAGAAGTAAAACTGTGAGGTGAGAGCGTGAGTCGTGCTTCGGTAGCTCAGTTGGTAGAGCGCTTTCCCGCGAAAGGCAAAGGTCCCGAGTTCGAGTCTCGGCCCGGCATACAGTTTTAATCTGCCAGGAAGTTTCATATCAGCGCACAGTCCGCTGCAGAGTAAATATCTCATTCTGGCTTCATATTTTGAGTCTACTGAAATAACTGAGTAGGTGAAAAGTCTTAGTTTGCACTTAAACTTCTGAGTGTTTACTTAAACTGATGAGTGAAACTGAACCTACTGTCTTGATAGTTATTTTTATCAACACTGATTTACAGAATTTTCCCTGACAAAAGAACTCAAACTTAACCCATTCATTTTTACCCACAATATACAAGCGCAATGAAATCTGACTGTTCTGCAACAACAACATGACTTCAAATAATTAACACAAAAGAATGGCCCTGAAATTCTACCAATAACCCACATTTTTCGTAAGTCACTTACTTCAAAAAAATCTTCACATCTCGAACTACAGAAATTACAGCAAGCAGCAACTACAGCCAGCTAAATAAAAAGATTCTAATTACTATAGGCTCTAACTACTAGGAGAAATATGGTTAGCAAACGAAAGATTTTTGTTGAAGAACAAACAATGTATTTAGCAGGTTTTACCTTATTCATGTGACATCCAGTTCCAAAAATTATATAGTCGTCAATAACTGCACTACCCAAACATTACCAACTACATCCATCTTCATTTTACGATGCATGTCCTACCAACACCGAGTCTCCATGAAGGACACATGTCCAAGGTGTCCACTCGCTAAGTGTTAACTGCTAACTGCTAGTCCGTCCAACCACAGAGGGCGCAGAGTGCTGTCAGCGATATTAATTACAGTTTATAGCGCTGCCAACATACAAACATTTAAACAGGCTACTTACATAGCCCCCTGCTCCCCTCAAAAAATTTACCAAGTGTTTTGGGCAATGGCCAAGACTAAACTGTTAAAATTCTTTTATATTAACAATATCAAATAGATAAGATGCACACAAAGATTAACCAATGTGCTGTTTGTCAATAAAGTAAAAATTCTCCTCACAGTCCCTGAAGATAGTTCTAATTTAGCAGAAGAGAAGTCTGCGCCAGTTTTATGCACAGAGGATGAGCAGTAAAAGAAAAAGCACACATTAGTAATAGACCACGATCCAGTCTTAAAGAGGTAGTCTCATCCTCCCCACGAAAACACAGTGCAGTCTCTTGACATGAAGAATCAGTCGAAGTCTTGAAGAATATTGGTAGAATTTGTGGGTCACCACAGAGCAGACCCACAATAGTCCTTGCAGAGTTTATGGTAGTCATGGGCCACCACAAGTGCAGATACACTGTAGTCCTTGTAGAGATTATGGAAGTAATGGGCCACCAAAGGTGCAGACCTACTGTAGTCCTTGTAGAGATTACCAGCAGGCATCCATTGCAACTGTGCAGGTGCACAATCACAATTGAAGAGTCTTGAGGGTAATGTAGCTAGTCCACGAACCATCTCTTATGCACTCACAAATTTTTTTGCAATGTCCCTAGAACCAGGAATGATGTTAACCAGTCCCTTGCTGAATTATCAACGCACGTACAAACACTAACACAGTCATATAATCTCAGAAGTTTGCTACATACAGTATGACCAATAGACAAATGTCTGCAGTAAAATTAACACTTCTGTGTCCTTTCTATCTTCGTGTATTTACCTGATAAGATAAATGTGGTAGAACTTCGTTTCTTTCTAATGCTAATCTGGATTCACTATGATGAAGAAAACTGTTATCCTCAAATCTAATCTCTGTTTTTGTACCATGTTCTTTACATTAGGAAAATCTTTAAACATTATTTATTCTGTTATGCTTCTACTGATATTCTCATTTTTCATTTATTTGCTTATGTCATAATTCATGTTATAGTCGTATATCTGATTATTTTTATCCTTTTTGTAAAGCCTGTATTACTACTAATGTTATTTGTATTGTCATGTTCTTCATTATAATGATGTTTTCTTTACATTTGTAACTGAATCTGTATGTTGTTAAATTATAATTATATAGACACCAGTACTTCAAGATAGGTAAATAGTAGGGATTCATTTTACTGCAGATATTTGTCTGCTGGTCATATCTCTTAGGTTATATGACTGTGTTAGTGCTGGCACATGTGTTGATAATTCAGCAAGGGACTGGTTAACAGCATTGCTGGTTTTAAGGATACTGCAATAAAAACATTAGTGAGTGCCCAAGTGTGGTTCATGGACTTGCAACATTATCCTCAAGACTCTTCAGTTGTGATTGTGCACCCACACAGTCGCAATGGATGGCTGCTGGGCATCTGCACAAGAACTAAAAGTGGGATCGGCACATTTGGTGGCCCATTACTATCACAGTCTCTACAAGGACTACAATTGGGTCTGCACATTTAGTGGCCCATTACTATCACAATCTCTACAAGGACTACAGGGGGTCTGCACCTTTGGTGGCCCATTACTACCACAATCTCTACATGGACTACAGTGGGTCTGCAGCTTTGGTGGCCCATTACTACCAATATTCTTCAAGATTTTGACTAATTCTGCTGTGGGTCTGCTCTGTGGTGCCACATTACCAACCTTCTCAACTGAAATCTTCATGTCAAGAGACAGCATTGTATTTCTGTGAGGAGGACGACACTACCTCTACAAGACTGCATGGTGGTCCGCTACTTACGTGTGTTTTTATTTTACTGCTCAGCCTCTGTGCATAAAACTGGCGTTGACTTCTCTTATGCTAAATTAGAACATTCTTTAGGGACTGTGAGGAGAATATTTACTTTATTGACAAACAGCACATTGGTTAATCTTTGTGTGCATCTGATGTATATGATATTGTTAATATAAAAAATTTTAACAACTTAATCTTGGCCATTGCCCAAAACACTTGGTAAATTTTTTGAGGGGAACAGGGGGCTATGTAAGTAGCCTGTTTATATTTCTGTATGTTGGCAGCGCTATAGACTGTAATTAATATCGCTGACAGCACTCTGCGCCCTCTGTGGTTGGACGGACTAGCAGTTAGCAGTTAACAGTTAGCGAGTGGACACCTTTGACATGTGTCCTTCATGGAGACTCGGTGTTGGTAGGACATGCATTGTAAAATCAAGATGGATGTAGTTGGTAATGTTTGGGTAGTGGAATTATTGACGACTACATAATTTTTTGAACTGGATGTCACATGAATAAGGTAAAATCTGCTAAATACATTGTTTGCTCTTCAGCAAAAATCTTTCGTTTGCTAACCATATGTCTCCTAGTAGTTAGAGCCTATAGTAATTAGAATCTTTTTATTTAACTGGCTGTAGTTGCTCTTGCTGTAATCGCTGTAGTTCGAGTTATGAAGATTTTCTGTGAGGTAAGTGACTTATGAAAAAGTGTGGGTTATTGATAGGATTTCTTCCAATCCAGTGCCATTCTTTTGTATTAATTATTTTAAGTCATTGTCGCTGCAGAGCAGTCAGGTTATGCTGCGCTTGTATTTGTTGGGTAATAAATGAACGGGTTAAGTTTGAGTTGTTTTAGACAGGGAAAATTCTCCTGGTCAGTGTTGAAATGATAAAAATAAGTAGCTTCAGTTTCTCTCAGCAGTTTAAGTACAAACTAAGACGATTCACCTATTCAGTTATTTCAGCAGACTCAAACTAAGAAGTTTCAGAGTCACGCAGTCAAAAAAGTCTTTGACCACTTGTCGGGTGAAGAACTAAATAGATAGTAAAACTTACTGAACGTTGTTAAATGAAAATTATTGCACATAAAAAATTAAAGGTAACTGAAGCTGAATGTGAAGGACAATCATGTTAATAGTCAGCATGTTACGCATTTTTCATTGAAAAAGTGCGTTATCATCGTAACTTAACCGTCACGTTCTATATCATGGTTAGATATCTCAATGACAATCCTTGATCACGCGAATAATTAACGATACAATCTTTGGATTTCCAAGTTCAATGACATCACATTAATTCGTAAAAGTGGTATAACATTACAGTAAGTGATCTATCTTTGAAATATCGGACGCAAGTCGTCTGTTCCGACACACCAGACTCGAATTTATCACTAGAGACCCCGCGTCTGCCCAAGAAAACGAAGGAGCAGAATATAGTTAACTTTGTTGTTGACGATTTCCTTTAAGTCGAAACCACGTACGTAGTACCTCCAGGTTCGTAATCACAACTCTGCAGAAATTTCCATTGTGGATTTAACTGCAACAAATTAAGACATAGCTGTTACAGTAATCTTCATGATTTAATACTGCTTCCGGCTACACTTGTGTATCAAAGACAATGACGTATGGGTGCTAACAGTTCCCAGAACTACCACACACATAGGATTTACAAAACACGTCTGTCTCCTACCACACCTGATAGGCGAAACCCTCCTTCGTTTTCCGTGCCAAATATGTCGCACCTGTCAACTAACACACTTGTTACATATTAATTTCTTTATGCAGATTACTAATAATCTTTCAAATTAATCTTTAACATAAAACAAATGTTGTCAGCTTTAATGTAGTTATTTCACTTCTCTGTAATGATCGTATTCTGTATAGATACAAGTTAGCGTTACCCTATTCAACAGTTCAAGACCATTGTTCTAGGTAGTTTTTGTTGACACTAGTAAAAACAAAATTAGAATTTGATTTTGTTCGCGTGACTTAGTGTTACAGCAGTCCAAATATAATGTTAGTAGCAGTATTTGTGTGAATTATTTGTTTTTCAGGATTTCGATTTGAGACGCAATTACGTAATTAAAATTTGAATTTCATCCCAACTCAACAGCTTTGACGTAATCTGAAATATATTTTGTTTATCCCAGTCTCTAAAGTTTCACTTCGATAATGACTTTTTATCAATACGTAAATTTTGAAGATAGGAGTTCTATCAGATCATGTAAGAATTTGTATTCCTAAATTGTTTGGTTGTCTCTTCGGTTTTTTATGCAAGGCGTGGTCACTGCAAAACTAAACCAAGTATTAGCCACAAATAAACGGCCTTTCCAGTTCAGTTACTACTGATTTCTCCTTCTTAAGCTTACTGCAATTAATTAAAGCGAAAAATAAACTCGAACGCGTTTCGCTTTTATTTACAAAGCATCTTTTGTGATCATTCATGCTTCTACCTGTTGTTCACATATTCTGAAAACCATTGCCTTTTCCTTCGTTGTTATGGAGAATGAGATAGAAAGAAATTCCGTTCTATATTTGCACGCGGCGGATTTTGCTCTCTTTAAAGAACTTTTCCTTTGCCTTTCAAAAAAGGCAAAAAACTGCCAAGTGCAAATGTACAAGGAAGTTTCTTCCGACCTCAGCTTCTGCTAACAACGAAGAAAAAAGCAGCTGTTTGCAGAATATCTGAGCAAGAGGCAGAAACACCAACGACCGCAGAAGATGCTTAGTAAATGAAAGCTAAACGCATCTGCGCTAAACTTCTCTTTACTTCATTGCAGTAAGCTTAAGACAGAGAAACTAGTAATAATTGATTATAAGAGCTGCTGCGGAAAACGGTCATGCAAACAAACGTACACATAGGTGACAAAAGTCACGGGATGGTGACATGTACGTATATAGATGGCGGTAGTATCGCGTACCAAAGGTAGAAAATGGCAAAGCATTGTAGGAGCTGTCATTTATGATTCATGTGAAAAGCTTTACGACATGATTATGACCGCACGACAAGAATTAATAGACGTTGAACGTGGTATGGTAGTTGGAGCTAGATTCATGGGACATTCCATCGGAAATAGTTTGGGAATTCAATATTTCAAAATCCATAGTGTTAACAGTTTGCCAAGAATATCAAATTTCACGTATTACCTCTTACCACGGACAACGCAGTGGCCGACTACCTTCACTTCACGACGGATAGCTGCGGCGTTTACGTAGAGTTGTCAGTGCTAACAGACAAGCAACATTGATTGAAATAGCAACAGAAATGAATGTGGGATGTAAGAAGAACGTATCCGTTAGGACTGTGTGACAAAATTTGGAGTTAATGGGCTATGGCAGAGGACGACTGACACGAGTGCCGTTGCTAACAGCATAGCAGCGACTCTCCAGAGCTCGTGACCGTATCGGTTGGATCCTACACGACCGAGAAACCGTGGCCTCGTGAGGTGAGTCCCGAGTTAAGTTATAAGAGCTGCTGGTAGGCTTCGAAGGTGGCGCAGATCCCACGAAGCCATGGACTCAAGTTGTGAACAAGGCACTGTGCAAGTTGGTGGTGGCTCCATAATGGTGTGAGCTGTGTTTACATGAAATGAACTGGTTCCTCTGGTCCAACTGAACCAGTCGTTAACTGGAAATGGGTATGCTCGGCTACTTGGAGACCATTTGCAGCTATTGATGGACCTCACGTTTCCAAGCAACCAAGGAATTTTTATGGATGACAATGCACCATTTCACCTGGCCACATTTGTTAGCAACTGGTTTGATGAACATTCTGGACAATTGGTGCGAATGATTTGGAGACCCAAATCACTCGAAATGAATCACTTCGAACATTTTTGGGACATAATCGAGAGGTCAGTTCGCACACAAAATGCTGCACCGGCAACACTTACGCAATTATGGACAGCTATAGTAGCAGCATAGCTCAATATTTCTGCAGGGGACCTTCAACGACTTATTGAGTCCATGCAAGACGAGCTGCTGCACTACTCCAGGAAAAAGGAGGTCCAACAGGTATCCCAATACTTTTGTTATCTCAGTGCATTATAGCTTCTCAAGATAATGTGTTTAACTATGTAGGTCGTTGTAAACATTGTTTTAATCGTTACATGTCAGGAACTTTTCTTTCATTTATCACTACGCGAGAATGCTAAGTGAATATTACAAAACTCTGTAAGAAGAAATATCAAAGATAATAATCTGATGTGCATTCCTTCATCTATGGCTTACAGTTGATGACGGCTGAGCGCACAAAACCGTATTCTAGTTCCCCCATCACGGCAAACAGTATTGTAAGATCTGATACACTGCCTTAACCTTCCGTTGCTCGCGCGGATGACATTCGTCATCCGCGTGACTTTCCCCCTCAATTTTGTCTGACACGGCTGGATTGAGTTCGCGCCATTTTCAGTACCTTTCTGTTAACTCTCCCGCTGTTAGCTACAATCATTGTTGTCTTTCAGTTGCGAAAGATACGTTGCTTACGAAACGTTATTATAGTCTGGAGGACACTTGGCATCCGCGCGAGCTCTGCTGCCATAATCTGAAACAAAATAAGTCTGTATTACTTTATTTCTTTGCTTTCACGTGCATAAATTTAGACGTATTGAAACTGATTGCAGTTACCTTCCATGTTACCTAGTATTCTCTTTATTTTTAAGCTATGGAAGAAATGCAAAAGGCAAAAAACCTCGGGCAGAGTTTAGTAGAGATCCTAATGCATGGTTGGAATGGTTCAATGAGCTGAGTGTTAAAGATGCTCACAGTGATAGCGCTGACTCGGAGACTGAGGATTCTGTTCATGAAAGCGGTCATGATTCAGGAACAGAACAAGAAGTGTCAGAAAATGATGAATATGAATCACAGGGAGAAGTAACTCAAGACGATGCATTTTTTTTTAGGGAAATATGGAATAACTGGACGGAGGAAAAATAAATATCCTACCGGTGTTAGAAGCAAATCTTGTAATTTTATTGCGAATTTGCCCGGACCAAAAAAATTAAGCTCGTATAAAAAAGACACAAATATAAATTCTCAATTTGTTCTTGGATGAAAATATAATATGGGTTATCGCAACATGCACTAATATGTACATCAATTAAGATTGTGGTAACTTGTCTAGGGAAAGGGACGCTAAAGAAACAGATGCGATAGAGATCAGAGCTTTCATTGGTTTGTTATATCTATGTGGATCTTTGAGATGTTCTAGGAAGAGTATATCTAATTATGGGATAACTCAAAGGGAAACGGACTTGAACCATGTTATTTATGCATAAGTGAAAACCGATTCATGTTTCTATTGAGATGTCTGAGGTTCGATAATATCCGTGACAGAGGTGTTCGCAGAGTGATTGATAAGTTGGCTGCTATCAGAGCTATCAGTGGGGTACTTGAACGATTCACGAACAATTGCCAAAAATATTTTTCACCGTGTGAATATCTTACTGCCGACGAACAGCTTTTGGCATTTAGATGTAAACTGCCCATTCAGGCAATATATTCCTAGCAAACCAGCAAAGTATGGGTTAAAAGTGTTTGCTTTGGTTGATGTAAAAACCGCTTAGACTTAGAATTAGAACCGTATGTCGGTAAGCAATAAGAGGGACCATGAATGCCTGTAATTCAGCTGAAGATGTTGTTCTTCGTATGTTCAAACTGTTTCAAACGTTAGAATATGTTATACTGTGTACAAATATTAAATGTATTATATTTAGATTTAATAAAAAAATCATAAAACCAGTCATAAAGACCGTTCAAAGTGTACAAATAGACCGCTTGCTTTGTGGATAACACCAGTCATCCGCGCGAGTGACGATTTCACGAATTTTCGCGCGAGTAAAAATCGTAGAGGGAGACCAAGAGATGAATACACTAAGCAGATTCAGAAGGATGTAAGTTGCAGTAAGTACTGGGAGATTAAGATGCTTGCACAGGATAGAGTAGCATGGAGAGCTGCATCAAACCAGTCTCAGGACTGAAGACAACAACAACAACAATAGAGGGTTAAACATTGTCGTAGTATCCGATACACAACAGTCTAATCCGTAACAAGTGTAAGTTTAAAGGGACGTAAAACCTGGCATTCAGAATTACGTCCTCATGCAAAGTGATGTAAAAATGCCGCAGTAAGTAACTTCTAGTGCAATGCAGTAGGCAAAGTGTGCTGAGAGAAGACTGTGTGTGTGTGTGTCGCAGCTCTCCTGGGCCTGGCGTCGCAGCGCGTGGAGTTCATGCTGATCGAGTGGTTCGGCAACGACTGGCTGCGCTCCATCCTGGCAGAGTGGAAGCGCAAGGAGCGCGGATCGCTGCCGGGGCTCGTCGAGTTCGTCATCATCATCTACGTCTTCAGTGAGTGGCTCCACCCCGCCCGGCCCGCACGGCGCTTTTTCGCGTTGCTAACCGGAGGTCGCATACGAACAAGGAACGAGAAACCTAGTCGGGTCACCGGATTCACCGGCCTCTGCTTCACCCTGTATCCTTGAGTGGCAATAAATTAAGGGCAGTGGTCTGCGGAACATCCCACGGGTTGTTAACACTAGCTTTCCGATCCGGAGTCGCTCATTCTCCGCTAAATAATACTTGTCCTTACGAGGTTCAGGGACCCAATGCCAGTGCAGTCACCAAGTAAATATTCATAACATTGTTGGTAATATACCCGGGTCCCCCAAATAACAGATAACAACGTGGAGGCAGACGTCCTCAGACCACGACAATAGACTAAGAAAAACAATATCAGAGAGATACTTACAGTACAATTACTCTAAATAAAATGTTGTATGTTACCGGCCACTGTAGTGTAACGACGTATAGTTTTGTATAAATGATTTTCTTTTGACATATGACCATATGCAGAGTTCGTCACCTACGTCAGTTACAACACACTTCAAAATTATTTAAATTCTTTTTAAATTGTCTCTAAATCGTTTTTGAACGAAACTGTAAAACATCATCATTTGAGTCGTATGGTTTGCACAAACTTTTTCTCAATTTAGATGTCGTTTTGTTTCTTCTCAGAAGTTATATTAATGCGTGTTATCTGATTTAACAAATATTAGAACCACATTGAATAAACTTTCAAGACTCAAACTCGCGATGAATATTGTCAAAAATTAATACTCATGTCAAATAAATCACTCATCCTTTTTTCTTAATATAATTCTTCATAAATAAATTCTCGGAACACGTATTTAAACTTTCGTAGTATACACTACTTTATTATCTTCATACATATAGACGTGAACCTGAGCCTTGACAAGATAGGACTGAACATTTACAGCACGATTAAACTTTCTATGACGTCATTGTTGTAGAAACATTATAAATTCTTATTTTTTCAGTTTTTAGAAGCACGACGCAACAACTCGGTTTCAGGATCTTCTTTTGCTCTTTGGCTGTCGACCCGCGACATATAGTGGCCAGCAATTTTCTCTCTGGTCCCGGCTGTGAAGATGCTGTCTCCGTTCGTTGCGCCGCCCTCTTCGTACATGAAACATAAAAATAAATACAAAACTTTAGATAATTCACAACAATTACGAAGATTACAAAAAATACATAAACAAAACAGTAAATTAAACTTATATTCACCTGCAAACTGGGCTGACACTGGTGGATGGGTGACGCTTCAATTTCGCGTCCCACTACACCACTAACACTGTAACACCAACAATTAATTAAATTTTACTTATAGTGCGTATACCCTCTAGAAGGAAAAATTCTCGATAAAATTTGAAGGGAAATTGGGGATATACAGGGTGCAAAATTTATTACACCGACCTAAACAACAGCAGCTTTAACCCGATTCGGCATCCAGTCGAGCTGAGTTTAGAAATCTTTTTCTGACGCTTTCTAGTAAACGCTTCTTTTTTTCACACCAGTTTAACACGTTCTTGTCACAAACAAACGTCTCACAAATGCGATTTCTAAATGAGAAACGCACTGCTTTGTCTTTCCTCGTGTAAAGAGCGATTCACCTGCCCCCATCGATGTTGTTTTGCACAACCCGCAATGCCAAATCTAGCCTTGAAAACCCACGTGCCAGATTTTCATATTCTCTCGCTCGCTAAACACTACCTGTCAGTCCTACATAAAAAATGAACAGGACCTCTTTATAGGAAACTTAATGCAGTTAAATTTTATACTGGGGTACGTTTTTGCTAGAGGCTGTAGTTTTCGAGTTATTCAAGAAAAGCGTACAAAAGTGACCTTAAAACGCACCTCCCAATCCCACACTTAGCCCCATCGCTCAGGATTTCTAGTGTGTTGTTCATGTCACTCCCTCCTACCACTGTACAAAAATTTGCGACTCCACGTATTATTTACCACATTGATGTTCGCGTAAATTTTACCTAACAATTTGTGAATTTTAACAGCATAAAATAAACAATTACATCTTTGTATTCGTCAGACCTTCTGGCTACGAAACAACAGTGGTTGTCAGGGTTAAGTTTGGATAGAATCGTCAACGTAATTTATTTTATGCTAACGTTTACAACAGTCGTTTTTCTTTCATTACTCTCACGCGCGCGTTTAAATTAATAATGTTAACGAAGTAGCTTACTATACTGGTGGCATAATACCCCATTTAAGAGAGACCAAAAATTTGAAAATTTTTGTACAGTGGTAGGAGGGAGTGCCAGGAACAACACACTAAGAATCCTGATTGGTGAGGTATGAGTCTGGGGATGGAGGTGTGTTTGAAGCTCACGGTTGTACGTTTTTCTTAAATAACTCGTAGACCGTGGTCCCCACTAATTAACTACCAGTATATTAAATTTCCTACAAAAAGGTGCTGTTCATTTTCTCTCTAGGACCAATAGTTTGCGCGTAGCGAGCGAGAGAATATGAATATCTCGTGCATGGTTTTTAAAGGCATGCATAAAACGGCGGCGGAAGGAGCAGTCGAATCACGGTGTATAGAATTCAGATAGCATTCTTTTCACGAGCTTTGTCAGGTCGCACTGAAATGCTAATCATTTGCATATCCAAACATGTACTACACTTCACGCCAGTTTATCTTTTGTTGTATGCCGCTGCATTTACGGTGTTGCACTTTTAATGACCAGCGATTCAGATATGTAATTCAAATGTCTTAATTAAACACAGATTCCGTCATAGTAACTCTCTCTCTGTCTATTTCTCTCTCTCTCTCTCTTTACTTCTGGGCATTTCAGCAAAAAAGAGAAACGTTGTGCTCACAACTAGTTCAAGTCCTTCCTTTCAAACTGGCAATACAATAAAAGCTAAAAGATTGAGTGCCATCTCTATAAAGGAACGTACTCCGAAAGTCTTTCATATTTTATACGATGCCGCTTACCAGCAATCCAAAGAATATATGTTCCAGCACTGCAGTCATGTAAGCAAAATACGTTCTAACGCAGCATCAGAGCAGGTAGAGAATTTAATTTGCTTTTTAACTCATCTGAAGATTCTAGCATCTACTCATTAACAAAGTGTTTCGCTGTTCTACATAGTTAGAAACTCTCACCATTCACGAGCCAGTTCTTCTCCATCTGTGCTTTCTATTGCGATTACGAAATGATCCTGCTTTTCACCACAAATTATTGTTTTAACTGATGATCGCACTCATGATGGGTATATGATTCTGGTATTTCCTGAAGGACCCAGATCACTGTACTACGCCAGAGTTAGGCGTGATCTGACTTCTCCATGTGACTGTTCATACGAAAGATAGTTACAGTCTGGTTTCAACGTACATATGTAATTTTTACATAACTTATAGATTTGGCGGACTTTTTACAACCGTTAAGGCTGTTCGATGATTGACAGCATTACATAATGATGTTTTAACGAGGAATCTGTTTATGACAGCTTGCGTAAATAAAGAAGTCCACTGTAGCTGTGGCAGATTTATTTTCTGAAATACTGCTCACAACTCGTTCAAGTCCTTCCTATCAAACTGGCAATAGAATAAAATCTAAAAGATTGAATGTCATCACTATGAAAGAACGTACTCCGAAACTCTTTAATATTTTATACGATACCATTTATCAACAACCCAAAGAATTTCACCTGTAGATTTCACGACACTCTTTTATTTACAAGAAGCACTGAAACTCATTTACAGCCAAAGTAAATAAAGGCACATAAAAAACCGAAAGACGTTAAGGGATAATTGCGTAACTGGTTGTAAATGTTGGTGAAATCCAGAACGAATGAGCTTCAGAGAGATACGAACGAAAGGCGGAAGGTTTATCATGTTACAATTAATTGTATGTAACATTAATGAAACTTCCTGTCCACCGTTTGTAGGACTTCGTGATTACATAAAAATGGGCAAAGGCCATTTACTGCTTCAGTATGTGGCTCGTTTCATGTACTTTCTACTTAAATACTCATAGGTATCTACGATGTCGTGTGCTGATAGAGAGAAATACAGAGACGTAATCTATTACAAAGAAAAATAAATTCTATCTGTAAAGTTTCGGCTGCATCGTAGATTTTTCGCTAAAAAGTCGGCATAAAGTTATAGCAAGTATTTCGTAATTTAATTATTAAGCTCTTTAACACAGTGGTTACACAAAGCAGTACAGCGGTTACAGAACAGACAAATCAAAAGTTTGGCCCGCCGTTGGCCGCTGTATACCCGATGCGCAAGCTGCGTAATCTCTTTGCGCCGCTTTTTCCATTCCCTCTTCGACGCAACCGTAGCTCTCGCATTCGCTCAGTACTGGACGTTTAGGTTTCAGCATTCTTTTCGTGGAGAGCTTTTCTCTGAGTTGCGTCTTCTATAAATCCGAACATATGTACTAATCGTATAGGATGTCATTTTTTATTATTTTGTAATTTTTATTTTGCTCCTACTTCAGTTGTATTGCGGGAATATTTTAATTGTGTCATTTTGGTTCCTGGTAGTGCTCCGCAAGCTCTTCACAATGACATCAAAATCCGTGACCTACCTAAACGCGTTTCTGCGCCACACCAATTTACAACTTTACACAAACCTAATTTGTAACAATTACGCGCGCCTACCTACACTGGAACGATGACGTCACAGACATGACAAATATCGCGTGACAAAAACATACAGACATGATCTATCCCTTCTGGGCACAGCAACTGTTTACACGTTATTTGTTTCGTAGTTATCAGATACTCATATCTTATGGTATTTTGCCACTCAAGAAAGTTCGACCGACGAGCGAATGGACGTTTTCACGCCAAAAAGAATACAGAAGGATAATGACATGCCTTGCCCTAGGTAGTTGTATAGAAACATTAAAAAATCTAAACTCCCCCATGATTATACACACAATATGGGGTATGGTTTTTGAAATGCCAAATGCAATTTGCCACTTTAAATGTTAGGTTTGTAATTAATCAACGACATATCGTCAGTATCTGAAATAACAACAAATATTTCTAATGATGTCTTCATTTCCACATTTTTGTAGCCGGCTTGCGATTGTTAAGGTCCTGTGATGATGATGAACATTTTCTGATGAATATTTAACCTCGAAACAGTTTCTGAACAGAATAATTGAATACAGAAGTCAACTGCAGCTCTGAAAGATTTATTTCTTGAATTATTATTATCTTCTGTCGATAACCGACGGTATTTCCCATCAACACGGTAGAAGGCCGTGATCATAACTCTATTGATACCAAAACCATAAAACTTCATATACGACAAAGTTTGCAAGACAGCAATATTCAGCTGGTACGTGACAGAGTTGTGTGTGTCCACAGGTCTCATGTGGTGCGAAATAAGGTCCCTGTGGGGCGGCGGGCTGTTGGAGTACATCACGGACCTGTGGAACGTCGTCGATTTCATCACCAACATTTTCTACATGCTGTGGATAGCTCTCCGCTTCACTTCGTGGTACATCGTGCAGGTAAGTGCAAGGCCTTTATGCGAGAGTCAGATACATTAGCAGACCAACAACTCTATTTTGACATCGTTATCACACCTCTTCCCGCACCTAGTGAGCCTTGCTGAGTCTTTCGGGTACCGAGCTGAAGTCGCTAAGTTTTGCCAAAATTTCAACTGGAAACCTTCTTGCCACCGCCAGACCATGATGTTGATTTTTGGAAGATGCTCCCAATATGACGCTTAGTAAAAAGAAAGAAGGTACAGTAGGCTGTAAAGTCGCATCAACTTCGATGTTATTCGAGACGTAACATAAGCAGCGAATGTGAAAGAAAATCGTCCGTGTTTTTTTCATAAGAATCATCGGGTCATCGCGACCTTCGCGATAAGACTTTTAGAAAATAAAACACAGGAATCTGGAGATTTGAACCACTGACTTCCCGAATGAGAGTCCAGTGTACCAACCATTGTGCCACTTCGCTGGACAGGGCCTCAAGTGTTATGGTGAAAGATGTTGTCCGCAAGTGTCAAAGTAACAACTATTACTACAGACATTCTCCCTCCTGAATGAAGTGGCTGCAGAGGGAATTACGTGCAGGCGGTAAGAGCATAAGGTGGTCACAATATGGCGTTTCCCACAAAGATCTTTTTGGAATTTTGTATCAATCTGTTTTTTTTTTTTTGGGGGGGGGGGGGAGGTGGGGAGAAGGGGGGAGGCCATCAGTCTTCATACTGGTTGAATGCGGCCCGCTAAGAATATCTCTGTTGTGTCGACCTCTGCATCTCAGAGAAGCATTTGTACCTAAAGTCTTTCAGTTATTTGTTGAATATATTCTCATCTTTGTTTTCCTGTAAATTTTTTACCCTCTACTGCTTTCTTAGGTATCATCGATGTTATTCCTTGATATCCGGACATACATCTTATCATTCTCTCCTTTCGTAGGTTCAGTTTTTCCAGTTGTTCCTCTCTTCGCCGAATCTACGGATGACCTCTTAAGCTCTTATCCCACCAGTCCACCTACTTTTCAACATTTATCTACAGCACCACGTCTCAAACTCTTCGATTTTCTTCTTTTCCGGTTTTTCCACAGCCGCTCATTCACTTCCATACAATACTGTGCCCCAAACCCACATTCTGAGAAATTCTTTCCTCATACCAAGGCCGATGTTTGATACTAATAGTAAACTTCTTTTGGCCAGGAATGCCCACTTTACCAGCGCTGGTCTGTTTTTTCCGTCCCCCTTTCTTCGTCTGTCACGTGTCGCTTCGAAGACAGCAGAACTCCTTCACCAATTTTGATGTTACGTTTATCGCTATTCTTTTTTCTCCTACTCCTCATTACCGTAGTCTTTCTTTGGTTTACTCTCAATCCATAGCGTGTGCTCATTAGGCTGTTCATTCCATTCAACAAATCCTGCAGTTCTTCCTCACTTTCGCTGAGGACAGCCATGCTGTCAGAAAATCTTGTCATTGATAGCCATTCATCCCGAATTTTAATCAGCCCCCAATGCTTCATTTATTTTCTCCGCTACTTCTTCAGTATTTGGATTGAACAGCAGGAGCGACAACTACATTTCTGTTTCTTACCCTTTGACAGCGAGCACTTTGTTCTTGGTGTTGCATTATTATTTTCCCCTTCCCGGTTCTTAATCGTATTGTATATTACCCGTTTTTCCCTATACCTCACACCTTTTTCCCTACATCTTACACCTATTTTTCTGAGAATTTCGAACATATTGCAGCATTTTACTTTTTTGAATGCATTTCCAGGGTCGACAAATCTTATTAAATGTGTCTTAATTTTCCTCAAGTCTTGCTTCCGTTATCAGGCACACTTGCCAGGACTTAATCTTGATCCTGTTGAGCACCAGAGCTGATGAATTGTAATGATTACACAATAAACGTGTAATTGTACAGCTGAGCAGGTTTTCACTAATCATTAAAATCATGCCGGGATTGCTACTCAGGTAGCTTTACCTTTCCAAAATCTAGAGTCATGGTCTTCTAACAGACGCTAAATTTTCTTTTTCTTTCTTCTGCGTGCTATCCTTGTCAATAACATGGGTGGATTAACTGGTATGCTGACTGTGTGATAATTCTCACACTTATCTGCCTTTCCTGTCCTCAGAATTGTGTGGCTCCCATGTGTGATGGTATGTCTCCATACTTCTAGATTCTGCAAACGAAACTGAACAGTGGTTTGTGTGCCACTACCGTCAATAACCTTAAAAATTCCGAAAGTATGTTACACCCATGCCTTCCACCTTATTTGATGGCAAGTCTGCCGTAGTTCTGTTTTTTTATAAACCCTCGTCGCCAGTTTTGTAAATGCCTCTTCGCTACTGCTGTGGATGCCGAGTTGCCACTGTTGTTAAGGCAGGCCGAGTTTGTGAGTTTATGATATGACTTCTGGTGCAGTACACCGCTAAGACAATTTCTCCCTGCCACTATTACACAGCTATGCCCCAGGGTCAGGTAACAGGGTAGGAGAACGATGGTTTAACAGCAGTCCAACAAATTAGTAACAAAGTCACACAAATAAGTTAAAATATTTACTTATCTTTGTGACTAGTTGAATATGAAGTCTGCAACACTGCATGTAATATAACACAGGTAAGGCCCTTAATGGCTTAGTGTAAATAATCGTAAGTAAACTTCACAGTACGTAGCAAATGCAATTTTCAACTACTGTCTGTTCACTTCTAAGAGTTCACTAAACGACGTTCCCTGTCTAAGCCAGCCCCAGACGATGATCTATAACCAAGTGCGCGAGAGCTGCTCTTCTATCTTCCGAGTAGGCTTTTGTCCGTTGTTGTCCAGTCATTGACAGATTGTACTCGGCTGGCAACTGGCCGAGGTGAAGTCGATATCTTCATCCTCAGCGCTGCCCGCGGAGTTGTTGGAATTAGCGCAAGTGGCGAGTCTCTACAGCACTGACACCAGCTCGCATCTTTGCGCCTATGGTGCTTTTGCCATGGCTGTGTCTTGTTCGGAAGACACAGCACTGTTCAAGTCTGAGTGGGTCTCGTATTCTACCAAATGCATCTCTTTTTCTTCTTGTATCGCAATACACCGTTCCTCCCCCTTGTATTCGGCTTCACTGTGCTATTTAAACGAGGGTTTCAACTTAAATGGTGGAAACTATTTATTCACAACCGATACAAAAGAGTTACATGTTTACACCTGTCACTGTCCTTCAAAGTAATCACCAGCGTTGTGTAGAACCCGTTGTTAGAGATATGGAAGGCGTAGTATACCGTTAGCAGAGCCTATTCTGTTGATGGTGAGAATGGGGCGGTCTACTGCCTGTCGAATCTCTGGAACAGTTCTGAAACGAATTCCACGAAGTAGTTCCTTAGTCTTCGGAATCAAATCAAAGTCACGAGGACTTAAGTCTGGGGAATGTGGTGGATGGTACAGTACTTCCTAGTCCCATCGACCGAACAGAGCAGCCACAGCTTGCGCTGTATGTGCCCGCGCATTGTCGAGCAAAATGATGGGTGGGTTGCGCAGAGAGTGTCGCCGCTTCTTTCGCAAAGCTGGTCGCGGGAGATGCTCCAAAAACGAACAGTACTACTGTGCACTGACGGTCTGCCGTGGAGGAACGTAATGCGTTAGGATAACACCATCACAGTCGTACACGAGAATCGCCATAACTTTAGACCGTTCCATACGCACCATCAACAGAAAGTCTCCGCTAACGGTATACTATGCTTTCCACATCGCTGGCAACGGGTTCTACACAACGCTGGTGACTAGTTTGAAGGACAGTAACAGGTGCAAACATGTAACTCTAATGTATCTGTTGTTAAAAATTAGTTGCCACTATTTAAGTTCAAACGCCCGTACTTATCCGCTCTCTCCTACAAATTTAACAGTAGAACTGTTCTTGCATCCTCTGTGTTGGCATCTTTTCTTTTATTTTCCTCAACTTCTGACTTTTCTATATACTGAACTTTTCCTTTCGACAGTCATTACTTCACAGTTTGGTTGCATCTATTCTACATCTACATCTACATTTATACTCCGCAAGCCACCCAACGGTGTGTGGCGGAGGGCACTTTACGTGCCACTGTCATTACCTCCCTTTTCTGTTCCAGTCGCGTATGGTCCGCGGGAAGAACGACTGTGTGAAAGCCTCCGTGCGCGCTCGAATCTCTCTAATTTTACATTCGTGATCTCCTCTGGAGGTATAAGTAGGGGGAAGCAATATACTCGATACCTCATCCAGAAACGCACCCTCTCGAAACCTGGCGAGCAAGCTACACCGCGATGCAGAGCGCCTCTCTTGCAGAGTCTGCCACTTGAGTTTGCTAAACATCTTCGTAGCGCTGTCACGGTTACCAAATAACCCTGTGACGAAACGCGCCGCTCTTCTTTGGATCTTCTCTATCTCCTCCGTCAACCCGATCTGGTACGGATCCCACACTGTTGAGCAATATTCAAGTATAGGTCGAACGAGTGTTTTGTAAGCCACCTCCTTTGTTGATGGACTACATTTTCTAAGGACTCTCCCAATGAATCTCAACCTGGTACCCGCCTTACCAACAACTAATTTTATATGGTCATTCCACTTCAAATCGTTCCGCACGCATACTCCCAGATATTTTACAGAAGTAACTGCTACCAGTGTTTGTTCCGCTATCATATAATCATACAAGAAAGGATCCTTCTTTCTATGTATTCGCAATACATTACATTTGTCTATGTTAAGGGTCAGTTGACACTCCCTGCACCAAGTGCCTATCCGCTGCAGATCTTCCTGCATTTCGCTATTTCGTTATTCGCTATTTCGTCTTGGCTTGTCATTGCTTCCTGTTTATTTCGTTCCTAACTCTAGCTTAACATTGTACAACACTGCAAACGGATTTGTGTTCCGTTCCACCTCTTTGTTTTAATCTGTCACATGTAAGGAATGGCAGTTCACTCTGGCCGTGTGCGAGTCTAACGGGTTATTCGATGAATCGCTGTGAACGTCAGTCGGACAGATAATCGAATATAATGCTTCGTGGATGGAGAGATATTTCGTGTCCACTCAGTTTGCATATCAGCACACACTGTTGTTTTTTTCCTTCATTGTTACACCGAAGGCTCCATAGCTGTTCTTGTGGCAGGGTAGGTCGCCAGGACGCTGCTTTAGAGTTTGTGATTTATTTCATCTGAGGAATTTTCCACACCAGCTCACTCGTGGTCTCGATACTATTCCCGCATCTGTGTGAGAAATTCGGAAAGCAGCGCCCATTTGGCTGTTAACGGACCTCTTATTCTTTGTTCTACTTCTTAGTACATCATCCTTGAAGCCCTTCTCAACGTAATTTTCTGCAACATAAATGCACTTACTGCCGTGGTTGAACACCTTCTGTGTTTCCTAGTTTCAGAACGCTGTTATCAATTACCTTAACCACTTTCTGACACAGCTTGAATAAACTTTTGCGAAACACTGAGACAATAGTCATTTTTTCATTTCTCGAAAGAGGTAAGAATCACAAAAGCAAAATCTGAGGTGAATTTTGTTGCAGTCAAACAACTGACAATAATCTTTTCAAAAGTTATCCACTTTTCATGTAACAAGTATGGCAGCATGTCATGTGACAAAATTATGTCACGTTCTTTATTTTTAACTATCTTCGAGTTTTTCTCCTGTCGCTATACACTGTTGACAAGATTTAGAGCCTCGTTATCTAAACCGAATTAGCCAGACGCCTATTTTGTCCTAAAAGATAGTAGCTATAACCTCTTTCTGAAAAAAAATGTCACACAGTAATTCACAGAATTCTGTGATGAACTAGTGGGAGCCCATTCAATTCACTGGTTTTGTCTCGACGATCAGGCACGAAACGCTCATCTCGTGCCTGTAAGAATTTAATGGGTAAGGTGACCACCTTGGTATGCATATTGAAACTAGAATGTTTCACCTCACCTTCTCTTGGTCTTATGGTCATCAGAAAGAAATTTTGGCAGTTAACGAGCAACAGACGTGTGATAGTCTAATCTTCCAGTTATTACGTCGCACAAAACTGTGCGCATAACGTAAGTCAAACGTTCCAGTAATTCCGTAACAGCCGATTGTCCTCGCTTTGCATGAGTTCTTAGATTACTGCAGACAATACTTCACTCCTCGCCTGGCCGCGTGAATTACTTGGTCCGTTCCGAGACAGAATAACAGTCTCTCCACAAACTGCACAAATTTCAGTTTGAATATCTAGGGATTACTAATATTTTTAATGTCTCGCAAACGAAAACTCAGTGTCTGCATGTAGGCTACTTCAGCGTAGTCTGGTTTTTTTATTGCAGCAGCCATTCCCTTTATCACTCAAACCAGAACGTCACCAGTGATCCTTCTACTCGTTTCTACCGGATACGTACTACGTAACTGACGAGTATTAGATGTCTCTACGTTTGCTTTGTCTCGTGCAGAATGCAGGCGGAAATTACTTTTCAAATTGTTCTCGTGAGGAGCAAAGAAGTCATTTACTGTTAAAAAAAGATGAAAGGTAGTTGCGCTGCTACCGCTCACTACAAATAATGTAAGATAAACTATTAATTTCCCCTCCTTTGACACACTTTCTCTGTGTATTAATTACTCTTATATTTATCTTTGTTAGTTATCTTTTACTATACTTTCGAAGTATAACACTTTATTGGGGTTTTTTCAATTTAGTGTCACAACACATAAAAATTATCGTTATCAGAGAAGGCGTAACAATATCTTGTATACATTCACACTGATACACTGTAATCAACTAATGCATTTCTGAATCCGGATCTTAAAAGAAAACTGTGGTAAATCACAACTTTAAGCAATGTTAGATTGTGGACGAAAGGTACTCCGATAAAAGTACGATTTAAAAATAATGATTGCCAGTTGTTGAAACAGAATAAATGAAATTACGCTGGTATAGCCCTGGGCAATAGGCTGCTTCTTACTCACTCAGTTAAGTATATATGTCTCAGGGCAGGGTACGTTCATAAGAAATACAATTAGGGACACCTCTAACTATTAGTGTGTAGTATTCCGTTTCTACATGATGAAGGCAGCTTTTCCATCCTTGTATGGCCTCTCGACACATCGAATAAGTAGAGAGGCTGTCCTAATCTGTGACCGGTAACTTCAGCACAAAACTAACGGACATTTGTTGAAGGACATCATGTAAACACAATCCGTTGCTTTTAAAGTGTTTAATAGCCAACCCGATGTTCGGATGTAGAACGCAGCGTCGGCGGCATCTGAACAAGAGAACAACGAATAATTGCAAGCATAGCGATATCTAGAACATAACAATTTTATATATAACGGCAGAAACGTAAGTTTAATTAGATATTATATATACGATTGCTGTGTTGTAGATATCAAAGACATAGAATTATTCGTTGTCCTCCAGATGCCACTGACGTGTTCTGCAGCTCAAGGTGTTTACAAGATGACTTTTAACAAAATTTACAAGCATACTAGGTTCTGGCGGATATAGTCGGAGCTGGCTCCAGTCGATTGTTCGCCTATCAGAAACGATGGAAGACTATCAGAAGCCACACTCCATTCGATGCAGACATCCGCCACACGACAATAAGTCCAACACATGCACGGACTGTGGCTTGGCGACAGGGAGTATCCATCGCCACATGTTGTTCCCGACGCACTCGCACGCTACCATCAGCGTGTAACAACGCTGACAGCGACAAATTGCCTCGGGCAACCTATTTACAGGCATAGAGCATCCAACAGCTCTGTTCCTGCATCCACACTATTCTCTATGCTGCATAAAACACTTCGAACATCTGCAACGTCAAGATTGAGATAGTGGCTTCAGCAATAACGAGGCAATGATTTTGCATGGAATAGCAGCGTACCAGTTGTTATTTTTCATCACTGAATTGGAGAATGATTCAGCGTGTCCTTCCTATCCGTTATTACAGTCAGTCTACAGAAATTCCTGCTATCAGCACATGGTTGCCCATGTCAGTAGACTCTAAGGTGGCAGTTTTACTCGTTTAATACCTTAGGTGTTGTGACAGGTAGACTGAGTGTCCCTTGCGTCAAACAGCAACCGTGTGACCACGATGATACGTGCGGCTGTCTTGCCCACCCTCTGACCATACGTCACACCGATGGCATTAGCATGTACCACAACAAGCGCTTCGTCTCCAACACAGTGTCTCTAACTCAGTTTCTCGCGACTGTCTAATAAAACGAAACTGTGTATCATTCGGATGAGAGAAAACCTTTCAGAACCTGCGCCATGAAATGAATTCTTGAACATCGATGGTGAATGTGTGTGTTTGTGTGTTTCAGCGGGAGTACAGCCAGGGCATGGAGCCCTGGTACCCTCGCGAGAAGTGGCACCCCTTCGACCCCATGCTGCTGTCCGAAGGCGCGTTCGCCGCTGGAATGATATTCAGGTGAGCCCTGGTCTCACATCTCCCTTCCAGTTGTCTGTTATATGTGAACAAGCGGCTTCGAAACTCCTAGCTCTTTCTTCCCTTGACCGACAAACTGACACCTGCTCTAGCATACATGATCCCATTTTCAAATTTTCTCTGGTGTAAGCATTACACACGTAAAATTTGTAAATTACAAAACTTAAATCAATATGACTGGGCTGTTTCTTTCCCCTCCCCTTCCAAACACTAGCTCAGCTGATTTGTGTCTACAGCTACACTGCAATGATAGAAATTGTTACAACAAATTGCGCTGCACTTGAGGGTGGCATTTGGGTATGAAATGAAAGTAGTCACATTGTCTTAAACTGCGCTTGACTGTGGCGTTTGCATATTCAATAAAAGGAATTACAGTGTCTTAGATTGCAATTAAATGCGGCAATTGCATATTCTATGAAAGGATGTGTAGCAATGACTGCCAGAACTAGGGGATTAGTCACAAACAGTTATTTTTATAAACAAAAGATCCTTTTGGACCGCAGCTCCACAAATGCAATTTACGAATTTCTTTTACTCGTGAAAAGGAAATAATAATTTGCCCATTATAGCAAGATTCTCAGAGTTGTAACCACGATTTTAAATTGTGGTTGCTATGAGACAAACGGAATTGGCAATCGGATTTGGATGAAATATGTGCATTTTATCGGGTGAAATAGGGATGGGAAAAACCGACCGGCTACAACTTAGTTCTGAATAATCGGTATCTTTCGCTATTTATGTAGTCACGCTTATAGCTGTTTTTTCATTGTTTACTGAAAACACCGACGTATCTATTTACTAAAGGAGCAGTGTTAAAATTTTTGGTTTTTAAATAAAACTTTTTTAGAAAACGAGTAATGTTCATTTATAAAATTTCCATTGTTTAGAAAATTTTGTAACAGAAATTGTCCAAAGCAATCAGCACTATTTTAATAACAACGTCTACAGTTAAGAAACAGCAACAAACACACGACATACGAATCGGTACAGCACTGCAGAGACAACAACGTAGGTGTTGCCGTTTGACGGTACATATGTACAGACAGTGTGTAAGACCTGCCCCACTTGGTCTTTATGGTAGTTTCTCACTGTCGATCTAGGACATCAGACATATAGCACAATTGTACCATTCCTAGTTTGGAAGTATTTACGAAGTGCGGTGGTAATGAAGTACAACGCTTCATTGATTTAAAAGATTAAGAATTGGAGGAGTCACAACAAACTTGCGACAACATGTAAGGTAAAAAACATCCACAATTTTCCTTGGAAGAGAAGACACCTTTGATGATATAATTTTGTTGACATACTATAAACTCCCCCCCCCCCCCCCCATGAACCATGGACCTTGCCGTTGGTGGGGAGGCTTGCGTGCCTCAGTGATACAGATGGCCGTACCGCAGGTGCAACCACAAGGGAGGGGTATCTGTTGAGAGGCCAGACAAACGTGTGGTTCCTGAAGAGCGGCAGCAGCCTTTTCAGTAGTTGCAGGGTCAACAGTCTGGATGATTGACTGATCTGGCCTTGTAACACTAACCAAAACGGCCTAGCTGTACTGGTACTGCGAACGGCTGAAAGCAAGGGGAAACTACAGCCGTAATTTTTCCCGAGGGCATGCAGCTTTACTGTATGATTAAATGATGATGGCGTCCTCTTGGGTAAAATATTCTGGAGGTAAATTAGTGCCCCATTCGGACCTCCGGGCGGGACTACTCAAGAGGCGTTCTACGGATCGGAGCTGTGAATGTCAGATCCCTTAATCGGGCAAGTAGGATAAAAAATTTAAAAGGGAAATGGATAGGTTAAAGTTAGATATAGTGGGAATTACTGAAATTCGGTGGCAGGAGGAACAAGACTTTTGGTCAGTTGAATACAGGATTATAAATACAGAATAAAATAGGGTTAATGCAGGAGTAGGTTTAATAACGAATGCAAAAAATAGGAGTGCGGGTAAGCTACTACATACAGCATAGTGAACGCATTATTGTGGCCAAAATAAACACAAACCACACGCCTACTACAGTAGTACAAGTTTATATGCGAACTAGCTCTGCAGATAATGAAGAACGTGATGAAATGTATGATTAGATAAAAGAAATTATTCAGGTAGTGAAGGGAGACGAAAATTTAATAGTCATGGGTGACCAGAATTCGAGAGTAGGAAAAGGGAGAGAAGAAAACATAGTAGGTGAATATGGATTGGGGGTAAGAAATGAAAGAGGAAGCCGCCTGGTAGAGTTTTGCACAGAGCATAACTTAATCATAGCTAACACTTGGTTCAAGAATCATGAAAGAAGTATACCAGGTTTTAAATTTTAAGACATTTCCAGGGGCAGATGTGCACTCTGACCACAATCTATTGGTTATGAACTGTAGATTAAAACTGAAGAAACTGCAAAAAGGTGGGTATTTGAGGAGATGGGACCTGGATAAACTGACTAAACCACAGGTTGTACAGAGTTTCAGGGAGAGCATAAGGGAATGGGGGAAAGAAATACAGTAGAAGAAGAATGGATAGCTTTGAGGGATTAAGTAGTGAAGGTAGCACAGGATCAAGTAGGTAAAAAGACGAGGGCTAGTAGAAATCCTTGGGTAACTGAAGAGATATTGAATTTAATTGATGAAACGAGAAAATATAAAAATGCAGTAAATGAAGCATTCAAAAAGGAATACAAACTTCTCAAAAATAAGATCGGCAGGAAGTGCAAAATGGCTAAGCAGGGATGGCTAGAGGACAAATGTAAGGATATAGAGGCTTATCTCACTAGGGGTTAGATAGATACTGCCTACAGGAAAATTAAAGAGACCTTTGGAGAAAAGAGAACCACTTGTATGAATATCAAGAGCTCAGATGGAAACCCAGTTCTAAGCAAAGAACGGAAAGCAGAAAGGTGGATGGAGTATATAGAGGGTCTATATAAGGGCTCTGTCCTTGAGGACAAAATTATGGAAATTGAAGAGGGTGAAGATGAAGATGAAGAGTGAATAGTTTGACAGAGCACTGAAAGACCTGGTCGAAACAAGGCCCCGGGAGTAGATAACATTCCATTAGAACTACTGACAGCCTTGGGAGAGCCAGCCCTGACAAAATTCTACCATCTGGTGAGCAACATGTATGGGACAGGCGAAATACCCTCAAAATTCAAGAAGAATGTAATAATTCCAATCCCAAAGAAAGGAGGTGTTGACAGGTGTGAAAATTACCGAACTATCAGTTTAATAAGTCACAGCTGCAAAATACTATTGCGAATTCTTTACAGACGAATCGAAAAACTGGTAGAAGTCGACCTCGGGAAAGATTAGTTTGGATTTCGTAGAAATATTGGAATACGGAGGCAATACTGACCTTACGACTTATCTTAGAAGAAAGATTTAGGAAAGGCAAACCTACGTTTCTAGCATTTGTAGACTTAGAGAAAGCTTTTGACAATGTTGACTGGAATACTCTCTTTCAAATTCTGAAGGTGGCAGGGGTCAAATACAGGGAGTGAAAGGCTATTTACAATTTGTACAGAAACCAGATGGCAGTTATAAGAGTCGAGGGGCATGAAAGGGAAGCAGTGGTTGGGAAGGGAGTGAGACAGGGTTTTAGCCTCTCCCCGATGTTATTCAATCTCTATAGTGAGCAATCAGTAAAGAAAACAAAAGAAAAATTCGGAGTAGGTATTAAAATCCATGGAGAAGTAATAAAAACTTTGAGGTTTGCCGATGACATTGTAATTCTGTCAGAAACAGCAAAGGACCTGGAAGAGCAGCTGAACGGAATGGACAGTGTCTTGAAAGGAGGATATAAGATGAACATAAACAAAAGCATAACGAGGATAATGGAATGTAGTCGAATTAAATCGGGTGATGCTGAGGGTATTAGATTAGGAAATGAGACAATTAAAGTAGTAAAAGAGTTTTGCTATTTCGGAAGCAAAATAACTGATGATGGTCGAAGTAGAGAGGATATAAAATGTAGAATGGGAATGGCAAGGAAAGCGTTTCTGAAGAAGAGAAATTTGTTAACATCGAGTATAGATTTAAGCGTCAGGAAGTCGTTTCTGCAGTACTTGTATGGAGTGTAGCCATGTATGGAAGTGAAACATGGACGACAAATATTTTGGACAAAAAGAGAATAGAAGCTTTCGAAATGTGGTGCTACAGAAGAATGCTGAAGATTAGATGGGCAGATCACATAACGAATGAGGAGGTATTGAATGGAATTGGGGAGAAGAGGAGCTTGTGGTACAACTTGACAAGAAGAAGGAACGGGTTGGTAGGACATGTTCTGAGGCATCAAGGGATAACAAATTTAGCATTGGAGGGCAGCGTGGAGGGTAAAAATCGTAGAGGGAGACCAACAGACCAATACACTAAGCAGATTCAGGAGGATGTAGGTTGCAGTACGTAGCTGGAGATGAAGAAGCTTGCACAGGATAGAGTAGCTTGGAGAGCTGCATCAAACCAGTGTGACGACTGAAGACTACAACAATAACAACAACTATAAACTTGAGATAATAACTGGATACTTAATTTTGTGGTTGCTTAAAGACGAAAAACTGGTACAATCTAAAAATGAGGATGTAGGGAAGTCATGAACTTGTGAGCGTACGCCCTCGCTGAAGCACCGCCAGTCTCCTTGATATCCAGACTCTTTGCTGGAGACAATGAGACTGATTGCAACCACAATCTCGTCTTAATATCGATCGAGGTCTCCTACTCCTTCACTGTCATTAGAATTTTTCAATCTTTTTTCGAAGTCTATGTTTATTGCTGGAAATAGCAGCAATAAAACAAACCGAAAAACTATTTCAGAAGCCTGTTATTTTGAACGGTTGTAGCATTCATGTTAAACTGTGTGACGTAACGGGCGAGTTGTGGCGTCCTGAAAATATTCTAAGTTTGGAGTTGGCGGGGCCGCACGGGCCGCACGGCAAGCAGGGGCTCGTCAGCGACCCAGTGATGCCGTACTTTAGCCGGAGCAAGAGGGGCAGCCTGCGGCCATGGCCAACCGCATGGCTGGGAATTCCATGTTGACGCTGTGTCAAGGACTGTGTTTTGTGGAGATTTGTATACCGGGAGTGCCAAAGATGCCGGACTTAGTGAATCCATTTCATGTAGAAATTAATAATAGCCAGAGGAATCATGATACCTTAAAGAGAAACATGTACATTACCATTATTTGCACGATGATTCTGATGGTGTGATTAGTATTTGACGGTAAATTGTACAAGTAACACCCAGCTACGAATTTCCAAAATCTAAACGGTTCATCCGCTTTTGTCGAATGACGTGTCTTTAGAAAGTTATTAGTGTAAACCTAAATTGGTATGAATTACAGGCATATAACTTGAATAGTACATGAGTTATTGGAGATCAAAGTGGCCGATTACTATTGATCGCGTCAGGCCGTAAGTACTCCACAGTTACACGAAAAAACGGTAGCAGCATGCTTATAAATATATATTTATTCGTCTATGATTTGTTTATATCCGATATACACTATACATGAAGAAATTGTGTTTTAGGAAGCACAGAGACATTAGGCTTCTGGCCTACTTTTGCTTCTATTCCTTTGATATATGTTTACTTAATTTGTTTATATATTTAATAATGTGTGTTAGAGCGTGTTTATGGACCAACCATAGGAATATTTATTTAATTTCATGTTATTTAAATGTAAATCCACTATTTTGTATGTATTTCAATATGTTTGTGAGTGTGCGTTGGCTTGGAGACATGGCAGGAGCGCTGTAGCCAATCACACCGCTCGTTACTGCGGTAGGCGACTGCCGAAGTCAATGGAGAGACTGTATGGAAGTGGGAGAGCAGCATTGGGTGCCACAGGACACGGGGGAGAGCTGGACAGGAAGGCGCGACGGACGGCCGCAGGAAAGACCTGGAGGGTGTTGAGTTTTGCGCGTGGTCGCGGCAGATAGAAATATTTCGTACTGCCGATGTGGTATCGATAGCTACGATGCCACGGCGTAGGTACAAGTTGTTAGGTTGGCACTACGACATCGACACCGACGACAGCGCCCTCTAGCCGGCACTGTGCAGCTCTAGAAGCGCCGCTCCACATTCAGCCGATTTGATTCCGAGTAGACTACCAAGCAACATTGTTTCTATTTCTTAGTGGGCGAGCTACTACACATTTTGCGTGTGTAACTTCTGTGAGCTTTGAGACATCTGGCTTCGCACCTACGTGCTCCTCAGTGAAAAGTTACGTGTGTCATTGACTAATATTCTCTGTTAAATGTACTTTCACGTAAAAAACTGTACCGAGAGTTTTACCTCACCTGCTCCTTCTAACTTCCTACATTCGGCCTACCCTTCAGTTTACAGTAGCAGACCCACGCGCCGCCTACCAGGCGGGATACAAAAGCCGACATGTGCACTTGTGAGATTTCCGTGGCTTCTGCAGTGAAGACGTAGTATGCATTTAGAAGTGAATATCTTGCGAGCTATGTTGTTGTTCATAACTAATTACGTGAAGGAGGAATCTATTGTTTCCCTGTTATTCAACTTATATTTTATTTAATTGCTGGACCATCGACACCAATAAGTGTTTTACAGTAATAATTGGCATTCTTAAAGGTACTTCTGCTATCGTACTCATCATTTCAAGTCGTTAAAATAGTACCTGCAGATTTTATTTAATTGCAATCTTTCTTATAAATTTCTGTGTTACATTCAAAATTCACAATTGCCGAGTGATAGGGACCTTCGACCATTCGATTCATGTGAGTATTATATTGTATACTGTAGACTCAACAGTGTTTGGCTAATGCGGCAACTACGTATCCCAGCCCCTAGACAACGAAACCAGCCAAAACTTTAAATATTTCAACTCTTAGTCTGAGGGCCCGCCACTGGAGACGAAGAAAACTGTTATAACCGGCTACCGGTTGTTTCACCTACAAACGCCTTCCCTAGGGCGAAGGAAGGAAGAAGTAAAGAGGATAGGGTTTAACATCCAGCCGACATTGAGGCCAGTAGAGACGGAGCACAAGCTCGGATTTTGTCACGGATGTGGAACCATACCGACCGATCCCTTTGAAATAAAGCATCCCAGTATTTACTTGGAGCGGTTTAGGAAAACCACTCCTCCGGAGTGGGAGTCCAGTGCGGTAACCACTGCGCCACCTCGCTCGGCCCCTGAGGCGATACCGGGCTGTTGTTGACTCAGCACGCTGCTGTCAACCGGCCGTCGGTCGCGGCGGTGGCCGAGCAGTCGGCGTGGCAGCACGCATCTCTCAGTAGTGGCCGGAACTGGGTGGCTGAGCGCTGGCGGCAGTGACACTCACAACCCATGTCTCATCTCCCGACTCTCTCCAGGAGGTGTCCTCTTTGCCGTCTCCATGACGTGTGTTCTCCTTACTGCCTCAACGACGCGTCCTCCGGGACGATATTTTCACGTTCTCCAGAGTTCTTTCTCTGACCGTCACCATACACCCGATGGCTAGCTTATGTTCTTCTTCTGTCCAGTCAAATTTATGTTCAACATCCTGCTGATATATTTTTCACCTCCCACATATCTCGCACCAAGGAAGGAAGAGTATATGCACGTTTACTGCAGCTGCAATTCCTTCACTGCACAAACTCCATGTAGCCAGTTCAGAATAGAAGTTCTGTCTCCTGTCAACTCCTCTGTTAAGTTCCCATCTACCTTCTAACGTTTCATTTCACTCTGTATTGGCAATGTAGTGGTTATTGTTCCCGTAAATATCTGATCAAGAGGGCACACAGATGTTAAAAAGAGTATTTCTAACAAGCGTCCCTTCACCTGGCAAAATGTATGTCGTCCGTTTCAGACTGGTATCCCGCGTCCTGTGGAGGCGTCCAGTTGTCACATCCAGCCCAGCATCTGATATCGTCTCCTTGTCTGCAGTCACACAACGTGCGTCAACGGCTCTCCTTATCTTCTCAACAGCAGAGACCGCCCACCAGGTGGCAAGAATTTTTATTCCCCTGGTGTACAATATCCACATCTACATCTACATACATACTCCACAATCCACCATACGGTGCGTGGCGGAGGGTACCTCGTACCACAACTAGCATCTTCTCTCTCTGTTCCACTCCCAAACAGAACGAGGGAAAAATGACTGCCTATATGCCTCTGCACGAGCCCTAATCTCTCTTATTGTATGTGGTCTAAGTTGGCGGCAGTACAATTGTACTGCAGTCAGCCTCAAGTGCTGGTTCTCTAAATTTCCTTAGTAGCGATTCACGAAAAGAACGCCTCCTTTCCTCCAGAGACTCCCACCCGAGTTCCTGAAGCATTTCCGTAACACTCGCGTGAAGATCAAACCTACCAGTAACAAATCTAGCAGCCCGCCTCTGAATTGCTTCTATGTCCTCCCTCAAGCCGACCTGATAGAGATCCCAAACGCTCGAGTAGTACTCAAGAATAGGTCGTATTAGTGTTTTATAAGCGGTCTCCTTTACAGATGAACCACATCTTCCCAAAATTGTATCAATGAACCGAAGACGACTATCCGCCTACCCCACAACTGCCATTACATGCTTGTCCCACTTCATATCGCTCTGCAATGTTACGCCCAAATATTTAATCGACGTGACTGTGTCAAGCGCTACACTACTAATGGAGTATTCAAACATTACGGGATTCTTTTTCCTATTCATCTGCATTAATTTACATTTATTTATATTTAGAGTTAGCTGCCATTCTTTACACCAATCACAAATCCTGTCCAAGTCATCTTGTATCCTCCTGCAGTCACTCAACGACGACACCCTCCTGTACACCATAGCTCTAATATAGAAAAAAACATTTTTAATCCTTTCGATGAATAGACCCTTGAAATCCACAAAACAACACGAAATGCAACAATTAAGTGTACACTAAAAGCAACCTGACCAGTTGCCGCATACGGCATAATGAGATGGATGCCATGCACATTGGACAACTGGCTATGCACTGTGGGTGGCGTTCCAACAGGACAACACAGGAGGGTAAGCAACGGCTCGAAGTAACGCTTCCCAATGATAGACAAGCTCCTCTAAAGGCCAGCAGTGTTTCTTCGTGGCGCTAATAGGCCTTCAGTCCAAAGATCAGAGCGAACCACACATATTCACTTTGAGTTAACCCTTCAGCTCTACCTAAGTACAATGAAGTCTTTACATAAGTATATTTCTGTTTATTAAAATTGTTGTTTGTTGTTTGCAAGCAATTAATTCCTTCTATGCCCTTACATATTACTTTATTTTAATTGATATCACTGTGAACACATCTCATAGCTGTATATGTTATGTAACAGTGAACTGATAAAGTCCTTTCTCATACTCATTCACACTAACAAAACACTTTTGCACCGCCCGGGACAACTGTGCCAACTAAATCAGGTGTTTCCCTCGTTTGTCACCGTATATTACTCCACAGTCCACACAATATCGAAAATATGGAATGATCTTTCGTCAATCTGGAAGGTTTTTCAACTTATGGACATGAGTGCAATTAACGTATTTTATGTTTACAAAAGGAAAAATTAGTATTACAGTTTAATGTCTCATGTCGGTTGAAAACTATTTCAGTTGGAGACGATGGGGTGTTAAGTAGACAGTGTTCCTAAAGCATTTTAGGCATACCACGGAAAAACTACATCATGATGGTGCGATTAAGTTTTGAATCCCTTGTTTCCCTATGATAATCGCGACACTGATTGTCTACGTTTCAACGACAGGAGAAACCTAAACCTAAATTTTATTCGTTCAAACAGACTAGTAGGATTTGTACAAGTTGATGTGACGAGACAATGTGTCAAATGCAGCTCAAGGAAATTAAAACGAGCAGGATACATTAAATATTTCATCGAACCATAGTAAACACAGTCATTCCGATAATATACACTATGTGATCGAATGTATACGGACACCCCTAAAAACATATGTTTTCCATATTAGGTGCATTGTGCTGTCACCTACTCCCAATACTCCATATCAGCGACCTTAGGAGTCATTAGACATCGTGAGAGAGCAGAATGGGGCGTTCCACGGAACTCACGGATTTCGAACGTAGTCAGGTGATTGGGTGTCACTTGTGTCATACGTCTGCATGGGAGATTTCCACACTTCTAAGCATCCCTAGGTCCACTGTGTCCGATGTGATAGTGAAGTGGAAACGTGAAGGGACACGTTCAGCACAAAACCGTACAGGCCGACTTCGCCTGTTGACTGTCAGAGACCTCCGACAGTTGAAGAGGTTCGTAATGTACAATAGGCAGATATCTATCCAGACCATCACACAGAAATTCCACACTGCATTGGGATCCACTGCAAGAACTGTGACAGTTAGGCGGGAGGTAAGGAAACTAGGATTTCAGGGTCGAGCGGCTGCTCATAAGCCACACATCAGGAGAGTAAATGCCAAACAACAACTCGCTTGGTGTAACGACCGTAAACATTGTACGATTGAACATTGGAGAAACGTTGTGTGGAGTGATGAATCACGGTACACAATGTGGCGATGCGTTAGCAGGGTGTCGGTATGGCGAATGCCCGGTGAACGTGATCTGCCAGCATGTGTAGTGCCAACAATAAAATTCGGAGACGGTGGTGTAATGGTGTGGTCGTGTTCTTCATAGAGGAGGCTTGCACCCCTTGTTGTTTTACGTGGCACTATCACAGCACAGGCCTACATTGATGTTTTAAGCACTTTCTTGCTTCCCACTGTTGAAGAACAATTCGGAGATGGCGATTGCGCCTTTCGACACGATGGAGTTCCTTTTCATAATGCACGGCCTGTGGCGGAGTGGTTACCCGGCAATAACATCCCTGTAATGGACTGGCCTGCACAGAGTACTGACGTGAATCTTATAGATGTTTTGGAACGTCGACATCGTGCCACAACTCACCGACCGACATCGATATCTCTCCTCAGTGCAGCACTCCGTGAAGAATGGGCTGCCATTCCCCAAGAAACCTTCCCGCACCTGATTGAACGTTTGCCTACGAGAGTGGAAGCTGTCATAAAGGCTAAGGGTGAGCCAACACCATACTGAATTACAGCATCACCTATGGAGGACGCCACGAACTTGTAAGTCATTTTCAGCCAGGTGTCCGGTTACTTTTGATCACATAGTGCACTAGGTATATTACGAACATAACTGCGTACTTTTCAACACTGACTGGAATAATCATTGGTAAAGACCACCTGATAAGAAGCGAAATGACTCATAAAACCTTTCCTTGACTAGCACTATTTTCGCAAGTGTAAGAGTAGTTTATATTGAACTCTTGGGGCTCCACATTTGGTGCCAAATTTATAGTGTAACCATTGTTAGCCACACGCTGGGAGAAATCATGTAGTAGCCTTATTTTTTATTAACTGTCTGTAATGATTGCTGAACGTCAGATCACTGAAGGTTGTTCACAGGCGCAGGACCAAATTGTATGAAAGAAAAGCTACGTACAATAAAACAAATAAATTCTTTATTAATTTGTATTTATAGACATAAAATCATTGACTGGTAAATCACAGAGCGATTCACTTGGAAAAAAGATAATTTATACGTCTATTATTCCATAAAATCTTCTGAATGCAACTCTGTGTGGTGATATACAGGATACAGTGTAATGGATAGTTGTTTCTTCTGATGCAGCCAGGCAGCTGTTTTGCAACATCGCGTCAATTTGCCAGCAAATAACGCCAGGTAGCCATCATTAGACGAAGAGAAACGCAGATATCTCGGAGAATTAGATGACGACAGATCGGTGATGAGAGACATCGGTCAGACATACGGTTTATCTCTCTCTGCGATCTTTTTTAACTGTCCAGTCTCCTCTGTTCCATACCTTCTGCAACATCGACTTTAGTCAGTTTTGTGCCGTAATAAAGAAGTAATCTGTTTCTTCACCAATGGCCGATGATGTTACGGACCATTGAGATTTCTTTCCTCTTCCCTGTTTGCTGGTACTTCTCTAACACACTTACTGGTCGACAGATCGACCTATGCCACTCGGGCAACACGGCATGGAGAATACCCTAGATGTAACAGTAGGCTCAAATTTAAATTTTCACCAGGCAGTTATCAGCACCTCGTACTGTCTAGTGTCCTAATACGTGCTCACACTACAAATAATTGTGGAGGGTGAGAAATGCGGCCAGTCACAGCACTTTTTGCTACAGCAAGTTGTGGGATTGAGCAGGTATCGATGGAGGAATATTGATCACGCCGGCAGATGACGAACTAATGGCTGCCTTGCCGAAGGATTTATGGCTATCTTGTGTAACTCAGTCTTCGCAAGTTGCTATTCATACCAATAAAAGAACAAAACCAATATTAGTAGGCAATATTAGCATCTTCACACAGTTTTCTTACAAAGCGCGATCATCGACAGAAAATTCTGTTTATCCTCTCCTGTGTAATGTTCAGAGATATTAAAAAGTACTTGAAGACAGTGAGTAAAGCTTTGAGAGATTAAAAGAGCACTTGAAGACTCTGAGTACCTTCTTTGACTGAACAAAACCAGTTGATTCTAGGCACCACACTGCACTGCAGCAGCAGGCGTAGATGAAACGCTAATGCTGCTTTCTTTCTGTGAGCTATATTTGAGAACTCGTTCAGTTACCAGGTGTCTTAGACCTAGTACCCTCCCAGGATCCTAAAAAACTAAATGGAACCATATAAAATCTTAGAAAATGTTTCAAGTATCATGTACGCCATGGTATAAAAAATCTTTAGATGGCCTGGTTTTTATTGGTATCCAGTAGTAATTTACTTTAAAAAATCACGCACACTGCAGATATTTACTGCTGCTTCCAGAACTCGTAACCTGCTCCGTTAAGTGGGATGCCAGATGTTTTTTTCTCATAATGAAGAACTCTCGCAATATGAAAGCGAATGTAGCGGTAAGGTTGCCATCTTTATAATCTTCTGTTTCCCATCTCTAGCGCACTGTGGCTACGAAGCAGAGTCCGCGATTCGCTACAGCATTACTGGAAGCTTACTTCATTGGGTGTGTTACTATCTAACAGAATCAATACAAACGAATCGATATCAACTAATACCGCACAATCATTTTACGTTTCAAGTATTTCTCCCACACTGCCCACAAATGTACTGCTCTGAACAATTGCTCTTTTTGGGACTGTCATGTGCTGCAGCCCCACCAGAAAAATTTCAGAATTAATTGGGGCGCTGTTGCCTGCCTGTTGCAGTTTCCTGAAGTTGGTGCACATCTTCAGCGTCAACCCGCACCTGGGGCCGTTGCAGATCTCCTTGGGCCGCATGATCATAGACATCATCAAGTTCTTCTTCATCTACACGCTGGTGCTGTTCGCCTTTGGGTGTGGTAAGGTTCCTCCCCACTGCCTTTAGTGTAGTCGCTCCATATCTCTGCTCTACAGTTGCACTGTGTGTATGTACATTTGGAATCAAAAATTCATTGACAAGCTACCGTAATGCGTACATATACGATTTTTCAAGGAGTTTACTTATATATGTCTGTCTTACATTCGATGCGTGTGTGAAGAGGAAACACTAGAACCACTAAAGTTCACTTACAAATTTCCCCAACCCAGTTCAATTATTTAACAAAGTTTTGGCATTTGACGATAGTAAGACGAATGTATCCATGCTAAGGACTCATGAAACACAGTTTACTACTCCTGCTTAGAACGTTATCTTACACATAATTTTAAGAAGGTGGGACTGACAGCTTCTAAATATTTTTTAAAAATCATGATTTGCACAATATGTTACTACGCATTTACTAGTTTCATTGATAAATTACCTTGTTATGGTACGCTATTTACAATGGTCTAGTTGGTATACTTCTGGTTTACGTTAAGAAAAATAAAAGCCGGTAATATATCACGATTTCCTTGTATTTTTGAGCGAATCGCCACTCCAAGTATTGCTACAAAGAAGATTCCTAACCTTCGTGTTCAGTTCTTCCTGTTGACCCTGATTAGCGGTGTAGCGATGTGTCATTACACGACCCACGACATGCGGAAGTCTTTAGTTCATTCTTTCAGTGCCTTTCCATCCCCAATGAATCCCATCCCTTTGAAACACAAATGCAATTGGTCTTTATTTTTCTAAATTATCAACACCACCATGCATAATCTCTTAAACTCTACAATAATTTTCATTTTATGTTAGTTTCATTATTTATATTGATAATGTTCTCAATTTCTTTCAAAGCATCAAAAAAATTCTTTGTTTCCACATTTTCGAAATCTGAGAATATCAAGTTTCTGTCAGTTGCTCTCACCCTTTAAATAACTACAGCTTTGCACATAAAGTAAACATATTTTCATATAAAGAAAACATCCACTTAATAGTACTATTCGTATCTAAACAATCGTTTCAACAGTACATAACAGTAACAGTTCAACTGGTCTTAATTCAATGACAGACACAGTATGGTCAGTCCTTTTCATCTAATCATTAGTCGTTACATCTACCCAGAGTAGTCCTTTTGTTGAAGCAATAACCACCCGTACACTTCTCTTCAGATTTCCAACCACTTAATTCTACTAACTAAAGCTAATCATTCACTAAATATATTTATCTAACAGTTCTATTAGATAATGCTTAAAATATAAACTTAACTCTTACAGTACTTCTAACCCAAGACCAATTTTTACAACAATTATATCTTGAACTCTTTCCTCACATTGATACATTGTCAATGACTCACAACGGTACAAAGCAATGGGAAAGATTAAAGTTTCAGCCATTTATATTTTGGCTGGTAATGACAGCTTCTTTCCTTTAACAACCTGTTTAATTTAATTTTAGCGTCTTCTCCAACTTGTACACTTTTTCTCATTTCCTCAGTGCAGGAACTGCTTTTAATTACTATAGATTCTAAAAATGTGTATTTGGCAACTTCCTGAATAATTTCTCAGTCTACCACATAAGTATTCATTCCCTCTATCATCTGCTTCAGAGCCAGACAGAAGCTACTCATCCCCAATCTTTTTAACTTTTACTCCCAGCAACAGCTTTACTAATATGAAGCTGACTAATATGAAGCTGACGTTCTTTCGACTAATTTGCGGAAATTTCACTGAGAAACCCTTAGGCATCCTCCATACCGTTCTGATCCCTCCCCACGCGATTTCCAAATTTTTGATGCCCCGAGGGAAGATATTCGAGGCCACAGATTTTCTTTGGATGAGGAGGTGAATGTCGCGTTAGAATCATTGTTCTGTTGGCAACCACAAACATTTTTCCATGAAGACATTGACCGTCTTGTCTCACAGTGGAATAAGTATATTTACATTTATGGCGATTACTTTTGAAATAATAAATAGTTTACTTACTTTTTTCCCTCTTAATCGCTTTCATTGAACTGCCTATTATAGTGTTCTCACATCCAATAGACTATTCACCCTTTCCTTCCGATTTTCCCTTCTAGGTATGTACGGTTTCAATTCTACTATGTTCTTTACAACTTTCCCTTGATGTGGATAAACCTGATGATATGTCTTAGGATGAGAAACATCATCTACCTGGTACGATCCTTGGTAAATGACGAAGAATTCTGATACATCTGCATCAATTTTCTTAAACTTCTTATGGGTTCTGACCAGAACGAAATCTCCAATTTCATATTTCGTTCCCTTTATTTTTGATCGTATCTCTGTTGCCTCCTCGTTATCTTCTTGTCTGTGTTACTTTTCATTAGCTTCTTCTCACCTTCTCAGCTCATTTCTTTACACAGTAGGTAATCCATATTTTATTCAATTAGAGTTGGATCCCTATCATCCATCATTACATCTCTAGGTGTAAAATTTTTACTCTCATAAACTATTTTATTTAGTTCTCTTTCACTATCCAATATAACATCCCTCCAGGTACATGGTCTTTTGCTGCAACATGTCCTGCACAATTTACCTATCTCCCTCATACCTCTTTTAGCAAGATTAGTTGCTAGATGGTAAGGTGAAATACTACCATTTTTACATCACTGTGTGCCATCTCTTCCTTCCATATCTTTGACGTAAATTGGATCTCATTGACTGCTACCATCCATTCTGGTTTGCCATATTTTAGAAATGAATTCGTCTTCTTCAGTCTGAGAACGAGTGCAGTTCTTACTTTCTTTAGAAAATACAACTTTATAAATTTCGAAAACACATCATGAACTACTGAAATGTGACAAAATACACTTCTTCATTTGAGCAAGGTACAATATAAATACACTACAACTACGTCCAATACATACTCTGAGTGAATACTCCAGTTATTCATAACCTTCACCTGCTGACACCGGTAACACGATATAATCTGGTCCCTACCTATTTTAATCGTATTTCTGAAATGGACAATTTTTTCCATTACAATTTCTTAGGACCCACATGATAACACTAACACTATTTTCTCTATACACGTCTTTGGCCGGTGGATCAACTATTGCTCTGAATTTTTTCTTTTCTTCAAAACAATACTTCATTGTAAAGTTTGTAGCAATTCTGTAATTCGACTTACCTCTTTTACAAGTATTACTTATTGTTACGTTCAAAGTTTAGACTTACTTGTGGTTTCTCTTCATGTTCTTGAAATTTCTTTTCAGTTGTGCAGTCACAGGGACATTTCTCATTTCTCACATTAAACATTTTTATATACCCACCTTCTCTTCCACAATCTTTATCATCTTTAATAGTAAATGATAATGTTGACAAAGCATCTGTTTTTGTTTTGGTTACCATTTATACACACAACCCACATCTAAGTTGTTGAAAGAGCAGTGTCCATCTATTCAGATGTCTGTGCACCAGTATATAGTCCTTCAAGAAAGTTTATGTCTTTTAATCAATGAACTACAGAGTCTAATTCCCCACAGATAATAATAGAGCTTCTAGAATTCCCGTACTATCGTTAAAGCTTCCCTTTCAGTTGTATTATAGTTCCTTCATTTTTTGATATAAGATGGTTGGTTGGTTTATTTGGGGAAAGGGGATCCAACAGCATCGTCATCGGTACCATCAGATTAGGGAAGGATGGGGAGAGAAGTCGGCTGTGCCCTTTCAAAGGAATCATCCTAGCATTTACCTGAAGCGATTTAGGGATATCACAGAAAACCTAAATCAGGATGGTTTGAACCATCGTTCTCCCAAAGGCGAGCCCAGTGTGCTAATCACTGTGCCACCTCGCTCGGTGATGAAATATAAGTCTCAAACACTAGAGTCTTATGTTCTTCCATCTTTCAATTATTTGTGAATAGGGAGAGTTCTGCTCAAATTTCAACTCTGCTATAGTCACTTCTGAGACAGAAAGTTTGTGTAAAGTCTATGTGGCACAGTCTGTTATCCTTGGCCAATTCATCCTTCAAATCATCAAAGGGTTTTTAGCTCTGCTCGCTCAATACAAATGTTAAACCTTAAAAGATTCGTTAAATCTGGTTTTTTAAAAGCTTGAGTGTGTAAGTATTTTCAGTAGAATCTACATATTCCTAAAAGAAATTTCAATTGCTTATTGTTCCAGGTGGGGGACACTCTTTAATAGCTTTACTTTTATCAGGGTATTTTTTAATTTTTTTCTGTGATACAGTGTCACCAAGAAATGTCACTCTCTTTCTCATAAATTCTAATGTCAAACGATTTAAAGTCATGATCCGTTTTTGCAAAGCTGTAATGCTTCTTTCAACTAGGAACAATGTTCCTCCCAAATTCATTTAGTTATTAATATTCCGTGGTCAAATCTCTATACCGAGCCCTTAGGAGCACAGACATTAATATATTCAATCCACAAGTAGATTTTTAAATTGGTGACATTTGCCACCAAATAGGAATGCTGTGTACTTCCTATCTTCTTTCACCAGTGGTTCTTGCTAGCAGCAGACGTCACATCTAAAGTAGTCAGGAATTTACCTGGAACTTTCTTATACTTTTGTCAATGTTTCCTGGTCGATCAGTTTATTTTGTACAATAGTATTCAGCCTCATATAATCAAAAACTAATCGCACATTCCCACCACTTTTTCCTACAACCATCAGGGGAGTTTTACATTTGCTGAGACTTTGTTCAATTACTCACCACTTCATCATCTCCTCCGGTTCTTTAGCTAATGCTTTCTTTTTCACCACTTGCACAGGATAAGGCTCAAAAAAATCGGCTCATTTTGTATGATCGTCAAAGGACATTTGTAATCAAACACTTGACAAGATCTGTCTAAGCATACCTTCATTTTTCTCCTTATTAGTTCTTCCAATTCTGCTCTTTGTTCTTGTGATACTTCTGTAATTTGTTACATCCTCTCTTTTTCTTTGGCTGTGGTCTTATTTTCATCACTTTCTTCCATGTTTTTCAAATCATCCCTTTCTTCAGTTTAGTAACCCATGTGCATAGAGCTGATTTCATTTTTTCCCAAAACCAGTTCATTAGCTGTAATTATCTTTACAAAATCTATTTTATACACTTCTACTTTTCTTTTCACCTTTAAACAGTTATTTTCTCGGTATAATCCACGTTTATTCCTCATCAAAAAATTCATACATAGTATTATATTCACAGTCAGTCAAGCTATACAAGAAATCTATGCTCAAATTCTAATTCTCCTACTTGAAATTAGAAGAAAATTTCTTTCCTGATGAGATTATACAATTTTCTGAAACAGCTCTAATCTGACTACCACTATCCTGTAGATCATTCTCCTTCTTCTGAAAAATCGTATTTTCTAAAATATTTACCTCTTCTTCTGACAGCTATTTATTCATTTTTTTATTTTTGTTTCATTTATTCCTTTTCCTTCTAACAAACTTCTAATTGTCTCTAAATTTGGATTAACCCATTAACCTCTTTAGGTAATTGTCCTTCATTTTCCACTGTGTATCTCTTGTGATTGCTTCTTTGTCTGTTTTCGTTGACATGTATATTCCCTTCTCTGCTTACTCCTGTCTTTCCGTTAATTTCTCTGGAAACTTTTAAAAATGGTAGTTTTATTCTGCTGAATATATTTTGGTCACTTTCGTACTCCTGCTTCAGCTGAGCTCTTTCTACTGCGGTCTTTCGTTTCTGTATATTCCTTCTTCTCTATTAAATCCACAACTTCCTCTCTCATACCACCTTTCCACCTCTATTATCCTTCTCAAAAACCGATACAAATCGGATCCCCTTACACTCTCATGTTTCCTGATTTCAGATGGAAGTTTTCCATATAGGTGATGGGTTAGATCTTCTTCTTTTATCAGCTGATCTAAATGTTCCAACAGTTAACATAATCTTTCACGACATCCTTTCATACTATTTCTAACATCCCTTCTATATTTAGGGTATTTCCTAAATTTTCGTCTGTTTTTCTTCTTCTGGGACCAGTATTTACTCCCAAAATGTCTCGTAAATTCTTCGAAAGTTTCACATTCTTTTAACGGTTTGATAGCCCATCCGCTTGCATCTCCCACAAACCTTTGTTTTACTGTTCTTCTTATTCTCCAAACAATCTTCAGGCATATATCTACTACAATCCTCCATAAACACGACTGGGAGTGCTGTTCCCTTTTGGTCAATCTTTTGGTCCATGACTGCCATGTTATTGCATCCACCTATACAACTGACTAACACATTACTTATAAATACATTCCTTTCTAATTTATTCATTTTTCTCTCGCTAATTTTATTTCACTTTGAGTTTCCTCCTTTCCTGAATTGCAGACACTTGCTTCATTTGCTACTCCTTCCCCAGTTCTTCGAAACCTTTCTTAACCTGTTTCTTAAGACTGTGTGTCTGCTGTCTGTGTGCAGATTCACACTCCTCATTATCAGTTTTATCGTTCTTAACCTGTTTGACTTGAATATCGTCAACACCAAATTTAGGTCCTTGGACAGGCTGTTTTACAACTTCTGTTTTCCCATGTGTTGCTGCCTGATTGGGTCTCCCATTGTGCCATTTATTTCCGTCTTTATTTCCCATATAAAAGCGTTTAAAGATTTCTACTGAGCATCAAGTTTTGAATTTAGTCTTCCAATATCTCTCTTCAGAGTAATGAGTATGATGGGCAAACATCTATTAGGCGCACTACGAATGTAGTGTTGTGGACATGTTGGGAATGTGGATCTCACGGGGAGCGTGCAAGGGATAAGTCCCTGCAGACGCACTATCCTCTGCGCCCGCGGTGGCTCAGATGGATAGAGCGTCTGCAATGTAAGCAGGAGATCCCGGGTTCGAGTCCCGGTCGGGGCACACATTTTCAACATGTCCCCAATGAAGTGTATCAACGCCTGATTGCAGCTAGGGTGTCTATTTAATTATCATTTCATCTCTTCAGAGACTCAAATTATACTGCTGACTTCACTTCTGACTTTGTATACTAATTGTTAGACTTTATTTCTGACTTCAAACACTCCGTAATGGTACACACAGCAATTATTGCTTCTGTAGATGACTCTGACATATTACTCATTTTTAGTTGTTGACCTTGTAGCTCTTCCAGACATACTTATTGTGAGTCTTCACTCTCCTATAACCCTAGGGGTTCCTTCTGTATTTTCGATTTTTCCTTTTTGTCAAATTCCCCTTCATCTTCTTGCTTAACAACATTTATGTGACTCATACTGAGTGCTCACTACAAGCGTCTGCTAATGGTTCAGAAATATCTACCTATTCCATCTATTCTCTTTTTTCATATCCCGCCACTTGCTCCTTTAAATATCGACACTGAATACCTGTTTCCTTAACATTTTAAACATAAAACAATTGGTTCTTCCTGTAGGTCCCAATTACTGCTGTAGCAACTCCTCACTTACGCCACCAACTACACGCTGCAAATGACCAGTGGTCGCTCGCTAGCCTTTCGCTTCACAGTGTGGTGGATTCTTTCCTTCAGAATAACAATCCGCTCCAACTGCCCATCTGCCTTTCAGGTCAGGCTATCCCCTGGAGGTCACTCGTGTTTCCTTCACACTAAGCACAGCTTGAGAAGATTTTGTTCTGCTCCTAATTCTGAAATTTACTGTTTTTACTAAAGTCAAGTAACATATAACAATAGCTTTTCACACCGACACTCTGCATGCAGAATTTAAAATCCTTAACAGCGTATTTATATTATTTGGACTGCAACTGACACCAAAAAGCGAACTGACGTTGCAGAAAACGTCAGACCCTTTCAAACCACATACATTACAGAAAACATGCTTCCTAGACTCTACTACAAGCGCCCAGAGCAAAATTATTACAAGAATATGCAATAAATGTTTTTTCTTTTTGTTTTGAATTTACGATGTGTTTCCAGTTATTTTCTTGAACATTTGTGTGAAGATAAGTCTACCGTTGAACAATTTGAACATCAAAGCAGATACCGTCTTGAATAACAGCTTAATTGGTTGACAAAAGCTGGTGACTGCACTTTCATAAGATGGCCACCGATTTCGTATTACACAGGTTTCTTACTAGTTGCTGATTTCTTGACTTTTAGCACTGGGAGAACTTCTTCCTATGTGCTTCCCTGTCGAGGTATTCTGTGGAATTGAGTGAGGTAATGCAAAGTGTCATTAGTTAGTTTTAGCCGAATGGCTATGTATTCTCCCATAAAGTCACATAGATACTGCCCAGACGAATTACAAGCTCTGGGCGTTTTGCAAGCTACATGAGGTCTGACTGTCCATCGAAAGGATTCAAAAACTTCAGTTTCTCGTTCAGTTAACATTACCTCTATGCTGTCAGCTGCTTCTCGAGAATCTGTTCTTTAGAACTTTGACATCATCACTAATCCCTAGCTACTTAACGGAGTCCCAGCATCTCAGTTTCTGTCATGTAACGAATCGCTGCTGTATTTAGCGTTACCTATGCTCGTGAAAGTTAATGATGTGTAACTAACGCCATAGAGATGCAATCGTTGTTTTGTAAGCACTCTAGCATATTACGGAAGTCGTACTTACCGTGACTTCCTTACTTTGCAATACCACATTAGTTGTACTGTCATGATAACCAATGCTTTTGTAGCACGCACATAGGTAAAATTTTACGTCACTATTACTGGTAGCTTTTGAGCAGCGCAGTTTTCCTCCAGGCTTATGTTAGCAACTCATGGCGTCCCATCGGTGTCTCTTTCTTGGCTGCCTTCCGTCCACGCAGTTTCCAGCTGACGTCAAGGAAGAACCTCATTGGCTCCCTACCCGTAGCTAGTCTTACGCGTCTTCCTTTTGTTCTGGGACGCACTAATACATTTCGATCCAATTTTTCTTAATCTAATCCAAATTCCTACTTCTTGTCTAGTTATGTTAGTTAGTCATATACAATAAAACAATTTTATGGTAACATTCAAATTTCAAACTACAGTGTTCTGTAGGAAGAAACTTCAGCCAATCAAGTTCGTCCACTACCACTCACCTACAGCAGGCGTTCAATGATCATAATTGAAAATGAAATACCGTTGAAATTTCAGCCGACTGCTGACAAACGACTGCACTGCATTACCCTCGTCTCTGGTTACACTCTAGCAGCCACAGAAACATTACAAATGGTAAGCTACTTTATTACAAACAACATATTTCGTTCAGAGAATAGACCATCCTCAGCCATCTACGTAAAAGGAAGAAGACCGTAATTAGACACACTGATCGCAAACAAAACGAATCGTTATATAGCAATACAATATTTCTCCATAACATATACTTACAAAATACGTCAATTATAAGACATGTGTCACATTACGAGAACTTGTTTCTACACTGAATAGCCAAAGAAACTGGTACACTTGAATAATATTGTGTAGGATCCCCGCTAGCACGCAGAAGTGCCGCAGCACGAAGTGGCATGGACTCGACTAATGTCTGAAGTAGAACTGGAGGGAACTGACACCATGAATCCTGCACGGCTCTCCACAAATCCGTAAAAGTACGAAGGGGTGGAGATCTCCTATGAACAGCACATTGCAAGGCATCCCAAATATGCTCAATAATATTCATGAGTAGAAACTTTAGTGGCCAGTGGAAGTGTTTAAACTCAGAACAGTGTTCCTGCAGTCACTCTGCAGCGATTCTGGATGTGTCACGTTGCTCTGCTGGAACTGCCCAAGTCCGCCGGGATGCACAATGGACACGATTGGATGCAGGTGATCAGACAGGATGCTTAAGAAAGTATCACCAGTCAGAGTCATATCTAGATGCATCACGGGTCCCGTATCACTCCAACCGCACACGCCCCACACCATTACAGAGCCTTTACCATCTTGCTTTGTGTTATGCAGTCTTCAAGGGTACACGAGTGAGCCTTCGGCTCCGAAAGCCCATATCGATGATATTTCGTTGAATGGTTCGCACACTGACACTTGTTGATGGGCCAGTATTGAAATCTGCAGCAGTTTGCGGAAGGATTGCACTTCAGTCCCGTTGAACGGTTCTCTTCAGGCATCGTTAGTCCCGTTCCTACAGCATCTTTTTCCGGCCGCAGTGATGTCAGAGATTTGATGTTTTACCGGATTACTGATATTCGCGGTACACTCATGAAATGGTCGTATGGGAAAATCCCCACTTCATCGCTACCTCTGAGATACTGTGTCCTATCGCTCGTGCGCCGACTATACCACCACCAAACTCACTTAAATCTTGATAACCAGCCACTGTAGGAGCAGTAACCAATCTAACAAATGCGCCAGAGCCTTTTTGTCTTATACAGGCGTTTCCGACCGCAGCGCCGTATTCTGCCCGTTTATATATCTTTGTATTTCAACAAGCATGCCTATCCCAGTTTCTTTGGCGCTTCAGATGGTATATCAACGCTAAAGATCACCTGCATCAAAACCATAACATTTGCAAAAGCACCAAAGTATCTCATAAGGCAATAATTTGAAGAGGTGTAGCATATGGATGGACTAAATTGGCGTAAGTTGCTCTATCACAAACAGTATGGAAGATTGTAGACCCCATTCCAAAGACGTCCCCTCTGAATAAATGACTAGTCACATAATACGTATCTCTGGTCCAAATGAAAAGTTAAAAACCATTTACAACCTCCCAACATCTGTCATCATATTAGTTGAAAATTAATGTAACTAGACCATTAAAATTATAAGCACATTGTAATATAAATAGGAAGATTGAATGAAGAGCTTTACAGAAATTCTTCCTATATGCTACTCATTTCACTGAATCTTACCAAGCATTATACAGGATACTAATTTTGCATTTACCTATAAACATCTCTTTCAAATTCTAAAGGTGGCAGGGGTAAATTACAGGGAGCGAAAGGCTATTTACAATTTGTACAGAAATCAGATGGCAGTTATAAGAGTCGAGGTGTAAGAAAGGGAAGCAGCGGTTGGGAAGGGAGTGAGACAGGGTTGTAGCCTGTCCCCGATGTTATTCAATCTGTGTATTGAGCAAGCAGTGAAGGAAACAAAAGAAAAATTCGGAGTAGGTATTAAAATCCATGGAGAAGAAATAAAAACTTTGAGGTTCGCCGATGACATTGTAATTCTGTCAGAGACAGCAAAGAACTTGGAAGAGCAATTGGACGAAATGGACAGTATCTTGAAAGGAGGGTATAAGATGAACATCAACAAAAGCAAAACGAGGATAATGGAATGTAGTCGAATTAAGTCGGGTGATGCTGGGGGAATTAGCTTAGGAGATGAGACACTTAAAGTAGTAAAGGAGTTTTGCTATTTGGGGAGCAAAATAACTGATGATGGTCGAAGTAGAGAGGATATAAAATGTAGACTGGCAATGGCAAGGAAAGCGTTTCTGAAGAAGAGAAATTTGATAACATGGAGTATAGATTTAAGTGTCAGGAAGTCGTTTCTGAAAGTATTTGTATGGAGTGTAGCCATGTATGGAAGTGAAACTTGGACGATAAATAGTTTGGACAAGAAGAGAATAGAAGCTTTCGAAATGTGGTGCTACAGAAGAATGTTGAAGATTAGATGGGTAGCTCACATAACTAATGAGGAGGTATTGAATAGAATTGGGGAGGAGTTTGTGGCACAACTTGACAAGAAGAAGGGACTGGTTGGTAGGACATGTTCTGAGGCATCAAGGTATCACCAATTTAGTATTGGAGGGCAGCGTGGAGGGTAAAAATCGTAGAGGGAGACCAAGAGATGAATACACTAAGCAGATTCAGAAGGATGTAGGTTGCAGTAGGTACTGGGAGATGAAGAAGCTTGCACAGGATAGAGTAGTATGGAGAACTGCATCAAACCAGTCTCAGGACTGAAGACAACAACAACAACATAAACATCTTGACACCATTACTTTCAGCCTGTTCAGACATAGTAAAATGGTTGACCTCAGACCTGTGATACATACATGATTTGTCTGAAACTCATGTCATCTGTCTGGAAGTTCATTTTTGCTGTTTCTCGTATGTTGTTTTTCTACTCCAAGCTACGGCTCTCAGTCTTCTTCGCTTAACAGGTAACATAATTTTGTGGCGGTGTTCGTAGCGACAAGCAATTCGCTGTAGAAACGGCTTACGAAGTCACCGCCACACTTTTAATAGCGGGCCGACCGGTCCGCTGGAACAGTGAACAGAAAGATGAAAACCAAAACACTCTGATTAAATAAAAGTCGGTACTTATCTTTATTAACGAAGATACAGCAACACAGTAGTGAACTCCGTGTCTACAGAGATCTGTCTAGTTCGAGTCGGAGCGGCTAGGTCAGCGTCGGCTGACGACAAACAACAACTCTGCTGCGATGAACACACAACTGACTAGCAAGTACACAATTCGGTGGCGAGTATACAACTGAGCGGCGAATACAGAACTGTCCTAGCGCTCGCGACTCCAGCGCTTAAGAAACCAGAAGCCAGCGGTGGCGCGCGCAGACTTGCGGCGATTTCCTGTCTCGCTGGCGCTGCTTATGCGGACGGCGTCCGGACTTTGATGCTGCCAACCTTTTGGCAGCGGGCTCGGGTGGCATTACTGGCTAGGATATAACACATAACTATTCATCCTTAGTTTTTAATTTCCTCCCATAGACCCCCACCACATTTTTTTACTCTGTCCATATGTAGAAAACGTAGTACATGAGGCATTTGATATAAATCGAGTTTACATCTGTTTCTATAAATAAATTTATAGCAACATACATTCGTCCTTCTGCTGTGAGACGAAAAAGAATAAGTTTTTGCACTTCTTTCTCTTCTACTAGTATTTCACCTAATTGTTCTTCTTCCTGGTAGAGAGCAAAAGTGAAGAAATACATCCTTTGTCACCCGATGAGCTTCTATTGAAGTTTTTTGATCGCTTGGTGCAACCGCGGCATATATCCTCTCTTCCATTTGGTGACGTTCATCCTCTCACACTTTCACTGTTACACTAAAATGTCCGCATTTACCCATTCATTTCGTCCCTAAGATCTCTCTTGGCATCCATATCTTTGTTTTTCAGGTGAATATTCCCTGTAAATTCTCTTTCAATGTCGTAACTTCCCACAGAATTGTGATCAATCTGCTGATGGTTTATTTCATGACGTCCACTCCCTTTTTCGTTTTACACTGATGGCTTCGTATTTCCACTGCCAAATTACAGTTAATTAGTATAATTCTCATTGTGCTGTCGTGGTCTACTTTTACACAGGTATCCACACTAATCTATCTCGTGCAAACACCTTCACCTCTACGTAACTGCTGCAACAGACGCTTATTTTGAACCTTCTTGCCGTAGTCAAGCTTTGGTATCCCTCTACAACTGTTTACCCTCACATTTCCATCAATCGGCAAATTGGTGATTCCTTGATGCTTCAGTTATGACCTATCAGTTAATCGTTTCTTTTAGTAAAAGCCGGCCAGAGTGGCTGTGTGGTCCTAGGCGCTACAGTCTGGAGCCGAGCGATCGCTACGGTCGCAGGTTCGAATCCTGCCTCGGGCATGGATGTTTGTAATGCCCTTGTTGGTTCGGTTTAAGTAGTTCTAAGTTCTAGGCGACTGATGACCTCAGAAGTTAAGTCGCATAGTGCTCAGAACCATTTTTTTTAGTAAAACTGTGCCACATATTCCTTTTCTTTCCTCCAAATTTCGATTTTGTACCTTCTCTTTAGGTATCATATCTACCCACCTTATCCTCATACTTCAAAAACTTCTACTCTCTTCTTGTCTGAACCGATTGTCGTCCACGTTTCACTTCTCTCCGGGGTGACACTCGAGATAAATAACTTCAGGAAAGTCTTCCTAACAGTTAAACTGATATTCGATGTCAACAAATTCTTCTTTTCAGAAACAAATGCTTTCCTTGGTATAGCCAGTCTGCATTTTATACCCATTCTACTTCAGCTGTTATCAGCTTTTTTCAGATCAAACAGAAAGTATCATCTAATACTTTTAGCATCTCATTTCCTAATTCAAATTCTTCAACATTAGCTGACTCATATCATTACATTCCATTATTCTCGTTTTAGTTTTGCTGATATCCATCTCATAACATCGTTTTGAGAAGATGCCTTCCCTTTCCATTACTGACACAATTACAATATTATTGACAAACTCGAAATTTCTGTTTCTTCACCTTAGCTTTAATTCTCTTTTGACATTTATCTGTGCTTTACTTTACTGTTTGCTCAGTGTACATTGGAGATAGGCTACAGCCTCCTCTCACTCATTTCTCAACTACTGCCTTCCTTTCACGACCGTCAGTTCTATATTGAGTTAAACTGTCAGCCAATTCTTTTCCCGTCTGATGAAGCCGATAACAGAATTTACGCTATGGTAACAATACGTCAGTTGAATAACACAACAAACTCTCTGCTTTTCACAAATCACATCTGGACTTCATCTATGTTGTTAATTGTATTTTTCCTCAAATTCTCAAGTCCTTGTTGGACACACTGACTTTCAGATTTAGGTAGTATTTCCTCTTGTTCAAATACTTACACCGTAGTTTCTAACTTTTCAGTCCCTTCCAGGTTCTCCAGCTCTTTCACAATAGTTCCGACAATAGTATAATCCTTTGTCTCCATATTCGACTATATGCAAGTGTTGGCCAAATCGGTTACTAATTTCTGTCTGAATATACGAGGGCTATTCGGAAAGTAAGGAACGATAGGTCGCGAAATGGAAACCACAGTGAAAATCAAAACTGTTTTTTTTTTTTTTTTTGCAGGTGTTAGCTACTCCTTCTAGCTACGTCTCTACACAGTTGCCGCTCAGACTTAAACATCTGTCGTAGCGTTGTACCAACTTTTCAATTCCCTCGTTATAGAAGACAGCCGCCAGTGCTTTTCGACAATTTTCTACTCTGGACTGCAGCTCGTTGTTTACGTCAAAATATTGTCTTCATAATCAGCTGTTCATTTGAGCAGAGATGAACCTCAGGAGTAGCCAATTACGGGCTGTATTGAGGGTGATCAAACACTTCCCATCGGAAACGCTGCAGGAGCGTCTTCATTGCCCCAGCACAGAGCGCCCGTGAATTGTTGTGTAGAACGAACCGCGTGACAGTTATGTTATGCGGATTGCATAGCTTCAGGCTAAATTTTTCGCCAGGCACTCATGCTTGACGGGAGGCGCAAATTTCCAGCCATCTTTACGTTCTCACTGTGAGCTCAGAACTGGAAAGAGCGACATGATGCGATCGACGGGCGTACTAGACACAGTGCCGAACGCATCTGTGCAAAGCTTCATCAGATTTTCAATGTATTTTTCATTTCGCAACCGATAGCTCCTTACTTTCCGAATAACCCTCGTAATTTAGTCCTTGGCGAACTGTGGTACTGAATTCTTCTCCCAATGTTTCCAGTTTCCTTTGTGCTTTCACTTTGTCATTTTCCCTGCGTTCACTTTCTTTGAATTTCCCTGTTACCAAACTCACGTTCCTGTTCCATAAACTGAGCCAAAAGTGCTTGTACACTTTCTAATTCTCTCTTCGTGAATCGTTTGCAAAACTTATCACAGTAGATACATAGGTAGATGAGCCACCTGATATAACATTCCTTACAAATTACTCGAATGCTTAGTATTTGTTACCTTGACAACTACTCATTCACACGCCTAACGGTCCAATTACAGTGCCTGACTCCTTGTCTGACATGAGTTCCTCAAGTTAACGCTCAGTTCAGCCACATATGCTCATTGCAGCCATCCACTTCAACCAGGTTTTTGGTCTTCATTTGGTTAGCAAATTGTTCAGGGCAGTATGAAAGTGACTGCATAGGTTTTGGCACACTTACACCGCTAGAGCTATTATGAGTGAGCAAACCACACAGAACATTGTTTGCACAAGTACGAATAACAATTTCAAAATCAAAAGTTTACTGATTTCAGGGGATAGCTATGGAAAACTGATATAAGCGCGTTCGTCGAGGTTATCAGTCCTTTGCGTTTACCAACCCAGTACGATATTAAATCTAAGGCTCGGTTGTTATTCACACAACTAATGACGTAAGTTGAACAAATTCAACCCTCATACGTTTCATAGAATGTAAAAAAAGAATGTAACTTATGATTGACAACTGAAGGTTTTTCGAGCTGCTGTCGTGACTCAAAATCTTCCTCTACACAGAATCAGCGTGTGATTTAGAGAGCATTCAGGCAACGTACATTAAATCCTTGTTTCTGTTTATTAATGCGCAACACACTTACCACCAAGCTTGAAGTTTAAACTTGTATTTTCAAGTAACAAATAAATAAATAATTATTCGTACTAATTTTGTTCTTATTGAGTAGCTAATACAGAAAGTTAACGATCTTCATTATTTTCCCCTTCATTATCAAAATAAGCTAACATTGCTCTCATGGCACAGTCACAAGTTGATGAAATTTCGTTTTTGCTCATAACTCGCTGCCATATACCAGAAAGTTTCCAACGCCTTGGACACTTAAAAGTCGAAGAAAATGACCTCTTACTGTCCCAGGTAAAAGCGCCTATCTTAAACATGACCTAATAACACTCAGATAACTAACTATCACTCTTTCAGGAAATGACCACAGTAATGAACTAGGCTGCTAATAGCTATATTAACTCAAGTTTTTCTTTTGAGAACTCAATGGATTTGTGAAGCGGAAAATTTGGTTTCAATCCTTGTCCGGCACGTATTTTCATTGTCGTTATACCCTTATACAGCTGACGATTGTTCGCATTCGTAACTGGGAATGCATTTCATGTATCAGTGAATTCAGTCTTTGATTTTTAATTTCCGATATACATTAACATAAAGTAACAATTTCAAAAAAAAATTTCCACCTTTATCTTATCAGCGATAATGCCGAGGTTCTCCTTAATACCTGTTCTGTTCTTATTCCATAGGTATGAACCAGCTGCTGTGGTACTACGCGGACCTGGAGAAAGCAAAGTGTTACCACCTGCCCAGTGGACTGCCGGACTTTGATAACGAAGAGAAGGCTTGTGCCATATGGAGGAGATTTACGAAGTGAGTGCAGGTATCGTACACGTAGTACAGACTCGATCCACCGCGACCGCTCGTACAGCGGAGCAGCCGGTGTGCCCTCCGCCTCTGTCGCACGCCACACGATCCATCCGTTGCCTACCCTGGGGGGTAACTGGCAACGCTGCGGTAAGTGGCACGTCAGCCCACTGTTTCTGCTTCTGACACCCCCTGGAAAAATTTATAAGCTCGGAAAACTGTCGCTGTCACATCTTAATGTAATATTCGTCACGTGTACTATACGCCACTCATTATGAACACTGCAGTGGCTAAATACATTTACCGTACTTATACTAACATGAAAATCGTGGACAAATGTACGCTCACAATACAAACAGAGGCGACAGAGTGACTACCTGTTTCCTTAGGCGCTATCATTTGTTTATTGTATCTTATTTTTAGTTAGCACAACCGTTTATTACACTAATTATTTCAAAGTCTCTGTAGATGACGTGCTGCATTAATGTGTTGCCTGCATTTGTGCCTGTTGGAAGTTACTTTTCGCAAACTATTGATACACTCAAAGCCTGAATCCTTTGCTCTGGAATTTGGTGCAGATATCCTTCTCACAATAGTATTTTACTTTTAAGCTCATTGTGTCTTTGTTTTATAAGTTTTCGGATGCGTCTGTTTTTACTAACTTACCGCGTGTCATTGTTAAGTGCCATTTCCTTGTTACCTTCTTTTAGAAATACTGTCTTTCTCACATTTGATAAATATCCACATTTCTCTGCCATATAGCACCAACAGACAAGTAATTATACAGTATGCTAGGGGTATAAGTGCAAATATTATAATGATTGGTACCTTAATATGTAGTTGGTATTTCTCTGCATCTAAAACTTTTTCCAGAAACACATCACACAATTTCCTACCTAATTTTTTTCGCACAATCATAACTGCACTGTGAAGTGGACTACGCCTGTCTGTATAGACTAATTGTTTTGCATCCACGTGTCCACACTTCAACACCTCACTTGTTGCCCAGGGGAAAATAATCATTAATGGGTTGCTCTTTCCACGTCTACTTGGAGATACTAACAACCTAAAAACATACTATTCCTAATAGCTATAATTATTAGTCCGCAAATGAAGTAAATACTGATGTAATGTTGTTCAATACACTGTCCTCAGTCACCGATAAAAATATGTGCCCTAACCTCCTATTACTGTCATGTTTGTAAAAAAGTATAAAATTAAGAAGTTGAAGGCATCGTGATTCTGATCCGCACATTCATGGCATTGGTAAATACAGGTTCACACTTTGCCTCTCCTACAGTCTAAACAGTGTCCATCATACCAGCAGTAAGGAACATTTGTCCCAGCCAGTTTCACCACACCCTTCTCAGGCCGCCTAACTGGAAAGTCTTTCGTGTCCGTGCACACTGGCACCTTGCCTTCGTGTATTTAAGTGTATCTGATAAGTGTAGCTGACTTTAATGGCTGAGTGTGTAGTGTGATGTCATGATGATGAGAGGACAGAGAGGGTGAAACTCAGTGCCGTCCCACAGCCTACTCATCTCTGATAACACAAAGAGGGCCGCCGGTCTCCGACGGGCAGACCTCCGCCACCAACGTCACGTGCCCCCACTCGATGAGACATTGCAGACAGATTTGGAATTTAATCCACGACTCTGGCGCAAAGCCTGATGTTCAAGAACTTATGCCATAGCCCTCCTCTCCTTTGCCGTAGAGCGAAGGGAAAGCAGCCAAGAGCACGCGATGTAGCCAGATGGACACCCATCTAAGTACTGGCGACGTCCGACATTGCTTAAGGGAGGTAGGACGTCAAACGGGCCGACTTGGAGCAGGAGAGGCATCACAGGACATTCTAATTTCCACTGTCTATACTTTTACAAATAAATTCATAAAACTTTGTCAGAATCACCAGGAAGGATTCAGGATTCACACTCATTGCAGTGGAAGTTCGAAAACATAACAAAATAATTTTATTTACGTGTGAAATTTCGTCATTTTTTCACTTACTAATGGCTGCATTTGTTGCTATAGGTACACTTTTCTTCATAAGTTAGAGAGATTCTTCGATGAATTTTGCGCAGCATACATACCATACTTACAGGTGCATTAAACTCTAGAATTTATTTAATTAATGAAAAAACGAATGATCTGTTGTATTTTAAACTTCATGTTTAGAAAAAAACACAAATTTTGTAGTTAATTACCTCAATTTTTACCACAGTTGTTAATAGATTTGGAAAATTCTAGAGTTTCATACACCTTTAAGTGTGGTTTGTATGCTGTGCATAATTCATCGAACCATCTCTCTTACTTATGAAGAAAAGTGTACCTATAGCAACAAATGCTGCCATTAGTAAGTGAAAAAAATGATGAAATTTCACATGTAAAAAAAATTACTTCAAGATTTTAAACATGGCTGCAGCAGCAACTGTTAAAATTCTTCACAATAAAGGATGGCAGCCAAAAACAGTTGCAGGATAGAATTTTTTTTTTTATTAAAATTCTTGACCAAGGTTTCGGTACATATAAATATACCTTCATCAGAAGTAAACTTCCTGAATATAAAGACACATTCATTAGAAAAGCCATATCAACGAAAGTGAGAAACAGAAGCTTAAATAACGGTGAAATTGCTAAAGTAATACAGGCACACAATCTTTAGTACTTACTAAAATTACATCATGCACTGGAGAATAATGAAACAATTATGCCAAAAGGCGTCGTCAGTAATTAAAATATCATCCCCATTTGTACAACATGTGTAATGGGCACAGGATCAAAGCGAACAGTTTAACAATGTTACTTCGCCTATGAACTGTTGAGACACGAGTGTGAAGGCACTAAGGTAGATTGTTTCGCCGAGAGAGGGCACTTGCATGTGCCAGACTCGCGCATATTACAATCCATAAATACATACATAAGCGCATCAAAATTATTAAAGGTTGTGTTAATTCAAACTTTGTCTTAATAAATAAATGTCTTTAATTGGCGTGATACGCTTTATTTATTAAGACAAAGTTTGAATTAACACAACCTTTAATAATTTTGATGCGCTTATGTATGTATTTATGGATTGTAATATGCGCGAGTCTGGCACATGCAAGTGCCCTCTCTCGGCGAAACAATCTACCTTAGTGCCTTCACACTCGTGTCTCAACAGTTCATAGGCGAAGTAACATTGTTAAACTGTTCGCTTTGATCCTGTGCCCATTACACATGTTGTACAAATGGAGATGATATTTTAATTACTGACGACGCCTTTTGGCATAATTGTTTCATTATTCTCCAGTGCATGATGTAATTTTAGTAAGTACTAAAGATTGTGTGCCTGTATTACTTTAGCAATTTCACCGTTATTTAAGCTTCTGTTTCTCACTTTCGTTGATTCCCTCCTTCCGCCTCCTTGATTTCTATCTCACCGTTTATGGCCGTCCCATCGCTCTCACCCCCACCCTTAAGTACCTTGGCGTCACCCTCGACCGTCGCCTCTCCTGGACTCCCCATCTCCAGACAATCCAAGCCAAGGCACGTTCCCGACTCCGTCTCCTCAAACTCCTTTCCGGCCGAACGTGGGGTCTGGACCCCTCCACCATCCTCCACACCTATAAGTCCCTTATCCGCCCTATCCTCTGTTACGCCCATCCAGCCTGGATCTCCGCCCCCCCCTTCCTTTTATAAATCCCTCCAAATCCTTGAACGCCATGCTCTCCGCCTTGCCTATCGCATCCGTCTCCCTTCCCCCACGCGGATCCTGTATGACCTTATCCCCTTCCCCCACCTCCTCCTCTTCCTCGAAAGGATACGAATCCTATACACCTCCCGTAAACTCGATCCACCTCACCCGCTCGTCTCCCCGGTCCTCTCCCACCCCCGCCCGCTGCCGCGCCTGTACTCCCATGTCCCACCCGGTCTCCATCTCTCCACCCTCCTTACCCTCTCCCAAGGTGGCTTCCGCCAGCTCCCCCTCCCTGATGATGTCCTCCTCCCCTGCATCTACCCCTCCTATCAACTTTGATCCTCCCCCCCCTCCTGTGTCCTTTCCTTCAGGCACCCTCCCTCCCCTTTTCCCTTCCCTTCTCTTTCCTTTCCCCCCTCCCTCCTACCCTCTCCTCAGGGCTTCACTCCCCCTTCCTCCCTCCCCCTCTCTCCTTTGCCCATGGCATCTCTGCTCTCCCCTCTCCCATTTCCCCTTCCTCCTCCTCCACCTCCTCTCTTGGCAGGTCCCCGGACTCGTACACGCTGAGTGGACATTCGCGCGCCGGAGATCATCGCCATCAGTGTCTCGTGAGTGCCGTCGTGTTTCTGTTCAGTGTTCCCGTCATACTCCATCGCTCACCTGTGCCATCGCCATATTCAGTGTTAGTGCGTCGTGACAACAGTTTGTAGTGAATTTTCGTCAAGTGTGAACGGCTCCGTGTTTGTCTTTATGTGTCTACTGTTTTATTACCCACCGTTATGTCACATTAGTGTATTCTTTCTGTTCTATCTTTATCTCCTCTACGGCTGAAGAGCGGCGTACCATGCTGCTGACAGCCTGCCTGTTTGTACGGGTTTGAAAATAACAATAAAGAAAAAAAAAAAAAAACACTTTCGTTGATATGGCTTTTCTAATGAATGTGTCTTTCTATTCAGGAAGTTTACTTCTGATGAAGGTATATTTATATGTACCGAAACCTTGGTCAAGAATTTTAATAAAAAAATTCTATCCTGCAACTGTTTTTGGCTGTCATCCTTTATTGTGAAAAATTACTTCGTTATGTTTTCGAACTTCCACTGATATGAGTACGGATTCTGAATCCTTCCTGGTCATGCTGACAAAGTTTTATGACTTTATTTGTAAAAGTATAGACAGTGGAAATTAAAATATCCTGTGGTGCCTCTCCAGCTCCAAGTCGGCCCGTTTGACGTCCTTTTTTTTTTTGTCATCAGTCTACTGACTGGTTTGATGCGGCCCGCCACGAATTCCTTTCCTGTGCTAACCTCTTCATCTCAGAGTAGCACTTGCAACCTACGTCCTCAATTATTTGCTTGATGTATTCCAATCTCTGTCTTCCTCTACAGTTTTTGCCCTCTACAGCTCCCTCTAGTACCATGGAAGTCATTCCCTCATGTCTTAGCAGATGTCCTATCATCCTGTCCCTTCTCCTTGTCAGTGTTTTCCACATATTCCTTTCCTTTCCGATTCTGCGTAGAACCTCCTCATTCCTTACCTTATCAGTCCACCTAATTTTCAACATTCGTCTATAGCACCACATCTCAAATGCTTCGATTCTCTTCTGTTCCGGTTTTCCCACAGTCCATGTTTCACTACCATACAATGCTGTACTCCAGACGTACATCTTCAGAAATTTCTTCCTCAAATTAAGGACGGTATTTGATATTAGTAGACTTCTCTTGGCCAGAAATGCCTTTTTTGCCATAGCGAGTCTGCTTTTGATGTCCTCCTTGCTCCGTCCGTCATTGGTTATTTTACTGCCTAGGTAGCAGAATTCCTTAACTTCATTGACTTCGTGACCATCAATCCTGATGTTAAGTTTCTCACTGTTCTCATTTCTACTACTTCTCATTACCTTCGTCTTTCTCCGATTTACTCTCAAACCATACTCTGTACCCATTAGACTGTTCATTCCGTTCAGCAGATCATTTAATTCTTCTTCACTTTCACTCAGGATAGCAATGTCATCAGCGAATCGTATCATTGATATCCTTTAACCTTGTATTTTAATTCCACTCCTGGATCTTTCTTTTATTTCCATCATTGCTTCATCGATGTACAGATTGAAGAGTAGGGGCGAAAGGCTACAGCCTTGTCTTACACCCTTCTTAATACGAGCACTTCGTTCTTGATCGTCCACTCTTATTATTCCCTCATGGTTGTTGTACATATTGTATATGACCCGTCTCTCCCTATAGCTTACCCCTACTTTTTTCAGAATCTCGAACATCTTGCACCATTTTATATTGTCGAACGCTTTTTCCAGGTCGACAAATCCTATGAAAGTGTCTTGATTTTTTTTTTTTTAGCCTTGTTTCCATTATTAGCCGTAACGTCAGAATTGCCTCTCTCGTCCCTTTACTTTTCCTAAAGCCAAACTGATCGTCACCTAGCGCATTCCCAATTTTCTTTTCCATTCTTCTGTATATTATTCTTGTAAGCAGCTTCGATGCATGAGCTGTTAAGCTGATTGTGCGATAATTCTCGCACTTGTCAGCTCTTGCCGTCTTGGGAATTGTGTGGATGATGCTTTTCCGGAAGTCAGATGGTATGTCGCCAGACTCATATATTCTACACATTAACGTGAATAGTCGTTTTGTTGCCACTTCCCCCAATGATTTTAGAAATTGTGATGGAATGTTATCTATCCCTTCTGCCTTATTTGACCGTAAGTCCTCCAAAGCTCTTTTAAATTCCGATTCTAATACTGAATCCCCTATCTCTTCTAAATCGACTCCTGTTTCTTTTTCTATCACATCAGACAAATCTTCACCCTCATAGAGGCTTTCAATGTATTCTTTCCACCTACCTGCTCTCTCCTCTGCATTTAACCGTGGAATTTCCGTTGCACTCTTAATGTTACCACCGTTGCTTTTAATGTCACCAAAGTTTGTTTTGACTTTCCTGTATGCTGGGTCTGTCTTTCCGACAATCATATCTTTTTCGATGTCTTCACATTTTTCCTGGAGCCATTTCGTCTTAGCTTCCCTGCACTTCCTATTTATTTCATTCCTCAGCGACTTGTATTTCTGTATTCACTTCCTCCTTTCATCAATCAACTGAAGTATTTCTTCTGTTACCCGTGGTTTCTTCGCAGCTACCTTCTTTGTACCTATGTTTTCCTTCCCATCTTCTGTGATGGCCCTTTTTAGAGATGTCCATTCCTCTTCAACTGTACTGCCTACTGCGCTATTCCTTATTGCTGTATCTATAGCGTTAGAGAACTTCAAACGTATCTCGTCATTCCTTAGGACTTCCGTATCCCACTTCTTTGCGTATTGATTCTTCTTGACTAATGTCTTGAACTTCAGCCTACTCTTCATCGCTACTATATTGTGATCTTAGTCTATATCTGCTCCTGGGTACGCCTTACAATCCAGTATCTGATTTCGGAATCTCTGTCTGACCATGATGTAATCTAATTGAAATCTTCCCGTATCTCTCGGCCTTTTCTAAGTACACCTCCTCCTCTTGTGATTCTTGAAGAGGGTATTCGCTATTACTAGCAGAAACTTGTTACAGAACTCAATTAGTCTTTCTCCTCTTCCATTCCTCGTCCCAAGCCCATATTCTCCTGTAACCTTTTCTTCTACTCCTTCACCTACAACTGCATTGCAGTCGCCCATGTCCATTAGATTTTCGTCCCCCTTTACATACTGCATTACCTTTCAATATCCTCATACACTTTCTCTATCTGTTCATCTTCAGCTTGCGACGTCGGCATGTATACCTGAGCTATCGTTGTCGGTGTTGGTCTGCTGTCAATTCTGATTAGAACAACCCGGTCACTGAACTGTTCACAGTAACACACCCTCTGTCCTACCTTCCTATTCATAACGAATCCTACACCTGTTATACCATTTTCTACTGCTGCTGATATTACCCGATACTCATCTGACCAGAAATCCTTGTCTTTCTTCCACTTCACTTCACTGACCCCTACTATATCTAGGTCGAGCCTTTGCATTTCCCTTTCCAGATTTCCTAGTTTCCCTACCACGTTCAAGCTTTTGACATTCCACGCCCCGACTCGTAGAACGTTATCCTTTCGTTGATTATTCAATCTTTTTCCTCCCCCTTGGCAGTCCTCTCCCGGAGATCCGAATGGGGGACTATTCCGGAATCTTTTGCCAATGGAGAGATCATCATGACACTTCTTCAATTGCAGTGGTTGCCATTGCCTTCTGCATCCTCATGTCGTTGATCGTTGCTGATTCTTCCGCCTTTAGGGGCAATTTCCCACCCCTAGGACAAGAGAGTGCCCTGAACCTCTATCCGCTCCTCCGCCCTCTTTGACAAGGCCGTTGGCAGAATGAGGCTGACTTCTTATGTCGGAAGTCTTCGGCCGCCAATGCTGATTATTTATCAAAATTTAGGCAGTGGCGGGGATCGAACCCGGGACCGAATACGTTTTGATTGTGAATCAAAGACGCTACCCCTAGACCTCGGGTCTACCCCCCTTAATTTCGTTCGGTGATCTGACAAGGGCCGGTGTATTCAAAGAAGAAGGCCGATGACAGCAAATATGTAATAAATGTATATCTTTAAGAAACTAGATTAAACAGCTTTGTGTTTCCCAACCTAGCTGTTACAACAAAAAAAAGCACTCCGCCGTCAGGCCACGAGTGGCCTACCGGGACCATGCGACCGCCGTGTCATCCTCAGTGGAGGATGCGGATAGGAGGGGCGTGGGGTCAGCACACCGCTCTCCCGGTCGTTATGATGGTATTCTTGACCGAAGCCGCTACTATTCGGTCGAGTAGCTACTCAATTGGCATCACGAAGCTGAGTGCACCCCGCAAAATGGCAACAGCGCGTGGCGGCCTGGGTGGTCACCCATCCAAGTGCCGACCACGCCCTACAGCGCTTAACTTCGGTGATCTCACGGGAACCGGTGGATCCACTGCGGCAAGGCCGTTGCCGGCTGTTACAACAAGCACTAACTAAAGTGCTTAGTTAAAGATGTTGTACTCTATTGTCTGCTGTCTTCAGAGCTACTGTTCAGAATACTTTTGACAACTATCATCAGAATATAACACAGATAGGGAGTCGAACTACATTTTGTATTAGTTCTTCATTATTTAAATTAGAGCAGGCTGTCGATCTACGCAGGGAGAAACATTTTTTTTTGTATATATGTGTGGTATCTGTTCTGTCAGACCGTGTATTTGTAGATATGACTCCCTTGACAACTTCAGTGTAGATGCACAATAGGCTCGGACCCTCTTGCGGAAGTACAGACTCGCCGCGAGCGAGTAGGTGACTGGACAGTGGACGCTACTAGCGTGTGGCAAATTGAGGATTTGGGCAGCGTGTCCACATGGCCGAAGCAGTTAAGGCAACCCCAGTCGGCTTTCAGCCGTGTTACCGTGCGGACGGGCTCGGCGCGCCGGGCAGTGCTCCGCAGGTGGTGTTGTTTACCCGCTAGCGCGCGGTCGCGTCGTTGTATTGCCATATAGTACTTGTACCGACCCGACATGGCGTTCTCATATCGAAAAGCTACAATTAAACTAGCGTTCAACGCATCGTACACGAGACCGAAGGCCCATGAAATTGAACGGTTTCTACGAGACATCACGCACATCGAACCACAAGAACTGATAGGAATTCATCTGTCTATTGTAACCAGCACAGTGTACCTCAAACTGATTGACGAAGCGGCCTGCGACAGATTACTCCAACGATCTGCAAACGGCTTTCGCTTCTGTCACGCAGACGGTAACGTGAGCGTGGTAGGAGTTGACCATGCTGGTCTGGGGGTGCGTACCGTGCGCATCTTTGAACTACCGTTCGAAGTTCCTGCCAACCTACTCGTTGATGCGCTGCGGCCACACGGCACAGTTCTGAGCCACACAGAGGAGAAATGGAACACATTCGAAACGTACCCTGTCCTTAACGGGGTACGACAAGTGCGCATAGAACTTAAGAAGCACGTTCCATCATATGTTTTCGTTGGTGGCCGCCGCGCAATTGTTATATATGATGGACAACCGAGGACCTGCTCGGGCTGCGGCCAGGAGGGCCATGTTAGAACTGAGTGTCTGCAGCGCCGCCTCGTTCAGGTGCCCTGCAACGATCCACTCTGACCTCTCTCCCGCTAACATATGTGGAGGCGGCACGACATGATGTGATGGATGATCAAAACCTGCTACCTCCTCAAGCCGCTGCCAGCTCCGTTGGAGAGTCAGCACCGTCGACGACGCCGCAGCCCAACGGTACAGAGGTTCCTATAGCCTCTGCCCACCGCAGCGTCGTGGGCACCCAGCCACCGTCACTGTCGGGATCAGTCACAGGGGTTCCTAGCGACCGAGACTGTGTCGAGGCCCGCCCTCCAGTGGATGTCGAATCTCGGACCCGAAAGCAAAAATCACCCAAGCGCCACAAGAAGAGGCGATTGTCAGCTAAAGAGCAGGACAGGGATGTGAAGCCGGCGGAAGACATCAACTTCGTTGACTCGCCCACAATTGCAACGGACTCCAGTGGCATCATTCACCAGAAGGTGCCTGAAGACAAGGAACACTCTCCTACATCTGGTGGCCCAGAAAACGAAGCGCACTGCGTCGACTCCCAAAATGTGGGCTCCTGTGAAAGCGACCAGCCCCCAATGACATCACAATCGTCTCTTGGTGATTGGGCAGACGATATGGAGGCATACGATATGGAGGCAGATGATGCACAGCAAACATCGATATCTCCACCAGAGCCCATGGCTGACATTGAGCCCGGAGGGCTCTGCCAATCAGGGACTCCTATGGCACAGTGATGCACAGCATGCAGATGGATGGCTGTGTGGTGTGTGAGATCACTGTGGGCTTGCACCGGCACACTGCCCCCGCCACTTGATATGTCTCAGTCATACCGTGTGGGAACAGTCAATGTAAGTGGTGTCCACTCCACTGTGAAGACCCGCATGTTACACGACATGATCAGAGCGGCAGACTTGGACATTGCCCTTCTCCAGGAGGTCCATCCCGAGCTGTGTTTAGACCTATATGGCTACACCACGTACAGCCTACCCGTAGGTGATGGCGCAGGAGGAACGGCCATCCTTCTCCGAGATGGCATAGACGCGAAGGACGCGAAGTACTTGCCTAACGGGCGAGGCATCGCACTCACACTTGGCGCAGTCCGCCTCATTAACGTCTACGCTCCCTCCGGTAATTCGCACCGTGGTTACAGGTGGAGGTAGCCCCACTTTTACAAGGAAATATGGACCATTACATAGTGGGCGGCGATTTTAACAGTGTTCTGCGGCCCGAGGACCAGATACCGCATTACGTCCCATGCCCGGCTCTACAAGCATTGATACGTGACCTCGCGCTCCACGACACATGGCTCTTACATCATGGGACCCAGAGTGGATATACGCACTTTACCAGCCATTCTGCCAGTCGTCTGGACCGGATATACGTCTCGCGTGCCCTTCGCACAGCAACCCGTGATGCAGAACTCTGGCCGACGGCCTTCACGGACCATCTCGCGTACATCTGCACTGTCACCTTGTCCCGACAACTGACAAGACGCGGCAGGGGCCCGTGGACGCTGAACGTCTCCCTCCTTCGCGAGGAAGCGTGTCGGCGAGCAGTCACTGACACGTGGCGTCGATGTATCAGGCGCCTGCCAATGTATGCTTCCACGTTGCTGTGGTGGCTGGGATGTGTCAAACCTGCACTCCGAAAGACATTGATGGCCTACGGGCGTGACAGAGCGAACTGGCAAAGGGCAACGTCGGAATTTTACTATACAGCGTTACGTGAGCTGGCGACGCAACCGACGTCTCCCGAACGTCAGATGCCCGTACAACGCATCACAGCTCGTCTACTTCGCATCAGGACAGAGCAGCTAGACGGTGTCCGCATCCGTGCGCGAGTGCAAGACTGTATACCCAACGAAACAGCGTCAGTGTATCACATTGTGCGCGAGAGGCGCCACCGCAAACGTCAGCTCATTACGGCGGTAAACACGGAGGACAGCGGGCGCGCAGTGACACAAACGGACATCGCGCACACGTTCGCCAGACACTATGGGACCTTGTACATGGAAGATCCGCGACATGTACGTGATTATGACGAGCTGTTGCACGATTTTCCCGCCCCTCGAGACGTGGCAACTGATGACAGTCTGCTGTTGCCCATTACACCCGATGAGCTGACATCGGCCTTGGCACGTGGAGCACCGAACAAGTCGCCTGGACCGGACGGTTTACCCCTGGAATTCTACCGTACTTTTTACCACCTTATGGGTGACAAGTGGCTCCAAATGTTTCAAGACCTGATCCGCTCTGATTTCACTGTCCCCACAGAATTCACAGAAGGCATCTTGATCCCAGTTCCGAAACCGAATGGTGGTTGTAGGTGGCAGGATTTTCGCCCACTCCCACTCCTCAACAACGACTACAAGATCTTCGTCCGTATCCTCCACGCGCGTCTCCACACCGCTATCGGGAAAGCCATCCACACCGATCAGACATGTTTAGGTGGTGTCAGCAACATTCATACGGTGTTAGGAGCATACCGCGACGTAATTGCTTTGACGGCGGCCTGCAAAATACGAGGCGCCCTTGTCGCCGTAGATTTTGACCATGCATTCGACCGCGTCGACCACGGCTTCTTACGCGCAGTTTTGCAACACATGGGCCTCTCTCCGGAGTCTGCACAGGTGGTCCTTCGACTGGTCCACGGAGCGCGCTCCCGCATGATGGTCAACGGTTATCAGTCTGGTCACATTGTTGTTGGACGGTCAGTGCGACAAGGGTGCCCCCTGTCGGGCATATTATTTGCTGCAGCGCTTGAACCAGCTTTACATGGTCTACGGCAGCGGTTAACTGGTATCTCCTTGCGGGACGTGACCTTTTGTTGTGGTGCATTCGCCGATGACGTGGTGTTCCTGGCCAGATCAGAGAATGAAATGCATATGGCGCTACAGTGGCTACGCCAGTACGGGGCGGTCGCTGGGAGCGTCATCAACGTGACGAAGACAAAATACATGGATGTCGGAGGATGGATTTCCCACACAACGGCGGTGCCCTTTGACAAGGTGCCCGTACTCAAGTGTTTAGGAGTGCAATTCTATAGCAATGTCCGCCGCACGGCGGCGGCTACGTACCGCCGGCTCCTACACCACACACGTGCTCTGCTCCAGGACAACAAACTGCGTCGCTTGGATATGCTCCTCAGAACACATTATGTCAACACCTATCTTGTCTCAAAACTGAACTATTTTGCGCATATCCTTCCCTTGACAGCTACGATGGCCGACAGATTTCAAGCAGCATATGGACATTTCGTAAGCACCGGTCTGGTTTTTAAAGTCCGATACGCCACCCTGACACTGCCACAGCGGGCGGGCGGTATCGGTTTAATTCACGTATATAACCGTGCGCGATCGCTTTATGTCAACACTATGCGTCGCACGTGGACCTCTGCCCACGCCACTCTGACGGGCACCCTGATAGCGGAAGTGGCACCACACTCTCTGCACCCCCCGGTTTCTGTAGGACACATTTCACCGGCACTCACCCACATCAGAGAGTTCTTTATTGACTTCAGCTGCTTACGGTCAGAACTTCCGACGACACGGAAGCCCAGCACAAAAGACTATTATCACCTCTATCAACAGCGGCAACCTGTAAATACGGTCACCCACAGACATCCTGAAGTTGCCTGGAACACGGTGTGGCGAGCGGTACACACGCCTTTTCTACCTACGACGGTGCGTTCATTGTGGTACGTGGTTGTGAATGGGAAGTTCGCTACTCGTCAGAGGTTACATTCCATACATCTGACGGACGACCCCTTGTGTCCGACATGCTCAGTCGCTGACTCGGATGCACACCGTCTGACGTGTGCCGCGGCCAGCGAGTGCTGGCTACTGACGCAGCGCATGCTGGCATTACTCTTGCGGCGATTGCCGGAGTCTATCTCTCCTGATGACGTATTGCGCCCCGACGGCGTATACTTTCCATCAACCAGAACTAACGCCGTTAACTGACTAAAAGGCATGGCCGTTTACTACCTATTTTGCGATGCTCCCAAACGCACACTCGACTTTTGGTGCCTATTGATGACGACACATGCAGCTTTCAGCCGCCACCCGAAGTACAGAACTCGTTTCGCAAATTATTTAGGTTCATTATTTGCGGATCCTCCTGCTCACTGGGGCGTTCCGGGTATGAGACGCTGAAAATGAAGAAGAATCCTGGAGCATATTGATCCTCTACGGACGGAATAGGGGGGAACCCCTCCCAACAGACGAGAAGACGACTCGGACGCTCGGCTACGGCAGTTGTAGGATCTTTCTTTGTAATGAAACAAAAATAAAACTATAATACAAAAAAAATGTTATAAAAATTAAAGAAATAAATAAATAAAACAACATCGATAAACCCACTACATCCTCTTCCTGATCCTTCGATCCTCGAACTCGAACACGTTGCTTGGGCGTGGCGGCGGTGTGGCCAGGCTTCGGGTGTCGACCCCTGCCCTACCCGTCGCTGCTCCTGCAGCGGTTCATTAGATTAAAAAAAAAAATAAAAAAAAAAAAAAGCAGTTAAGGCAACCGCTCGCGTTACGCGGGAGATCCGAGTTTGAGTACCAGTCCACCATAAATATTCAACTTTCGTCATCGGATTATTTCGACGCCGCATTGTGGCTGGAATCGGCCTCTCTTTTGATATTTAAACGTTTTTCTGTTGTATTACGCGAGTTCCCTGAACAACTGTCACCGAATAAATCAGCCACTGTAATTGATAAAGGGTCACGCAGCAGAAGAGCGGTCTCTTTGTCTCGTTGACACTGTGAGTAACCTCTTAAATACACTTATCTACATTAGTGGACTAGTGAATGAAGTAAATTTATCTCATACACAGACCATTTCTGTCTTGTGTTAGAAGCGCTGCTCAGCTTTCAATCTACTAAGTACTCTTCCAGTTGACTCAAATAGTGTACTATAGTTCAAAACGTGTCACAAAGATAAAGTTCAGTGACACGAAACTGTGGCTGGTATCGACTACGTTTTATAAAAAAATTCACATTTTTTTTTCATTAAAGGCAACCAATCGTAGTTCAACATATCCAGACTGCAGTAAAATGACTTCCTTGAGTGAAATATTAAATGATTAATTTCTTACAGCGTTTTAGGAAATATATATATTTTTTTATGAACTGTCAACGGAAATGTGAGAGAAGAGCTTCATAGTTAGACCTCTAGCTCATTTCTAAGGCCATTTCAGTGTGATTTCAACGAGATACGAACCTCATCTCTGGCAATGAAAGGTGAATTTTATTCGCCGAAAGGTGCTCTGATTTAATTGACCTTGACACCCTATTTACATCACAACACCGTTTCTTCAATAGTAAGTTGAAACCCTGCTGATGACGCTGGACTTCGGAATATACAGCGGTGATTAATTAAAATCTTTAAGATAAACGGCGAGATTTATTATTCAACGTTGATCGCACTGCCTCGTATCACCAAAAAACTGTCTTTATATAGAACTTACTACAAAGAGTGAGGTCCGCGATATTAAAGTTCATCATTTCATCGGTTTGAAAACAATTACAAAAATTATGCATTAATATAAGTCAGACGACTTTTACTTTGATGCTGCCGAAAGATATTTGCATCACTACGCCAGATTTAAAAAAACCGCGCCGAGCGAGAGATTTGCACGCAGAATTATACCTAATGCAGGCCCGGCCAAATTCTGCACAGTGTGCAGACGTGCGGAAGTCCTGCACGTGTGGACAGCGACATCTGTTATTAGACATGTGTCCTAAATGAACGGCGGCGGCTCCACTTCCCTGTTTATGTGTTACAAGCAAGAGCGCAACACACCCAGTCTCGTTTACCCCTGGTAACCGTAACCTTAACAGAGAAGTACTGAGAAATGGCAGGTACTGTGAAAAAGCAAAGGACGGGAGATCTATGTTCTCAGTCGTTTAAAAATGACTGGGAACTGCAATTCTTTTTTGTAGCCGTTGGTGAAAACTCACAGTGTTTGCTATGCCGCCGAATAATAGGCGGCCAGCGTAAGTTTTCAATTGAAAGACACTGCTATACATATCACAAATACGAGTGTAGTGTACTCAAGAGTGAAGAACGGCAAGCAAAATTAAATGTCCTTAAGAAAATGGATGAGACACATCAACTCGATTATCATTTCTCATGACCAGTGATAAACGTGTTTGGATTTATTCCTTTCATAATTAAAAATTGTTGTTTACTAACTGTGCATTAGTGCCTCATTCTGCTCCATGTTACATTATTATCAGGAAAGTTGGTCATTAACCGATTGTTCCAATGTATACTTACTTTTTTTTTAATGTGTGAAGGGCTACGCTCAGCTGAAGTCGATAAAACGTAACATTCATCTAATTGTCGTTTAGTATGCAGATTTCAGACGGATCTGATGAAAGATGTAGCAATGGTGGTATTGAAATAACAGGTGATCATCGAGAGGTATGCTGTTATCATTCTGTTCAGAGGTCAGTGAGACAGAAATTATGTGGGTGTAACTGAGGGCACCGAGAATTAGTTATAGGAAACCTTGCTTTAGTTTAATGTTATTTGAAATCATGAATAAGGTTCGTTGGAAGTCGCTAAGTGCTCTCTTTCTTAAATACTAGGTCAAAAACATTACGCATATTTACGTGCCATCAGTCAAGCTGCCTTAAAAAAAAGCCACGGTTATTAACTGTATTACTTGTCTGACAGGGTTAAATTGCTAACATAAAAGTAGACGTCTCAATGAGTAGACTGTGATAGTATTTTAAATGTTTAATACGCGAAATACCTTCCCATGGTTGGGTTGCAAGCTGTGGAAAGAGCACTATAATGCGCCGGTACAGAATATCCCAGCAAGTGGATAAAGCGACATCTGTGCGTAGAAACATGCACTACATGAACGCTGACGGATGCGGCGTGCACGCTGTGACCCAAAAGTTGCACATGTGCTAGAGCGCCGCACGCGTGCAGAATTTCTGGCCGGCCCTGACCTAATGTAATGACAGAGTATTTTCTGCCGGTTCGCTAAAATTTTCCTACGGTGATTTCCAGTCTGTTCGAGACGTCACAGTCACTCTTCTGGGCAAGTTTTGGATTGGTTGACCTGATGAACTTCGAGCTGGTCGGCATCAAAAGTTTCACGCGATTCTGGGCCCTGCTGATGTTTGGTTCGTACTCTGTCATCAACATCATCGTGCTGCTCAACATGCTCATCGCTATGATGTCCAACTCCTACCAGATCATTTCGGTAAGTGCCGCCGGACCGCCTACTACAAAATCAGGTAACTCTGCCAAGTATTCGCTGCTAGCAACTCTTAAATGTAGTCTCGGACATTGATCGCATCGTACTGGAAGGAAAAGAACCACACTAGTAGCAATAACAGTCCAACCCTCCGCCCCAGGGCCACAGTGTCTGCAGTAAGAGAGCTGAGCTAGTGAGGGGACAGAGCGGAGCGTCTTCTCATTCGCCTGTCACAGTGCCGGAGCTACGATAGTAGCTAGCGTTACCCTCTACGATGCATCGCTCAAAGCCAATATTTTGTCCTGCCGAAGAGGAAAGACCCCGCACTGACTCAGCGCTTGCTCTACTTCGTCAGTCTCCCACCCTAGCATTACCGATTATAGTGGTCTTAATGATATATTTAGTACATATTTCTTCTTCTTAAAGTATTTGTCCAACTTACAATATTAGCATACGAAATTAATCACGCATATACGCAGATTTCAACCGTGCTTAGTGAACGGATCTTCATTCGTTTCTGAGACATTTTCAATTAATTAATATGCCTGTCACGGCGCGAGTATAAGTAAATCATGTCATTTAATACGCAAATTTAACCTTTTTTCTCAACCAAAATTTATAAGACAACTACTATCTTTGATGATAATTCATTAACAAATATAAATTCTCACTTATTGGTATATGAGACAGTTGTTATATAGGTACACCATATTGTCTTTCAGTGCAGTTATCTTGCATGTGTCAGTTATCTGTAATTTACAGTTAATTAGTTAATTAAGTAATTAGTGCTGTTTCTTTGCGCTTATCCAAATTTGACTACTCTCTCTGCTTATAGCGCTCGTTCTCATCTACACATAATTAGCTATATTCATAACATGTATAGTTCTGAAGTTATAATAAAAACGCTGTAATTAATGAATTTGTTGCTTTGTGTCTGAATTACCCTTTAATTACATGTTGGACAAAACAGTTGATACATTCAATATGATTCTGCGTCTCGGTAGTTCCTATATCAGTGATGTGAAAATTTGTCTTTGTGTGAATTGTTTCACCACTGTCCATGGACATACCGAGGAGACATCAGCAGTGGCAGCCGCACCCCTCCACTAGAAAAACGATTTTAGACAAATGAATTCCTATCGCACTCCGCCAAACAGATAATTGTATCAATTTAAACAGAACCAAAACACGTAACGCGAACACAACCGGAGCTATTTGCCGTGGAATCTCAAAACCATTCCGTCATTCGCCTCGAAACTGAGTTGCCCTCCCCTAGCTTAGCTCCTGGGTACGCTGTCCCTGTGGTAAATGTGGATGTGATACCCAGTAACCTAGTAACCACCCTGGGCATTCTCAGACTCCGACCACGCGATCGCTCAGTAGTTAGCGCCCATTTCGGACAAAATACCTACACAGGCCTTGCTCGTTCACCGATCAAGATGCGACAATACGCGTCATGTTTGGGTAGGGTAGTATGTTGTGGTGAGGAGTGTCTCCAGTGAAATCCCAGTGAACTACCGACACCTAATAAAGTCAAAATGGTGTGAAGTAGAATGTGTATGTGACCGGGAACTGACGTAATTTTAGTTTTCTTACCGTATTCCAAATACAGTAAGAACAACTGTAAATAGAGTTGGATGATGTATGCAGTGCACTTACCGATTATTACTGCATACATCCAGATAGTATTTCACCATATACGACAATCCTTCTTTTACACTTCACGCTCATCTCAGTAGCCCACCTACACTCAGGGGCTATTATTAGTACACTGCCTTGTATTGAAAATAAATATTGCTCTGTTAGTTGTACTGACCACCGTACACTCGCAAACGTGTCGTGTTGTAATGTCGATAACTGGTCAGTTGTACAACAATACAGGTCTCAGATATAGAGATTTTCCGCAAAATTAGATTTACATTATTCGTATGATCTCCGACATCATCCATTCACCCATTTTCTAATGCAGGGCGTTTGAAAATAATGTATTGCGCAAACAACCCGTTAATATATCACGCATATGCTGAGGCACACTTTTAAATCAGGGTATAGTAATTTAAAATATTATAACTTTCTTTGACCAGTGGCTACTAACTGAACATATGTCTTTATATATTGCTGTATTATTTGCCTCTAACAGAGTTCTTATTGTCCACACTTCAGTAGTCTTGGTAGTGAATGAGCTGTTCCTTGGGATCGCAGAAGGCGGCCAGTGATCAGTTGCTTGGATGTCACCACGCAGCTCTCGCACGGGAGTGACTCAGCATGGTAATCAATGAAGTCCTGCCTCCGAATTACCTATAGCAAATGGAGGAGAAACATTGTCACTAGAAACTTCATGTGATACACTGCAGATTTGCCACTGTTGTTGGTTTTGGTTACAAGATTGGGCGTGCTCATTCAGCATTGTGGGTCCTCTGCTCATTCCATCTTTCAGGTAACACATCATCTGAATACAAACAGCTTGACTGATAGATCAGCCGCATTGGTTACATTTGTCGGCGATCGAGATCACCGGACCACATTCTGGTATATTTTTTCCTGGTAAGTTTGGTGAAAGATGAAATTCACCGGTGAAAATTATATAAAAGACTGAATTAGTCGCTCTAAAAATGAATAGTGCTGTCCTCTTATAGAACACCAATAAGGTTCCAGACAGCCTAGACGTCACGTTTCGAAAAAGAGATGAAAAGTGTATTGAATCCTTGTGATGTTTTAAAACATTCAATTCAGTATACAGACAGGTCAAAAATGATTTTCAGATTTCACAAGACTGCACATTTTACATGAATGGGGACAGGCCTTGGTTTGCAATACAACTCACGTATATAAACTAAAAGTTTACCTTGGGGCCAGTGGTTGCCAGAGGTGGACTCCCTGTTGCTCCTAGCTGGGTGGCTCTACATCTACATCTACGTCTACATCTACATAATTACTCTGCAATCCACAGTTAAGTGCCTGCTGGAGGGTTCGTAGAGGGTTCATCGAACCACCCTTAAGTTACTTTCTATCGCTCTACTCTCGAACAGCGCGCAGGAAAAACGAACACTAAATCTTTCTGTGCGAGCTCTGATATCTCTTAGTTTAGTTGATGATCATTTCTCCCTATGTAGGTAGGCACTAACAATACATTTTCACACTCTGAGGAGAAAACTGATGATTGAAATTTCATAATAGGGTCCTGCCGTAGTAAAAATCGCGTTTGTTTTAATGAGTGCTACACCAATTGGTGTATCATGTCTGTGGTACTGTCTCCTATTTCGCTATAATACAAAACAAGCTGACCTTTGATCTTTTCGATGTGCTCGTCAGTCCTATCTGATGCGGGTCCCACACCGCACAGCAATACTCCAGAAGAGAGCGGACAAGCTTAGTATAAGCAGACTCTTTAGTCGACCTGTCGCATCTTCTAAGTGTTGTGCCAACAAATCGCAGTCTTTTGTTTCCTTTCCGCACGATATTATCTACGTGATCGTTCCAATTTAAGTTATTTGTAATTCTAATCCTTAAATATTTATTTGAGTTGACACGCTTTAGATTTGTATGTTTATCGTGTAAATGAAATTTAGCAGATTCTTCTTAGTGCTCATGTGGATGACTTCACACTTTTCGTGATTTACAGACAACTGCCACTTTTTGTACCAAACAGATATCCTGTTTAAATCATTTTGCAATTAGTTTTGATCACCTGATGACTTTACATGATGGTAAATGACAGCATCATCTGCAAACAATCTAAGAGGGCTGCTCAGACTGTCTCCCAAATCGTTTATGTAGATCAGGAATAAACGAGGGCTATAACGCTTCCTCAACTCCAGATATTACTTCTGCTTTACTCGATGTCTTTCAATCAATCATTATGAACTGTGAACTTTCTGACACGAAATTACAACTCCAGTAACGCAACTGAAACGATACTGCATGGGCACGCAATTAATTAGAAGTCTCTTGTGAGGAACGGCGTCAAAACTCTTCTGGAAATCTAAAAATATGGAATCATTTTGACGTCCTCGGTCGATAACACTCATTACATTACTTTACTTCGTCCGAAACAGGCCTCGGAAAGCGCAAGAGTACCGACCGACCGCCGTGTCATACTCAACCTATTGGTTTCACTGGATGTGGCTATGGATTACTTCGTGAAAATAAAGAATTGTGTTTATTTGTCAATAAATTGTTGTCTTCGAGGTGACTCATAATGTTCTATCACGGTATATGTTCTAAAATCCTACTGCAAATCGATGTTAGTGATTAACCAACCGAGATGGCAACGGTACAGCAAAAAACGCGTTTAGTATCCTCTGTTTCAACAGATGCAGTTCAGTTATCACTGTGCAGCGTTATTTTCGTCGGGAGTATGGCACTGCACCTGCTACAAAGCAGAGCACTCATCGATGACATCAGAAATTTCAAGACAAAATAGACATGTTTCGTACACAGCACTAATCAAACACTACTGGATCCTTCTGGACAAGCACGATTCAGCATCGCATAAGCCGTTATTATAATCACAGAGATCAGCTTAACTAGATAAGCTTCGGCGACGTTCCATAAAACCAAATTTTTGAAGTCTGTAATTCATTGTTGCAACTGGGGTAACAGAGTATAACACCATACTGCAGGTTAATGTGGTTAGCATACACCCTGATGTATCGAAGGCTATAGGTTCGAAGCTCGTCAAATGGAGGGAAATTTTTATTATTTCTAAATCTAATCAAGAGACTTTGATTATTATTGTTATTCAGTCAACCGATTACATGTACCTTTTTTATTCGTAATACTTTGCCGTGTCGTTTTTATCATCACATTGATTTTGTTATCTGCTCTTTTCTTCTTCGTACCATTCTTTTTTCATTTGGAATTGCCTGTGTCGCCTATAATTTGCAACCAAGTGCCAACGAAGCTGGTAACGCGGCGGCCCGGAATATTTGTGTTTTGTGTTTTCTCACAGAGGGTAGCTTTAATCGCAATGAACAAAGTGATCGTGGCTTTAGTTCTGAGACAGACTGCTGACCGCTGTTTTTTCGAATAGACTGCACATCACGAGAATGTGGATAGTACAGGACATGAATTTAAATTCAGGCCTACAAAACGCACCATATGCCACAATTCAGTCATGGGTCACTAATACCAGGATCTCGCACTTCGGTCATGGCCTTACTGCCGCCTCTTCCCGAACCATAACGGGAAACAACTTTTCTTCTATCACGCATGTTTGGGCTGAACTGATAGCTACAATACCAGAACTTCATGCTACCTGCAATGTTTGTGTAAAAGATTTACGCCATTTTTTATGAAAATATGGATACAGCAATCACGTATCTGGATATGTTGGCGACGTGGGTTTCTCCAAGATTGCGAGAAACTACCGAAAATTTCATTTTTCAACTGGAAGGAGCACCACTACACTGACACTTTAATGTAAGAACATTTCCTGATAGTGAGTTCCCTCAATGTTGGGTCAGGCAAAAGGGATGGGTGGATTCACATTGCACCACTGGTCTCCAAGTCACCTGAACATTTTATGAGTATTTTAAGGAGGTCTGTGATAGACTATCTGTGTGTCTGCCCTTACATTGGGTTTGCGTGTGAACGAGGACGAGTTGTGTATTGTTTAAACGTTTGTCATCCTTACGGGCGAGGCCATACTGAACGTTTGTAAGAAGTAAATGAAACCTGGACCCTCAAAGTAATTTTAAAATGTATGGCAACGTCAATGTGCATGCGTGTAAAATACACGTGTCAAATTGGAACGTTATGTTGAAAACAAAAGCTTTGCAGTCTTATACTGAAATTTACCCCAAGTCTGTAAACAAATTCATGTATAAGATATGGTCTTGTGCAATCGGATGAATCTTTTTGCAACACCCTGTAATATTAGCGTGTTTTTGGACTTTTGCGTTGTTTTTTATCGTTTTTATTGGTTTGTTTAACGCTGAACATTCGTCCAGCCGTAACTCTACACCTGCTGCAAACTGGACACACTGCTGTATGAATTTACAACTGGAAACTGCCCGTGCAGCCTGTTTCTGGTGGTCCCGCAGGAACGCGCGGACACGGAGTGGAAGTTCGCTCGCAGCCACCTGTGGATCAGCTACTTCGAGGAGGGCGACACGGTGCCGCCGCCCTTCAACCTGGTGCCCACCACCAAGAGCCTCGCCAAGGTGTTCGGCTGCGGCTCCGGCAAGCGCCTGTCCACGTCCACCAAGGTGAGCGAACTCAACCTACCGATACCTTGTGTACCGGTACGGGTTTTAACTAAGACGAGATAAAGTTGTGGCCTGTAATGTCAAACGTGTGCAAAGAGAGACACGACAGAACACGGGCGATACTAGTGTTGTCTCTACATTATTGTCTGGAACGTAGGGTGTCGTGGAAGACTGATCTGTAGCGTAGCTCATAGTGTAGGTTAGGATAAATGTGACACTGTGTGTTGGCGCAGCTAAGTAACATAAGGTAATTGGAGCAACTATAATGAGATATTTTGTACATGTGGTGCTCTGCAGCTTGCAAATATTGTAAATACATTAAAGTTACATATATACTCACCATACCATATATACTCACGTAAACTGCTCAATACAATGTACTTTTTATTTCTTATTTATTGCAGAACTAGTTCCGGGCACATAATCACCTTTAACGGCATATATATATATATATATATATATATATATATATATATATATATACTCCTGGAAATTGAAATAAGAACACCGTGAATTCATTGTCCCAGGAAGGGGAAACTTTATTGACACATTCCTGGGGTCAGATACATCACATGATCACACTGACAGAACCACAGGCACATAGACGCAGGCAACAGAGCATGCACAATGTCGGCACTAGTACAGTGTATATCCACCTTTCGCAGCAATGCAGGCTGCTATTCTCCCATGGAGACGATCGTAGAGATGCTGGATGTAGTCCTGTGGAACGGCTTGCCATGCCATTTCCACCTGGCGCCTCAATTGGACCAGCGTTCGTGCTGGACGTGCAGACCGCGTGAGACGACGCTTCATCCAGTCCCAAACATGCTCAATGGGGGACAGATCCTGAGATCTTGCTGGCCAGGGTAGTTGACTTACACCTTCTAGAGCACGTTGGGTGGCACGGGATACATGCGGACGTGCATTGTCCTGTTGGAACAGCAAGTTCCCTTGCCGGTCTAGGAATGGTAGAACGATGGGTTCGAAGACGGTTTGGATGTACCGTGCGCTATTCAGTGTCCCCTCGACGATCACCAGTGGTGTACGGCCAGTGTAGGAGATCGCTCCCCACACCATGATGCCGGGTGTTGGCCCTGTGTGCCTCGGTCGTATGCAGTCCTGATTGTGGCGCTCACCTGCATGGCGCCAAACACGCATACGACCATCATTGGCACCAAGGCAGAAGCGACTCTCATCGCTGAAGACGACACGTCTCCATTCGTCCCTCCATTCACGCCAGTCGCGACACCACTGGAGGCGGGCTGCACGATGTTGGGGCGTGAGCGGAAGACGGCCTAACGGTGTGCGGGACCGTAGCCCAGCTTCATGGAGACGGTTGCGAATGGTCCTCGCCGATACCCCAGGAGCAACAGTGTCCCTAATTTGCTGGGAAGTGGCGGTGCGGTTCCCTACGGCACTGCGTAGGATCCTACGGTCTTGGCGTGCATCCGTGCGTCGCTGCGGTCCGGTCCCAGGTCGACGGGCACGTGCACCTTCCGCCGACCACTGGCGACAACATCGATGTACTGTGGAGACCTCACGCCCCACGTGTTGAGCAATTCGGCGGTACGTCCACCCGGCCTCCCGCATGCCCACTATACGCTCTCGCTCAAAGTCCGTCAACTGCACATACGGTTCACGTCCACGCTGTCGCGGCATGCTACCAGTGTTAAATACTGCGATGGAGCTCCGTATGCCACGGCTAACTGGCTGACACTGACGGCGGCGGTGCACAAATGCTGCGCAGCTAGCGCCATTCGACGGTCAACACCGCGGTTCCTGGTGTGTCCGCTGTGCCGTGCGTGTGATCATTGCTTGTACAGCCCTCTCGCAGTGTCCGGAGCAAGTATGGTGGGTCTGACACACCGCTGTCAATGTGTTCTTTTTTCCATTTCCAGGAGTATATATATATATATATATATATATAATTTGTTGATAACATTCATGCAGTTCTTCATAATTTGATTTTAGTAATCAGCAGATAAATTCTTTCTGATGTTGTGCAGTTAGCAAGAAGGACAATGTACTTCACAATGTTATCAGCAAATATCCTTGATATTAGCTGAAACACAATATACATAAGATGCCACTGAAGATGGAATAAATAAGGAATAAAAAACACATGCTTAAGACCACATCTCAGTAGCTGTATTTCATTACCCGGCGCGTATTTTACTCTATTTTGATGACGTTGTTGGTCAAAGCTGGCGGCTGATTTTGGCAGATTTAATAGTTTCCTTCCTGTGGGATTCCGAGCAACTGTAGGACGAAATATTGGGCTTCAGTATCACATCTACGTGACATCACCAGAGTCGGAACACCACCTCAATTGTACAGGGAAGGGACAGGATCTCGAGCCAGAATTACTACAAGAATCACACCAGAATACGCCTAAAGTGGTTCAAGAAAATTCCGTGTGCTGAGCTTAGGGATGGGAGAGTTTACGTGCACAATTCATATATTTGGACTCCAGAAAATCCGCTTGCCACAGATTCTCATGACCACCAACAGCAGTCAACATTTACCATCTGAACCGTTATCGTCCATAGCCGATTAATTGCGTTAAGATGAGTCTCAGGTGATGAAACACGTCTTTCACATCTTGTACTCTTCAGAGTAGCAAAACGAGCTTCTCAGCAAACAACAGTACGCAGAAGATCATTTAATTTTATTGCTCTGTTAATATACCTTATATCAGTTATACAGTATTAACTGAGATATTGTAACAAGTATAGGTTTTTAATGTAATGGTATATTGACAAACTGCCTATTGGCTTCTGTCTCGGGTTCTTCGGCCGACGTTCATCTAATGATTTTTCTGACGTTTCGCCAGCACGAGTGGCTGGCATTGTCAAAGCTTCACGTCGGCCGAAGAACCCGAGACAGAAGCCAATAGGCTGTTTGTCAACAAGTGGCCACGAAAGCCTTAACAATTTTGTAATGGTATATTATTAACGGGATTTGAACCCCATTGAAAATAAGAGTTAATTGATACAATGCTTGTTAACGTTAGTGTTAAAGGTTTCTGAGAATATTACGTTACCAAGAGTTAAAGGGGCCGAAATCTCGTACTGTTATGCAGACAACGCCACGCGGTGGTCTCGTACCAGGTTTTGTCGTCATGTTGCGCAAGGCGGTAGGCACTCCGGTAAGATAAAATAAATACGCTCAAGGAGAAATAAAAACTCGACGCAACGCTAAGGAATTATCTGAATGGCACAGAAATCGGTAGATGTGATGTGCATGTACAGACCAGCAAACGATTATAATTTCAGAAAAATTGGATGGTTTATTCACGAGAAGTAGTTCATAAACTGAGAAAGTCAATAATGCGTTGGTTCACCTCTGGCACTTATGCAAGTAGTTATTGGAGTTGGTGCTGATTGACAGAGTTGTAGGATTCCTCCTGAGGGATATCGTGCCAAATTCTATCCAGTTGGTGTGTCAGATCGTCACAATCTCCAGTTGGTTTGAGGGCCCTGCTCATAATGCTCCAAACGTTCCCAATTGGAGAGATATCCGGCGACCCTACTGGCAAAGGCCGCTTTTGTCAGCTACGAAGACAAGCAGCAGAAACTCTCAACCCTTGCTGTGTGCGGGCGGACATTATCTTGTTAAAATGTAAGGCCACTATGGCTTGCCGTGAAGAGCAACAAAACAGGGCGTAGAATATCGCCGACGTACCGTTATGCTGTAAGGGTGCCTCCGACTAGTTTTAGTTATCGACCTCACTTCATATTCTACATCTACATCTACATTTATACTCCGCAAGCCACCCAACGGTGTGTGGCAGAGGGCACTTTACGTGCCACTGTCCAGTTCCAGTCGCGTATGGTTCGCGGGAAGAACGACTGCCGGAAAACCTCCGTGCGCACTCGATTCTCTCTAATTTTACATTCGTGATCTCCTCGGGAAATATAAGTAGGGGGAAGCAATATATTCGATACCTCATCCAGAAACGCACCCTCTCGAAACCTGGACAGCAAGCTACACTGCGATGCAGAGCGCCTCTCTTGCAGAGTCTGCCACTTGAGTTTGCTAAACATCTCCGTAACACTATCACGCTTACCAAATAACGCACCGCTCTTCTTTGGATCTTCTCTATCTCCTCTGTCAACCCGACCTGATACGGATCCCACACTGATGAGCAATACTCAAGTATAGGTCGAACGAGTGTTTGGTAAACCACCTCCTTTGTTCATGGACTACATTGTCTAAGGACTCTCCCAATGAATCTCAACCTGGTACACGCCTTACCAACAATTAATTTTATGTGATCATTCCACTTCAAATCGTTCCGTACGCATACTCCCAGATATTTTACAGAAGTAACTGCTACCAGCGTTTGTTCCGCTATCATATAATCAAACAATAAATAATCCTTCTTTCTACGTATTCGCAATACATTACATGTGTCTATGTTAAGTGTCAGATGCCACTGCAATTTTCTAATGCTAATTTATAGACCCTGCATGTGAGCAGGGGGCTGTTGAAGCTGGTGTAAGTTCTGTAATGGTGTGGGACGTGTGCAGTGGGAGTGATATGGGACCCCTGATACATCTAGATACGTCTCTGACAGGTAACACGTACGTAAGCATCCTGTCTGATCACCTGCGTCCATCCATGTCCATTGTGCATTCCGACAGGCTTGGGCAATTCCAGCACCACAATGCGACACGCCACACGTCCAGAATTGTTACAGAGTAGCTCCAGCAACACTCTTCCAAGTATAAACACTCCCGCTGGCCTTCAAACTCCCCAGACATGAACATTACTGAGAATACCCGGAATGCCTTGCAACGTGCTGTTCAGAAGAGATCTCCGCACCCTCGTAATCTTATGGATTTGTGGACAGCCCTGAATGATTCATGGGGTCAGTTCCCTCCAGAACTACTTCAGACATTAGTCGAGTTGATGCCACGTCCTGTTGCGGCACTTCTGCGTGATCTCGGGGCCTACACGATATTAGGCAGGTGTAGAAGTTTCTTTGGCTTTTCAGTGTATATGACCTACCAGATAACGTTAGATCTTCCGAAAGGCTGTCTGCAGATGAGACTTTTGTGTACAGAGAAGTCACACGGGACGTTAAACACAAATCTCCCCCTCCTCCTTCCATTCGGAGAAGTCACAACGCTAGAAAATTGCAGAGAAATGCAAGAAGACCTGCAGAGGATCGATGCCCGCAAGATAAATAAATGAAACGTATTGCAAACACAGAGGCGGAAAGACGCTTTGCTGTATGGTTACACGACTGCAAAACATTCACTCGAAGCAGTCACTTCCATAAATTATCGAGGAGTATGCGTACGGAGCGATTTTGAGTGGAATAACCACATAAAATTAATCGCCGATAAAATAACTGCCAGACACAGACTCATTGGAATAATCCTCAGTAAATGTAGTCCATCAAAAAAGGAAGTAGCTTAAAAAACACTCGTTAGTCCAGTACTTGAATACTGCTCGTCATCGTGCGGTAGCGTTCTCGCTTCCCACGCCCGGGTTCCCGGGTTCGATTCCCGGCGGGGTCAGGGATTTTCTCTGCCTCGTGATGGCTGGGTGTTGTGTGCTGTCCTTAGGTTAGTTAGGTTTAAGTAGTTCTAAGTTCTAGGGGACTGATGACCATAGATGTTAAGTCCCATAGTGCTCAGAGCCATTTGAACCACCATTTTTACTGCTCGTCAGCTTGGGATCCGTACCACACAGAATTGATGGAGTAAACTGAAAAGATCCAAAGAAGAGCAGTACATTTCGTTACAGGTTAATTTAGTAAGCATGGAAGTTGTAATCCCTGACACAGTACTCGTTAAGGCCTGTGCTATGGTAAGTGAGCGGGATTCACCTTATGAGAAAGGATTTTCGCATATATATCGACCGCGTGTACCTGAATGGTGGTAAATCAGACTTACATCCACTCTGTAATAACAATGATACGTCAAGTAATTTCGAAATGCAACCACACGTCAGGATGAATCACAAGCAAACAAGAAGATGCTACCAATGTGACAATAATACGGTCGCCAACCTAATTAGGCATTAACTAAGTTACTTCCCTACAAGTTGGTATATATTCATGCAAAACAACAAGTTGTAACATTGCATAGTATAGTAGAATTTTAGAACCAGAAAATCTTTTGAACTGATAGTTTCACGTTCTGTACTGATATGGAAAATCATGAATACATAACACTACACTATAATGTTTACTACAACACTTTATACTGTCTATTAATCTGATTAAAATCGAGCATATGTTACCCTCGAAATTTTACTTTCATGCCACACACAAAATGTCAATTTTGACTTTTATATTGACTTTAACTTTTCCTGGTCAAACCAATTTAGAACACTTTATAATTCAAATGAATGAGGGGGGGGGGGGGACACTGAAACTGTTATGATCGCTGTATTTTAAAAAAATGATTACTGAATTTATTATTCATTCAAGATTTCCAGTATATAATTTTCTACTTTTTTCATCTCATTTACTGCTCATTTAAATGCGTTTAATTCTGTCTCAAAATAATAAACTTCATTACTATGTCAATACGAAAATTATCTTTCGACTTCGTTAGACCTTCGCCATTCATTTACTGGTTCATTAACAAAATATTTCTTTAAACACCATTCTAATATAGCTAGTTCCGCAAATAATTATTATTAACACAGTTTTTAATTTTCATTTCGAGACACTCGGATTGCACAACGTTTGGAAAGGACCCTGTCTAGGTTAGTTGTGAGGATAATTGAATGATGGAAAAGTTCTGGTAAAATTTAGGTTATTATTGCACCAAACAAACACAGTCACTCTCTGATCCATACGAATACAGTACTTAAAGTTTCAACCTGCTTGTATCGATGCGGCGGTTGGCTGGCGGCCAGATGGCGAGGCACAGAGCACACATACAACAGCTATGGCTCTTGACGTATTGGCACTTTAATTCTTCTTAGCGTTGCAATACTTTTCCATTTAGTGTCTATGGAATTTCGCCATGCTGTGTGGGCGTTGGAACAGCCTACCTGAGGCTCAGTGAAGCTATGTCTTCCAGGAGAGCCTCCTCGCTCCAGAAGGTGTTGCTCAAACCAGTGCCAAACTCCAATTATTACTGAGCCCGTTGTGCCGTGCAGTGCACGCGCGCATTTTCCAGCGCTCGCCTGCCATCCACCTTTTACCGCTCCCTGACAGACCGGATATTCATCCGAAGTTTTGCATTCTACATATCCTAACACATTGCCTACGTATGGGCCAGAAACACAGTTACAGTTTTAAACATCTTACAACAGTTTCAACATTTGTTACATTTCAATTCTACGAGGTGCATTCAAGTTCTAAGGTCTCCGATTTTTTTTCTCTGGACTGGAAAGAGATAGAAACATGCGCATTGTTTTAAAATGAGGCCGCGTTCATTGTCAATACGTCCCAGAGATGGCAGCACCGTACGGCAGATAGAATTTTACCGCCAGCGGCGAGAATGAGAACTGTTTTAAATACTTAAAATGCGCGACGTTTTCCTTACTTGAACAGCGTGCAATCATTCGTTTTCTGAATTTGCGTGGTGTGAAACCAATTGAAATTCATCTACAGTTGAAGGAGGTGATGGAGTTATGGATGTGTCGAAAGTGCGTTCGTGGGTGCGACAGTTTAATGAAGGCAGAACATCGTGTGACAACGAACCGAAATAACCTCGGGCTCGCACAAGCCGGTCTGACGACATGATCGAGAAAGTGGAGAGAATTGTTTTTGGGGATCGCCGAATGACTGTTGAACAGATCGCCTCCAGAGTTGGCATTTCTGTGGGTTCTGTGCACACAATCCTGCATGACGACCTGAAAATGCGAAAAGTGTCATCCAGGTGGGTGCCACAAATGCTGACAGACGACCACACGGCTGCCCGTGTGGCACGATGCCAAGCAATGTTGATGTGCAACGACAGCACGAATGGGACTTTCTTTTCGTCGGTTGTGACAATGGATGAGACGTGGATGCCATTTTTCAATCCAGAAACAAAGCGCCAGTCAGCTCAATGGAAGCACCAGATTCACCGCCACCAAAAAAATTTCGGGTAACCGCCAGTGCTGAAAAAATGATGGTGTCCATGTTCTGGGACAGCGAGGGCGTAATCCTTACCCATTGCGCTCCAAAGGGCACTACGGTAACAGGTGCACCCTACGAAAATGTTTTGAAGAACAAATTCCTTCCTGCACTGCAACAAAAACGTCTGGGAAGGGCTGCGCGTGTGCTGTTTCACCAAGACAACGCACCCGCCCATCGAGCTAAAGTTACGCAACAGTTTCTTCGCGATAACAACTTTGAAGTGATTCCTCATGCTCCCTACTCCACTGACCTGGCTCCTAGTGACTTTTGGCTTTTTCCAACAATGAAAGACACCCTCAGCGGCCGCACATTCACCAGCCGTGCTGCTATTGCCTCAGCGATTTTCCATGGTCAAAACAGACTCCTAAAGAAGCCTTCGTCACTGCCATGAAATCATGACGTCAGCGTTGTGAAAAATGTGTACGTCTGCAGGGCGATTACGTCGAGAAGTAACGCCAGTTTCATCGATTTCGGGTGAGTAGTTAATTAGAAAAAAAATCTGAGATCTTAGAACTTGAATGCACCTCGTATTACAATATTACTTGACATTTGACACAAACATTAATATTCACATTGAAACTTATTTACAGTTTATCAGCATAATGGCATGAAACAAAAAGAAATGAAATCAGAACAGTAATTACACAAGTTTATCGTAAAATCAGATGAAAATAATTACTTATATGTACAACAGTACAGCGTCGTTGTTGCTACAAAGTCTCACGGTGATGCTCAGCCAACTCCAGTGGCCGGCGCTGCAAGAGAGGCGTTCTGCATCACGGTGTGGTCCACTGTCAGAATCCTGAGAGCGTGCGTTCCCAGAAGAGTCAACCAATACATTGTTTCCTCCCGCACGTACCTCGCGAAAAGCGCATGGTCATAAAATTAACGAGGTTCCAGCCGGCGCAGAGGCTTACCAGCGATCGTTCTTCCGGCAAACGATTCGTGACTGGAACAGGAGAAAGGGACAGTGACACTGATGCCTGATAGTATAGTCCCAGGATACTTAGTTTCTTTGGGCTGTTCAGTTTCACAATTTTGTTCAGTTAAAGCACGTTTCAGATCTTTGCACCACTTTGAATCTCATCCCCAACTGACTGCATATTTTCGTGCAGCCTTTTTTCAGACAGTACTTTATTACGGATAAATGCATTTCCTTAAAAAAAATTAGCTTTACGACTCTAGCGTAAATTAATGACCTCGATTACAGAGGGAAATTGACAGGCAACGGTTCTTTTGAAGCAAATTACGGTAAAAAGGCAATTGAATAAGCATCCCAGTTGTGGAGCTAATAAACTGCTACCAATAGAAGTTAGGCATGAACATAACTTTAACGAATTGTAGCGAACCCAGCTTTCCCGAGAGACTCAAAACGTCAAGCTACTTACAGTCTCTTAATAGCAATATAAGAAGGAAAGAGCTGGCAGATCTAACGCCTGGAAATCAAACGCTGACATATAAATCTTCATAAAATATAACACGGAATACATTTTCGCGTATAATTAGGAGACGGGAAAACAAAATCTAGAATGTTTACCAACCACCTTCCACCGAATCAGTCAAGAGGCAGTCTTTAATTCAAGGTTTTATGCTCGACTTAATAATTATTAGTACAAATAATCTTGATTACGTCGACGACATTGTACCTTCTAGTTGAGAGAAGAATCTTCACCTGCCGAAGCAACTCTTACGGAAGTGCTGGCCGTTTTATCCTTCTTTTTTCTTCTACTTTTTCTTTTCTTACTTTTTTCTGTGGCTGTCTAATGTAGGATCCCGCGTTTATCCTGCGTTTGGTTACATCTTTGCTGAATCGTTTAATGTTGCTACTTCTAAAAAATATTCTTCTAAATAACGATGCTGGTAGTATATTGTTGTATTACTCCTATTATGAATTGTGCTCAATCATGGATGTTTGTCTATAGTATATTGACTAAAAATATTCGCTGTGCAGAAACTCCTCATATAACTTACGTGAATCTCACGAATTCTTCGCCGAAAAGCTTGGCAATAAGAAAACGGTACATCAGAAGGAGGTCACAGTGTATACAGTAACACTACAACTAGGCTTAATCAAGCAGATACACAAGTTAGGTTAAAGCTCGAAACACGTGTAACAGCGCGAAACTTAAAACGAAAACTTCTGAACTCAATCAGTGCGAATGATGCCAGCCACGTATGTAGCTAAATTATTGTTTGTGTCGAGCGTCAATGTGTTTCATAAACAGGTATAAGCGCAGTGCTTGCTATGTGCGTCACATTGGTTGGGTATACTTGTAGATGTAGATGTTGGCGTAAGCAAATCCTCGTCGCAGTCTTCTTACGTAACCGACAACAGCTAATCGTATCGCTTCCTGTACACTGTTTGGCTTCACAGAAAACAACGTGCGATGCCGTATACATCTCTCTATGTCTTAACGATCGCTTTCCCAGTAGCTTTTCTGTCTTCACAACGAGCTCGTCGTCATTGCATGTCTATCCGTACATCCAGGAGCGCGTTATGCCATTTTATAGTTCCGGAGTGAACTTCAGCCTGAATGAGGTAAGTTATTTAAGTTTATTGCCTTTTTTAACAACAATGAACATTCAAATTTAGAAGAAATTGCTTTGGAATCGACTCTGAATTTTCGATTAAACCTCAATTAAATAATAGGCAAAGACGGGAGGTAACGTATTTTATTAGCTTACGATCTACTATGTATTTAGCTCACTTACATTAATTTACAACATTTCACACTTACATGTTACATTCATGAGCATTGTCCTTGAATATATTACACTACGGAAAGTAGTAGTGACGGTACATGCGACATGTTTTTAAATGTGTCAGTTGTTTGCTGTGCACCTGTTGCTGTAGTCAAATGACAGTCTGTGTAACTAAACAGAGAAACATAAAAAGCTCATTAGACTGATATTAGTCCACCTCATAAAAGAGCACGCCGGTCACTTTAGGGCACGTGTGTACGTGTCGCACGACTGGTAACAGTCGGTCCAGTGACCCTCCACCACTGACCTAAATCGTGGCAGTCAAGTGGCGAGTATATGCCAATCGATTCTTTAGAATTAGTGCACTAAGATGGGTCAAAGTGGAATCGTGACAGAATGGCAAAAAAGAGCTATCATATTTAGACATTCCCACAACCACACCGCGAACGAAGTTGCCTTATTTTTGTTGGTGTATCAACGCGGACTGTTCAGTGTGTCTACAAGGAATGGCGTACCATTCGCAGCCATGTAACACGGCGGAACAACAATAGTCGTAAAAAAGTCTTCACCGACAGCGACCTGAGATAAAAGTCACGCCTTGATAATGTCAATGATTTTCAAACATGGCAGAAATTTCTGCAACCAGTGCACGTAAGTTCATCTCAAGCTGTTTCCGAGAGAACACAGCGAAAGGAACTGCAAGCAGTGGACACATCGAATAGTGGATACCTCGCAAAAGACCATTCCTTTCAGCGGCACTTCACGTTACATATCTCAAATGGGCCGTACAACATATAAAGAGCAGTCAAATGAAACAAAACAGACGGATAAAAAGTAAGTAAATTCTTTACTTACCAATGAAATTTTCACTGTGTAGCGAAATGTGCACTGATACGAAACTTCGTGGGAGATTAAAACTGTGTGCCGGACCGAGACTCGAACTCGGGACTTCGCCTTTCGCGGTCAAGCGGGTAAATGCTATACCATCTCTTTTTCTTTTTTCTTTGGCATTGTGTTCGTTATATTTGGTCGTAGCGGACGTCAAATGACATGCGTAGCAGTTCGTTATTGATCCCTGCACTCAGTTTTTTTTATTACAGAGATGAGCCAACTCTTTGACAGAACAAGCTGAGCTACCGTGCCAGCCACCAGCAGAGCTACCCAAGCATGTCTCACGACTCGACCACACAGCCTTAATTCCGCCAGTATCTCGTCTCCCACCTGCCAAACTTCACAGAAGCTCTCCTGCGAAGCTTACAGCACTAGCACTCCTGCAAGAAGAGATATTGCGGAGACTTGGCTTTACCACAGCCTGGGAGACGTTTGCAAAATTAAATTTTCACTCTGCAGCGGAGTGTGCGCTGATATGACACTTCCTGCCAGATTAAAACATCCCCCAGGCCGTGGCAAAGCCATGTCTTCGTAATATCTTTTCTTCCAGGAATGCCAGTTCTGCAAGGTTCGCAGGAGAGTTTCTGTGAAGCTCGGAAGGTAGGAGACGAGGTACTGGCGGTATTAAGGCTGTGAGGAGAGGTCGTGAGTCATGCTGGGGTGACTCAGATGGTAGAGCACTTGCCCGCGAAATTCGGTCCTGCTTTCGACTCTCGGTCAGGGACACAATTTTAGTCTGACAGGAAGTTTCAAATATTTTATTATTTCGGAAGTAATCCCCATAACTGTTAATACATTTAGCCCATTGTGAGACAAACCGGTCAGTGCTTTCATGAAAAAATGTTTACGGTTGCTTATGGAACCATGATTGTATCCGGGAATGCAGTTCTTCGTTCGAATGAAATCTACGGCGAATTTCTTTAGGGCTCTAAAAATATGGAAATTGCGTGGAGAGAGAGGGCGGGACTTCACGATGGGTGAGTAAGGGCTTCCCAGCGAGATGTCTGTAGCGTAGTCGAAACAATCTTCGCAACGTGTGCAGGGGCATTATCCTGAAACAGAAAGGCGCCGTCCGTAAGCCCGTTGCCCAATGGGTCTCTGTAACACAGCGGCACAATTAACACAGAGCGATACGTGAACACTTTACAAAAACTGAAGCGCGCCTTCAGGTCCAATAGCCCAGGAATATTAACGGACTGCATCATTGTGTTGCAGGATAAAACCTTCCCACATGTTTCCTAAGTTGTTCCAATTACACTGCAGAAGTTTCGCTGGGAAGTCCTTACACATCCTCCTAACCGCCCTCATCTCTCTGCATGCGATTTCCGTAATTTTGGGGCCTTGAAGGAAAACATTCGTGGCCGTCGATTTGCTTCGGACGAGGAGGTGCATCAAATCGTGATTCAGTTGGCAAACGCAAACATTTTTCCACGAGGGCATTGATCGTCTTGTCTCACAGTGGGACAAATGTATTCAGATCTATGGCGATTACTTTTGAAATAACAAAGAGTTTACTTATTTTTTCCATACGCCTCATTTTCGTTCGACTGCTCCTTACAGAAGCTGTACAGAAGCTGGCTGGAGATGTACCGTGTGGCCGGACTAGTTTCCATTTTCCCCCCTCTTCAAATGATGCAGTGTGTCTAGCGCACCGACAGCGCAATGAGATGTTTAATCTACAGTGTGGTGGAGGCTATAGGTCAGCTCGGAGGTCGTTCTATGACGTACTTGAGGCATTTCTCATACCATGACTTCTGCTCACTTTTCCAGCTTACCGCCAACACGAACTTGAATTTTATTTCAATATGCTCCTTGATCAAGTATTGTACTGATTGTACATCTTCATGATGAGTGTACTGCAAACACTCCCGTTTTCCAAAACAGCAGCAACCGTGTTTACAGGACCACACGCGTACACCGTTCCTGGTACGGCAAACAGTTAGGTACCTTATTATACCTCGATGGATCCACTTAGTCATCAGATCTCAGTCCCATATCCACTACTGGCCATTAAAATTCCTACACCAAGAAGAAATTCAGATGATAAACGGGTATTCATTGGACAAATAAATTATACTAGAACTGACATGTGATTACATCTTCACGCAATTCGGGTGCATAGATCCTAAGAAATCAGTACCCAGAACAACCACCTCTGGCCGTAATAACGGCCTTGATGCGCCTGGGCATTGAGTCAAATAGAGCATGGATGGCGTGTACAGGTACATCTGCCCATGCAGCTTCAACACGATACCACAGTTCATCAAGAGTATTGACTGGCTTATTGTGACGAGCCAGTTGCTCGGTCACCATTGACCAGACGTTTTCAATTGGTGAGAGATCTGGAGAATGTGCTGGCCAGAGAGCAGTAGAACATTTTCTGTATCCAGAAAGGCCCGTACAGGACCTGCAACATGCGGTCGTGCATTATCCTGCTGAAATGTAGGGGATCGTAAGGATCGAATGAAGGGTAGAGCCACAGGTCGTAACACATCTGAAATGTAATGTCCACTGTTCAAAGCGCCGTCGTTGCGAACAAGAGGTGACCGAGACGTGTAACCAATGGCACCTCATAACATCATGCCGGGTGATACGCCAGTATGGCGATGACGAATACACGCTTCAAATGTGCGTTCACCGCGATGTCGACAAACACGGATGCGACCATCATGATGCTGTAAACAGAACATGGATTCATCCGAAAAAATGACATTTTGCCATTCGTGCACCCACGTTCGTCGTTGAGTACACCATCGCAGGCGATCCTGTCTGTGATGCAGCGTGTAACCTCCCCCTCACTTACCGACCTTAATGACAGTGAAAAATGAAACCGCGTGTACCTAATGGGAGTTTTGGAAAAGCAATCGTCACCGAAGTTAACCTGTCGGTAAAGAGGGAGGAAAGGGTTACATCTAAATGAAAGGAAAAATGCAAATGAAACTGGTGGAAATTAATTTTGAAAAGGGGTAAAGTTAATAAAGAAAGTAAATGTGCGGCCGTTACGTTAACAATTAACTAGCGGTAATTAGATATTTGAGATTTGGGGGAAATCACGGTCGCCAGTCCTAAGGACAATTACTATAGTAACTGAAAAAGAAAGGTTATTACACATATAATTAACACTAGAAGCGTGGCAACTGAAGGTTGACACGTGTAGTGTGAAAACTGAAAGTTTGTCAGAAGTAATAAATTTCGCTACACTCTGACTTAATTTAGCAAAAGAATTAATAAAACCGGAAAATCGAAAGTTAATTTAGTGACTGAAGTTAATAGTGAGCTTTCTTTCTGAAGCACATCGAAATTCAGTAAAATACGGTTAGTTTTGGACTACCTCAACAATCATTTCAAAAGCTACTTGAATCTACGCAATTTAGAAAGAAGAGATTTAACTTTGAACTTGAATTAAATGATTCTGAACAATTAACAATAGTAAAATTTAGTACGTACCAAGCTGAGCTGCAGTCACAGGTAAGCTAAAATACGGTAACAAAGCTCGCACTCTTAATTTGTGCTTGTGCAATTTAAATATTGTAGCCAGCTGAACTTTGAAATTAAAGCAGTGAAATCGAATTATGCTGGCGTTTGAATTTCAACGACACTCGGGTTCATTTCGGAAAAGGAAGGGACCCTGCTTGGCAATGAAATTGGGACAATGAGCAACAAAGGTTCATGCTAAGTTGCTGTAATTTTGCGAGACAAATGGAACAATTTGAAAAGCTGAGGTCTGCCATACAGTTCTGAAACTTTACGTGCTTTTAGTCTTCCTTGTTGGTTGATTGAAGGTTTGAAGCCGTCGATCGAGGAGGTGGCGACAGTCACTCATTGTCGGCCGTCGCTGTTGCAGAAGCTGGATGTTGGCGCGCCTTCTTCTCGACACGGTCACCAGGCGAAACGGGCTCTTGATGTGCGCCAGCTAATGCTTCCCGTCCGCGACACCATGTCAGAAACTATCATCGCGAGTCGAGCGCAATTACATGCTGCCAAACCCCGAAAGCGCGGCAACTCGCGGGAGCGTCACACAACACCTGCTCCACTCGCTACTCCCGCCAGACTCCGACTCTGTTCCGCCCGCGCTCCACGCGGCAGAGTTAACACTACCAAAGATCCTACAAACTTTGATTCTTCACACGACCTATCGATGTAATCGTTCGATAGCAGTTTTCCCTAGGCAAGACCCAGCGTAAAAATACAAATACTCTTTACACAACAAACCAATTATACATCGACATAAGTGCATAAATATATATATATATACAAACAGTAAAACAATTACAATATATAAAGAGACAGAAATGTCATATCTTGAGGTAACAAAGCAAGGAAAGAAATAATAGTACAATAGATGGAAATAGGAGGATATGCATTTCCGGCGTTACACGTGCCCCACATTGTCTGAGGATGTTCGTGTAACGTAAACAGACTCAGAAAATGTCCCAAAAAAGAAACAGCGGAAATGCATATGCTCAAAACATCAACAAAATTTAGCATTCGTCTAATTAAGCATAAATAAATTTCTTTAGACCATAATAATTGAGTGGAGACACTCCTAATCTTATTCCACTCTGTCATCTTGCACAAAATAAAACAGGTTGACAACATATTAAAATTCATAGAAAACATAGAAAATGGTTTAGCTATTCTAAAATTGTCAAAATTCCCAACAGTATCAAGAAATGGAATACTATTTACAAAATTAATTAGAGTACATGGTCATAAAAACAGGTAGATGAAAATACGCAAATTAATAATTAATTACATAGAATACACATTTTTACATAACCCTTTCATAATTAATATTCTCGTCATGGGAGTCCATTAAACGCTAAACAAGAAAATAACACACATCAGATCGAAAAAAAACATAAATATTGACGGTAGAATTCTTTCAGCTGTCCAGGAAGAAAAACAATTCCGCCTTCCGTACTCGCAAGTACAAAGAATGCCGACAGCGGCCCAAGAGCCAACAGCGGCACAAGAGCCGACAGCGGCTCGCCTCGCTAGTATTGTTGCGCCCGCGTGTGCGGCACGCTTGATCTCACTCGCCCTTGTGACGGCGTTTCCAGAACGTCCGTTTCACTGAATTCTTTCGGAAAAACTCACTCCCGAGTAATCTCAAGGAGTCCATAAACACTATCACAGTGGATAACTCAACACTGTCCATCATCACACGCATGTACTAGCCTGAAACTTAAAACAGCGTCTAAGTACATCGGCAATGGCTAGTAAATCACATATTCATGAAATCTTACAGCTATTTACAAAACCATATTTACATTCCTTAATCTACTGTGACTCAGCTGAAAACTTAAACTAGCAGCTTGGATTTTTCAGTTGATTAGATCATGATTAAATTGATTAAAATTAAATTGATTAATCAAAATTAATTACTTATTAATTACAACTTCTTTAATGACCTTGGTCAGTCAAAAGCATGGCAATCTAGCAAATCGTTAAATCTTACACTCTATTTTACATACTGTATAAATTACCCATTGTGTGGTATTAATCGATCCTAGGTTGGTACAATTTCAAGTCTACAATATTCCGTAAGCATTTGTGTGAGGCATACCAATGACTTTATATGGTCCATTATAAACAAACTTAAATTTAGAGTTTTCATGGTCTATCTCGCTCGATTTCTCATGAGCTTTTACAAGTACTAAGTCTCCGATTGCAAACTTAGCAAAACGCGCTTTAGCGTCATGACGACGTATGCGAGCATCGGCTTTTAGCTTCATTACTTCTCGCAAACGATCTTTTTTCACACCAATACTAATGTTAATCCGTGGAGGGAATTTGATTATCTCTTCCAATTCACTTTCTACACTTTTGTCAATGCCGAAATTCCTCATGTTATGGCAGTTCAAACTCATTCCTACGTCAATGTCATCCGGCCAGTTAACAATGTGTATAGGCTGGTATTGCCTATGCACACCGTCTCCTGCCTCGTCAAAACTAACTACTATTGTTTTATCTTGGGACGTACATGTCAAAGTTTTGCTTTCGCAGTTAATCACTGCACGGTACTTTAATAGCCAATCTAACCCGATAATTACTTCCGCAGTTAAGTCTGGCACGACGACAAACTCTTGTTCAAATCGTGCCCCACATATCTCGAAGTTGACAAAAATCTGTTTTGTGACCGGTTTACTGGCCTTCCCAGTAGCACCGATAATTTTCACTCCTGTTACTGGCATAACTACGATGCCAGGTCTGTCCTTCAGTAACTCAAATATTTTCCCAGATACAGCACTCAATTCTGCACCGGTGTCAATCAACACGTTTAGTTGAAGGTCGTGCGTATTAACCGACACTACTATCTGTCTACACTTGTCCTCGACTGTTTCTTTATTTTCCCACAGTAAATCCTCGTCTATATCCAGGTCATTCCAGAAAAAACCATCCGGCTTTGATCCTAAATCCGGTTCATCTGGCGGCTTTTTCAGCCTCTGTTTACACACAGTTTTAATTTCAACACGTCTGTCCTGAGGCTTAGTCTGTAGCTTCGCCTCCAATACCGAAACCTTTTCCTGTAACTCGTCAACTAGTGAGTGTTGCTTTGCTATCGATTCACTAATTGTCACCTTCGTTGATTCCTCTTTGGTCAGATTGATCTCATCTGCCAATCTACCTGGAGGAATGTGCCCAGTCGCATCTGAAATTACTTCCTCTGGATCTGCGCAACCCACACTGCTACCGTCTGACCGCATAACGTCAGCTCTAACCTCATACACGCTGAAATCTATGTGCTTTTCTACCAATTGTGTCCGGCTATCACTAAAATTTTCGTAATCTTTCCCCTTAATACTCTCGCAATGTTTAAACTGGAGGTTTGCGTCGGATGGGTCGGCTACTTCTACCACTATAACTTTCGGTAAAGTCTGCCGGTTAGGGCCAGAACTTTCCGTTACTCCTTCAACATCTAACTCCTGCGGGACGAAACACGACGAATCTTGCTCGTGCTGCCCATTAACATCAACTATTTCTGGTAAAGTCTGCCGGTTAGGGCCAGAACTTTCAATCACTTCACAAATACTATCTTCCTGTGGGACGAGACGCGGCAAATACTGCACGCGCTCCCCATAAACACTTCTCCCATACAGACCCCTATAATCTCTTAGTTCGTCGTATAAGCGACCGAACTGCCTTAACCAGACCTCATCCCTCTCTGCATCCCCTCGCTCAATGACGGACGTTTTATCCGACATCTGATCTTCTCTAAACAATTGCGAATCATTCTTAAACTCAATCTCCAGTTCCGCTGTGGGTATTACAGCTGCCACTTTATGATCGATTTCCGGAACACTACTTAAATTGTTCTCACTGACAGCGAATGTATTTTCTACTGCCGTGTATACAGCTGATCTACTACTTGTGGGCGCACTCTTTTCTCTTAACACTGGCACACTCTCCCGCCGATGATTATTCCATACGGAATTTTCATAACGGCGACACCTGGGTTTTCTCTTGTTATTGGGCCGCCAAAATTTCTCCACGCCCGCTCGGCCCCTCACCGGCGCGGCTAATGGTTTCCCTGTCTCGTCCCAGCAGATACGCTCCCCGGATACTGCTGAGGCGGCTGGTCACACCTTCTGGCGTTATTACTATTCTGCGCAGCCCGTATCACGCTAGTATGATACTGGTTTCCGTCATTCCTGTTATTATTTGCATTGTACCGATTGTTATTACGGTCCGAACCATTATTGTCATTGCTGCGGTATGCATTATTCCCATGGTTATCGTTGTTATGGTTGGGGTGGTACCTGTTGTTGTTACCACGGCCTCTACCACTGTCGCGATTATTGCGCCAATTGTCCTCGTCCTCAACTCTTTCCTGGAAATCATTGATTGTCCTGTAATTGCTTCCTACGTAGCGTTTTGTATCATCTGGAAGCTTCTTGTAGAGTTCCCAGACTATTTCGGATTCCGTGCGGCGATCACGCAAATATTCCAACTTGCGGATCCAGCCCTCACAAAACTCCCTCATCGAACCGCGCGAATTCGCATCGAAAGGCCTCGATACGACAAATTCGCGCCAGACACTTTGCTGTTTTTGCTCTGACCAGTATTCAGCCAGAAACAGATTTTTAAACTCGTCAAAAGTCAGGTTCGTAATGTCGAGGTTTAAGCCCCAACGCTTGGCATCACCAGCCAGCACATCAATAACCGCATTAATTTTTCTCTCATTAGTCCATGATCTGGGTAAAACTCTTTCACAATTTTTAATGAAATCCGTCGCGTGTATACCGCCTTTTTTCAAGGGGTCGAACCGCTCCTCTTTCGTCAACAATTCCGAACTATGTGCACAGATTGGCACATAGCTCTGTTTTTCGTCAAGTTTCTTTTCTAATTCCGACACTCTCGTAATTACTTGGCAAGTGGTTGTCGCAAGCGTTTCCACTTCCCTCTTTTTCTCTTCGCAGGTATTAGCCTGCTCCCTCACTTTAGTGTCTACTTCGGACACTAAAGCCTTTAAAGTTTCCACCTTCTGTTGATCCTCTTTTTTCACTAATTGAATTTGTTCCGTCACCTTATTCTCGATGATCGGAGCAACTGCTTCTCCTACACTTTTCTCGATTCTGCTAATTTCAGAATCAAAACGAGTATTTATGCTCGCAATTTCCGCCTGAACGCCTATCATTTCCTGTTTAAGATTACCGATTTCGGTATTAATTACAACAATATCTTCTTTGATTTTATCAACTTTTGTATTAACAACTCCAACATTGTTGTTAACAACATTAATAGCTTTGTTCTGATTGTCTAGCTTTCGTTCAATCTTTTCAGACTGAGCTTCTTGCTTGGCAGACAGAGCTATAATTTCTGCCGATTGACTCTTGATTTCATTAATCAAAACATTCAATAAATCAGTTAAATTCCCGGAGACTACCGGTTTTACTTCCGTAGCTGGTTCCTCTATACATGTTCCCCCGTATTCATCATCAAGGGGTACAGATTTGATTTTCGCTTCCGATTCCGAAACATTTTCTAAAGTTTGGAATTCCATTTCTGCTCTTTGTTGCGTTTCGGCGGTCGCGTCTTTCATGCTAGCCGCCTGCCCCTGAACAATGGGAACCGCCGTGCGCGTTTCCCACTGTTCGACCGATTGTTCCGTATCCAAGTCTACTAAATTTTGGTAATTGTTGCCTTCACTCATTTTGCTAATTTTCAATATAAATGACAAATCTCAAATGTAATTAGGATTACTCCCACTACTTATTCTCGCTGACGTAACGGCCTGTACGTAACCAGTACTTTGTTACGACATTTGCACCAAAGAAAATTCGTGTCCAGAACAACCTCAAATCTGAAGATTGTCCTGTCACGGTCGCCACGTGTAACCTCCCCCTCACTTACCGACCTTAATGACAGTGAAAAATGAAACCGCGTGTACCTAATGGGAGTTTTGGAAAAGCAATCGTCACCGAAGTTAACCTGTCGGTAAAGAGGGAGGAAAGGGTTACATCTAAATGAAAGGAAAAATGCAAATGAAACTGGTGGAAATTAATTTTGAAAAGGGGTAAAGTTAATAAAGAAAGTAAATGTGCGGCCGTTACGTTAACAATTAACTAGCGGTAATTAGATATTTGAGATTTGGGGGAAATCACGGTCGCCAGTCCTAAGGACAATTACTATAGTAACTGAAAAAGAAAGGTTATTACACATATAATTAACACTAGAAGCGTGGCAACTGAAGGTTGACACGTGTAGTGTGAAAACTGAAAGTTTGTCAGAAGTAATAAATTTCGCTACACTCTGACTTAATTTAGCAAAAGAATTAATAAAACCAGAAAATCGAAAGTTAATTTAGTGACTGAAGTTAATAGTGAGCTTTCTTTCTGAAGCACATCGAAATTCAGTAAAATACGGTTAGTCTTGGACTACCTCAACAATCATTTCAAAAGCTACTTGAATCTACGCAATTTAGAAAGAAGAGATTTAACTTTGAACTTGAATTAAATGATTCTGAACAATTAACAATAGTAAAATTTAGTACGTACCAAGCTGAGCTGCAGTCACAGGTAAGCTAAAATACGGTAACAAAGCTCGCACTCTTAATTTGTGCTTGTGCAATTTAAATATTGTAGCCAGCTGAACTTTGAAATTAAAGCAGTGAAATCGAATTATGCTGGCGTTTGAATTTCAACGACACTCGGGTTCATTTCGGAAAAGGAAGGGACCCTGCTTGGCAATGAAATTGGGACAATGAGCAACAAAGGTTCATGCTAAGTTGCTGTAATTTTGCGAGACAAATGGAACAATTTGAAAAGCTGAGGTCTGCCATACAGTTCTGAAACTTTACGTGCTTTTAGTCTTCCTTGTTGGTTGATTGAAGGTTTGAAGCCGTCGATCGAGGAGGTGGCGACAGTCACTCATTGTCGGCCGTCGCTGTTGCAGAAGCTGGATGTTGGCGCGCCTTCTTCTCGACACGGTCACCAGGCGAAACGGGCTCTTGATGTGCGCCAGCTAATGCTTCCCGTCCGCGACACCATGTCAGAAACTATCATCGCGAGTCGAGCGCAATTACATGCTGCCAAACCCCGAAAGCGCGGCAACTCGCGGGAGCGTCACACAACACCTGCTCCACTCGCTACTCCCGCCAGACTCCGACTCTGTTCCGCCCGCGCTCCACGCGGCAGAGTTAACACTACCAAAGATCCTACAAACTTTGATTCTTCACACGACCTATCGATGTAATCGTTCGATAGCAGTTTTCCCTAGGCAAGACCCAGCGTAAAAATACAAATACTCTTTACACAACAAACCAATTATACATCGACATAAGTGCATAAATATATATATATATACAAACAGTAAAACAATTACAATATATAAAGAGACAGAAATGTCATATCTTGAGGTAACAAAGCAAGGAAAGAAATAATAGTACAATAGATGGAAATAGGAGGATATGCATTTCCGGCGTTACACGTGCCCCACATTGTCTGAGGATGTTCGTGTAACGTAAACAGACTCAGAAAATGTCCCAAAAAAGAAACAGCGGAAATGCATATGCTCAAAACATCAACAAAATTTAGCATTCGTCTAATTAAGCATAAATAAATTTCTTTAGACCATAATAATTGAGTGGAGACACTCCTAATCTTATTCCACTCTGTCATCTTGCACAAAATAAAACAGGTTGACAACATATTAAAATTCATAGAAAACATAGAAAATGGTTTAGCTATTCTAAAATTGTCAAAATTCCCAACAGTATCAAGAAATGGAATACTATTTACAAAATTAATTAGAGTACATGGTCATAAAAACAGGTAGATGAAAATACGCAAATTAATAATTAATTACATAGAATACACATTTTTACATAACCCTTTCATAATTAATATTCTCGTCATGGGAGTCCATTAAACGCTAAACAAGAAAATAACACACATCAGATCGAAAAAAAACATAAATATTGACAGTAGAATTCTTTCAGCTGTCCAGGAAGAAAAACAATTCCGCCTTCCGTACTCGCAAGTACAAAGAATGCCGACAGCGGCCCAAGAGCCAACAGCGGCACAAGAGCCGACAGCGGCTCGCCTCGCTAGTATTGTTGCGCCCGCGTGTGCGGCACGCTTGATCTCACTCGCCCTTGTGACGGCGTTTCCAGAACGTCCGTTTCACTGAATTCTTTCGGAAAAACTCACTCCCGAGTAATCTCAAGGAGTCCATAAACACTATCACAGTGGATAACTCAACACTGTCCATCATCACACGCATGTACTAGCCTGAAACTTAAAACAGCGTCTAAGTACATCGGCAATGGCTAGTAAATCACATATTCATGAAATCTTACAGCTATTTACAAAACCATATTTACATTCCTTAATCTACTGTGACTCAGCTGAAAACTTAAACTAGCAGCTTGGATTTTTCAGTTGATTAGATCATGATTAAATTGATTAAAATTAAATTGATTAATCAAAATTAATTACTTATTAATTACAACTTCTTTAATGACCTTGGTCAGTCAAAAGCATGGCAATCTAGCAAATCGTTAAATCTTACACTCTATTTTACATACTGTATAAATTACCCATTGTGTGGTATTAATCGATCCTAGGTTGGTACAATTTCAAGTCTACAATATTCCGTAAGCATTTGTGTGAGGCATACCAATGACTTTATATGGTCCATTATAAACAAACTTAAATTTAGAGTTTTCATGGTCTATCTCGCTCGATTTCTCATGAGCTTTTACAAGTACTAAGTCTCCGATTGCAAACTTAGCAAAACGCGCTTTAGCGTCATGACGACGTATGCGAGCATCGGCTTTTAGCTTCATTACTTCTCGCAAACGATCTTTTTTCACACCAATACTAATGTTAATCCGTGGAGGGAATTTGATTATCTCTTCCAATTCACTTTCTACACTTTTGTCAATGCCGAAATTCCTCATGTTATGGCAGTTCAAACTCATTCCTACGTCAATGTCATCCGGCCAGTTAACAATGTGTATAGGCTGGTATTGCCTATGCACACCGTCTCCTGCCTCGTCAAAACTAACTACTATTGTTTTATCTTGGGACGTACATGTCAAAGTTTTGCTTTCGCAGTTAATCACTGCACGGTACTTTAATAGCCAATCTAACCCGATAATTACTTCCGCAGTTAAGTCTGGCACGACGACAAACTCTTGTTCAAATCGTGCCCCACATATCTCGAAGTTGACAAAAATCTGTTTTGTGACCGGTTTACTGGCCTTCCCAGTAGCACCGATAATTTTCACTCCTGTTACTGGCATAACTACGATGCCAGGTCTGTCCTTCAGTAACTCAAATATTTTCCCAGATACAGCACTCAATTCTGCACCGGTGTCAATCAACACGTTTAGTTGTAGGTCGTGCGTATTAACCGACACTACTATCTGTCTACACTTGTCCTCGACTGTTTCTTTATTTTCCCACAGTAAATCCTCGTCTATATCCAGGTCATTCCAGAAAAAACCATCCGGCTTTGATCCTAAATCCGGTTCATCTGGCGGCTTTTTCAGCCTCTGTTTACACACAGTTTTAATTTCAACACGTCTGTCCTGAGGCTTAGTCTGTAGCTTCGCCTCCAATACCGAAACCTTTTCCTGTAACTCGTCAACTAGTGAGTGTTGCTTTGCTATCGATTCACTAATTGTCACCTTCGTTGATTCCTCTTTGGTCAGATTGATCTCATCTGCCAATCTACCTGGAGGAATGTGCCCAGTCGCATCTGAAATTACTTCCTCTGGATCTGCGCAACCCACACTGCTACCGTCTGACCGCATAACGTCAGCTCTAACCTCATACACGCTGAAATCTATGTGCTTTTCTACCAATTGTGTCCGGCTATCACTAAAATTTTCGTAATCTTTCCCCTTAATACTCTCGCAATGTTTAAACTGGAGGTTTGCGTCGGATGGGTCGGCTACTTCTACCACTATAACTTTCGGTAAAGTCTGCCGGTTAGGGCCAGAACTTTCCGTTACTCCTTCAACATCTAACTCCTGCGGGACGAAACACGACGAATCTTGCTCGTGCTGCCCATTAACATCAACTATTTCTGGTAAAGTCTGCCGGTTAGGGCCAGAACTTTCAATCACTTCACAAATACTATCTTCCTGTGGGACGAGACGCGGCAAATACTGCACGCGCTCCCCATAAACACTTCTCCCATACAGACCCCTATAATCTCTTAGTTCGTCGTATAAGCGACCGAACTGCCTTAACCAGACCTCATCCCTCTCTGCATCCCCTCGCTCAATGACGGACGTTTTATCCGACATCTGATCTTCTCTAAACAATTGCGAATCATTCTTAAACTCAATCTCCAGTTCCGCTGTGGGTATTACAGCTGCCACTTTATGATCGATTTCCGGAACACTACTTAAATTGTTCTCACTGACAGCGAATGTATTTTCTACTGCCGTGTATACAGCTGATCTACTACTTGTGGGCGCACTCTTTTCTCTTAACACTGGCACACTCTCCCGCCGATGATTATTCCATACGGAATTTTCATAACGGCGACACCTGGGTTTTCTCTTGTTATTGGGCCGCCAAAATTTCTCCACGCCCGCTCGGCCCCTCACCGGCGCGGCTAATGGTTTCCCTGTCTCGTCCCAGCAGATACGCTCCCCGGATACTGCTGAGGCGGCTGGTCACACCCTCTGGCGTTATTACTATTCTGCGCAGCCCGTATCACGCTAGTATGATACTGGTTTCCGTCATTCCTGTTATTATTTGCATTGTACCGATTGTTATTACGGTCCGAACCATTATTGTCATTGCTGCGGTATGCATTATTCCCATGGTTATCGTTGTTATGGTTGGGGTGGTACCCGTTGTTGTTACCACGGCCTCTACCACTGTCGCGATTATTGCGCCAATTGTCCTCGTCCTCAACTCTTTCCAGGAAATCATTGATTGTCCTGTAATTGCTTCCTACGTAGCGTTTTGTATCATCTGGAAGCTTCTTGTAGAGTTCCCAGACTATTTCGGATTCCGTGCGGCGATCACGCAAATATTCCAACTTGCGGATCCAGCCCTCACAAAACTCCCTCATCGAACCGCGCGAATTCGCATCGAAAGGCCTCGATACGACAAATTCGCGCCAGACACTTTGCTGTTTTTGCTCTGACCAGTATTCAGCCAGAAACAGATTTTTAAACTCGTCAAAAGTCAGGTTCGTAATGTCGAGGTTTAAGCCCCAACGCTTGGCATCACCAGCCAGCACATCAATAACCGCATTAATTTTTCTCTCATTAGTCCATGATCTGGGTAAAACTCTTTCACAATTTTTAATGAAATCCGTCGCGTGTATACCGCCTTTTTTCAAGGGGTCGAACCGCTCCTCTTTCGTCAACAATTCCGAACTATGTGCACAGATTGGCACATAGCTCTGTTTTTCGTCAAGTTTCTTTTCTAATTCCGACACTCTCGTAATTACTTGGCAAGTGGTTGTCGCAAGCGTTTCCACTTCCCTCTTTTTCTCTTCGCAGGTATTAGCCTGCTCCCTCACTTTAGTGTCTACTTCGGACACTAAAGCCTTTAAAGTTTCCACCTTCTGTTGATCCTCTTTTTTCACTAATTGAATTTGTTCCGTCACCTTATTCTCGATGATCGGAGCAACTGCTTCTCCTACACTTTTCTCGATTCTGCTAATTTCGGAATCAAAACGAGTATTTATGCTCGCAATTTCCGCCTGAACGCCTATCATTTCCTGTTTAAGATTACCGATTTCGGTATTAATTACAACAATATCTTCTTTGATTTTATCAACTTTTGTATTAACAACTCCAACATTGTTGTTAACAACATTAATAGCTTTGTTCTGATTGTCTAGCTTTCGTTCAATCTTTTCAGACTGAGCTTCTTGCTTGGCAGACAGAGCTATAATTTCTGCCGATTGACTCTTGATTTCATTAATCAAAACATTCAATAAATCAGTTAAATTCCCGGAGACTACCGGTTTTACTTCCGTAGCTGGTTCCTCTATACATGTTCCCCCGTATTCATCATCAAGGGGTACAGATTTGATTTTCGCTTCCGATTCCGAAACATTTTCTAAAGTTTGGAATTCCATTTCTGCTCTTTGTTGCGTTTCGGCGGTCGCGTCTTTCATGCTAGCCGCCTGCCCCTGAACAATGGGAACCGCCGTGCGCGTTTCCCACTGTTCGACCGATTGTTCCGTATCCAAGTCTACCAAATTTTGGTAATTGTTGCCTTCACTCATTTTAATAATTTTCAATATAAATGACAAATCTCAAATGTAATTAGGATTACTCCCACTACTTATTCTCGCTGACGTAACGGCCTGTACGTAACCGATACTTTGTTACGACATTTGCACCAAAGAAAATTCGTGTCCAGAACAACCTCAAATCTGAAGATTGTCCTGTCACGGTCGCCACGTGTAACCTCCCCCTCACTTACCGACCTTAATGACAGTGAAAAATGAAACCGCGTGTACCTAATGGGAGTTTTGGAAAAGCAATCGTCACCGAAGTTAACCTGTCGGTAAAGAGGGAGGAAAGGGTTACATCTAAATGAAAGGAAAAATGCAAATGAAACTGGTGGAAATTAATTTTGAAAAGGGGTAAAGTTAATAAAGAAAGTAAATGTGCGGCCGTTACGTTAACAATTAACTAGCGGTAATTAGATATTTGAGATTTGGGGGAAATCACGGTCGCCAGTCCTAAGGACAATTACTATAGTAACTGAAAAAGAAAGGTTATTACACATATAATTAACACTAGAAGCGTGGCAACTGAAGGTTGACACGTGTAGTGTGAAAACTGAAAGTTTGTCAGAAGTAATAAATTTCGCTACACTCTGACTTAATTTAGCAAAAGAATTAATAAAACCGGAAAATCGAAAGTTAATTTAGTGACTGAAGTTAATAGTGAGCTTTCTTTCTGAAGCACATCGAAATTCAGTAAAATACGGTTAGTCTTGGACTACCTCAACAATCATTTCAAAAGCTACTTGAATCTACGCAATTTAGAAAGAAGAGATTTAACTTTGAACTTGAATTAAATGATTCTGAACAATTAACAATAGTAAAATTTAGTACGTACCAAGCTGAGCTGCAGTCACAGGTAAGCTAAAATACGGTAACAAAGCTCGCACTCTTAATTTGTGCTTGTGCAATTTAAATATTGTAGCCAGCTGAACTTTGAAATTAAAGCAGTGAAATCGAATTATGCTGGCGTTTGAATTTCAACGACACTCGGGTTCATTTCGGAAAAGGAAGGGACCCTGCTTGGCAATGAAATTGGGACAATGAGCAACAAAGGTTCATGCTAAGTTGCTGTAATTTTGCGAGACAAATGGAACAATTTGAAAAGCTGAGGTCTGCCATACAGTTCTGAAACTTTACGTGCTTTTAGTCTTCCTTGTTGGTTGATTGAAGGTTTGAAGCTGTCGATCGAGGAGGTGGCGACAGTCACTCATTGTCGGCCGTCGCTGTTGCAGAAGCTGGATGTTGGCGCGCCTTCTTCTCGACACGGTCACCAGGCGAAACGGGCTCTTGATGTGCGCCAGCTAATGCTTCCCGTCCGCGACACCATGTCAGAAACTATCATCGCGAGTCGAGCGCAATTACATGCTGCCAAACCCCGAAAGCGCGGCAACTCGCGGGAGCGTCACACAACACCTGCTCCACTCGCTACTCCCGCCAGACTCCGACTCTGTTCCGCCCGCGCTCCACGCGGCAGAGTTAACACTACCAAAGATCCTACAAACTTTGATTCTTCACACGACCTATCGATGTAATCGTTCGATAGCAGTTTTCCCTAGGCAAGACCCAGCGTAAAAATACAAATACTCTTTACACAACAAACCAATTATACATCGACATAAGTGCATAAATATATATATATATACAAACAGTAAAACAATTACAATATATAAAGAGACAGAAATGTCATATCTTGAGGTAACAAAGCAAGGAAAGAAATAATAGTACAATAGATGGAAATAGGAGGATATGCATTTCCGGCGTTACAAGCGTCAAGGGTAACAGCAGCCGTGGTCTCCGAGCTGATAGTCCATGCTGCTGCAAACGTCGTCGAACTGTTCGTGCTGCAAACGTCCCCATCTGTTGACTCAGGGATCGAGACGTGGCTGCGCGATCCGTTACAGCGATGCGGATAAGCTGCCTGTCATCTCGACTGCTAGTGATACGAGGCCATTGGGATCCAGCACAGCGTTCCGTATTACCCTCCTGAACCCGCCGATTCCATATTCTGCTAACAGTCATTGGATCTCGACCAACGCGAGCAGCAATGTAGCGATACGATAAACCGCAATCGCGATAGGCTACAACCCGACCTTTATCAAAGACGGAAACGTGATGGTACGTATTTCTCCTCCTTACACGAGGCATCACAACAACGTTTCACCAGGCAACGCTGGTCAACTGCTGTTTGTGTATGAGAAATCGGTTGGAAACTTTCCTCATGTCAGCACGCTGTAGGTGTCGCCACCTGCGCCAACCTTGTGTGGATGCTCTGAAAAGCTAATCATTTGCATATCACAGCATCTTCTTCCTGTCGGTTAAATTTCGCGTCTGTAGCGCGTCATCTTCGTGGTGTAGCAGTTTTAATGGCCAGTAGTGTAAATTACCTTGAACTATTGGTGACAGTAGGTACATCGCAGCAATCAGTATCCCGCGATTTGTTAGCTCTACGGTATCTAATCAACGAGTAGCTCCGGCTGGCTGTGGAATACATGAAGGAACTTGTAGGCACACTCCCTCTGTAAACTGAGACCACTGTCAAGGCTAGAGGCGGTGTGAGAGTGATTCTGCTAGGGGAGACTAATTTTTGTCCAGTGTGTGTAATACAACAGAGCACACTATGCCGAAATTCTTGTTTCATAGTCCACTTTAAGATTAAAAGAAGGTAATGAGAATGTGGTGCACTTTTCGCTGTCAAGTCGGAGGCCTAGATGAGCCCGTTCTCGCTTCCCGTGAGTCAGGGCTCGGCGTCTGCCAGACAGTGATACGCTGTGCCGTGTTGGCTGGTGTGCAGAAAAAGTCCCGGGAGAAGGCGCAGGAGCGGCACGACACGGTGATGCACCTGCTGGTGCGCCGCTACGTCACGGCCGAGCAGCGCAAGCGCGACGACTTCGGCATCACCGAGGACGACGTCATCGAGATCCGCCAGGACATCTCCACGCTGCGTTACGACCTCATCGACATCCTGCGCACCAACGGCATGACGACGCCCAACGTCGACATGCAGGAGTCAGCAGGTTTGCTCTGCACACACGCTTTTATTCTTCTTCTTGTTTCGCGCAGGCTAACTGAGGACCATGCCATTCAACGATGCTCTTTGGCATGGATCTCGACGCTCGTCCAATAGTTTCGAATCCTCCGGCTGTGCTGTTTCTTCCCCATCTTTGTCCAAAAGGCATCTGTCTTCTATCTTGGTAATTTGTGCTGGAACCTTACTTGCTTGAACATTCTCCTGGGAGATGCCCAGTCTTTTAAGTCCCTTCCTGTACCTCCCATCTCCTATAGATCTTTTATCCCTTCTTTCAACCAAGGAACCAAGGTGACTTGGTCTTCCTATTTTGCCAAAATGCGAGTAGCTGACTGGTTAACCTTCTGGGATGCATCCTGCAGGCTTTTCCACACATGGCCGGGGGCAGGGGGGCGGGGGGGGGGGGGAGATATGATGTCGGTGGTGACTTGGTTAAGACAGCTACTCAAACTGGTGGCACTAATGTGCATTTCATGCAACTGTTTCAACATCATGATCGGCCTCACCTTAATGCTGCTGTTAGGCGTGTTAACGTGGGGCTGGAGAGGGCACTTATGGCAAAAGGCATGGATCACATCTCAGTGGTGCCCGTTGGGTCTGTCAGTAGATCGGGTTTCACTATGCATGGCCTGCTCCTCAGTAGGTATGAGAAGGGGAGGCTGGCTAAGCTTATAGGTGACAGTGTAGTGGGTGGTGATGGTGGTGGTGGTGGTGTCACTCATGGAAAAATTCCCGTTGCAGTTGGTGTTAGAGCTGCACCTTTTTTAGACTGAAGTCAGCTGATAGGTGAACCTGCTTAAAGGAAGTCCCTCTAAGGACTAACCTTCAGAGGATGTAATGTTTCCAATTAGAGAAGGAATTAGCATATTTCATCAAAATATAAGAGGTGTTAGGGATAAAGTTAGTGAATTGCTAATAGATGTTGACTCTGAAATTATTGGTATATCAGAGCACCACTTAAATAATTTGATAATTCAGAGGCTTCCTTTACCAGGCTACAGATTAGCTGGCTGTTTCTCAAGGAGTTCCTTGCGGGGTGGGGGACTGCCTTCCTATTCGAACGGTATCGAAATTGAGTGATACTTCGACACGAAAATTAGTCTACTTTGCTTATTTTCATTCGCTTATGTCGTATGGTACTATATTTTTGGGTAACTCTTCCCATTCCACAAGGATCTTTTTAGCTCAGAAACGGGCGGTTCGGGAAATAAGTGGTGTGAGTTCACGAAACTCTTGTCGACCTCTGTTCACGAGTCTGGGTATTTTGACATTGGCCTCCCAATATGCATGTTCCTTATTGTCGTTTCTTGTTACCAATATTAGTTTATTCCCTAGAATATGCAGCTACCAGAAATCAAACCTGCAGTTGGTTCGGACTTCCTTAACTCTTGTGCAAAAAGGTGTGCAGTATACTGCTGCATCCATTATCGATAAGTTGCCACTCGAATTCAAAAATCTTAGCAGTAATCCGTGCGCTTTCAAATCGAAACTGAAGAGTTTCCTCATGGGTCACTCCTTCCATTCTGTCGACGAGTTCCTTGAAAAATTAAGCTGATTCTCGTTGTATTGCTGATAGCGTTTACTTAAACTTATGGATTGACTTTTTTCATGAACATTTATTTTTATCTGTTATTACTTTTATGTTGTAATTTCATGTACTGACACGTTCCATGACCTTGGAGATTTGCTCCTCAATTTGGTCCTACGGAACTTCACGTGTAAATAAATAAAAAAAATGGCTACACGTCTCTTTAGAGCCACATCAGTGACTTTTCACAGCGTTCGTAGATCTCTTGGTCTCGTTGTCTTGTACATTCCTTGACTGGTACCGGTATTTCCCTCATATCTTTGTTCCCTGGATTTCAAGTGTGTTTGTCACACGCTTCGTGTTCAGTACTAGACACTCTAAAGCATACAGGACATTAGGGCGAATGATTTTTCCGGTAGTGCTTCACTTTTGTGTTGTGGGAGAGAGATTTTTTTGTTATAGGTGCTCTTTGCCAATTGGTATGTCAGTTCCAGCTTGTTAATTCGAGTTAATAATGGTATTCATTCGGAAAGATTGTGTTCTACCCAACCTTCCAAGCATCGCAAAGTGCTGGTTTTCTTTGTTTCGCCCTGCTCCAGGCGCAGTGTGCAAGGAGAATCACCGCTGTTGTGATTTACGGTTCTTTTTGTTAAGCGACATATTTAGCTCTAAACTTTGCTGCTTACTGTTTGAGAACACTGACTTACTGCAATGAATTAGACGGAAGTGCCACCCTGTCAGCAAATGGCAGGCGATCAGCATTGAGCCCATTGCGTTTCTGCCCGAGAAATACCATTTGGAAGTCACTGCCTAGCTAACTCCTTTCGCCGTTTTATCATTACCTTTTCCAGTGCTCAATTAATACTCCTGTCCTGATTTCAAAATTTTGTTGCAAGTGTTCTCTTAACTTCACTTCGTAATCTGGTATTTTTTAAAGTCTGCTGGATAAGATACTGGGTCTTCTGGTTCACTCCTAGTTCCAGCAGGATCTTCATGAGACTCTATCTATCATTCGAGTCCTGCAACTTACTAAAATCAACAAAGACGACGACATACTTCTTACCAGTTATTTTCGCTTTTTGCAGTGCTGACTTCAGACTGAGCACCTGTTTGGTGCTAGAGCTATATTCCCGTCTACTTTTTAAAGTAAAGACTTGGTAGACTTCATTTAAAGTTTCTGTAGAAATTTTTGATATTGTTCTTCTTGAAGGCTTCATCCAGCTGTGTTAACTGGCCCTTAGTGCGGTGCTGCTTTATTCTGCTAATGGTTCTGCAGCTAATTTGCGCAACTCTATGAATTTATCCCTGTTGTCATGTATCTCTTGCAAGTTTCATTTCAGCCATTCTGTCTGTCTTCGCATCACCACTTAATCATAGGTTCTTGTCCACCAGGCACAGGCACGTTTCTTCTGTTTTGCCCATGAAGCTGTCTCTGTTGCAACTTTCATTAGCTTGTTCCTTAGTCCCTCAATTTATCCTAATTGCTACATTCCACTGCTTCCAATTTCTCTATGAGCTGTTTACAAGTTGAAAGTTTCTGTAAATCACACATATCAAGTTTCACTGACGGTTTTCTTAGTGTTCCTGGGTATAAATCTCAGTTTTATATTGAAGACATAGTGGTCTGAATCTAAATTTGCTCCATGTAATACTCTGACATATGATTCTATGATACTGCTACTTGATCTCTATGTTGTTCTCCCAAGAGGAGGTTGAGTGATATCCAGGTCTTTTGTTTCAGCTGCTAATCGCTTGAAGTCCGTTGGGTTCACTATCAAGTTGAAAGCCTTACAGAGTCCCATTAGACATCCTTCATCCCAGTTCGTTCGTATGTGCGCTGAGTACTCTCCCACAATGTCTCTAAACTTGCGCTCTTTTCCTAACTGGGAATTGGAATGATCAATTACAATGATCTGCAATCTTCCTACACACATTAAAAAAAGTTTCGCACCACCTCGGTTCCGAGAGTTCCGGAACCTGTACAAAAAACTGGAAGAGAGATCAACATAAACATCATTTCCACACTTTCTATTGCTCATGGAAACCACGGCATGCATGTTGTACCACCATTCAGTGAGACCTTCAGAGGTGGTGGTCCAGATTGCTGTACACACCGGTACCTCTAATACCCAGTAGCATGTCCTCTTGCAATTTGTGCATGCCTGTATTCATCGTGGCATACTATCCACAAGTTCATCAAGTTCCAGATTGTCCCAACCTCAGAGTGGTTGGTGGGTCACCTCGTCCATAAACAGCCCTTTTCAAAATATCCCAGACATGTTCAATAGGGTTCATGTCTGGAGAACATGCTGGCCACTCTAGTCCAGCGACCTCGTTATCCTGAAAGAAGTCACTCACAAGATGTGCACGATGGGGGCGCGAATTGTCGACCATGAAGACGAATGATGCTGCCGATATGGATGCACTATCCGTCGAAGGATGGCATTCAGGTATCGTACAGCCGTTGCGGCGCCTTCCATGACCACCAGCGGCGTACGTCGGCCCCACATAATGCCACCCCAAAACAGCAGGGAGCCTCCTCCCTGCTGCACTCGCTGGGCAGTGTGTCTAAGGCATTCAGCCTGAGCGGACAGCCTCCAAACAGGTCTCTCACAATTGTCTGGTTGAAGGCATATGTGACACTCTTCGGTGAAGAGAACGTGATGCCAAATCTCAGCGGTCCTTTAGGCATGTTGTCGGGCCCATCTGTACCGCGCTGCATGGTGTCGTGGTTGCAAAGATGGACCGAGTCATGGACGTCGGGAGTGAAGTTGCGCATCATGCAGTCTATCCGCACAGTTTCAGTCGTAACGCAACGTCCTATGGTTGCACGAAAAGCATTATTCGGCATGGCTCCTCCGAGCCATAATCAGCAGGTAGCGGCCATCCGTTGCAGCAGTAGCCCTTGGGCGGCCTGAGCGAGACATGTCATCGACAGTTCCTGTCTCTCTGTATCTCCTCCATGTCCGAACAACATCACTTTGCTTCACTCCAAGACGCCTGCACACTTCCCTTGTTGAAAGCCCTTCCTAGCACAAAGTAACAATGCGGATGCGATCGAACCGCGGCACTGACCGTCTAGCCATGGTTGAATTAGAGACAACACGAGCCGTGTACCCCCTTCCTGGTGGAATGACTAGAACTGATCGGCTGTCGGACCCCTTCCGTCTAATACACGTTGCTCATGCACGGCTGTTTACATCTTTGGGTGTGTTTAGTGACATTTCTGAACAGTCAAAGGGACTGTGTCTGTGATACAATATCCACAGTCACTGTCTGTCTTCAGAAGTTCTGGGAACTAGGATGATGCAAACCTTTTTTTGATGTGCGTAATTATGTCCTCTAGTTCTTCCCCAAAGTTTTCAATATTTTCAGCGTTACGTTTGTTATTCTCATGGATGCGCACATGAATGTTTACTACAGTGGGGATCTTGTAGGTCCACCAGAAGGTTAGAAGAAACACCTATGCTACTGGATGAGCTTAAGTCAAAACTGAATCCAGTATGTTACTGTTTATGATAAAACCAGTCCCCAGATGTGCAACATTCTTCTTTTTCCTTTGTCCTAGCTTGCGTTTCATAATGCGATATCCCTATGAATCTGAAAGATGTTCATCTGTACTCTTTGTCTCCTGTATTGCTCTGAACAGTATCTTGTGGTGTGTCGAAGTGTGGTGTGTTTTAGTTTGCCCATTTGTGTAACTAGTTATTATTCAATGTGCCAAAGTATTTCTGATTTTATGACTTATTTTGTTGTTAGTGGTTTCAGAATACTTACCTGTATGTTACCCCAGTAGTGTCAACATCTTTATGTTCAAAAAATGGTTCAAATGGCTCTGAGCACTATGGGACTTAACATCTGAGGTCATCAGTCCCCTAGAACTTAGAACTACTTAAACCTAACTAACCTAAGGACATCACACACATCCATCCCCAAGGCAGGATTCGAACCTGCGACCGTAGCGGTCACGCGGTTCCAGACTGAAGCGCCTAGAATCGCACGGCCCATCTTTATGTATTTTGACAAATAATGTTCACAGTTTAGATGTGAATGTAACATTGTAACTTTTAATTAGAGGGTCCGTTGTGCCTTGCACCAGATTGGACACAAAGATCGAACTGTAGTAGTATTTGGGCTCCAACTGGGGTGCAGAAACAACAGACGACTCTGGAATACATACTGATTTGGCCGTTTCATTTTGTATTATGGTAAAATACTAGGTTGTGATTGGGAGATTAAATATGTGTGTGTTGGCTTAGAAGCACTCAGATTGTCGCATTTCCGAGAAAGTGGCACCGCTTAGGATGCAGGAGATGGAAGAAAGTGATGGGGAATGATGACGTCATTCCATCGAGCTCTCCTTGCCACAGTCTTCCGGCTGCCACAGTCGAAAGAATGGCCTGTGTGCGTATCTGACCCAGAAACCATACTGCATTCCTACTCTCCTCGTACATTATTCCAATCTCTTCTTCGTCTGAGACCTGAGTTTCTCCTGGCGTATACAACTTTCAAATAACTTCCGGGAATTCAGCCAGGTAACACTTTCAGCGACCGCCGATATTTCGGCGGGAGAACACCCCGCCATTTTCAAGGCAAACTGCAAAGGACAGGCGGCGTACATGCAAATTTAATACCTCGGTTCTCGGACAGAAGCAGGAAAGATAACACACACACACACACACACACACACACACACACACACACACACACACACACACACTGAACACTAGTGCCACCAAAGATGACCAAAGTCAGAGCTATCGATAGTGAGACTATGAATTCGCAGGTGAGGCAGCATTGACTCTGTTCCTCTGTTTTTTGACAAGGGAGAGAGCCGGATTCCAAACAGAGTTTAAACAGAAACCTCCATCCCTGTTAACGAGGTTGCTCGCTAATTTAGTCTCAACTGCCTCCCTAATGACACTGTCCCAATAGCTGGACGTGCATGCCAATATCTCGGTGTTATTATATAACATGGGGTGACCAGTATCCAAGCAACGTTCGGCAATAGCAGATCTATTTGGCTGCTGTAATCGTGTGTGCCGTTTATGCTCAGTACATCTGTCCTCCACGGTCCTGATAGTTTGACCAATATATGCCATGCCGCAGCTACAAGGAATACGATATACACCCGCCTTACGCAGTCCAAGATCATCCTTAACGGAACTCAAAAGTGCTCTAATTTTAGATGGTGGTCGGAAAACACATTTCACATCGTATTTCCGTATAATACGACCGATCTTATTGGGCGTGTTTCCTACGTAAGGCAAAAAGGCAGTAGACTTAGGTGTTGACTCAGAATTATCATCAGTCACCCGAGGAAGGGTGATGGATCATTGGGACATGCAGTCTACAGGAAACGTACTCACACCGACTTGTACTTACAAGCTAATAGTTGTCACCATTCGGCTCAGCGTGAAGGGGTACTTGTACCTTGGTACACAGGGCACATGTCGCTTCTGGCGCTGAGACTTTGCCAGCTGAGCTGTCCCAGCTTGAAGTTACATTTCGTCAAAATGGTTATAGTGATAGACAGATTGAACGTGCGTTGCGCTATCGACCAACTGTACATCGGGTGATGTATGTACGCTACTTACGGTGGAGCCGGAGATTACACTTACTCTCGGCCGCGAACAGATCCCCATCTGATATGCCAGGATCAGGTAGGAATATCAGTAGACTAAACTGAAAAAGAAAAAAATTATACTACCAAAACTACAAACATGTTTTCAAAAAAAAGTTTGTGAAATTTATGCTGGATGCCTTTCATACAAGACAAAAATTTTCGGTTTTCCGATTATAGTGTAGTTACGTCAGCAACGGCAACATCAGATGAAGGGAATGGTTGTCGCACTGACAAGAGGTTATAAGAGGAATAGCAAATAGAAGTTCTAAAAATGGTAAGGGAGTGTAGTCAAACTCAGGTGATGCTGAAGGTATTAGACTTGGAAATAAGATACTAAATCAGTAAACGAGTCTTTCTTTTGGGCAAAACAACTGACAGCAGCAGAAGTTAAGAAGCTATAAAATTGAGATTGGAAATAGTAACAAAAGCGTTTCTGGAAAAGATAAATGCAAACACCTAATACAATGTACATGTTAGGCAATCTTTCTGGAAGTATTTGAAGTACAGCCTTATAGGTAAGCGAAATGAATACAGTAAAAAGTACACACGGAAAGGGAATTGAACTTAAGAAATTTGATGCTACAGAAGAATGCTAAGAATTAGATGAGTAGATTGGATAATTAATGTAGAACTGGGCAGAAAAGAAATTAATGGTACAACTTGACTAAAAGAAGGGATAAATTCCTAGGATCGTTCTGAGACATACGGCAATCATCTGTTTAGAAATGGTGAAAAATGTGCGGGTTACAAATTATAAAGTGAGACCGAGGTTTGGCTGCAGCAATCGGGTAAAAATCGGTGTATAAGTGGCAGTCAAATAAAAACGAGACGGAAGGGAAAAAAGTACGCAAACTGTTTACTATTTCAAAAGAAATTGCGATAACTGTTAATACATTTATCTCACTGTGAGACAGAACGGACAATGCCTTCACGGAAAAATGTTTGCGGTTGCCTACCCAGGCGTGAACCTCTTCGTCCGAAGCAAACAGACGGTCACGCATGTCTTCCTTAAGGCCTCCAGAAATACGGAAATCGCATTGGGAGAGATCGGGACCGTATCGAAGATGTGTAAGGGCTTCCCAGCGAAACTTCTGCAGCGTAGTCCAAAAACGCCCATGAATGTTGACGGGCGGTCCATTATGTTGCAGGATAAAGCCCGACCTCATGTCGCCAAGGTTGTTTTGACTAAGCTGCAGAAGATTAGATGGGAAGCCATTACTCACCCTCTGCACAGTGCCGATCTCTCCCCATGCGATTCCCATATTTTTGGAGGCCTTAGGGAAGACATTTGTGGCCGTCTGCTTCAGACATAGAGCTCCTCGCCTGGATGCAGTCATCGTTCCGTAGTTCAACCGGCCTCCTCGCTCTCTTGACTTCAATTATTGTTTGATGAACAACCAATGAGTAAAGTTCGGCATTTGTGAACAATACGTCTATTTGCGTAATAATACAAAATCAGCAAATGTCAGTTAAAAGCAATAAAGTTTACTTAACTCAGATTTCGCTCACGATGAATTCTTCTTTGGTAGATTGTCTAGTTCTGTGATGTGGCTTCCTACGAGAGGGATGGGTTCTTGCTTTCATATACAGCGTGTGACAATAATGTACAGTACGAACTGCAGGAAACGTACCCCCACACGTAGACGAAAAAATTATGTTATGTTAACACAGGCCTGTAAACGGTTTGTTTCCGAGTTACAACTCATTATCTGAAACTCATTAATGATGACAAAGACACAAGATCAGGACGACAGAATCATGGAGAATATGCACTCTTGGTGACGTCTGGCTACGTTACGCACTGCCAGTGTTTTGTTTTACACGTCTCTGTTGCCATGCGACGTACGTCATTATTTGTTTAGTGGTGACATCCGCAGTACCAGCGATCATCCGTGCGACTGCTGCCTGCACACGGGCTACTTCGTACAGTTAGTAACAGACTCGGCTCGTGTAGTGACAGTGTGCACAAATGCAGAGATGGCATATGACCATTTGATGCATGGGTTAGATGCTCAACGTTTGTACCCTCAGTAGTTTCCAGGACGAGGACTCCCCGACAGAAAAACGTTTGAAGCCTCTGACGTCGACTTAGCGAACATGGGGATTTTAAGTCTGGTAATTTGTTTTCGTTTGACAGAGATTTAGGAACCAGCTTTTAAATTGTAAGACATTTCCAGGGGCAGATGTGGACTCTGACCACAATCTATTGGGTATGACCTGTAGATTAAAACTGAAGAAACTGCAAAACGGTGGGAATTTAAGGAGATGGGACCTGGATAAACTGACTAAACCAGAGGTCGTACAGAGTTTCAGGGAGAGCATAAGGGAACAATTGACAGGAATGGGGGAAAGAAATACAATAGAAGAAGAATGGGTAGCTTTGAGGGATGACGTAGTGAAGGCAGCAGAGGATCAAGTAGGTAAAAAGACGAGGGCTAGTAGAAATCCTTGAATAAAAGAAGAAATACTGAATTTAATTGATGAAAGGAGAAAATACAAAAATGCAGCAAATGAAGCAGGCAAAAACGAATACAAACGTTTCAAAAATGAGATCGACAGGAAGTTCAAAATGGCTAAGCAGGGATGGCTACAGGACAAATGTAAGGATGTAGAGGCTTATCTCACTAGGGGTAAGATAGATACTGCCTACAGGAAAATTAAAGAGACCTTTGGAGAAAAGAGAACCACTTGTATGAATATCAAGAGCTCAGACGGAAACCCAGTTCTAAGCATAGGAGGGAAAGCAGAAAGGTGGAAGGAGTATATAGAGGGTCTATACAAGGCAGATGTACTTTATGGCAATATTATGGAAATGGAAGAGGATGTAGATGAAGATGAAATGGGAGATATGATACTGCGTGAAGAGTTTGGCAGAGCACTGAAAGACCTAAGTCGAAGCAAGGCCCCAGGAGTAGACAACATTCCATTAGAACTACTGACAGCCTTGGGAGAGTCAGTCCTGACGAAACTCTACCATCTGGTGAGCAAAATGTATGAGACAGGCGAAATACCCTCAGACTTCAAGACGAGTATAATAATTCCAATCCCAAAGAAATCAGTTGTTGACACATGTGAAAATTACCGAACTATCAGTTTAATAAGTCACGGCTGCAAAATACTGACACGAATTCTTTACAGACGAATGGAAAAACTAGTAAAAGCCGACCTCGGGGAAGATCAGTTTGGATTCCGTAGAAATATTGGAACACGTGAGGCAATACTGACCCTACAACTTATCTTAGAAGATAGGTTAAGGAAAAGCAAACCTACGTTCCTAGCATTTGTAGACTTAGAGAAAGCTTTTGACAATGTTGACTGGAACACTCTCTTTCAAATTCTGAAGGTGTCAGGGGTAAAATACAGGGAGCGAAAGGCCATTTACAATTTGTACAGAAACCAGATGGCAGTTATAAGAGTCGAGGGGCATGAAAAGGAAGCAGTGGTTGGCAAGGGAGTGAGACAGGGTTGTAGCCTCTCCCCGATGTTATTTAATCTGTATATTGAGCAAGCAGTAAAGGAAACAAAAGAAAAATTCGGAGTAGGTATTAAAATCCATGGAGAAGAAATAAAAACTTTGAGGACCGCTGATGACATTGTAATTCTGTCAGAGACAGCAAAGGACCTGGAAGAGCAGCTGAAGGGAATGGACAGTGTCTTGAAAGGAGGATATAAGATGAACATCAACAAAAACAAAACGAGGATGATGGAATGTCGTCGAATTAAATTGGGTGATGCTGAGGACATTAGATTAGGAAATGAGACACTTAAAGTAGTATATGAGTTTTGCTGTTTGGGGAGCAAAATAACTGATGATGTCGAAGTAGAGAGGATATAAATTGTAGACTGGCAATGGCAAGGAAAGCGTTTCTGAAGAGAAATTTGTTAACATCGAGAATAGATTTAAGTGTCAGGAAGTCGCTTCTGAAAGTATTTGTATGGAGTGTAGCCATGTATGAAAGTGAAACCTGGACGATAAATATTATGGACAAGAAGAGAATAGAAGCTTTCGAAATGTGGTGCTACAGAAGAATGCTGAAGATTAGATGGGTAGACCACATAACTAATGAGGAGGTATTGAATAGAATTGTGGAGAAGAGGAGTTTGTGGCACAACTTGACAAGAAGAAGGGACCGGTTGGTAGGACATGTTCTGAGGCATCAAGGGATCACCATTTTAGTATTGGAGGGCAGCGTGAAGGGTAAGAATCATAGAGGGAGAGCAAGAGATGAATACACTAAGCAGATTCAGAAGGATGTAGATTGCAGTAGATACTGGGAGATGAAGAAGCTTGCACAGGAGAGAGTAGCATGGAGAGCTGCATCAAACCAGTCTCAGGACTGAAGACCACAACAACAACAACATTGACTACCCCTTATACGCTGCAGCAGTTATGCGAAACAGACATGCACAAGATAGATTAGCATAGACAGGTGCGTCAGTCCAGTGCTCAGAATGAAGACGTCAACAACACGATCACCGTTAACATCACCATGGTGAGGCGGCTCTAACGTGAAACATGTTTATACGTAATACACTAGTTATTAACCTGGAACTGAGACTAGATATACAAATTGAGCATTTACAAATCTCAAATCCTTTCATTATTAGACACTTCACTATTCAGTATCTTCTTTCACTTAAAGTACTTAAGTACTTAAAGTACTTGTCCGCAAAACTTAAAATCGTTTCTGCGAACTTTTCAGGCGCTAATAATGGTGCGATCAAATGATACCACAGTACTGAGAAGCTCCGCAGCGTACGATGTCTGCCGGTTGCAGTACTGCCGCATTTAAAAGAGGAGCTGCAGGCAGGAGCAGCAGCAGCAGCAAGCGGCTGCGGGGTGTGCCGCCTCGTCGCACGTCGCAGCAGCGAGCTCTCAGGCAGGAAATCGGAAATAAATGTGAGCTCCGGAGGCGGAAGCCGGGCGGCGCGAGTTGTTTGACTTTCCATATTGCTGCCAACGACTGTGACAGCGGGTCGCTGTACCACGCAAGCTGCGCGTCTCTGGGCAAGCCGTCCCACTCAAACCGTTTCCTGCCCAGTGCTCGATAGGTGTCCGTAAGGTACATTTAAAGGTACAGTATACAGGCACTTTCTCTACCCGCGCAGCATCAATAAACGAGGTGATAAACAACATCAATACATGGAAGAAGCATCATCTGTGGACTATGACTATTGATGCAGAATTTGTAAGCAGTAGCACACTGGGTGTCATTTTACTTAGATTACGCGAAAAGCTGAACAACGTTTATCGTGTGCAACCTTTGTCAACTGACAAGAAGCCGCTGTAAGTTCCACTTTCAAAATAAGTGTTTCTATTTAACAGCTCAAATTTTAAGTAAAGGAAATATTCACAAAGACTGAAAAACTTCTAATTCATGTACAGAACAAGATACAAATCATTGAATATTTTCTGTGATTTTACGTAATTTCAGAGATACAGCTACACTGAGTACTTTCTGCGCTTTTACTCAGTCATACCTCACCGACATGGGGAACCCAATTGGAAGGTCGTGCAACGGAACATCTTTTTCTGCACCTGGGAACAAGAACGCCGCAAGGTTTGTCCAGTCCGCATTCTTTATCACGGAGACCACAATATTAACTTCGCTGCGAGCTCGGAAACCAGTGATTTGCTGATGAATACGAATTTAGTAAACTAATTTTGCAAGTTGTCTCTTATGTCTTACTTGCTATCCACTTGGCAAATTTCCGGTCAGTTATTTCTAAATCACGCCATTCCCATCCCTACTCCCACCAATTGAGGTGCAACATCATCTGGACAGTCACGAATTAGCCAGTCCCTTCGTTGGTCTTTTGGTTATGATAAAAATACTAGTCATTTTCGATTATTTTCCGTGTCCCATCCCACTACCAATCATAGGAGTGCTACGTATTTCTTACTCCTGGTGTTTTCCGGAGAGTGAATGACATATGTACCAAGTTTGCTTAAAACAGATCAACACATTTAATACTTATACTGTCCATGTCACCTGTTCGAACAACCAGTCCCACCCCTATGGTCCAGTCTGCAACAGGACGGTTACCATTCACCTCAGCAGCCTCGAATACTACGGATTGGACATCTATTCATCGTTTTCGATTATTTTAACAAGTCACCTCTTTCCTATCTCCAGGCCTATCCTGACAGTTCTTCTGAAGCTTTACACCTACGCCCCACCCCGTGCCCCTGGTATTTCTTCCAAGTAGTAAGTCATATTCGTACTGTGTGGATGATGTGGCCCAGGCGTTGCACAGTTATGTTCAGATAGCACTGCTTTATCACCCCACCTCCAAAAATGGGAAGATCTTGGTACGTCTTACCCTCACAGTACTTGTCTTCTGGTACTATGACACATACGGATCAAGAATGGGTGAAACTGCTAGAGGCGTTCCGCAGGTATTCTGGAACATACATACATACACATATCCATTTATATACATATATGTAGACTACACTGGACTGTCTGTTCCACAGTGGGCAAGAAGGGTCGCGTCATGGAGCGCCGGCTGCTCAAGGACTTCCAGATCGGCTTCGTGGAGGGCATCGTGAGCGACGCCATCCGCAAGGGCCCTGGCGGACCAAAGGACGTGTTCAGCAAGATCGCCAAAGCCATCGGGAAGCGAACCAGCTCCAAGAAGAAGGACTGGAACGCCATGGTGCGCAAGAACACCGTGGCGCGAGACCCCATCGGTTCCACAACGGAAGCACAGACACGCCGCAGCAGCCGCCAGAGTTTACGCAGGTACGTTCCGCTCATTCCAACAAAAGAGCCCTCCGCCACACGTCACTTATCGACACTTCGATAAGTACCTAGCAACGTGTGCGATTCACGATAGAAATACAATGTATGAGGTCAGTGAGTTATGATCACAGTCTTAATGTCGCTCCATATCGTCCTCAAGAGTGAGACGTCTTGTGAAAGTGGTGCAGTGGTCGTCGCGCACATACTGTCCGCTAAAGCAGTGTTGAACGGAGTGGTGAGATGTTCCATGGAACTGCTTTTCTCGTTAATCATTCACCAGGCCACCTCATGTTGCGCTGAGGAAAGTTGGTTTGTTCCCGGAGCCCGCAATTTTGGGGTATTCTCCATCTCTATCGCTCACGCAGTGTGGGCAGAGCTCAGCTTCTGAGGTCCCGGTTGCACCTGTAGTGCTCTTTGACTCGGAAGTGGACAGCGAATCCGTACGTGTTAATGCCCCGGGGTCGCTGTTGGAACGAGCCTGTATCGAATCTGCCAGCCGGATTAACGACGACGGTCGATGTTCTGGTCAGCCTGGACGTAGTTGTTAGGCGGTTTCCCCCATCCCACTAGGTGAATACTAGGATGACACCATAGTCCTGCCTCAGTTACGCGATTCATGAATGTTTAGAAAACTTTCGCTCACTTTAACATGAATAACGTTATACGCAGACAATAGGGGTACACATATTCTGTCCCTGGGGTTAACGGGGTGGCAACAGGAACGGCATTCTACCGCCCCTTAAATTATCCAAGCCGCATCCATTAATAACCACGCCGATATGCCCGATGAGAGCAAAAGCACAAAAAAAAAAAAAAAAACAAGAAGATTCGGAAGTGGACAGTGCCTTTTGATTACAACAGTATCACTATCAACAGGGCCGTTGAAGAAAACTATTTCACAGTATTGTAGACCATTAGAATCGCAACATATTAAATACGTGAAAATGAGTCTAAGGCAGAGAAAACAAACCTATTTAACGTTTTTTATTTATTTATTATTTCTATGCTGTTATATTTCACGACATTGTAATTATGTCACAGATAGCAAAGGATCTGGAAGAGCAGCTGCACAGAATGGACAGTATCTTGAAAGGATGATATAAGATGAACATCAACAAAAGCAAAACGAGGATAATGAAATGTAGTCGAATTAAATCAGATGATGCAGGTGATGTTGAGGGAATTAGATTAGGAAATGAGACACTTAAAGTAGTAAATGAGGTTCGGTATTTGAGAAGCAAAATAACTGATGATGGTCGAAGTAGGGAGGATGTAAAATGTAGACTGGCTATGGAAAGGACAGCGTATCTGAAGAAGAGAAATTTTTTAACCTCGATTTAGTGTCTGGAAGTCTTTTTTGAAGGTATTTCTATGGAGTGTAGCTATTTATGGAAGTGAAACATGGACGATAAATAGTTTAGTCAAGAAAAGAATAGACGCTTTCGAAATATGGTGCTACAGAAGAATGCTGAACATTAGATGGCTAGATCACGTAACTAATGAGGAGGTACTGAATAGAACTGGGGAGAAGAGGAATCTCTAGCACAACTTGACTACATGCAGGAATCGGTTGGTAGGACATGTTCTGAGGCATCAAGGAATCGCCAATCTAGTATTGGAGGGAAGCGTGGACGGTAAAAATCGTAGATGGAGACCAAGAGATGAATACACTAAGCAGATTCAGGAGGGTGTATGTTGCAGTAGTTATTCGGAGATAAGAGGCTTGCACAATGTAGAGTAGTACAGAGAGGTGCATCGAACCAGTCTCTGGACTGAGAGCACAACAATATGTTTCGCTCAACAGCACATTTCAATATTTGATGTGCTCTCTTAGTTCTTTTGTCACAATGCTTTCACCTTCTACGGAAAGTTCATTCTACGCTCTTCTGTCGCATATTTGTTAAATTTGCTGTTAGATTTTACTTTAAATCGATGACTGTCAGTTATACAGTAGTTTCGAATTTATATGTGACCCTTATTGAGTGCTCTAAGATAACTATTTCCTTAACACATTATTGGAGCGCTGTCAGCTAGTTGTTCTTTACTTTCGTTGAGAGGAAACCGTTAAAAGTACTTTTGGCCGGCATATAACTGATCATTCTAATAAAGCTGTAGTGAAACTGGATGCGCCTGCTCAAGAAAGAGTCTGATAACCTCTCAAAATGCTGGTATAATCGTCCGTTTTATGTACTTCACTTCCTCTGAGCAGAAAAACACGAAAAACTTTTTAAAATTTTTCTGTCTTGATTTTATATATTTTCAATTAGTGACGTTCATTTTAAGGACGGTATATGGTGCACGAGGCCTAATTGTAGCGTTCTAGTGTCTTAGCTTTAGTAGTCTAACTAGGTTATCAATTTTCTATTGTTTCTTTTCCGTTTGTTGCTTTTTGTAATGTACACAATCTGATCAAAATTATCGGGGCATCCATTAGTGGACATTAATATCGAGAGTGTACATTCTCCCCTTTTCCTTCATGACTGCTTGAACTCTGCTGTGGATACTTTCAATGACGTGTCTGAATGTCTATGGGGGAGTGGCAGCCTGTTCTTCCACAAGAGCCGACACCAGAGACACTGATAATGTCGGACACTGCGGTCTGGACTGAAATCGATGTTACAACTTATCCCAAAGATTTTCTGTTGGACTCATGTCGGAACTATGGGTAGACCAGCCCGATTCAGGAACGTTATTGTCCACAAACCACTGCCTCACAGAAACTGCTTCATGACAGGGTGCAATGTCACGCCGATACAAACAGCCATCCTCTTCGAACTGTTCCTCTACCATACGCAGTACACAAAGTCGTAAAATGTGTTTGTTTCCGCAACTCACTACATATGTTTGCAGGTAATGTTTTCAAGGCATTTGCCAAACCCAAACCCTTCCATCGGACTGCCACTTTGTTTGGTATGATGCGTCACTCAAAATAATTCGTTACCAGTGATCCGCTGTCCTGTGGCACCGCTCTTTGCACCACCTCAAGCGCCCCTCAGCGCTGACCACAGACCTGTGTGTGAGCTGCTGCTCCACCGTTGCACCCCATTCTTCCTGACTCCCCTACACACAGTCGCTGTGGTAGCTGGACTGCTGGCTGATATGGAACCCACGAGTGATACCTTATGCTGATTTTTACAGTCACCCTACGCAAGGCTCGACAGTCCCTCTCTATTAGCACACGAGGTCTGTCTGGTGTTGCTTCAGCTGTGGTTGTTCCTCTGCATTTGTATTTCACAGTCACACCAGCACCATTCGCCTCGGGCAGCTTTAAAGGGTCTAAACGTCCCTGATGGATTAGTTACTCAGGTGATATCACGTGACTAGTCCATCTTCGAAGTCACTGACCTCTCCAGGCTGACCGTTCCTGCTGTTGCTGCAGCTCTGCTAATACACTACTGGCCATTAAAATTGCTGCACCAAGAAGAAATGCTGATGATAAACGGGTATTCATTGGACAAATATATTATACTAGAACTGACATGTGATTACATTTTCACGCAATTTGGGTGCGTAGATCCTGAGAAATCAGTACCCAGAACAACCACCTCTGGCCATAATAACGGCCTTGATACGCCTGGGCATTGAGTCAAACAGAGCTTGGATGGCGTCTACAGGTACAGCTGCCCATGCAGCTTCAACACGATACCACAGTTCATCAAAGGTAGTCACTGGCGTATTGTGACGAGCCAGTTGCTCGGCCACCATTGACCAGACGTTTTCAATTGGTGAGAGATCTGGAGAATGTGCTGGCCAGGGCAGCAGTCGAACATTTTCTGTATCCAGAAAGGCGCGTACAGGACCTGCAACATGCCGTCGTGCATCATCCTGGTGAAATGTAGGGTTTCGCAGGGATCGAATGAAGGGTAGAGCCATGAGTCGTAACACATTTGAAATGTAACATCGACTGTTCAAAGTGCCGTCAATGCGAACAAGAGGTGACCGAGACGTGTAACCAATGGCACCCCATACCATCACGCCGAGTGATACGCCAGTATGGCGATGACGAATACACGCTTCCAATGTACGTTCACCGCGATGTCGCCAAACACGGATGCGACCATCATGATGTTGTAAACAGAACCTGGATTCATCCGAAAAAATGATGTTTTGCCATTCGTGCACCCAGGTTCGTCGTTCAATACACCATCGCAGGCGCTCCTGTGTGTGATGCAGCGTCAAGGGTAACCGCAGCCATGGTCTCCAAGCTGACAGTCCATGCTGCTGCAAACGTTGTCGAACTGTTCGTGCAGATGGTTGTTGTCTTGCAAACGTCCCCATCTGATTACTCAGGGATAGAGACGTGGCTGCACTATCCGTTACCGCCATGCGGATAAAATGCCTGTCATCTCGAATGCTAATGATACGAGGCCGTTGGAATCCAGCACAGCGTTCCGTATTACCCCCCTGAACCCACCAATTCCATATTCTGCTGACAATCATTGGGTCTCGACCAACGCGAGCAGCAATGTCGCGATACGATAAACCGCAATCGCGATAGGCTACAATCCGACCTTTATCAAAGGCTGGAACTGTAATGGCACGCATTTCTCCTCCTTACACGAGGCATCACAACAACGTTTCACCAGGCAACGCCGGTCGACTGCTGTTTGTGTGTGAGATATCGGTTGGAAACTTTCCTCATGTCAGCACGTTGTAGGTGTCGCCACCGTCGCCTGCCTTGTGTGAATGCTCTGAAAAGCTAATCATTTGCATATCACAGCATCTTCTTCCTGTCGGTTAAATTTCGCGTCTGTTGCACATCTTCGTGGTGCAGCAATTTTAATGGCTAGTTGTATACTCTGCACTGCCTTTCACACCGACAGGTCCGCATCTCGCGATGAGTGGCCAATCCGTGTTACATGAGGTGTCCAAGTACTTTTGATCAAATAGTGTAGGTATCCTATTGATATTGGCTTTACAGTCTTGTGTGATCGTTGACATAATAGAGTCGTCGGCCGCGGTGGTCTAGCGGTTCTGGCGCTGCAGTCCGGAACCGCGGGACTGCTACGGTCGCAGGTTCGAATCCTGCCTCGGGCATGGGTGTGTGTGATTTCCTTAGGTTAGTTAGGTTTAAGTAGTTGTAAGTTCTAGGGGACTTATGACCTAAGATGGTGAGTCCCATAGTGCTCAGAGCCATTTGAACCATAATAGAGTCCTGTACCAGGGGAAGGCAGGGAGAGGATGTTGTTTGGTGGCCAGTGTCCTGTTCCTGTAACACAACTGCACACATTTGTTAACATGGTTCTTTACTCATAAGAACAAGAAGCTACCTGTCTTTAACTAAGTTGCTGTGCTACGAGCTCTTCCGTAATAGTCCACGTCAGTCTCACTGGTCATGAACTACAAGTTCCACTATAAACACTACACTCATAGTCAGTGACATGCCAACTAGAATAGTAACTGAGCTGACTGCAACTGCAGCTGACTGGACTCACTGTCTGTGACTGACTAGGCTCTCCTGTCTGCGGCAGCGATCCGAATACTGGAGGTCGAAAGGGCGTTGGTGGCGCATTGCTTGCGAACCTGTCTTTGGCCTCTCTCCTCATAGGCGCACTTCATTCAGCGCCCACTATCGATCTTCTTGCAACCTCTTTGCCGACTGGTGGGCTGGCAACAGCTTACATCAGCGCACAGTTCAATATATAAGCTCTTTGATTTGTGTGGAGTAGCTCAATTTACATATTATAACTACCACTTCGAGCTAACGTGCTACAGGTTGACAACTATCAAGATATTGTGCACATCTTTCAGTGTTTTGCGTTTTTACACACAAAGTGTGGAATCTAGTGTCGGTTACAACTGAATGTGTTTTAATTGAATCGCATTATGTTTGAATACATTACTGAATCCTGTAAGAACATTGAAAAATGTAAACGAAAGTTCCTTTCATAAGCACCAGCAACAAAATTAATCTTTTATTTCAATTGGTTTCATTTATGAGATGATATTGTCTCGATGCTCCATTTTTTCCATCCTGTACTAGATTCTGTTACACGATAAATCACACAAATCGAAAGGCTGTAAAATCAAATAAATACTTAGTGAGTACAATTACGAATAATTTAGCTTGGAACGATCACGTAGATAAAGTTGAGAGGAAAGCGAACCAAAGACTGTGATATATTGACAGAACACTTACAAAACGCAACAGATCTAGTAAAGAGACTGCTTACAATACGTTTGCCTGTCCTCCTCTCGAGCATTGCTGCGCAACGTGGGACCCGTATCAGAAAGGACTGACGGAGAACATTGAAAAAGTTCGAAGAAGGGCAGCTCGTTTTGTATTGTCGTGAAATAGCGGAGAGAGTGCCACAGATATTATACAAGATTTAGTGTGGACATCATTAAAACAAAAGCGTTTCTCGTTGCCGCAGGATCTTCTCGTGACATTTCAATCACCAGCTTTCTCGACGAATGCGAAAATTTTTTGTTGGCGCCCGACTACATAGGGAGACTTGATCATCACAATAAAATAAGAAAAATAAGAGCTCACATGGAAAGATTCGAGTGTCCGTTTTTCCCATGCACACTGTTCGAGAGTAGAAGGTGCAATGCCACTACCAGAATTTACTGTATTATTATTAGATCATGCGGCATCGGACTTCCGGAAAGCGGCTCTCACGTGTAATAGATTTGAATAGACACCCTACGGTGATCCAACTATTACACGGAATTTTTGGAATAAATAATGATAACGGCGCGTAAAAAGTATTATTAGATTATTAGTAGCACTGATAATCTCTTTGAAGTGACTGAACAGGGAGCACTTAATTCTGTATGTTTGATATTGCCTAGCAGCAGGACATTACTCATTTAAAACAATACCACCGGCTGAAATCGTTTCACAATACATAACACACATGATAAACACTTGAACTTGTTTTAGGTTAATGTAAACTACACAAATTGTAATTACTGAATTTGATGTTACTGAGCTTGCATTGTACTGAAGGCACAATGTGTACTGTGGTGGCAGCAATTTTCTTGAACGCTTAATTAAAGAACAATATAGATCTGCTTGTCAATATAGCTGCTGAAAACACTAATTGAGAATCACGTTGCTCGGACGGAACCGAGTAATTTTTGACTATGGCAATGGATAGTAATTAAGGTGGCACAGTACCTGGCATCTTCCATCCATTGCATGAAGCGGCGTCTGCTGGCAATTTCGGCGTTAATTCCGACTATTTTCTCTCGTAATATAGCTACGCCGATACTCACGCACCATAACTTTTCACTGATGTTGCAGCACATAGAAATCACTGGATATGGGGTAATAATGAGCTATTTCCTTTAAATAATTGTTTACACTTGGGGAATGTAATTTAAACCACATAATTATTATTGCCTCCAAACTTTACACACTGTAGAGAACTTGGTTTGACTATTACACAAACTAATTCACAAAATATCAATGTACTGGTAATGGCGTCAGTATAACAACCACTGTTCATAATAATACTCTTGTAAGATAACTTCTAGTTCGTGGCTACTGAAGTGAGCTCACCAATGGACCTCATCAGTTATTGAGATCACAATATGCCGCTGGATGCGGCTACTGGTCCCTTCACACCTCGCCGTTGGCACAAGCAACTCGTCGCAATTAATACAGCATTCCACCATGCAGTGCCATGTACCTCAGAGCAGGAAACCGTACTATTTTGCCGCTCACAGCCCATCTCCGTCGAAATACCGCGTCTTACAAGCCTTAGTGTGCATTTAACTTGTAGCCATACGATAAACGAAGTCCATATCTGTTTTCAACTCACTTCTAAATGGTCTGTCAGCAACGTTACCGTAGCACACACCGGCAGTCACTTTTACGCCACTTAACACTTGTCCTGCCTCAGAGCTACGCCAACTTACTTCTACCGCCAATACTACGCGCCAACATGTACATTTTTCTCATTCTCGAGGATTCCCCCCACACCTAAATATTATTTTACATTACACCAAGTTCTCTATTTACAATTAAACATACCATAGCATTACAATATTCAGTTGCAGTCATTTTCATGTATTAAAGTAATATTACATTTCAATTTTTACTACACATTACAATAATATTTAGTTTAATTCTTTTGTTATTTCGCTGTCAAAGTGCAGCACAAGCCAGACACTGTCTCCCACATAGCGTTCTTTAACTTAGCTGCCACCAGGCGGAAGCACTTGCGCTTTGCCTTCGACTCTGACTCACAGATGGCATAAGCATCCACTTTCTCTGCCGTTGCGCCTTGACTATGCCTAGCATTCACTAGACGGCACGTTGTCCCTTTACAAAGGGTAGCGAAGAAGCTTGACGCTCTGCCAGGCACTTACTTGTAAAGTGCAGAGTAATCGTCTAGATGTGGATGTAATACTGTCTGGCCCGCAGGTACATCATCGAGAAGCAGAAGGAGGGCCTCGACCCCGAGAAGCTGCTGGAGTACAACCCGCGGCTGTCGACGCTGACGCCGTCGGCGCGCGTCGCCTACGCCAAGTTCAAGATCAGCAAGATCCGCCAGGAGTACGACTCGGGCGCGCGCGGCAGCGTCAGCAGCGACACGGCGCGCGCCACCGTCGAGGACGAGGTGCGCGCCGCCGACGACGTGTTCGACGGCCCGATCAGGGCGCCGACCGCCAACGCCAGGCCCGCGGGGGGCGCCCCCTCCAATGCTGCCAACCTCTGGGCGCGCGCCGGAGCCAAGATCGCTTCCAACGCTGGCAACCGTAAGGCCACATGCTGCACTGTTCATTATTAGTCACAAAAGACAACATTCCCTCCACACAGCCATTCTCTGTTTCTTGCATATCACCACTGGAATGTTCAGGGTGTCACAGACCCTCTTTCTCGAAAACGCTTACCCCAGCTTCCAGAATACTCCGGAAAATGGGCAATTGGTTATTTAATTTTTCCTTATTTGCATGCATACACCATATTTCATCCGAGAAAACTTGGGCTAATCATTCTTGCAAAAGACTGTTGGTTAATATGTCACGAGACAACAATCAGTGACTTAGCTCAAACATTATTGTTAATTTATTTTTTTAGTACATTTTAGGTCAGCTCTTAAGAAGCTGCCTTGCGTGCAATAAAACTCCACCCGAACAGCCCATCAAGGCCCTACGGTACCGATCGACCGCCGTGTCGTCCTCAGCCCACAGGCGTCACTGGCTGCGGATATGGAGGAGCATGTGGTCAGCACACAGGTCTCCCGGCCGTTTTGTCAGTTTATGAGACTGGAGCCGCTACTTCTCAATCGATAAGCTCCTCAGTTTGCCTCACACAGGTTGAGTGCACCCTGCTTGTGAACATGGCTCCGCAGACCAGATGCGAACACACCCAAGAGCTAGCCCGGCCCAACAGCGCTTAACTTCGGTGATATGATGAGAACCGTTTTGTGTGCAATAAATAAACGTTTATTCAAGAACTCGGGTAGAATGGTTCTTTAGACGCAGCATGTTTACGTTCCTTTATGAGACAAGAGCATGTGTCTGAGATAAGTATCAAGTAGCCAGCCGCAAACGGATATTGGGAAGAGTTGCTACTTGAAAGAGAGAACGAACATTGATTAATGGCGACATCAGTGTCAAAAAGTCAGTAGTTATTGATAATTAATTCTTAACTTTAGTGGTTAAATGTCAAAGATATCTCAAGGAACCTGTAACTGTTAATTAATTAAGCCACAGCGTGACGTAAATATTGTTATTTAAGTATCGAACAACTGACTTCATAGTTCGAAACGATTATTTCGAGTCGTACGCAAATGTGTACAAACTACGATTTAAAGTTTGCAGTACATTCGGGACTAAGTCAACACACCAGTCGCTGCAAACGTCTTGCAAACGTCCTCATCTATTGACTCATGGATCGAGACGTGGTTGCATGATACGTTACAGCCATGCGGATAAGATGCCTGTCATCTCGACTGCTAGTGATACGAGGCCGTTGGGATCCAGCACGGCGTTCCGTATTACCCTCCTGCATCCACCGGTTCCATATTCTGCTAACAGTCATTGGATCTCGACCAAAGCGTGTAGCAATGTCGCGATACGATAAACCACAATCGCGATAGGCTACAATCCGACCTTCATCAAAGTCGGAAACGCGATGGTACGCATTTCACCTCCTTACACGAGGCATGGCAACAACGTTTCACCAGGCAACGCCGGTCAAGTGCTGTTTGTGTATGAGAAATCGGTTGGAAACTTTCCTCATGTCAGCACGTTGTAGGTGTCGCCACCGGCGCCAACCTTGCCTGAATGCTCTGAAAAGCTAATCATTTGTATATCACAGCATGTTCTTCCTGTCGGTTAAATTTCACGTCTGTAACACGTCATCTTCGTGGTGTAGCAATTTTAATGGCAAGTAGTGTAAGAACACTCATAGGCTTTAGGGGTAATACAGCAAGAGTATGTTCTGAAATCAGAATGGAACAGTATTAGGCTGAGGGCAGCCTTCACTGACTACACAGGTTTCATGAACTGAATCAGAACTAGGCCCGTGCAGTCGCGGTCAAGCCGGGGATAGAATCATAAGACCAGAGTACCAGATCAAGATGACAAAATGGGAGAGGGGGCGAGAGGGGCGGGGATCTTGAATGAATCTTACCGCTCGGCTGGCATCGCTGGTCTGCAATCAAAGATCGAAAATACACGCACCCACCGCAAGAACAAAATAAAACGGCGAGTGAACTCGAACGACGTTGCTATGTTTTGTTCGGAGAAATGAACAGCTAAACTACGACTACTGCGTGGCGATAAATGCCTGCAGCGAGGCGATGACACGGCTGCAGCTGCGTGTCGGTCTCCAGGTCAAACAGAAAGGGGCCACACGTGGCGATGGCCAGACCTTATATGGCTGACGGGCACCACACTCTCGTAAGCCAGTGCCTTGAAAAAATAGCGCCGTCACAAACTACGCGGAAGGGCAACGGGCCGGAGCTTGCCTGCTTGGTCACAGCAACTGTCCATATTCTTTTTACCACACAGGTTTCCTATCCTGTCTCAGGCTCAATAATCGAAACGCCTGGTCCCAATGTATCTCCACGCCGCCCACGAGCAAAAAGACGCTCGCTTGAAACTTAAACATCTTTCCTCGGCTGCTGCCATCTTGAGTAAATTGTTAACTCCTCTCAGAATGATGGCAACCAAAATCTGTTTCCAGATTTTTGTTCTTCGCTGTGTTGGGAATAATTACCGTAAAGCTTAGTTTCTCTCGGAATCTTTTTTACATGGTGATTCACGAAAATATGCAAATATTTTAATTCGTTATTCTAGAAGTAAAACTAAAGAAAAAAGTTCATATAAACGTAGGTCCGCAAATGTTTAGATACGGAGTTACGGCTAATAAAAGATTTTTCCTGAAATTTAGCAACTTCGCTAGTATGAAACCATCGCAATACTGTATGAGGTTAAAGTAAAGCACGATTTCCATTTATTTTGTTGTTCTTGGTCTGGTGAATCTAATAAAACATGTCCCTGACGTGTATCTGCAGTAGTTTTTCAAAACATCCAGAGAAGCGAAGATTATTATACAAGTAAATTTGTTTACTTTCCATTAAGAATGTAGATACGTTTATGTCATTGTTGGCAACCGTTAGTGAGTTGTTTCAGTCGTTCCCTAACCTTGAAACGAGTTAGTTGTCTCTATCGTTCAGTGAAAGAACAGAATAACAACAATGTTAAGTGAGACCACATAGAAACTGCTGTAGTTTGGTATTAATAAAAGCATAGTGTCTGACACATTCATACAGTTTCAGTTAACGTTATCACCATCATTTTTCCAAAATTAAATTCTCTGCAACTTCTCTTGAAAACTTTGTACAATTGTCTGGAATTTAAAAAAACTAACTGCACTAAGTAGTTAATAAATTAAATTTTACGAAATTACTTCTTTGCTTCTCTGGATGTTCAAGAAAATTAATACAGATACACATCTGGGGCACGTTTTATTACATTCACCAGACCAATAACAACAAAATAAATGGAAATCGTACTTTACTTTAAACTCTTACAGTTTTGCGATGGCTTCATACTAGCGAAGTTGCTAAATTTCAGGCAAAATGTTTTATTGGCCGTAACTCCATAACTAAATATTTGCGGACCTCCGTTTATAAGAACTTTTTTCTTTATTTTTACTTGTAGAATAACATATTAATATATTTGCATATATTCGTAAATCACCCTCTACATCAAATGTATTCGCAGTTGTGAGCGTGGGGTTGATCTTATATTCTGTTATTCTGCGCAACGGATTAATCTGAGATGTACCCTTTACCCTGTGGCTCCTGCAAGATGCAATTTCCACCCCCACACTACTACAGAAGTCAGGCAGACGCTCCTAACGTTCTAAAGAGAAATACCTGAAAAACTTTCAGCAATAAATATCTTCTGTAGTCGTCCGCTGTAAGGAAATTACACAAAAATTAACAAAATTTCTTACATAATTAGTAGGATACTTGGGTACTGGAGTAGTGGTAGTTAGTGTAAGAAAAACATGAAACTAACGAAAATTATAATTTATTTTGCAAAAATTCTGAGAAATCACAGTGGCACTTTTAGTTATGAATTGAACAAGTTATATCCTGGTTCTTTTCGGAATGTGAAGTTACCTCTCAAGGATAGGATTCGCTAATGAAATTTCTATACAAAGTTTAAGATTGTTATTGACTTGGCAGAATGGCTGAGGGGCGCGCCTACTCAACTTGAATAATTATCGTTTAGAATGTTGCTAGGTATGGTCGAGGCTGTAGCGTGTGAAATGCACTGAAGTGTACTGTTGTGGAGGAAATATGGGGCTCGCAATAGCTGTAGCAGACAATACCGTAAGCTGCTATGACTGCTGTCTGCGCAGCTCGCTGCTGACAAATAAGACAACTCTCGTTCTATCTGGATTGACCTTCGCCAATCAAACTCTCCCTACGCCTTGATGAAGTCAAGGATTCCTATTCGCCCCTAGTCTAACTATTGGCGTGGTACACCAGTCAGATAACCAGTCCACTGCGATGCCACTCAAAAATTCCTCGCAGGCATTTAACTATAACTCTCTCCATTCACACCGCACAATAAGTGTGTCAGCCAACACAGTGAACAATGCTTAATCGCAAGGACTCAATATAGAGTTGCACTTCGATTCGCTCTCGACAGAGGTGCTCTCCCAGTGAAGAACTGAGGTGAGACTTTTTCCTTGCTCCAAGAGCGACAACGGAATGGCTCCTCTCTATGCCAGACGTGAAGGGGTATATCTTTCGGTCTCTTCCATTACTCCTTCAGCTCAAGGCGTCAGAAATATCGTCTGCCAATCAGCATTGCTCTTCTAAAACGGGAGAATGACGTTTCGTTTAGGGCGACCAATCCGGAAATCTGTAGTATCGGCGTTTGGCGTTTGCTATCTCCCTGTGACAATTTCTGAAACTGCGTGCTATGTGTAAAGAATGCGTAGGTTGGATGCTCCCACACAATGTAGCGGAATTTGCTTTTAAGCCGAACACGGGGTCGTTCCTCCTTTCACTCGGGCACATGCTGTCTGCTCTACGAGTGGCCGAGGTTGACTCGTCCTCTGAAGGGACCGGCCTTCCGGTGTGTGGTCTGCCTCTCTCGAACTAAAAGCTCCTGTGACCGTCGCGTCTGGAATGTATGTGTGTATGCCAGCCTCGAGTATTTCAACCCCAGTGCATAATTCTTATTTGCATATCGTTTACATGAATTCATACAACATTGACTTTATCTTATCGAGTTCGGGTTCGAATGAAGCGTCTTGATGTGTGGAATATGATTGTGAGGGCGGAATATATAAGCAATGAAGGTCAGGAGACCACGACGTCTTACACAGTTGCAAATACGGACAACCGTCAGCTGTATAAGATAATGACGACAGTGAAAATTCATGCCGGACTGAAGGTCGAACATGGATTTTTCGTTTTACGAGAGCGTCGCCTTAACGGCTTTGGCTAGCCCATGTACGACTCACGGCCAGAGCCAAGCTTCCATATGTGGTCGTTCGTGCGTGACAACCTATATTCGTACGCACAATAAGTGATTCCTACACAGGGGAGCATCTTTTAAATGAAAATCGCTGTTCGGTATAGGCGAAGAAATACGACACTGCAGTCCCTGTGTTGATCATGCACTCGTTCATGCATGTCCAAAGGAACATCGCATCATACTTCTGAACAACAAAGGCACTGCAGTACCGCATTTATCTGCAGAAATTGGGCAAGTGACTGTCAATGAAAATATTTCCTCTGTACGGGAATATACATAAAGGCGTAAACACGTGGTTGACGACTTATGGAAGTTCGAGTCTGGGCCTAAGTCGTGACGAATAGCCTAATGAGTAAGGGGACCGCTCGCGATAAGCAGGAAAATCCGGTTTCAGTCCCGATCTGACACAAATTTTCATTGTCGCCATTCCATTATACAGCTGAAGGTCGTCCTTATTCGCAACTGCGAATATATCTCACGTATTTCATGACATTCACTGGTTCGTACTCGACTCCTCCTTCGTTTCCGGCCTTGCGGGCCACGGCACGTGGAGGTCCGGGGGACGTGGGTAACGCGCGCTGTTGCAGGCTGACGCCCGCTCCTTGCTGCGCAGCGCCGGCAGCCGCCCAGAGGCCCCGGCCGCGACCCGCGCTGCAGGCCAACAACGTGGCCAAGCCGCCGCCGCCCACGCCGTCGCCGCCGCCGCCGCCGCCGCCGCCGTCGACGCCGTCCCCGGAGCCGCCGGTGGTGCCGCCGCGCGACTTCCGGTCTCGTACGCCCATCCCCGAGGAGGAGGAGAGCTCGCCGCGCGGCCCCACGCCCACCTCGCCGCCACACATCGTCCTCGAGCGGCCGACGCCGTCGCCGTCCCCGCCGCCCGACGCCTCAGTCAAAGGTCCGTAAAACAGGCGCAGGTACGCCACTAGTAACACTGCTGCCGCCTTCTTCTCATTCTTCCATTTATACTTCACTCTGTGACCATTCTTTTCTGTTTTAACTAGCGCTGTACAAGCCCCAGAGGTTACACGCACCACCCAAACAGTCATCATACTCCGTGAGACCAATAGGTTTCGACACTGGATTAATAAGAAATAAAGAAATGCTTTTAATGCTTCAGGTGTACTAAATAGTCTGCTCTCACCTCCCCCACTGCCTCCGCCCCCCCTCACACACACACACACATACATTATACCACACAGCAGCTTCATGCTTCATACATCTGTGACGCCTTTTTCCAGAATATTTGAAAAAGTAAAGCATTCAAGAGTAATTTCACGTTTAACCAGAAACATCTTACTTAGTACATCACCGTTTGGATTCCAGACTGAAAATGCTATTTATACAATCACTCACTACGTACATCATGTTACTCTCTTAGAAAAAAATAAGTTTTATCGAATTTATCACTTTACAAACGACTGGTTGGAATCATACTAAACAAGCAGAATTCAAAAAGTGGTGCTGAATAATGGAAACAAGACAGAAATAGAGAAGATTTTAGTGACAGGGAAGAACCTACGAAGGGAGTCCCACAAGTTTCAGTTTTGGGTCCACTTCTGTTCTGTATGTATGTCAAAGACATCTCACTTGACACTCACTAAACTCAGACGATACTAGTGTTAAAATACTCCCCATCTATCAAAAGCGACAGAAGAGATTCATAATAACGTTTTTCAATGAATTATAGAGCTGCTCTCTGAAAATGAATTTTGTAACGTTCTTTTAAAAAAAATATTCTTCTGATTACATGCAATGAAAGTGTAATGCTCTTTAAATATTATTGAATGAATGCATGACTGTGGACTGGATAAAAAACTCAAGTTATCATGTAGTGTGTTGTAACTGCATGTGGTGTAATTACTCTGTGTTATTGTTAGCAAAAACTTTATACAAACTCATTTGGCAACAGAATTCCCAATACCATCAAAGAAATACAGTCACTGCAAAATACATTCAGCCCCTTAGGCACTAAATCGATTATCCATGTTCAAAACTCATAACTGTAGTCCCTGAGCACATAACACATAAATTAAATTCTCTTACCTCGAAAGCAGCAATAGAGGATCGATATATAATCTTGTCTCTCATAAAGAAAATAAAAAATATGCTAGCTATAGGCTCAGTGATGTGCAGTGCTTTTAAATGTACATGAAATTCTTTTGGGTGATAAATGAAAACGTTTAAGAAAAATCCAACATCTTTGAAAAACATTTGACCTGCACAGGGAGGCGGTATTGATTGTGGGGAATTACTGACACTGAGTTTTTAGTAAAAATTATATTCAAGCTTAGTTTGACTTTTCAAAACATCTAACAATTGAAATTACACTACTCAGAAAAATTATAACATATTTACTAATTTACTGCCAAACAATGACATTTAAGCAGCAGTTATTATCTGACCTCTCTAAAAAAGCATAAATACAAACCATCAAATTACATGTAACTTTGTTAACAAATCTTAGAAACATTTTCATCAAATCAGTTTATGTACTTTCTGGGGTTACTCAACAATTACAAATTATCGGCCAATTCATCTACACTAACATGCTGGCAAAACAAGAGTCATAAATATTTAACACCTTTACCTTGCTTGCATGAAGACTCACAGACAGCTCACAGACAGCTGTTAGTTTTAAGGCTCTTTTGTGTTTTTACACCTGGTACATTACATATACACAAATAAGAGAAGCATACAGAACACAGAGGAGCTGGTACAAAATATCAAAGACATCAATGTACCCAAAACAGCCACATCACATCATTTGACATCACATCCATATACACTAATATGCCAAACAGAGAACCATCAATATCATAATGACAAAAAAGAAGTCGTTCACTGTCACCTACAACAACAATGCAGCTCACAGAATAGACAAGGGCTAAAAATAACCTACAGGACAGACAACTCAATACAGAGAAAACTAAGGACAATCAATACAAACACAGACAAACACAACACATCTGGTATTTCCTAATTGGCGTGTCAGGACTGAAAATCTGTTTATATAGGACAGACAAGCAGAAACTTTAATGCCAGATACACACATCACAGAAGAGCATTGAAAAGTCACAGCTGTCATTCCACATCTGCTGAACACCTTATGGACAACAAACATAGCGCAACAGATGTCAACAGTGATTTGAAAATTCTCAAATGCAGCAACAGCCCCCCCACAAAAACTAATAATTGAAGAAAATTATCAAATGCAAAAGCCATAGTTGAAGAAAAGGAAGTGATAAATTAATACACAGCTCTCTGCAATGGAACTTTGTTCTCTGCCCTCAAAGAATTATTAGATAACACCAACCTACAGAACTCCCCCCCCCCCCACCACACATACACATACACAGACACATGCACACACACATAAAACTCCTCAAACCTACTCTCTCCCTCTCTCTCTCTCTCTCTCTCTCTCTCTCTCTCTCATTCTCTATCCCTTTCCCTCTCTCTCTCTCTCTCTCTCTCTCTTTCTCTATTCTCTATCCCTTTCTCTGTCCCTCTCTCTCTCTTCTCTCTCTTTATCTCTCTCTCTCCCTCTCTCTCTTTCTTCACACACACACACACACACACACACACACACACACACATACACACACCGCCAATGATATCTGCAACTGTTCCACTGTCCCTCATCTTGTTTTCACACCTTCAACTGTTCCATTGTCCGCCGTCTTGTCTTTACAGCAGGTAAACAGTGACAGTGACAGTGACAACTCAATTCACAGAACTTGACTATGGGGAAGACGATGAAAAAAGAAAACGAAAGTGAAACAAAATGTAAATACACACACACACCTCTGAGATATATCAAAACAACCGCCAACAACATCTTCAATTGTTCTACTGTCCGCCATCTTGTTTTCACAGCTTCCACTGTTTCATTGCCCGCCATCTTGTTATTACAGCAGGTAAACAGTGACAGTGGCAGTGGCCAACTCAATACACAGAACTTGACAATGAGGAAGATGACAAAAAAAGAAATCGTAAGTGAAACATACTGTAAATAGAAAAAACACACACACACACAACCTCTCACATTAATTATTAACTTCAGGCATACCCATATTAATTTAGAAATCGTAATTTTGCGTAAATATTTTACCTATATTAAGTTGTATATGGTTGCAGATGACAAACTGTAAAGAAAAACAGACACTGTAAAAACGAATACAGTAGGCAAACAATACCATGTGGTAAGAAGGTATGAATACATAATTTTATGTGCTCTTCAAGAATCTGTAATTACGATTTAGAAACTAATGTTTACATGTGTTTAAACAGTAAAGAACATTCCTTATGCTTAACAGCCATAATAATGAAAAAAAAATAAAAAAAAAACCTGCCGGACGCGGTGGCCGTGCGTTTCTGGCGCTGCAGTCCGGAACCGCGGGACTGCTACGGTCGCAGGTTCGAATCCTGCGTCGGGCATGGGTGTGTGTGATGTCCTTAGGTTAGTTAGGTTTGAGTAGTTCTGAGTTCTAGGGGACTTATGACCTAAGATGTTGAGTCCCATAGTGCTCAGAGACATTTGAATAAAAAACCCACTGATGATGATGCAACTGCAGCGAAAAATGTCTGGGACAAAAAACAAAATAGTGTTTTGCTAAAAGTGGACCCCACCCAAAAACACATGAAAAAGAATAGAATATTTTTAAAAATTAAGTATTTTCGAGTGTTATATATTTATTTAGTTAAATACGAATTTCTCGTACTTGCTGCGTAAAATATGGATTTTCAGTTGTTTTTAAAATGTTAATAACTGCTGCTGGATTATAAATTTATATTTCAATAAGTTATCAGTTACTTTTTATGTAAATTTATTAAAGCTGTCTTTCTCTTCCCGCTGGTTTGCACACATCACCGACTATTCGATTTCAGTAAATGCTGAGGCGAAAAGAAACCGTAAAAGATATAATTTTTTAAAGTGTTTCTTAACTTAATCACTTGTTTTTTAATAAAATACTGTCACTTGTCAAATCTTTTTACGAGAAATATTTGTCGTCACTCGGTAACTTTCTTTGAATTTATTCCCATTTCACTGAGTGTTACGGCATTCTGATCCAAATTAACTACTAAAAAACCCCCTGTTCATAGTCATGGACGAAAAGCTGAACTGGAAGCTACTTATTGCCACTAAAAAAATTTAAATATCGAAACGCCGATAATCCTGACGCAGTAGATGGTGTGATGTCAACAATAACGATTTAGCCATGGCAAAACTATCGAATGTTTCCGCTCCAAACTGAGTGGACCCAACTGCGTCGACCGTTTGCATTCGATTGACGTGAAGTTACAGTCGATACAATCGATTGTTTTCATTCCGAGCAAGACCGGTGTGCAACACAAGCTCAGATTCCAGAGTTAACCAGTAAACAAAGAGCAGTCTCAGTGTGTCACACATTGCAAATTTAATAATGTAGGTTGAAGTTAAAAGCAGAGATGGCGCTATTGTAGGGTTCAAATACCACTTGTAATATTCAATCTAAAATATCTATTCATCTACTCAGCCAAAGATCTCTACAATGCTTCAAAACGTATGACTAAATGATAGTTTTTGCTTCATCTTCTTTGCACTTTTGAAATAGTGTTTCTGTGTTACTTCATGTTCTTTTCTCTTATCAGTTTCTAAACAATCTTTCTTTCCTAAGTGTGATAGTTAATAAGCGATGTATGGCAACACAGAAAGGAGCCTGTGACCACTGAAGGTATTCTATTTTAGTTTTTTTATTTGCACATTCACATTTACGTTCAGTTTTTTGTCGACAGTGTTCTGAAATAGTGTTTTGTTTTTCTCTTTAGGGTTACTCTAAAGTGGTAAAAGAACACACACGTCGTATTAAAGCAAATAAACCAACCTCATGGAGGTAGAAGCATTTGAAACGTGTTGTGGAAACTGGTAACAGTGAATTTGTTGTTTCAATCAATATCTGTAATAGTCACAGTAAAGCCCAATGTAAATGTTCGCATTTAAAGAAAACATTGACGATTACGGTCCTGTTGTCGTTATCCACCCATTTTGGAAAGTTAACTATTGACAGCAAATCGGAGGATCCAATTAAGACTTGCGGATTCTATTTCCTGTGGCAAAACTATCGAATGTTTCCGCTCCAAACTGAGTGGACTCGACTGCGTCGACCGTTTGCATTCGGTTGACGTGAAGTTACAGTCGACACAATCGATTGTTTTCATTCCGAGCAAGACCGATGTGCAACACAAGCTCAGATTCTAGAGTTAACCAGTAAACAAAGAGCAGTCTCAGAGAAAACAAATCCGCAGCAGTGTGCTGGCAGCTGCAGACTGCACTGACCAACGCCAGCGTTGGTGCAAGCAAGAAGCCCACTGCCAGCGCCCAGGTGGTAACGCTAACTGCGAGCCCCATAACGCTGTCTGCTGACGGAAGGTAACGTCCATACTCGTCCATTACAATCGCTTTACTATTATCAGGTACCACTGTATAGCAACTGCTTTTCTGATGACAGTGGCAGTCTATGGTCTCACAAGCTTAGGGTTTCGAAAGCCTTCAGTGGATCTAGCTGTTGAGTCTGCGCTTTCAAATTTGAAAATTCCCATTGCCATTTGAGTCTAGAAACTCTCTCAAGCATACCTGGAACGTGCATTTTTCTTCTGCTACCAAGTAACGTCACGCAGAAGTTACCATACTGGACTCGCATTCTAAAGGAAGTACGATCAAATCCGTGTCTGGCCACCACTATTTAAGTTTTCCATAGCTGTGCTAAATCGTTTAACACGAATGCCATTATGATATCTTTCCTCGACCTTTTCTCATCCAAACTTGTGCTCCGTGTCGACTAACCGCGTCATCGACGGCGCTTTTGACCAAAATCTCGCTTTTTCATCCTTTTATCCTAACCAGCTCTCCCCTCATGTTCCCCAGAATCTGACGCCCAGTATCCGTCTGTGCGTGGCACTCTGTGAGCCTGCGTCAGACCCAGTGGTATTAGATCGTTTATTTTTATTAGTAGAATACTCGTCTAGCACACTTTCGTAATCAGTTGTATTTCCACATAACGGTAACGGAAACCACAGTTAATTGCATCTATAGAGGTCATTTCGTCTACACTTATTTATTTCCTACTTCAGTTGTTTTAGGCTTGGAGGTCTCGTGGGTTTATTTTCCTGCCATTTATGGGCTTCATTGCCTCTACCATTGGTACACTCCCCATTTTAGAGGAATTTGCTTCAATACTCCGTTCAAATTTGGTAAGGTTGTTGCTGCAAAATGCTACTATCTTCCACATGCATGACATGAACTCCAGATTTCAGGCGAAACCCCCAACTTTCATAGATCAGCGTACTCGAGATCACAGTGATGAGACACTTCGCTAGCTGCAGCTTTAACAAAGTCTCTCTCGTGGTAGCTCTGTTTCCATACACCGCAGAAGCCAATCAGCACCTCAGAACTGACCAAATTGTATTTCTTAGAGATGTTTACCAGTGGATTCCATTTTTGTCTTTTACTTCCTGGCTCCCTTCGTGTATCATCATATTTTTTTCATGGCGCCCAAAGTCAAAACACTGATTTTTCTAACGTAGCAGAAGTGCGAAGCTAATGAGGTTAGGTTAGTTTAAAAATACAGTAATAAATGAAACACTTACTTTATATTCACAAACAATACTGTTGAATACATTTAACATTAACATAATTAATGCGAAGGATGAGTTTGCTCTACAAAACTGCTCGTATCTCGGAATCAAACTGGACACAGCTAGCCTCATTTCCTGTTCCACGTTAATTTCCGCGCGATATTTACTCTTTATTACAGCGACCACCAAAAAACCAGCTTCGCACAGACAGGAAGTTCCAAATGGAATTACTGTCCATTCAGTTTTACAACTGAGCAACAGATATTCATCATTTACTGTCATCCAAAAATCATGAATTTCTATGTTGCCGTAGTTTCTTTTCAGTTTACTGTCTCAAGATAGCTCAGTAAAATTTTGTACCTCTCATTAAGCTAATTGGGTGTAAGTGCGTCATGAATCCATATGGTTTTTTCGGTACTATTACATGAGTGGAGTTTTCGAATTATTTGATAAGCTGTGATAGGTCACATTCAAAAACAGATCTACATTACAAAAGAAACAAGCTCATTGAAGATTACAAAGTAGTACGACAAGGGAAATCAGTCTTCAATAACATAACAATCAAAGTTACATAGATATAAACCAGAGGGCCAATTATTTAACAAATCTACTAAAGCAAACAGCAGAATATATTGCGAATACTGAAAAAGGTCAAAAAAAATTAAAGAGACGGCTGTTGAAGCCGAGGCGCGAGACACTGCGAAACGATAACAGTAATTTGCCAGAATATGCTGAATTAAATAAAACTGTTTACGAATGTCTCCCAGAGTATGTGACAAGGCACAGTCACAATAAGAAGAGAAATCAATAAGAGTATGCAAACAAGATAAAAACATACGTGAAGGAAACACAGCAAAGTAAATGATAACAGAAAGGAAAGTGCCCAAAAATTCAACTCTTAATTTAAATGGATCTGTAGCTCAAGAAGTTAATCCGAGCACAGTAGTTCACAATTAAATCAACAGTATTTTGGATGTAATAGCTGAGAAGTATAAAGTCATTGTAACTATGGAGAAAGGAAAGACGCCAAAAGGTGACGGTATTTTAGTAGAAACAGTTAAAGCTGCTATAATAGTATCTCGCAAAACTGTTTACAAAAAGTTTATGAATGACGGTTTTTCCTCGAAGCTGAATAAGCTTGCAATTTTTACGGAATATTCCAACAGTACTTTGACGAACATATACACATTACAAATTTAGACATACGGTATTGAAGTCCCGCAATAGTATCTATTTTACAGTTCGCTATGAACCGGCTTTCGGCTTTCTAAGCGGACCTCAGATAACTTAAGATAGTCAACAAAGATAGTCCAGGCAGCATGAAAGGAAATTTACAGCTGTAGAAATATTATTTTTCCAAAGATAAGTCACTTTTTACAACTCTATATCTACCCAAAAACACAAGCATAATAAAATTAACGAAGACGCTTCGAACACAAACATTTTTTACTATTTTATACCCAAAAATCAAAAGTATAAGAGTGTACGCTGCTGCTTTAGCAAGGGTGACTAATGGGACTGCGTTTCGACATTATTCAGAAGTATATGAGGGTTGCTGAAATTGGTGGCACTTTGCCAAGTGATCTTTGCCACAGTTATTTATTCAGCGAATATAAATTTACGAATTGCTCCCAGAGGCAGCGTAATTGTTGGTACAGTAATTAATAATAACAAGTTAGTATGCATGGAGGTGCGTCAGTAATGCACAGTAATTCGAGGTTCTTACTCAATGTTCATTTTAATCAAATTTTCAACTACAGTCAGTACTTGCAACCGAACAAGTCATATTCTGACATATTTCTAAATATGGAATGCCTTTTCTCTCTCCAAGTTCTAAATTCACTACGACACCTTAAAAAAGTTAACTCAGTGTGAGCATCCAAAATAAGTTAAACCTCTATGTATGACAGACAGCACAGATGCTAACTCCCACAAACTGTAACTCACTCCAAACATTAGCAGGCCTAATACTTTTACCTGGAAAATTACTATGTCAGTAGCCACATTATAGCAAAAAATATCTAAGCGTTTACAGTCCATAGCCGGCGTTCATACTATGGCCAACTGCCAGCCAAAGTGACTCAAGTTCCTTTCCATTACACTCAGACTGTTATTCTGTCCGTTCTACCTTCACCCATTCATTATACAGGTGCTATGGTCACCATACATCTCACCTGATCACTCAGTTCTCCCTCTGCAACAGTAAGCAATTCTTTCATAAGATTTAAATAACACGTAAAAATTTCAAAGTGATCTCTCGGTGAGCATTGATTTACGTGGAATAAAAAATTTGTTTATAAAAAAACGAGGAGACAGAGATATATGCCGTGATATTCTAAAACGATTTATGGAGAATTCACTACACTAATCGACGTCACTTAAGAAATTAGTTAGTTAGTTTCCTGTTCCACAGATCATTTGCCACTAAATCGTAATGATGTGCAACAAGTCGTTTCACATTCACATCACAAATTAATTTGTAAATATGTCTGCATACTTTATGTGGTTTTCTTTTTTAAAGAAATATGCAGATGTGAGTTACTAATACCTACCAGCCCCTTTTACACATAACAATAATAGACAATAATAGATATTGTTCTACGAAATAGAAGGAGTTGTCAAGGAGAAACGTTTTTGGTTTGTTTTCATATTCTACTTTGCTGTCTGTCAAAAATTTTTCATCACTGAGTAATAAATCAAAAATTTTAGTTTCTGCATTGTGCATCACTTTTTGTGCTAGAGAGAAACTCAGTGTGGAGTAATGAATGTCATTTTTCCTTCTGCCATTGTAATTATGCACATTATTGCGCCTTCTGAACTGCAGTGGATTCTTTACAACATACTTCATGAGGAAATAAACATACTGTAAATCAGTAGTCACAATGCTCAACTTCTTAAACATATGTCTACAAGTTGATCGTGAGTGAGGACTACATATTATTCTTACAGCTCGTTTTTTTTAGCAATGAAGACATCTTTCGTTTAACTGAGTTATTCCATAATATTATTCTATATGAGATTATCGAATGAAAATATGCCAACTTACTGATTTGCTTGTCCCCAAGATTTGCAATCTAATTGGAAATGTGGCTGAGCTAAGTTGTTTTAGGAGTTCCAACATGTTCTTTTTCCACTTTAAATTCTTTTCGATATGACACCTAAAATCTACGAAGTTGACATCCTATTTATTACTTCCTCACCAAGCGTTACACTAATCATTGGTGTAGTAATCCTAGGTGTGCATAACTGAATATATTATATCTTTTTGAAATTAGCCAAATGCAGAAAACCAGTCAATGATACTTTTGAGAACACTGTTTACCATTTTTTCTGTTTCTGCAGGTAGGCTTGCACTGCTTACAATACTAGTGTCATCTGCAAAAAGAACTAATTCTGCTGATTATATTATAGCATTAGATGGAAGATCGTTTAAAATATGTGAGGGACAGTGGTGGACCTAAGATTGAACTTTGAGGACCGCCATAAGCGATTTCTCTCCAGTCTAAGTATCATCCCTGATTGCACTGGTCGAATTAGTGAGTACAACTATCTGTATTATTTTTGTCAGATGTGATATTGTCTATCACATCAGTTCCACAAAACCTCATTTTATCTAGGAGAATATTGCGATTCGCACAGTCAAATGCCTTAGATGTTTGTTGTTGTTGTGGTCTTCAGTTTGAAGACTGGCTTGATGCAGTTAGTCTAGCCTGTGCAAGCCGCTTCATCCCCGAGTAACTACTGTAACCTAAATCCTTCTGAATCTGCCTAGTCTATTCATCTCTTGGTCTTCCTCTACGATTTTTACCCCCCCCCCCCCCCCCTCCCCTCCGCCGATTTTCTCCAGTACTCAACTGGTGATTCCTCAGAATGTTTTCTACAAACTGATCCCTTCTTCTAGTCAGGTTGTGCCACAAATTCCTCTACTCCCCGATTCTGTTCAGTATACCCTCATTAGTTATGTGATCTACCCATCCAATCGTCAGTGTTCTTCTGTGGCACCACATTTCAAAAGTTTCTATTCTCTTCTCGTCTAAACAGTTTATCGTCCATGTTTCACTTCCATACACAGTTACATTCCATACAAATACTTCCAGAAAAGATTTCCTGACACTGCAATCTATACTCGATGTTAACGAATTTTTCTTCTTCAGAATAGATTTTTTTGCCATTGCAGTCTACATATTATATCCTCCATACTTCGACTATCATCAGTTATTTTGCTTCTCAAATAGCAAAATTCATCTACTGCTTTAAGTGTCTCATTTCCTAACCTAAGTCCCTTAGCAATACCTGAGTTAATTCGATTACATTCCATAATCCTCGTTTTGCTTTTGTTGATGTTCACCTTATATCCTCCTTTCAAGACAATGTCCATTTCGTTCAACTGCTCTTCCAAGGCCTTTGCTATCTCTGACAGAATTACAATTTCATTGGCAAACCTTACAGTTCTTCTTTCTTCTCCCTGGACTTTAATTCCTACTCCAGATGTTGCTTTTGTTTCCTTTAGTGCTTGCTAATTATACAGATTGAATAACATCAGGGATAGGGTACAATCCTGGCTCACTCCCTTCTCAAGCATTGCTTGCCTTTCATGGCCTCGACTCTTATAACTGCCATCTGGATTCTGTACAAATTGTAAATAGCCTTTGAATTCTGCCCCTACCACCATCAGAATTTGAAAGAGAATATACCAGTCAACTTTGTCAAAAGCTTTCTTTAAGTCTACATATGCTACAAATATACATTTGCCTTTCCTTAACCTATCGTCTATTAGAAGTCGTAAGGTCAGTACTGCCTTATGTGTTCCTACATTTTTCCTGCATCCAAACTGATTTTCCCCAGTGTCGGTTCCTACCAGTTTTTCCATTCTTTTGTAAAGAATTCATGTTAATATTTTGCATCCATTACTTATTTAACTGATAGTTCAGTTTTTCACATGTCAGCAACTGCTTTCTTTGCCTTAGATAGGTTGCAGAAAATACAAACTGGTGCTCTTTTGTTACTTAATACTTGTAAAATCTGTAGAACGCATATGTAAATCGCTTTCTCAGCAGAGCAATTACTCTGAAATCATAACTGTGACCCACTGAATATATTAATGTTGTTCAGATGGGATAATATTCTACAACACATCAGCTTCTCAAAAATTTTGGAAAATAGTGTCAATATTGAAACAGGTTGTGAGTTATTGACATCTCTCCTGTCATCTTTTGTATAGAGGGGTTTAACAGTGGCATGTTGCACTCTCTCTGGGAAAATGCCTTGACATAGTGATATACTACATATTTCAGATAAGACAGGGTTTATTATATAGGAATCAATCTTTAGTACTAAGTTGAAAATGCTGTCAAATCCGGATGAGCTTTTATATTTTAGAGAATATATAATTCTCCTAAATTCACATAGAGAAGTTGGTGAGACATATGAATGAATGAATTTTATGAGAGTTGCTTTTTTGACATACTGCTGTGATTTTCCCATTCAACTGTTTGTCCTTATGTTTTCTATTATATTTTAGAAATGTTTACCAAATATACTTGCTATCTATGATGCTTGGTTTATAGCCCTTAGATTTAATTCAATAATGATGTTATCCTTTTCTGCGTCCTGCTCTCCTGTCTCAGGTGTCACTTTACTTCATATGTCTCTACGTTTGTTGTTGGAATTACTGATTTCTGAGATATTGTGCATTTTCCTTGTTTTTTTAATAACTTTCAACGGTAATTTTCAGTACTTTTTGTAGTGGGCAACTTCTGCAGGATGTCTAATTGTTCTTTGCAACAGACTCATATCCCTTTTCCTTTCATAAGGTACTTTAATCCCTCTAGTGATGCATGGTTTTTTTACATAGCTGTTCAACGTCCTTTCTTATTACCTTATGTGGAGAGCTATTTTAAAATAATGATATGAATTTATCATGGTAAAGATTATATTTTATGCCAGCATTTGGTTCATCATAAATTTCATCCCAGTCATCTCTTGGAAACTGTTCTTAAAGTGTTTGTCAAGGAAACATTAACTGTTCTAACTGATTTCCACTGAGGAGTATCGACACTGAAAAGCATTACCTCATTTAGCCTAACTAAATGTGCATCATGATCTGAGAAAGCATTTGATACTCGATATAAAGTTATTTTCTTCTTTTGAGCTTCATCAAGGAAAACATGCGAATGAAACAACAAATTTACTGTTTATCTGTCATTATTTAATTTATTTCCTCAACGTGTTTCAAAGTCCCAATCTCCATCACCAGGTGGATTTATTTGTTTTAATATGATGTGTACTTGTTGTGTTATGGTTGTAGTGTAACCTGTGGCACTGTCTAGTAGAGGAAAACAAAACAGTATTTCAGTACATAGTTCTGTGGGTGTCTATGTTTACAAACAAAACAAGTGTAAGGGCGCAAATAAAACACCTTCCAGCGGTCATAGGCTCCTTTCTATGTCGTAATACATCACATATAAATTGTCATGCCTTGTAAACAAAGATGGTGTCTAAAGACTGATAGGTGCAAGGAACATATAGCACAAAAGAAACACTATTACAAAGTACAGAGAACATATCGCAAAACGAAAGCATTATTTAGTAGTATACCTTAAAGCATTGTGGAGAACTTTGGTTGAGCAGGTAAACTGACATATTGGATTAAATACTTAAAGTGGTAGTGGTACAAGAATCCTTTTCTGTCAAGTTTATGTAGTTAGGCTCTGTACTCATTTATGTAATGAGGTCACATGCTAAAAACATTAAGTCTGTTACCTATAATGGCAAAATTATAACTAAATAACAATTTAAGTTGGGACTGAGAACTAGAGGATGAAAGGATGTGACAAAAGGAGAGTAAGGTTTTGGTTCTGCCAAAGTAATGTGTTTGTTAGGCTTGTGTGTGTGTGTGTGTGTGTGTGTGTGTGTGTGTGTGTGTGTTTGTGTGTGTGTGTGTTTTTTAGTTATGCTGAGCTATAGGTTGTTAAGATTAGATCTATTATATGCTATAGGTAAGTAAAGGGTGAAGCAATACATTGATTATGCTTTAAAATAAAATGCAAATAGATACACTGTTCATAATATTAACACATATATGTACTCTCAAACTGACATTGGGATTCAGACTGTTGGTATATCTGTGAGTAGGGCAATTCCATTGTTCATCTGGTAAACGTCATGGAAACGTAACTAATTATTTATGGTAAATATGAAGGAAATGATAGAGGCTCTTTCTGTCTCTCTTGTCTGTCTATGTGTGTATGTGTCACACATTGCAAATTTAATAATGTAGGTTGAAGTTAAAAGCAGAGATGGCGCTATTGTAGGGTTCATATACCACTTGTAATATTCAATCTAAAATATCTATTCATCTACTCAACCAAAGATCTCTACAATGCTTTAAAATGTATGACTAAATGATAGCTTTTGCTTCATCCTCTTTGCACTTTTGAAATAGTGTTTCTGTTTTAATTCATGTTCTTTTCTCTTATCAGTTTCTAAACAATCTTTCTTTACTAAGTGTGATAGGCGATGTATGGCAACACAGAAAGGAGCCTGTGACCACTGAAGGTATTCTATTTTAGTTTTTTTATTTGCACATTCACATTTACGTTCAGTTTTTTGTCGACAGTGTTCTGAAATAGTGTTTTGTTTTTCTCTTTAGGGTTACTCTAAAGTGGTGAAAGAACACACACATCGTATTAAAGCAAATAAACCAACCTCATGGAGGTAGAAGCATTTAAACGTGTTGTGGAAACTGGTAATATTAAATTTGTTGTTTCAATCAATATCTGTAATAGTCACAGTAAAGCCTAATGCAAACGTTCGCATTTAAAGAAAACATTGACGATTACGGTCCTGTTGTCATTATCCACCCATTTTGGAAAGTTAACTATTGACAGCAAATCGGAGGATCCAATTAAGTCTTGCGGATTCTATTTCCTGTGTGATCCATTGATACTTTACTGGTCACTATATCAATATTTGTTTCGGTTACATTAATTTTATAACAAAGTATGTAATCATATATCTTAAAACAAGAGAAGCTGCTAAAGATCACGTTTTATCATTTACATTTACAAATCTACATTTACAAATTTATATGCTTACTCCACAAGCCACCATACAATGCACGGTGGGAGGTACCCTGTTCCACTAGTAGTCATTTCCTTTCCTGTTCCAGTCGCAAACAGAGCGAGGAAAAAACGAGTGTCTATATGACTCCCTATGAGCTCTAATCTCTCGTATCTTATCTTCACAGTCCTTACGCGCAATGTATGTTGACGGCAGTAGAATCGTTCGACAGTCAGCTTCAAATGCTGGTTCTCTAAATTTTCTCAATAGTGTTCCTCAAATAGAACACCGCATTCCCTCGAGGGATTCCCATTTCAGTTCCCGAAGAATGTCCGTGTGACTTGCGTCTTGTTAGAACCTACTGGTAACAATTCTAGAAGATGGTATCTGAACTGCTTTGATATCTCCCTTTATTCCGACCTGGTATGGATCCCAAACACTAGAGTAGTACTCAAGAATTGGTCGTACTACTGTCCTATATACAGTCTCCTTTATAGATGAACTACACTGTCCTAGAATTTTCCCAATAAACCAAAGTCAGTGATTCGCCTTCCCTACCACAGTTGGAATACTGCCGCATCTCTGTTTTATACCACTGTTCTCATAACCAAATTTGCTTTCATTTGTTAACAATATAGATAACATTAAGCTATAGGAACATAAAACAATCGCAAGGTAAAAAAAAAATGTACTGAATGAAATACAAATCTAGAAAAGAAGATAGACCTCAAACATAACGGAAAACCACTTCCAAGAATTAATAAGTCACGTTAACTACTTTTGCAGTACTCGAGGGTTGTAGGTGACTGAAGAAGAAAAATTAGTTCTTATGCATAATTACATTCACTAATGAGTCAGGTAATCATTGTCTGGATAGCTCAATTTATAGAGATAATCAGAAAAGTAAGAATTATATGTGATACTAATTTAGAACATCTTGCAGAGACCTCTTCAAAACCCTTGCTACTTTGTTGGCAGCTTCACATGGTGTACATGTATGAGTTGTCAGTATACAGTTATTAATTTCCTTTGTCACTACCAAAATTTCTCTTTTTCTTAAAAAATAGTGAAAGGTATGCATATAACTCCACCGTGTTTAAGTCACATTGTTAGACCTGTACTGACCGAAGTATCTTGTGAGAAGTGGATAGGTATCATAAATTGGTACAAACAGAAAGAGTTTTCAACTTTAAAAGAAAAACTTATAATTTTCAAAAGAAATACGAAAATCAGAATTATATTGAATTATAGGTCTTGTGCCTAATCTTAAACTTATAATTAGATTTGGAACCTAGGAAAGCCTTTTATAACATAAAAAATAAAATCTTGGTACTTTTATTCACTCTACAGAGAGGGCAGTATAAAACAGTAGGGTTAATCTCATTATTTTTCTGTTTATTGGCCTGTTTGGGTAAATAGGGACAGGTTAAAATCAGTTTTGAATTTTGAAGAACAACAAGTAAAATTTATCCAGTTGAAAAAAGTTTTACTCAGTACAGAAACTAAATATATTGCACAAATTGTGGTTTCTCATTTTGTTTTCCTTCTAAAAATTGTTATATCTATAACTAGTGTACTGTAATTTTAAATTTATGAAATTGTTTGTTTGTTAATATACCAAGTCACTGACATCATGTTTAAAAATGAAGTCTTTGAATCTACGAGTCATATGCCTAGAAGTATTGGACAGCTTTCAAACAACATCTCATTAACTACATAATCACTTCTCATCTGTTAAAACAAACCTGTTTTAGCAGCCTTGTTTCCTCAGAAAAATCATCATAACCTTTGCCTTTTAGTAACGAATTTTACACGTGTGCAATCTATATGACAACTAACTTTTTCCATATACTTTATTCACAGCATAACCTCCTGGGTTCAGAACAGTGCCACATGGTTTTTCGTTTCTGTCAAATTCTTGGTATTCTGGTGAAGAAACACTGACGATTACCGTTTCTGTTCACTCGACAATTTCCGAAAAAACAACCTGACATTTTCAATTAGCCGAAGCACAAGTATACTTTCAAACTGAATTTTGGTTAATGAAATGGGACTGCAAATTTCCTTGTCATGTACTTGAATTAAAATAACACAATCCAGGTTGGTACTTACAAATGAAGGTAGAGTGAACTTTTACTTTCAGTGTCGTGAACTTTGATATTCGTAATTTCCCTGTTAGATTAGTTCACTACGCACCTAGACAAAGAAATCTTTGAATAAGTTTTCCATTTGTCTTCCGACACGACACAATAGAACTTTTTTGGAACTTTCGTTCATACTCATCCCATTGTTTGTATTCACCTCATTTAAGTAGGCTAAGTTCGGCTATGTGGACTGCTTTCATGCAACATTTGACAGAAGAATTATTTAATTACGTATTTCAGTCTCAGATCACACAAGCGATATTATTACCGGTTTCGACGTATTACCAAGTCGTCATCAGATGATCTGAACGCTTTAGAAAGTAACTCGTGAACGAACAGGCCTTTACCTATACGTTTTCATTCTGAGTGTCTCCCAAGGCCGTTCAAATTGTCTGATAATGCCTTAGTAATAAAACAGAAGGGGTAATTTATACCATATGTGTGATTTTAAGCTGAAATAGGTAATACATAAAAATAATTAGTTTACACAGAGGACATTTCATAGGTCAATAATGTACCTTCTAAGCCAGCCCTGGAAATCTATAAAGCCTTCCGATACCATTTGGGTGTTCTTGAACTGGTAAGACTTTTCATCATCAGATAATTTCAAGCTGCATAGATGCAAAGTGAAGCCATTTTACAGCGTCTGTGAATTGATGAGAATGCAAACAATTTCGCTGATCAGATACCTGTAAACCGATAACATGCAACTGTACTATGATTGCTCAGGAAAATTGAAACTGACGATTTTATGAACCTGAGGAACTGAGACAATTCCTTGTTTTGGTATGAGGAACCTACTGTCAAATATTTTTCATATATCACTAATTACTTAAAGATATACATAGTGAGTACAAAGTCTTGCCCTGATTATAAAAATTTATAACAGAATAACCGTTTGACATAATAAGTTACATTTGATGCCGTTACATAGGTTAGTGTTATTAGTTTTTTTAAGACCACCTTAACGTGTGCTGCCTTGGAGAATGTCGAGGCCGTATTCCAGTTCCCGCCAGGTGTTTCGTAGCGCGTGTTCTGTCACAGTACCCACAGCAGCTTGTATCCTAGCCTTCATTTCGTCGACGTCAGCAACTGGTGTGACGAAGACTTTGTCTTTGATATACCCCAGAAAAAAAAGTCAAGGGGCGCAATGTGTGCAGAGGGGAGAAATGTCCGGATCGGTGGATCGGAAGGAATGGTCCAACACCAAGGCCACCCCGCTCTCCAGACATTGCGCCCCTTGACTTTTTTTTCTGGGGCTGTACCAAGGACAGAGTCTTCGTCACACCAGTTGCTGACGTCGACGAACTGAAGGCTAGGATACAAGCTGCTGTGGGTACTGTGACAGAGCACATGTTACGAAACATCCTGCGGGAACTTGAATACCGCCTCAACATTCTCCGAGCTGCCAAGGCAGCACACGTTGAGGTTTACTAACCTAAGTGGTCTTTAAAAAAAACTAGTAACACTAACATATGTAACGGTATCAAATGTAAATTATTATGTCAAACGGTTATTCTGTAATAAATTGTTATAATCAGCGGAAGACTTTGAGCTCACCCTGTACATCAGTGACTTAACAGGGCCAGTATCCGCTGATTTCATGGGTTGTGTCCAACATTAATAGCTCGCTGCAGTATGTGTAATCACTGTCTAACTTGGTAGAAGAGTTGTTTGATAACACATGCTGAGCTGTGAATAAACAACGATCTGTAACAAATTTTCCGTCAGGTTCCCCCACTTTGTCGAGGTCTTCATCAACCTCCTCGCGCGGCAGCGCCTCTGGAGGTGCCGGTGCCAACAAAGAAGAGGATGCGCCCAAGAAGTCTGGGGAAGCTGGCCCCGCGAAGGACGAGGAGGAGGAAGAGAAGAAGGAAGGAGGTGCAAAGGACAGCGGGAAGGAGGAGCACGAGGACGGCTCTGCGCCGACGCCTTCTCCTCGGGCCTACAAGCCCGGTGGGAAGTCCAAAGTGACGGGGCAGACCCTCACCGGCTGGCTGTAGGCGCATGCTAGACGCTACACACTACACACTACACTCACTGCCCTCGTCATGGGGACTTCCTACGGGTCTGGGCTATCTCTTATGGGCTCATTCCACGTTTCGAGATAACCACTCCGTACGAGAAGAGTATTTCTCTGAGAAAAGAGGCCGATGAGAGTTCCTTGAAGTAATATGTGCTACATACTAATTTAATTTTTCATACATGTATTTTATCACAAACCAAGGGTGTACTTGCCCATGGATCAAATGAACTTTGTAACCTTTTGGGGCGAATTAACTGCCTTCCTTCTAACATTTCTTACCTATTTCGTGTAATTTTAACTTATAATCCCTTAATCAGGCATAATACATAATAACATACTCTGCAAGCGATTCTCACAAGAATATTTTCATCCACTTCTCTAGAAGAGATGGGCAAGAGTGTAGCCCAAGATATCATCACATTTCCACTACCAGCCAGACGTCGACGTATATATCTTGATGCAGCAGAGGGAATGAAAAAGCAAGTACAGAATTGACTGCACTTCGCAATCTGTGCCGATCCCGTGTGGCTACAGGGAGATGAGGGGACACAGTCATTAGACACAGCACTCTGCTGCTTTCTTCAGCGTCCTTTGGCCTGGCACTCTTGTCGAATAGGTATAATTAGTCATTAAAAGGCCACCATAATATAAATTTACTGAAGAGGCTTTTTAGCTAGAACAAACATTAGAACAAACATTCCGAAACATTTATTGACATTCTGCGCAATTCCTATGATGAAAATAACTTATATACGCAAGGTGTTTCCTAAGGTGAGTTACTATTTCTCTCTCTCTCTCTCTCTCTCTCTCTCTCTCTCTCTCTCTCTCTCTCTCTCTGTGTGTGTGTGTGTGTGTGTGTGTGTGTGTGTCTGTGTGTGTGTGCATGTGGGAGTGTGTGTGAGAGAGAGAGAGAGAGAGAATACAGTTACTCCCGTATGAAACGGAATAAGACATAGAACTTTGGTTGTAATTCGTGAAATGTGTGGAACGCCCAGCTGGCAGGAATTGTCTTCGCTTCTTGTATGCCACCATAGCAAAACGTTTAACATCAGCTGCCAACACACATTTAAGAGTTCATGAATTATGGGTACCACTTGTGAGCGAAATTTACAGAAGTTGCAGTTGGCTCTTAACTGACAATAATCATTTTTGAAAAAAATAATAATTCCTCTAATAATAACATACATTAGATATAGCACATAGCTGACCTCTTTGGAAACATTATTATAATAATATCAGTATCCCCATATCAAGTAAAGCTGATTGCCATTACTTTTTATGAGAAACTGCTTTCTATTCTTAGCATTTCCTTAAATTTTGAGTTCTTCACTTTTAATACGAATCGCCGTATGCTTTTATGGTATTTGTAAATATTTAAAATTATATGAAGCAACATAAACCTTATCAGCTCCGTCCATAACAGTCTCCGCTATTTTTATGCTCTACTAGGGCTTTTCATTCACCAAAACGTCTAATTTCCGTAATTGGGCAGTGAAATAGACTTGTGTCGACGACAACAGGACATGGCTGGTACCTCAAAAATTCCTCCAACTGTTTTTCTCACTGCCTCTTTTTAACATACGGGTAATAAAATAAATTAATTTTGATAAATCCTTCAGCAATAGCTGACATAAGATTGTGTTGGTTTGTTTATTTTCAGTCCTAATAAGTACCCAGAAACAAAGTTCTTAACAAAAATCAATAAATTTTGATCACTTACACTTCAAGAATTATTACTATGCCATCTTTGTTAAAACATGTATATTGATTATGCAATAAAGTGTGTTTACCATAAAGCATTTGTTTTATTGTTTTCCAAATGTGGTGTAGATTACTGCAAAATCTCAAGACTTCCGTAGGCAGAAATAGGGAATTATGGAACAGCGGGAGATATGAGAAAATTCTAAACTAAAAAAGGGTGGTGCCAATCTGGTGTCATCTCTCCTAATCGCATGTGGAACAGAATTTAGACTTGCGATAATTAGATACACTTACAGATTAAAAATAATGTCATGTTTTTGAGGTGTTACTGCACTTAACGCAACTCACAACTGGCAGTGCTTTCCGTAAATTTGGGTAAAATTACTAAATGCCACTGACTACAGAAAACTTGCCGATATTAAAGACAGCACCGCATGTAACTGCCACAGGTAGAGGCTACAAACCGCTTGGTTACACCTAGACTGAGGATCTCTGTATACTATGCCAGATGACTAAGACAGTTGGGACTGAGACTTTGACAGAATGTGGCGCAGTCCATTAATGTCACCAGTTGTGATGAAGACATATTGGAGGCTGGAAGCACCAGAAGTTCACAGTGATGTTGCTACATGGCTACATCTTCGTTATTGACTGACGCTCGCAGTAACTACAAGCCAAAGTTTGGTCAACGTGAGGCCTACATGCTGATGAGCTCAGGTAGCTTGAGATACGGCAGTGTTGTGTCATCTGACCGTGTTCCCTCATCTCAGCGTTAATAATTGGTAGATTTAAAAAAAGATGGGGAGAAGGAATTAGATGTAAACGCATTTGGATGGATGCGAAATGTTATTAAAGTCGGATTGGTGAAAACTGCTTCGTGATCCGAACTAGAAATGACGAGATTTTTGAATTTTAATTAAGTTTAATGATCTGAATTCACGGTAGCCAGCGGTGGACATGAGCAGGCATAAGGCACAGGTGCACACAAGTCAGCATGGCCGGAATTCAGACTACAGAATCTGGAAGTCGCGAAGTCTGGCATAAGAATGCTAACAATGAACAAATACGACATCTTCTGCAGGCCAAAAACCACTCTGCTACGACCAGGTGGAACAGTTCAAGGGAACTCAGAATGGTAAAGGAAAAACAGTCTCTCATAAAATGACAGTTAGTCAGACTTTGGAAGTAAGAGAAATTTTGTCATGTGTTATTCTGAGAGTGTCTCCACTGTACGTCTCAGTTCAAGCCATTCTACATCTACATAGATACTCTGCAAATCACATTTAAGTGCCTGGCAGAGGGTTCATCGAACCACCTTCACAATTTTCTATTATTCCAAACTCGTATAGCCCGCGGAAAAAATGAACACCTATATCTTTCCGTACGAGCTCTGATTTCCCTCATTTTATCGCGGTGATCGTTTCTCCCTATATAGGTCGATATCAACAAAATGTTCTCGCATTCGGAGGAGAAAGTTGGTGATTGGAATATCGTGAGAAGATTCCGTCGCAACGAAAAACGCCTTGCTTTTAATGATGTCCAGTATCATTTCAGTGACACTCTCTCCCATATTTCGCGATAATACAAAACGTGCTGCTCTTCTTTGAACTGTTTCGATGTACTCAGTCAGTCCTGTCTGGTAAGGATCCCACAACGCGCAGCAGTATTCTAAAAGAGGACTGGCAGGCGTAGTGTAGGCAGTCTCCTTAGCAGGTCTGTTACATTTTCTAAGTGTCCTGCCAATAAAACGCAGCCTTTGGTTAGCCTTCCCCACAACATTTTCTATGTGTTCCTTCCAATTTAAGTTGTTCGTAATTGTAATACCTAGGTATTTAGTTGAATTTACGGCTTTTAGATTAGACTGATTCATCGTGTAACCGAAGTTTAACGAGTTCCTTTTAGCACTCATGTGGATGACCTCACACTTTTCGTTATTTAGCGTCAACTGCCACTTTTCGCACCATTCAGATATTTTTTCTAAATCGTTTTGCAGTTTGTTTTGATCTTCTGATGACTTTATTAGTCGATAAACGACAGCGTCATCTGCAAACAACCGAAGACGGCTGCTCAGATTGTTTCCCAAATCGTTTAAATAGATAAGGAACAGCAAAGGGCCTATAACACTACCTTGGGGAACGCCTGAAATCACTTCTGTTTTACTCTATGACTTTCCGTCAATTACTACGAACTGTGACCTCTCTGACAGGAAATCGCAAATCCAGTCACACAACCGAGACGATATTCCATAAGCACGCAATTTTACTACGAGCCGCTTGTGTGGTACAGTGTCAAAAGCTTTCCGGAAATCCAGGAATACGGAATCGATCTGAAATCCCTTGTCAATAGCACACAGCACTTCATGTGAATAAAGAGATAGTTGTGTTTCACAGGAACGATGTTTCCTAAACCCATGTTGAATTTCGAGCTTCTGTAAGAGATCGCCAATCTTGGGGATTTCGCGTCTGTTTGAATTTGGCATTTGTGTTTCGTTGTTTCTGCAACATTGTTCTGACCCGTTTTGTGTACCAAGGAGGATCAGCTCCGTCGTTTGTTAATTTATTTGGTATAAACCTCTCAGTTGCTGCCGATACTATTTTTCTGAATTCAAGCCACATCTGGTCTACACTTATATTGTTAATTTGGAAGGAGTGGAGATTGTCCCCCAGGAAGGCGTCAAGTGAATTTTTATCTGCTTTTTTGATAGGTATATTTTTCGTTTACTTTTGGAGGATTCGGGGGTTACAATATTCAGTCTCTACGGCAACCCTGCTGTTCACTAATCCCTGTATCCGTTTTCATGCTCGCTATTAACTCAGGATTATTTGTTGCTAACAGGTCAAGTGCGTTTTCACAACCGTTTACTATTCGCGTGGGCCCATGAACTAACTGCTCGAAATAATTTTCAGAGAATGCGTTTAGCACAATTTCGGATGATGTTTTATTCGTACCTCCGGAATTAAACATGTATTTTCTCCAAGATATCGAGGGTAAATTAAAGTCACCACCAACTATAATCGTATGAGTCGGGTACGTGTTTGAAATCAAACTCAAGTTTTCCTTGAACCTTTCAGCAACTGTATCATCTGAATTGGGAGGCCGGTAAAAGGATCCTATTATTATTTTATTCCGGTTGCCAACAATGACCTCTGCCCATACTAACTCACAGGAACTATCTACTTCAATTTCGCAACAAGATAAACTACTTCTAACAGCAACAAACACGCCACCGCCAACCGTGTTTAGCCTATCGGATCACCGTTAGGTTCTTCGCAAAAATTTCAGCTGAGCGTATGTCCCGCTTACAGTGATTTGAGCATCAGTGCTCTCTATTAGCGCTTGGAGCTCTGGTACTTTCCCAACATTGCTACGACATGTGCATTTTCAACTTCTCGCGGCGTAATGAATAATCCATTAAATTTCGGGCATGCAGCCGCGCAAATAAAATTTCTTCTACTGATATTTCGGCCGCGTATCGTCCGGCCATCTTCAGAGCGAGTCACAAGACTGATGACAAGGTGTTTTTTTTTTTTTTTTTTACTTTATTGTCATTTTAATGCCTATACAATAAGCAGGCTGGCAGCAGCACACTACGCTGCTCTTCAGCCAAATGCGACAGAAGCACAAGAAACAGGAGAAAAACAGAAAAGTCACAAAATGGTGGGCGATAAAATAGGAGACACAAAGAGACAAACACGGAGCCGTTCACACTTGACGATAAACCACACTTCAAACTGTGGAGACGACGCACAGACACTGAAGAAGACGATGGCACTGGTGAACAACGGAGCGTGACGGGAAACACTGAACACGAAACACGACGGCACACACAAGACACTGATGGCGGCGATCTCCGGCGCGCGAAAGTCCACGTAGCGTGTGCGAGTCCGGGGACCTGCCAAGAGTGGAACAGGGGGGAGGTGGGGGGAGAGGGGAGAATAGGATGCCAACGGCGGGGGAGACGGGGGCAAGAGGGAGAGGTACAGGGGAGGGGAGGCCCGGGGGAGAAGGGGAGAGAAAAGGAGGAGGGAGGAAAAAGGAAGAGAAGGGAGGGAGGGTGCCCGGAGGAGCAAGCACGGGAGGAGGGCGGGAGGATCAAAGTTGGTAGGAGGGGTAGATGGAGGGGAGGAGGGCATCATCAGGGAGGGGGAGCTGGCGGAAGCCACCTTGGGAGAGGGTAAGGAGGGTGGAGAGATGGAGACCGGGTGGGACATGAGAGTACAGGCGCGGCAGCGGGCGGGGGTGGGAGAGGATCGGGGAGACGAGCGGGTGGGGAGGATCGAGTTTACGGGAGGTGTAGAGGATTCGTATCCTTTCGAGGAAGAGGAGGAGGTGAGGGAAGGGGATAAGATCATACAGGATCCGCGTGGGGGAGGGGAGACGGATGCGATAGGCAAGGCGGAGAGCATGGCGTTCAAGGATTTGGAGGGATTTATAAAAGGAAGGGGGGGGCGGAGATCCAGGCTGGATGGGGGTAACAGAGGATAGGGCGGATGAGGGACTTATAGGTGTGGAGGATGGTGGAGGGGTCCAGACCCCACGTTCGGCCGGAAAGGAGCTTGAGGAGACGGAGTCGGGAACGTGCCTTGGCTTGGATTGTCCGGAGATGGGGAGTCCAGGAGAGTCGACGGTCGAGGGTGACGCCAAGGTACTGAAGGGTGGGAGTGAGGGCGATAGGACGGCCATAGACGGTGAGATAAAAATCAAGGAGGCGGAAGGAAGGGGTGGTTTTGCCGACAATGATCGCCTGGGTTTTGGAGGGATTGACCTTAAGCAACCACTGGTTGCACCAAGCAGTGAAGCGGTCAAGATGGGATTGGAGAAGGCGTTGGGAGCGTTGTAGGGTGGGGGCAAGAGCAAGGAAGGCAGTGTCATCAGCAAACTGGAGAAGGTGGACGGGGGGTGACGGCGGCGGCATGTCCGCCGTGTACAAAAGGTACAGAAGGGGGGAGAGGACGGAGCCTTGGGGCACACCGGCGGAGGGAAAAAAGGTGTAGGAATCTGTGTTATGGATGGTGACATAGGAAGGACGGCGGGAGAGAAAGGAACCGATCAGACGGACGTAGTTAATGGGAAGGGCAAAGGTTTGGAGCTTGAAGAGGAGACCGGAATGCCAGACGCGGTCATAAGCGCGTTCGAGGTCAAGGGAGAGGAAGATGGCGGAGCGACGGGAATTAAGCTGTTCGGAAAGGAGATGAGTGAGGTGAAGGAGAAGGTCGTCGGAAGAGAAGGATGGCCGAAAGCCACACTGGGTGACGGGAAGGAGGCGGTGCTGGCGGAGATGCTGGTGGATGCGGCGGGTGAGGATAGATTCCAGGACCTTGCTGAAGACCGAGGTAAGGCTGATAGGACGGTAAGAGGAGACGGCGGACGGCGGTTTGCTAGGTTTAAGGAACATGAGGATGCGGGAGGTTTTCCACAGGTCGGGGTAGTAACCGGTGGACAGGACTACATTGTAGAGCCTGGCCAGGGTGGAGAGGAAAGAGACAGGAGCTTCACGAAGGTGACGGTAGGTGGCACGATCGTGACCAGGAGCGGTGTTGCGTTTTGTGCGGAGTGTATCAATGAGATCCTGTGTAGTGATAGGGGTATTGAGTTCCGTGTGTGTAATGTTGTCCAAGTACTGGAAACCAGGAGCGAGAGGAGGGACAGAGGTGTCAGTTCGATCGCGGATATCCGGGAAGAGGGAGTAATCGAACTGAGGATCATCGGGGATGGAGAAAACATCGGAGAGGTAGGAGGCAAAGTGATTGGCCTTACTAAGGGCGTCAGGGAAGGGGTGATCATCGTGGAGAAGAGGATAGTAGGGGGAGGGTTTAGTTCCGGTAAGGCGACGGAAGGCCGACCAGAACTTGGACGAGTTGATTGGTAGGGTTTCATTTAAACGGGTGCATGTCTGTCGCCAGTCCCGGCGTTTCTTAGCCGCGAGCAAATTACGAACGTGTCGCTGGAGTTGCCGGTGGCGTCGTAGTGTGTCCGGGTCACGCGTGCGGAGGAAGGCACGGTAGAGACGACGGGATTCACGGAGGAGGAGAACGGCCTGCGGGGGTAAGGTAGGACGGTGGGGGTGGATGGCGACAGTAGGAACGTGGGCCTCCACGGCCTCAGACAAGGTCTGCTGGAGAAAGGAGGCGGCATGGGTGACATCGTCAGGGTGGTGGTAGGTGAGAGGGTGGCTATCGACCTGGGTGGAGAGGGTATCCCGGTAGGCATTCCAGTCGGCTCGGGAATAATCGTGGACATACTTAGGGGGAGGATCAGTACGAGGGTCGGGGCGAGGGCGACGACCGTCCGATACGGTGAGGAGGACAGGGAGATGGTCGCTACCAATAGGTTCCAGGACATCCACCGTTATGCGGCCAAGGAGGTTGGGGGAGGAGAGGATAACATCAGGAGTGGAGTTGGATTCGGGACGGGTGTGCTGGGGGATGGGAATGAGGTCGCCTTGAAGGGAGGAGAGGAACCGATGCCACCGCCGTAACTGGGCGGCGGAACGACTATGGATGTTGAGGTCGGCGGCGATCACGTAGGAGGAGAAGGTACGGTCAATGTGGGAGAGGAAGTCGAAGGGAAGAGGGGCGTTAGGGCGGACATAGATGGTGGCGCAGGTAATGGTAAGGCCAGGGAAGAAGAGACTAAGGATCAGGTGTTCGGTGGGGTCGGGAAGGAGAGGTTGGAGCCGAACGGGGATCTGGCGGTGGTGGCCAATGGCAACTCCGCCACGCGCAACTGGGAGGGGATTATCGGAGCGGTGGAGGAGATAGGGGGAGGTGTGGATGGAGTGGTGGGGTTGGAGGAAGGTTTCATTGAGGAGGAAGGCATCCACACGGTGGGTAGCAAGGGTGTGCAGGAAAAGGTTCTTGTTGGCGGGAAGGGAGCGGATATTGTTGAAAAGGATACGATGCTGTCGTGCCATGATAAGGATTTAGACGAGGGTGTCAAGGCGGGAGAAGGTGAAATGGGCCTGGTTATTGGAATAGGTGGCGTACATTTTAAGGTGGAATATGGAACGGGCGGCGAGGGAGATCTGTTGGAGGGTGTGGGGGCGCTGAAAGGGATGGACGTTTTGGAGGACAATGGTGAGGAACCTGATGATGTCCTCAGCAGTGGGAGGGGGACGAAGGGAATTGCCAGGAGGGGTGGGGGCGTCCAGGGGACGGACAGGGACGGTGAGTTCAGGGGTGGTGGGAGGGGGCCGGGCTTTACACTTTTGGGAGTAGGTAGGGTGGGGGAGGCTGCAGGTATTACAGGAGGGAGGGGATTGGAGGTTGGGGCACTGCCGGAGGAAGTGCGCTTGGCGACAATGCGGGCATGTGGGGGCCTCGCGGCACTCGGCTGTTGTGTGTGCATTGTAGCGCAGACATCTCTGGCAGCGCAGGGATTGAGGGGGGGAACGGGAGGGGTCGACTTTGTACCGCTGATTGAAGAGGAGGGCACCCTCCTTCAGGAGACGGTCAATGGAGGGGGCGTCCTCAGAGAACACCCGCATAAGGCGGGTGGGGCCGGTCGCGTTAAAAATGCGGCGGACTGCCCGCACCTCCAGGGTGGGATGGGCCTTCAGCTCCGCCAACACCTCCTCCTCCGTGATCGACGGACTAAGCCGAGTGATCACGGCGGTGAGGGTCGGCGGGCGACGCGGGGGTTGGGGTTGGCGGGTAGGAGATGGGGAGGGAGCAGGGGTGAGGGAGGCGTTAGGGCCAAAACGGGTGATGGGGAGGCGGGAGAGGATGTCAGTATGGAGGGTTGGGCTGGGGGAGGAGATGAGAACGGAATCCCGTCTGGGAGTAAGGAGAGAGATGGGGGCGCCAGGGAAATGTTGGCGGAGGAGGAGGGAGAGATTCCGGGCCTCGAGGAATGAAGGATCGGGACGGGACAGGAGATATTTGTAGAGACCGGGTGGGGAGGAGGAGGAGGAGGAGGAGGAGGAGGAGGGAGCGGGGCCTGGTGGGGAGACGTCCATGGCATTTTGGGGTGGGGATGGGGGGCGGGGTGGAGCCTTTTTAGGAGCAGAGGGAGTGGGGGCGGCACTAGGGCGTTTGACAGCGGCAGATGGGCGGGTGGTGATAAGAGGGACGGGAACAATGGGGAGGTGGTGGGAAGGGGCAGGTCCCGGCACGGATGCAGCAGTCGGCGCCGGAGATAATGACTGTGACGGTGCAGGCGAAGGTGGCAGTGACGGCGACGGTGAAGTCGATGAAGATGGCGGTGGTGGTGGTGGTGGCGGCGGTGACGGCGATGGCGACGGGGAGAGCTGGGCGTGGGCAGTGGCCCGACGGGCCACCACCCGAGCCGGAGAGGCAGTGACAGGCTGGGGGAGTGGGGGGAAGGGATCAGAACGAGAGGAAGAGGCGGGAGAGGGGGCGACAAAAAGCGAGGGCGAAGGGATAGAGAGGAGGGGAGGGATGGAAGGAGGGGGGTGGGACTGGGCACACCAAGTGATAGTGGTGGAGGCGGCGGAAGGGGACGTATACACGATGGCGGTGGTGGTGGTTGTGACGGTGGTGGTGGGGGCAGACATGACGACAAGGAGAAGAAAGAAAAAACACAGCACTAAAAGGACAGGACACACACTGGGGGACGACGGACGGCGACGGCGACGGCGAACGGCGACGGCGAACGGCGACGGCGAGAGGCAGGAACGCTGCTGCCGCGGACGGGGCCGGGGCGGCTGCGGCTGCTGCTGCTGCTGCTGCTGCTGCCTGGACTGCTGCTGCCTGGACTGCTGCTGCTGGACTGCTGCTGGCTGGACTGCTGCTGGCTGGACTGCTGCTGGCACCGGAGGGCTGCTGGCTGGCCGGCTGGCTGGCTGGCTGGCTGGCTGGCGGCGGGACCACTGCTGCAGGCCGGGACCGGGAACTGCTGCTGCTGCTGCTGCTGCTGCTGCTGGGCTGGGCTGGGCTGGCTGGCTGGCTGGCTGGCTGGCACCTGTAACCCCTAACACTTCGATTAGCGCGAAAATTGCACTATCGAAGGGCGGTAACCTTTCGGTGTACCGCCGGAGATGATGACAAGGTGCCAAGCGCGGCCTTATATGCTCCACCGCGGCGGTACTGCGCATGCGGGTCACAGATGCTGCGCCGCCTGTGGCGAAAGCGTACGGACGTTCGATGTGCTTATCGATGTTTGATCGGCGGCGATGACACGGTGACGACTTCTCTGCAATTTAATTAGTCCAAGAGCCGGATTCCATGCTTTGTCCAAATTGAAACCTTTATCTCTGTTTATTAAATTGTTGGCTAATCGAATTTCTATGGCTTCCTTGAATACAGAATCCCAAAAAGAAGAGGTGGATGTTAAAATCTTCACATCACTGTAATTCATGGAATGACCCGTATCAATACAATGTTCGGCCACAGCTGACTTGTCTGGTTGTAATAGGCGTGTGTATCTTCGGTGCTCCACACACCTTTCATGAACGGTGCGTGTTGTTTGACCTATGTATGACTGCTCACAATTTCCGCAAGGAATCTGGTCCACACCCGCCTTACGAAGCAATAAATCGTCCTTTACAGAGCCGAGTAAAGCCGCAATCTTCGTGGGGGGCCGGAAGATCACCTTAACACTGTGTTTCTCTAGAATACGGCCTATCTTTGAAGAAAGAGCACCCACATAAGGCAGAAACGCCCTAGATCTGAAGAAATTACTATCTTCTTCCGCATCGTATACCTTCTTTTTAGGTTTTACATCGAATGCTCTACGAATTTGTTGCGGAGAATATCCATTCGATTTAAAAATACTCTTGAGGTATGTTAGCTCTCCTTGTAAATTGTCTTCATCGGATACACAGTGCGCCCGATGCACTAAGGTCTTAAGGACACCCATGCTCTGAGAAGGGTGATGGCAGCTACTGGCATGAAGGTATAGATTTGTATGCGTTGGTTTCCGATGTACGGCATGTCCTAATGTGCCATCACTTTTACGGCGAACGACAACATCCAGAAAGGGGAGGCACCCGTCTTTTTCTATTTCCATGGTAAATTTAATGCTAGCATGGGTAGAATTCAAATGCTGAAGAAACAATTTAATAAACAGAGATAAAGGTTTCAATTTGGACAAAGCATGGAATCCGGCTCTTGGACTAATTAAATTGCAGAGAAGTCGTCACCGTGTCATCGCCGCCGATCAAACATCGATAAGCACATCGAACGTCCGTACGCTTTCGCCACAGGCGGCGCAGCATCTGTGACCCGCATGCGCAGTACCGCCGCGGTGGAGCATATAAGGCCGCGCTTGGCACCTTGTCATCAGTCTTGTGACTCGCTCTGAAGATGGCCGGACGATACGCGGCCGAAATATTAGTAGAAGAAATTTTATTTGCGCGGCTGCATGCCCGAAATTTAATGGATTGCTACGACAATTTACAACTGTTATACCAATGGTCCCTGTATGTACGCTCTTCCTGTGTTCGGCCTGCACCCTTTGCGACTGAAGCCCTTCTTGTTGTGTTTTCCCGAGGCCCCCTAACCTAAAAAAACCACCCAGTCCATGCCATACAGCCCCTACTACCCGTATAGCCGCCTCCTGCGTACAGTGGACACCTGACCTATTCAGCGGAACCCGAAACCCAACCACCCTTTCGCACCATTATAATATTAGAAGCGTTAATATTGCTGTAGTAGGTAGTCTGACATCACTGCAGCACAGAAAGGTTACCACTGGGGATGGCAATCCAGTGGTCATGCAGAACGCAGTTGGTTTTCACAACCTCTTGAAAAGAGGTGAGACGTGAGGCGAATGTAACCTCTACCTATGTGGAATAATAAGCTGTGTTTTTGCTCCTGTTGAGTTATCCACATCTAATCAAGTACAGCTGCGCAGGCACTGACTTTGGTTGGTGTTGATAAAATATGTTTTGATTCTGTGACAATCTACACAATCCTAGACGGCGTAGATAACGAGTGAAACATATGTCATGGGATATGCCATCACTTCACCTTATGTCGGTAAGTAGTATGATGTGATTATCCCAGTGTTTACTGCATCAGTGTTGTGCTTATACCATCGTTGATGACCACTACATCATGACGGTGGGCTTAGTTCGTTTTTGTGTCTTGGACAACAGCAGACTGTTGGTTGGCAGCAGATCCTGGCGTTGTACTTCAAGACCAGCGTGACAGACAGCATAAATCATAAGCCGCGCAGCATAGCAGAATTGTGGCATCTTCTTGTAAATTCAGATGCGAGTAATTTTTGTTCATTCCTGGTGGTACTGTCATGTTTTTTGGAAGTAGTTATGGTTCCACGAACATAACTGGTTTTTATTCTTAAGCAAGCACATAAATTTGCTATCAAGTCCTAATTTACTATTTTTAACTGCTCTACTATTCCCATCTCACACTCTATACAAAATGTTCTCACACGAAAAAAGCAGCAAGAATATCTACCAGCCCGACCCGATTAATGTTCAATCTGACAGTTACTGACCCACTACTACAGCGAGTTGAAACTTCTGTCGTATCAGTGGTCCTCAAAGTTATAAGTGCTCGCCCAAGTATTCCATAAAGTATACGGAATACGCCACGCGGAATCACTAAATCCGAAATATCACACGCTCATAACAGATCAATTAATTAATCAAATAGTCCTCACAATGTTCGTAACTTAAACTGCCTAAATCACGACACTTCCTATCAGCGATGAACTCAACAGTTCTTCATTTTACAAGTTACTTTCTCGGCGACATTTAGTATGACGTTACACGTACGAAGGTTGGCGTGCGACTCTCTCGATGCCACCCCACTCTATGCCTATCTAACTTTCTGCGCGTGGGAACAGCTTAATTCTGATTGGCTAATGGTTTGAATGACCAGTCAGAATGATCCTTCTAGATCATTCTCACGGCAAAACTTGCCTGGGCCAATCGTTAATCAGATAATCTTGTACATCATTCCAATGCCAATTTCAAATATAATATTTTATAAAATAAACCAAAATATAAAATAATCTTTAAATTAATTTAGAAACTTATTCCACTTCCGACTTCTATTCTGGCTGCTTTCTTAAAAAAGCAAGCACACATCGACATACGTCGTTTTAGCTTCGTACTTTCACCACAATTTTCCCACGACTCAGTTTTATCAGGTTTTACATATAACAATATTAAGTTTTAACATATGTCCCACACACACTCTCTCAATCACTCCCATGCATTTACACCACAAAATAATAAGCAAATAATAATTTTGAATGATTCTTTTACACTAAGATTAAAGTTTTGAAAAGGCAATTCCACTTAAGTGATTTTATACACTGAGAACTCTGTTTATGACTTTAGATGATAATAAAAGACAAACTGCTATTGTTCCTAACTTAGTTTTGAAACACAAGTGTCGGTTTTTGGACATTTAAATAATTTTCTCAATCTCCGGAGCTATAAGAGATAAAAGTCTGAAATCGGTTGATAATTACTATGGTTTATTTAGATTCGTAGGGGGTATGAATTTACGTTCCTACTCGATGGTACTGGAGACCTTTCTCACGGCTAGTAGCGTCAGCTGCGAATGTGAGTCACAGCGAAGACACAATCCCGCAGTCACCGGGATATACGGATTCATGCTTTACTACAGGGACTGTTATCTCGTAGTAACTTGCTACGTTACAACTGTACTAACAGGTAGGTCTTCGATTCAACTGATTCACACACCACTGTTAGGCTTCTGCTTTCTGTCTGCGATTCAATTGAGTCTTGCAACCATGTTATGCCTCTGCTTTCTGGTACAGACAATTGATTCGTAGAACATTGATGGTTAGAGTTTGGACAGTTATTTTCTCTTGATGTAAACCAATTTTTTCGATTATCAAATTAACTTCAAACACGAGGGGAAGAAACAGAGATGTTTCAAGCTGCCATGCAAATGGATGTGTTGCTGACAAGAGTCCAGGTGAGCCGAATAGCAGAGGTATCCAGGTAACTGCTGAGTCACAAGGAGGGACCTGCACTGCACAGTTGAGTTCTGGGTGCCCTTCATTGGGCTGGACAGAAACTGAATCTCTGCCCCACCACAGGCATAAAAATTCTGAGGACATAATACTATTTGTGTCAATGATAGCAATTCGCCGAAATTTTGTGGTTGTCCCTACAAACATAATTAGCCAAGCTATAGTGATGTGTTTGTTCTATGCAGAAAAAAAAGCAAATTATTACCCCCTTTAACTTTTAACGTTTAAAAAATTAAAAATTGTTAAAAATTATATCTTAAAGCATGTTAACGATGTGTCATAATGTTATTTACTTTGGCTATTTAACTTACGAAATATACCACTAATTTATAACATATTTCTTCCAAATTATTAGGAAATTGTTTTCCTTTTCCTCTCTTTTAAATTAAGTATTATTTACAAATAACAGATTGAAATTGTAAATTCAAAATTTTTTTCATCGCTTACTAAGTGCATCACAGCATAAAAAAACTTTGTTTCCTCTTTTAGTTAATGTTATTACTTCTGTGTGACAAGAAATGTAATACTTTCGTTTGTGGACACTGTACATGTCACCATTTAGGTATCTTCTGTATCTTATTTGTAAACAATATCTGTGCAACTCGCATACCATTTTATCTCTCTCTGACATTCGGTTCTCACCTAACGACAACCTAAGAAGCCGAAAGCCGTTTCGTGACTGAATAAATATAATTTTGCAGAGCATTCGGAAGTGCTTCCTTTTTAACATTGTAATCATGTTATGCTAAGCACCGATGGGAAATTCAATTAATTTTTTACAACTCAATTAAATGAGAGAAACATTAAGCGCACTTCCAATACATTAAGCGTACTCTTCAGGACCTAAAATGTAGATTAATAATTAGTTGTTTAATAGAATCACTTACTTCTACAATTCAGTTTGATATTACTATGTTAGGGAGACAACAAAAGTCGTAAGTATAACAGATTTTTATGTGCCCTTAAATGTCTTCCCGTAACCTGTCGCCAGAAAACATATGCTAAATGTCATCGTTTATGGAAACGGAAATTCTTGGATGAAGCTCCCAACCATATGTTTTGCGGAATATGCCTTCACCATCTTCGCTGTTGAGTCTTCAGTTTTCTTTGAAATATGAGGAAATTCTTTACTAACTCTACGCCTTTATTAATGTCTCAAGGCTCCAGTGCAAGAGCTTTACGCGATACTGCCTACAGTTACTTCCTCATCGAAGATCACGATTCACTGTGGCATTTCAGCTTACTGGATTTTCACCAATTTTTCTTAGTGGGACATATATGTAATGACTTTGCAGGTCTTTCTTTCTTAAGGTTCTCTTTCGAATTTTTGGAACAGAAGCGATATCAAACAGCGTGGTTATAGACGTCATGGTACCCTGGGAATTATTAAGAAAATTTTTTCGGTATAAACTATTCACAGAGAAACATCATACGCTGCTGGAGATGCTGATGGTTGTTTCGATCAAACTAAGAGGGCGTGCTGAAAAGTAATGCCTCTGAATTTGTTATGTGAAAAGTCTAGAAGCTTTTAAAATAAAACAAACCTTATTAACGTTCTAAATCCTTCTTCTTCATGTCTACATTTTTATTTCTCAACATAGTCACCCTGACGACGAGCACATTTGTCCAACGAGAAACCAGTTTGTTTCCAGAATGAGATTTTCACTCTGCAGCGGAGTGTGCGCTGATATGAAACTTTCTGGCAGATTGAAACTGTGTGCCGGACCGAGACTCGAAATCGGAACCTTTGCCTTTCGTGGGCAAGTGCTCTACCAAGGCAAAGTCTCGAGTCTCGGTCCGGCACACAGTTTTAGTCTGCCAGGAAGTTTCATATCAGCGAACACTCCGCTGCAGAGTGAAAATCTCATCCTGGAAACATCCCCCAGGCTGTGGCTAAGCCATGTCTCCGCAATACCCTTTCTTTCAGGAGTGCTAGTCCTGCAAGGTTCGCAGGAGAGCTTCTGTAAAGTTAGGAAGGTAGGAGACGAGGTACTGGCAGAACTAATGCTGTGAGGACAGGACGTGAGTCGTGCTTGGGTTGTTCAGTTGGTAGAGCACTTGCCCGCGAAAGGCAAAGGTCCCGAGGTTGGGCCTCGGTCCGGCACGCAGTTTTAATCTGCCAGGAAGTTTCAACCAGTCTGTTGAGACCGCCACTGTAGAATGTTTAACCTTGTTGACGGAGCCACAACCATACATCTGCTTGCACCGCTTCATCACTGTCAAAGCGAAGTCCTCGAAGGTGTTCTTTCAGTTTTGGAAACAGCTGATAATCGGATGGGACCAAGTCGAGACTATATGGATGATGATCAATGACAATGAACTCAAAGCGTCTCCGTCGGTTTGTTGATGTCACAGCGCTCTTGTGTGGTCTGGCGTAGTCATTCTGAAGGAAAGGGCGCTCCAGGGGTTGACAAACCCTTAAAATTCGTGCTTTCGGTTTTCTGAGGGCCGCTCAGAACCTCGCACACATCATGGGATGTCTTTAGGCATGAGTTCTAAATGCACACATCTTGAACATTCCAGAACACTGTGAACATGACTTTGCCTGCTGGCGGCATGGTCTTGAACGCTTTGGCATCTGTAATGCATTGTGGCGGAGCTCCAATGACGTTCCCTTGTTTCGGAATCAAAATGGTGAAACCAGTTTTCATTATCTGTCACAATGTTATTAGAAAAACCCATCAACCTCTCGTTCAAAATGTGAAAGAAATGTTGACAGATGTCCAATCTCCGCTGTTTCATGTCAGGAGTGACCATCGAGGCACCCACCGTACTCACAGTTTTTTGTACCGCAGCTCTGCCGTGATGGCTTGCACACGCTATCCTGATATTCCAGACTTATCTGAGAGCTGTGTTCCCTTACGCGCTCGTCCACTCTGAGTTCTGTCACAAACCTTGAAGTTAGCACCACCGTTTCCTTCTTTACAAGCACAAACAACCCATCGTCGCACATTACTGATGTCAATACAATTATCTCCGTACCCAGCTTTCATTCTCCAATGGATTTCAGTTGGTGGTACATTTTCTGCGGTTACAAACTCAATTACAACTCGCTGATTTTCACGCACCGGCATAGTAAAGATACACACCGCCAAGTTACACGTTACAATTCGTAACCCTCTAGCGTCAGAGGGTTACATCTTGCGTCAGACTTACGTCCTTGTTTTATGTCCTCTGGCAGGTTCAGATGATTTCCTGTTGTCTTTTTGTAACACAGATTCATAAAAAAGAATCTTGTTCTGTGTTGGCTCTTTCAGTGTACTCAGCATCCCAGAACTGATTATTATCAAAGGAGTGTTGACCTACTCCACTCCGTCTTCAGGCCACGAGTGGCCTATCGGTACCATCCGACCGCCGTGTCATCCTCAGAGGAGGAAGTGGATAGGAGTGGTTTGGGGTCAACACACTGCTCTCTCGATCGTTATGATGGTATTCATGACCGAAGCCGCTAGTATTCGGTCGTGTAGCTCCTCAATTGGCATCACGAGGCTGAGTGTACCCCGAAAAATGGCAAAGCGCATGGCTGCCTGGATGGTCACCCATCCAAGTGGCGACCACGCCCGACAGCGCTTAATTTCGGTGATCACACGGGAACCGGTGTATCCACTGCGGCAATACCGTTTACCTATTGCTCCTTCCTATTTGATCAGTTTAACATCTTTTATAGACTTTGCCAAACAGTTCTGAGAGCACATTCATAGTGTCCCAGTCACTGCCTGATTTCCCCGCTATGTAGACTTTATTGGACCCATGAGAGTCTTATACAAGAGTGCCGTTGAATAAGTAATGAAACATTGTTTTCCAAAAAGTTGGGTGGTTTATTCATTATTCCAATACATCATATTATTTTCCACTCTTTTGGCTACAAAACCCTGTTCTTCAAGATAATCTCCGTTCAATGGGACATGTTGGGATGGTCTGTATGCCTGCATCATACTAGTATACAAGTCGAAGTCGAAGCCACCGTCTTGGTGCATCAGTAAACTCCCGTCATTCGCGTACTGCTTCCCGCGAAGTCCATCCTTCATTGAGCCAAACAGATGGAAGTCGAAGGTGCGAGATCTGCAGGATGGATGAGGGAGAGCAGCCGAGTGAAGGTTTGTGAGCTCTTCTCGCATGCGCAGACTTCTGTGGGCCTTGCGTTGTCATGGTGGAGCAGAAGTTCGTTTGCATTTTTGTGGCGACGAACACGCTGAACGCGTTGATCTTTGCCCCATTTCCCCATCAGGGAGGTAATCAAACAGAATAATCCTTTCAGAGACCCACAAAACCGTCGCCATGAGTTCATCGCGTTTTCTTCGGAGGTGAGGTGGTGTTGCGCCTCTCAAAAAATGCCTCTGAGCACTATGGGACTTAACATCTGAGGCCATCAGTCCCCTAGAACTTAGAACTACTTAAACCTAACTAACTTAAGGACATCACACACAACCATGCCCGAGGCAGGATTCGAACCTGCGACCGTAGCCGTCGCGCGGTTCCAGACTGAAGCGCCTAGAACCGCTCGGCCACCTCGGCCGGCTGCGCCACTCAATGAACTGCCATTTTGCTACCGGTTCGAAGAGGTGCACCCATGTTTCATAGCCTGTAACGATAATCGACAAAAAATTGTCACGATCGGCTTTATAATGTGCACAAATGGTCCGTCGTTGCCCTTTATGGTCTTTTGTTAGGTGGTGAGGAACACAGCGGGCGCACATGTTTGGATACCCCAACGGGCGGACAAATGTTTCAGCGTTACAGAATCAGTTGAGCTACGAAGTGTCTGACTGCGATCCGTTAATCTCCTCTTTGCAACACTGCAGGAGTGACATCTGTGTCCGGCCGGCCGGCAAGCGCGGTATCGGACAGGTCTTGCGTGAATTTGTTGCGATGATAACAGGCGCCTCGCCAAACAACTGATCGTGCTTTTGTTCACTGCCAGGTCGGCTTATTCATTCTGCAAGCGCCTATGAATATCTGTGATGTCTGGTTTTCCGCTAAAAGAAACTCAACAACAGCTCTCTGCCTGTTTACACCTTTCACAGACGCCATTTTGAAAGCTAAATATAGCGCTGCCACGTACTGGAAATTCATGAAACTATAGGGGCTGAAACAGGAATATTCCTGGATGTCTCTCAATAAATACCGCACTTTTTCTACCGTAATTTTCTGAAAAAAAATATGTTGCACTATTGAACGCCCCTCGTAACCAAGTTGATCAATTCAGTACTAGATATGTGGGTGCAGTGACCATCCAGAGCTAACTAGGACTACAGGTATTTTTAAAAACATCAGGATTCAGATATATCGATATTTAAAATGTGTCATTATGAACTCTAAATGTATCGAAAAATACATCAATATACCTACTGAGAAAATATTGACGTACTGGCCTACAGGAATATCGACTGCACTTTGTAAATATGCTGACCGTTTTAGAGCTCTATACTTAACTACTGATTCCGCACATTGCCTATCCCCCTTAGAGCAAGAATTGTGAGGAAAACTTTGCACGTTCACGCTTCGCGATAACCACTTTGCTAACAATGGTAAATGCATCTAAGTGGCAAAATAAGAGGTGTCCGATAGGTCTGTCGTTTCGTTTCGTCACATGTCGGATTTTTCCGGAAAGCTTCATGTCGACTTCCCTGCTTTTTCTCATTTCTGTAAACGCCAGCGACCTAGCAGTTATATGCAAAAATGGATGGTGAAGATAAACGTTGTAGCTTCTGTTGGTTGCGCCGAGAGCTGATTACGTCGGCATTTCACCTCACATGCCTCAACCAACAGCAAATACCTATCTTGTCATTTTTGTTCATAATTTTCAGCAACTGTTTTTGAAGACTGCCGATTTGAAGAAAAAGCGCACCGTTTTTTTACGCAAGTGGTGTGCTGCGCTATTTCTTCACATCGGAAATCTTGTTATTTCATTCACACCACCACCCCCCAGTACAATCGGACTTGGAATCTTTGTGTCACCTATACTTACTTCACACAGTGAAAGGGAAAGATTGGACGTAATGAAAGATCAGGAAGTAGTAAAACTCTTTCACACAACGAAAGTCAAACTATGTTCTACTACAGCTCAATAGAACAATTTCAAATATTTACCGAAAAGAGAAAAAAAAACTGATACTTATAAAATAAAAATATCGGAACTCGATTCCGCCGTTCCGATTCGATATATCGAGGAATAAGACACCGTAAATAAATGTCGATGTTTCTGGAAAAACATATAAATATACTGATATTTTATCAACGGCCCTAGGACTAACAGAAAGGTTTTTTCTTTGTTGGACTGGAGTACTGGAACTATCGAAACCACAGTGTGTAAGGGCTCAGGATCCAGCCTCAAGGGTGTCCTGCAAAAGCTGTTCCTCTTTTTAACACTTCCGTCATATTTTTCACTGGAAAAATTAATAAGGCAAGAACAAAACTGTCAGCTTCGTTCAAGCAACCAACCGACGTTATAAGAGCGCTACGTTCTTTTGATTTCAAAGGAGCGAGCTCTTTTCTCTGAAGATTAATTTCTTTCAATACCACAATAATAACATCAAACGCTTTCGCCATGTCAGTCGTATTCCACTTTCTTGCTTTAATCGGTCTTCCCTACAACATTCTCTTACGGCCTACAACAAATAATAAGGGTTAAGAACTCGGGGGGCTACAGTTTGCACTACCATTGCCACATTTTACATTGTTTTAGATATAGTTAATTTTTTTCGGCCAGTTTTTGGTAAGCTGGCAGCAGAAGGATTGATCTTCAGCCATAAAATGTTACACAGAAAGACAAATTTTTTAAATGGGGTGGGATAAGTATGTGTTTGGAGGTTGATGACAGGAAATTGAAAAGAGTGGGAGTAAGGATCTTCCAGTTGAATGTTGTCATCGGGGATAAGTTAAGTGGGATACTTGAAGGTACACGCAAAAGTTTACGAGTGTACTGCAGTGTTGAAAAAAATATCCACCTTGTGAATACACTGCTCTTAAACATTAAGCAGTTTACGTACGTTTGTACCACGCATTTTCTAGATTTACATTGCATATTTCGTTTATATGGTGAAAAGTACGCAAGATGAGTTTAAATATGGTGCGAACATAAATATTAGGCTGCGCTATAGATTAGTCTGTAACCACCACTTATTTGTGATCCACATTAATTGTCTTCACCGACTTAATCGATTTGTTACCTTCTAACCAAACCTAGACGGCTGGCTGTGCTACACATCTAAGATTTCAGGGACGGGGATCCAAAATCAAACTCTAGCCAAACCTGTCAGTGCTGCCGACAGGTAAAACATCAAGTCTAATTTTTTTTCTCTGAGCATATTTCCTTCTTGATTCATTTCTTCAACACTAGATAATTTATACATCCATAGCGTGAAACACAAGGTTCTTAGAACGAAGTACGAACGTCAGTCAACAGTTAGCATATGGAGGTGAGTGTTAAATCCTGCTTTTAGTTGTTACTTGCGACTTCTCTTTGTGATTTATCAGTGGAAACCGCAGCTAAACTCTGTAGTGTGACACAGGGTTGTAAGAAACAAGTACGAACTTCGGCCAGCAGATGTGACACAGAGTTGAATGTTAAATGCTACTCTTAGTTACTACTTGACATTTCTAGTTGTGACTGCAATCGCAATCAGATATTGTGAAATTGCTCTTGAGAAAACTGCGACTTCTCAATCAGTGAGATTTGTAATATTGTATTATCATTGAACACGCCTACCACAGTATTACAAGTTCATAGGCCAACTAGCTCTGCAGGTGATGCAGAGATTGAAGAAGTTTCGGATGAGATAAAAGAAATCATTCACTTAGTTAAGGGAGACGACATTTTAATAATGATGGGGGGACTGGAATTCGGTAGTACGAAAAGGAAGAGAAGGAAAAGTAATAGATGAATATGGACTTAGGGTAAGGAATGGTAGAATATTGCACAAACCACAACTTAATCATCGCTAACACTTGGTTTAAGAATAATGACACAAGGTTGTATACGTGCAAGAAACCTGGAAGATTTCAAATTAATTATATAATGCTAAGACAGAGATTTAAGAACCAGGTTTTAAATTGTAAGACTTTTCCAGGGGCAAAAGTGGACTCTGCCCACAATTTATTGGTTATGAACTGTAGAGTAAAACTGAAGAAACTGCAAAAAGTTAGAAATTTAAGGAGATGGGATATCGATAAACTGAGAGAAGCAGAGGTTGTAGAGAGCTTCAGAGAGAGCGTTAGGGAACAATTGACAAGAACAGGGGAAATTAATACAGAAGAAGAAGAAGAATGGGTAGCTTTGAAAGATGAAATAGTGAAGACAGCAGAGGATCAAGTAGATAAAAAGACAAGGGCTAGTAGAAATCCTCGAGTAACACAAGAGATACTGAATTAAATTGATGAAACGAAAAAATATCAAAACGCGATATACAACCGTCTCAAAAATAAGATCGAGAGGAAGTGTAAAATGGTTAAGCGGGAATGGCTAGAGGAGAAATGTAAGGATGTAGAAGCATATATCATCAGGTATAAGATAGATTTCACCTGCAGGAAAATTAGACACCTTTGGAGAAAAGAGGACGTAGATGAAGACGAGATGGGAGATATGATACTGCGTGAAGAATTCGACAGAACACTGAAAGACCTAAGCCGAAACAAGGCACCGGGAGTAGACAACATTCCATTAGAACTACTGATAGCCCTGGGAGAGCCAGCCGTGACAAAACTCTACCGTCTAGTGAGCAAGATGTATGAGAACGCGAAATATCCTCAGACTTCAAGAAGAGTATAATAATTCCAATCCCAAAGAAAGCAGGTGTTGACAGATGTGAAAATTACCGAACTATCAGTTTAATAAGCCACGCCTGCAAAATACTAACGCGAATTCTTTACAGTCGAATGGAAAAACTGGTAGAAGCCGACCTCGGGGAAGATCAGTTTGGATTCCGTAGAAATGTTAGAACACGTGAGGCAATACTGACCCTACGACTTACCTTAGAAAATAGATTAAGGAAAGGCAAACCTACGTTTCTAGCATTTGTAGACTTACAGAAAGCTTTTGACAATGTGGACTGGAATACTCACTTTCAAATTCTGAAGGTGGCAGGGGTAAAATACAGGGAGCGAAAGGCTATTTACTGTTTGTACAGAAACCAATGGCAGTTATAAGAGTCGAGGGGCATGAAAGGGAAGCAGTGGTTGGGAAGGGAGTGAGACATGGTTGTAGCCTCCCCCTGATGTTATTCAATCTGTATATTGAGCAAGCAGTAAAGGAAACAAAAGAAAAGAAGAATTTGGGGTAGGAATTGAAATCCACGAAGAAGAAATAAAAACTTTGAAGTTTGCTGATGACATTGTAATTCTGTCAGAGACAGCAAAGGACCTGGAATAGCTGTTGAACGGAATGGACAGTGTCTTGAAAGGAGGACATAAGATGAACATCAACAAAAGCAAAACGAGGATAATGGAATGTGGTCGAATTAAATCAGGTGGTGCTAAGCGAATTAGATTAGGAAATGAGTCACTTAAAGTAGTAGATGAGTTTTACTATTTGGGGAGCAAAATAACTGAAGATTGTCGAAGTAGAGAAGATATAAAATGTTTACTGGCAATGGCAAGGAAAGCGTTTGTGAAGACGAGAAATTTGTTAACATCGAGTATAGATTTAAGTGTCAGTAAGTCTTTTCTTAAAGTATTTGTATGGAGTGTAGCCACATATGGAAGTGAAACTTGGATGATAAACAGTTTAGATAAGAAGAGAACAGCAGCTTTTGAAATGTGGTGCTACAAAAGAGTGCTCAAGATTAGATGGGTAGCTCACGTAACTAATGAAGAGGTACTGAATAGAATCGGGGAGAAGAGGAATTTGTGGCACAACTTGACAAGAAGAAGGAATCGATTGGTAGGAACGTTCTGGGGCCTCAATGGACCACCAGTTTAGTATTGGTAAGCCTGGAGGGTTAAAATCGTAGAGGGAGGCCAAGAAATGAATATACTAAGCAGATTCAGAAGGATGTAGGGTGCAGTAGGTACTGGGGGATGAAGAACCTTGCACAGGATAATGTAGCATGAAGAGCTGCATCAAGTCAGTCTTTGGACTGAAGACCACAACAACAACATGTTCAGTATGTCAAGTAGTTTCCAAAGTGCAACAACAAAAAGCTTCAAACGTTCTGAATTTCAAGATGAAGTTTATGCCCTAGCATGAGAATCACTAAAACGTACTGCTTAATTTGCTATCGGTTTTAGGAATGAGATTTTGATGAATTTAGGGGTTGGAAAAACATTATTTACTTCGATAATTCTCATCGGCAATGCCACTTTAAACTGTAAGGTAGATCAGCAGTAATCCTCATAAGTGGTTTTATGTGTTTTCATGAATTTAATGTGCGATACTAGTGCGTGTTACAAAGATTAAACTACACTTGCCTAATGATCCATATTAATTTCAGTAGTGCCAATAAGCAAGCTGTGTGTATCTTAGTAAGTTGCACAGACAATTTAAACGTGGAAATAATTAAGCTGAAGCTCCACTGTGCTTGGAAAGTGTGGTACAACGGTCAAACTTTGGTCTACCACAGGTGCTGCTTAACCTACAAGTTTTATCAGTAGTGCCAACATCCAAGCCATAAGTATTTTTCTAGATCTTACAGAACAGCTAATTTACGGCAATAGTGTCACCTGTGTTTCGCGTTCTAGATCTTATATATTTTTAAAAATATTAGAGTTTCATTTTGGCGCAAAGTTTGAATTTTCGTTCACGATCAGATAACTGCAATTACACATGTGTTTTATGATAAACAACCCGTGTGTGTGTGTGTGTATGTGTGTGTGTGTGTGTGTGTGTGTGTGTGTTTGTGTGTGTTTTTGTGTGGTGTGTCTATGTGTCTTTTTTCTGTGCTCGAAATCGTAATTTTACTTTGGTGGTAAAGATTTTATTTTCGAGATATAGACCCATCACCTCTGTCTTGTTCAACTCTTATCTTTGACCACGTTTGATCTCTGTCGTCAAAACGGCTTCTTTCTTCCTTCCTAAAATGATTTTTGGTCAGTTTGTTTGTTTTTTGATTGTGTTGTGTGTGTGTGTGTGTGTCTGTGTGTTTATACATCAAGTAATTTTATTACATTTTTTTGTGTTATTTAGTAGCTGATTATTTTAAATATAGTCCGATTGGTAACTGTAGCAGCCTTCCTCGAAAGTTGTTTTAGTTCATAACTTCTAGTAGGCCTTAATCATTTGAAATAAAAAGCAATAGTTGCCAGTTAATGCCAATGAGTTTATTTTTCTCTTCCAATACGTGATACAATTTTTTTTCTTCCCTAAATTAGTACTAGCTGAGGTGAAACTTTACTGACGGACTTGTTACTCAGGAAACATCCAATGCCTGTTCCACGTTAGAAGTCACTGAATTCTTCTCGCCGACTCACTCTGCTCTTACTACTTTGCTACTGACAACACAGTACTCCCCCACAGCGTTTTATACAGGAGCCCCTCCTGACATCTAGTGGTCGATTTCGCATTACATAGGCGTGTTCGGATAGTTCTGATCAGATGGTGTACAAACGACTGACTTAGATACATGTCAGTTATACAAATACATAGTTCTATCATATTTAGAGGTACTGGCAGAAGTGGAGCTGTGAGGGCGTGTCGTAAGTCATGGCTGGATAGCTGAGTCGTCAGAGGACTGATCGTGAAAGGCAACATTTCTGGTTCCAGTCCTGATCTGGAACACAGTGTTAATGTCAGGAGGTTGAATATTTTTTAAAAAAATTGTACAGGAAATCACTATATCTCACAATGAATCACAAAACTACTATAACTATAGAAATCTGGTATAAGCACAAGAACATGACTGCATTTTTAATTAACAAAGGAAAAAAGTGAATTGTGGTTACTCATTTAAAACTAACAATAAGGAAGCATCTAGTGCCATTCGTTTAATGATTTCAATTATTTCCAGTAACGTCATCTTCCTGCTGTTTTTAACACTGTGCAGAATATTGCGATATAAATCGTACGAGTGGGTCTCCGTTATAATACATATATGTTACGCATTGGTTGACTCTGTCTTCCTGGTCTCCAGCTTCTCTCGTGTTCCGACTACCCAAATGCTACAGCTCTGACTGACTGACGAACATGTCTTCATACAGTGTTTGCAGGTAATCTTATGCAAGCACTCTGAAAAATCAGTCATTCCACAGCATATGCTGGAGACTAAACACGTCATCAACACGATAGAAAACAATTTAGTACTACTACACAACGAAGCTTGTCGTAGGGCCATAGACGTGTTAGAACAACTGAATATATACCTCCATAAAATCACAACGTCTGAATACACTTTAAATGAACGCATATTTCGCTAGCCATAGTTAATTTAGTAATTTTAAAAACTTACTTTAAATTTACTCCGCTGCATATGTCAATTTATTTCAAACTTAGATTTCTGACATTACATGATAAACTCCAATTTTAGTCACATCTGTGAAGTTTTTTGAAGTGTACAAATAAGTGTTTACCTTAAGTGACGTGATGTGCATTTACCTAATGGATAAATCGAAGGTTGCTGGAACTGAAACGTTAAAAATGCTCTTCCTGAATTTTTCGGTAAGTGTCCACTGTTTCTTATCATATTTTCTGTTATCTTATTCGGGATTATCTAAACTTAACATCCAACCTTCTCGCAATAGGAACATACGTTTCAGATCACCTCAGTTAAGAACAGAAGTAAACAATTAATTAAAACGACTTGTACCTGATGATGGAGCCATATGCTCCAAATACCATTATGTGTGATTCAATAAAAGGTGAAAAAATTGTGACTGAAAGCATTATTATCTATACTTACTGTGTACTGGATACCATCACGTCCACAACTGCAAAATGATGGTACAAAGAGATTTACATACCTTGTTAAAACGTATGTTCTCAGTTAGCTTCAATTTTTTTTCTGTTAACATGTTATAAGTGTATTCAACACCTTGTCAGGCATTGTTCCATTTTTTTTCTTTGTGGTTGGGATCAGGAGCACGAAACATCGATTAAAATAAAAGTCAACATAACTGTAAACATTCGTTTCAGCAAAGGATGTGTGATGTTGAGATTTCCTCTCCTTCATGTTCTCGTATATATTGACTGGTGAACGGTCATGGATAGGCATTGGACGAGATGTCAGTCACCGTCAGATGAAGTCCACGCGGTGCATACAATCCTGGTAGAAGTGTGTTCCTGAAGGCCCACACTAAAATCTGGTACCCCTGAATCACAGCAGAACTTCAATCAACCCTTAGGGTTTTGCGGAGATGACGTGACTTCCGTTCGTCAAACACTTGTGGTCGCCCTGTGCTGCAGTTTACGCATAAAGGATCAATTTCTCTGCGATAGTTAAGATCAAGTGCAGCAGATGTTGACCTCAGAAAGCCGCATTCTTGTGTAATCATCGACATGCTATGACAAAAGCGTCCTGCAGCGATGGACATCCCACGTTCAAAGTTGGTTAATTCGTGACGTGCAGACGTGTAGCCACTTGTGCGCTACAGAGCTGTGTCTCATACATCGTGCTTACACTGCCGCCATATCTCACATCTGGCCGCAACATTTCTGTGTCATACACGGCAAAAGGAACAACCTATTTCGTGTCTTTTGGCCATTTAGTTCATGTCCGTTATCATTTTCGCTAGATGTACTTTAAAATGTACGCTAGTTCGTCTGTAATGCCCTTGTGCCAGAGAGGGAGAGGCGAAGAAGGGGCAGGTGAATATCCTTTACTGAATTTCTTATCTACGTTACAGAGAGCGTCCTAGGAATTCGAAAGAAATAATCATTCGGAGCAAGAAAATCCGTCAAATACAGGCTTTGAAATGTATACCTTAAGAGCTATGAGCACTTCTTCCTCTTCGACACTCTGAATCATATCAATTCTGCTGAACAAGTGCTCGTAGCTGTTACGTTATGCATTTTAGAACCCTCGGCTGCTTGACAACTTGTTCTTGTTTTGATCCCTACTGCCCCCCCCCCCCCCCCAACGCATAGAAAGCAAAGTCCTTGCAGTAGAAGAGATTTGTTTCAGCGTACCAAAGATGAAGAAGTGCTCATAACTCTTAAGGTAAGCAATTTAGAGCCCATCGTTACTGGACATTTTTCCTTCCAATCATCGTTCCTGTCATATGTCATACCTCTGAATATTGACCATTCCTCCTGAAACACTCTGTATGACCTAATGACTGTATCATGCTATCTCACACTTTTGTGCACACTTTATTGTGACTGCACAAACCTCTTTTTGGTCTTATTCTTCTCTGTTATTTAGATCGATCTGGGAGTGGTATTATGACAGAAACTTGTCGTCTCGTTGGTGTTCGCAAAATGAATTTCTTTCGACGCTTTTAGTGGGAAGCAATGATCAACAGGCTACAGCTCTGACATAAGCATCGCACCGATGGTTTTCTAGTCCACGCCTAAAGGAAGATAATTTTTCACTGAAAATACGCCGATGAGCCAAAACATTCTGACTGCTACCCACGACGAGGCTCGCTGAACGCCGCCTGATGGTGTTGCAGGCACATGTCGCCGTAGGCAATGAACGGAACCACAACAGAGACGAATGGGGAATCATTCTAGGGAAGATACGGGCCGCAGATGGAAAAATCTACTGACATAAGCGACAATGACAAAGGCAGCTTGTTACGGTGAGACGTCTGGGAGCGGGCATCTATGAAACGACGGAGCTCGTCGGCTGTTCAAGGATCTACTGTTGTGAGCATATTTGGAAATGGAAGATGGACAGCCGGAAAGTAATTAAAAGGCTCTCCTCAAGGATCGATCTGCGGCCCCATCTTCTGGGACATAACAATCGAACTCCTCCTACAACATCTTGATGGGGATGACAGGTGAGACGGAATTGTCGCCTACGCAGATGAGCTATTAGTTGTAGCCACTGCAAACAACAGAGCCCAGTTAGAAGAGAAAGCTAGTGTAATACTACAAACAATTACACAAAGGTGTCACAACAATAAACTCAGGATAGCTGAAAACAAAACAACACACACATTACTGAAAGGATCACTCCAAAGGAATCCTTCGGTTAAAATTGGAGACACAAATATCAAACGAGCCCACGTTACGCGCTATCTTGGGGTACACATAGATGAAAAATTGAATTTCCACGGTCACATGAGGCTAACAACAGACAAAACAGAAAAAATACTACACAAATTGGTGAGGCTAAATTCAAAACAGTAGTTTACCTCTACCAGTCAAATGGACATACTACTGTGCGCTCTTCGAATCAGAACTCAGCTTCACAGGTAGAACGTGGGCACATAGAAACAAAGCATCGGTCAGACGAGGGCAGAGAAGTGTGCTACTTAGGCTGTCTGGAGCCTTCGGCACCACCTCAGCGGATGGGATGCACTGTGTGTGGTGCTCGGAATATGCCCCATAGATATCACGATCAAAAACAAAGCTGCAAGGTACTGATTTAAGATGGGGAGGTTATATAAGGTACACACAATAACTGGTGTGCCGTTAGGGACGATAAGTCACATTAAAAGTTGGCGTTTGTATACATGGCAAGGTGAGTGGGATGTACAGGGTGTTTCAAAAATGACCGGTATATTTGAAACGGCAATAAAAACTAAACGAGCAGCGATAGAAATACACCGTTTGTTGCAATATGCTTGGGACAACAGTACATTTTCAGGCAGACAAACTTTCGAAATTACAGTAGTTACAATTTTCAACAACAGATGACACTGCGGTCTGGGAAACTCTATAGTACGATATTTTCCACATATCCACCATGCGTAGCAATAATATGGCGTAGTCTCTGAATGAAATTACCCGAAACCTTTGACAACGTGTCTGGCGGAATGGCTTCGCATGCAGATGAGATGTACTGCTTCAGCTGTTCAATTGTTTCTGGATTCTGGCGGTACACCTGGTCTTTCAAGTGTCCCCACAGAAAGAAGTCACAGGGGTTCATGTTTGGCGAATAGGGAGGCCAATCCACGCCGCCTCCTGTATGTTTCGGATAGCCCAAAGCAATCACACGATCATCGAAATATTCAATCAGGAAATTAAAGACGTCGGCCGTGCGATGTGGCCGGGCACCATCTTGCATAAACCACGAGGTGTTCGCAGTGTCGTCTAAGGCAGTTTGTACCGCCACAAATTCACGAAGAATGTCCAGATAGCGTGATGCAGTAATCGTTTCGGATCCGAAAAATGGGCCAATGATTCCTTTGGAAGAAATGGCGGCCCAGACCAGTACTTTTTGAGGATGCAGGGACGATGGGACTGCAACATGGGGCTTTTCGGTTCCCCATATGCGCCAGTTCTGTTTATTGGCGAAGCCGTCCAGGTAAAAATAAGCTTCGTCAGTAAACCAAATGCTGCCCACATGCATATCGCCGTCATCAATCCTGTGCACTATATCGTTAGCGAATGTCTCTCGTGCAGCAATGGTAGCGGCGCTGAGGGGTTGCCGCGTTTGAATTTTGTATGGATAGAGGTGTAAACTCTGGTGCATGAGACGATACGTGGACGTTGGCGTCATTTGGACCGCAGCTGCAACACGGCGAACGGAAACCCGAGGCCACTGTTGGATCACCTGCTGCACTAGCTGCGCGTTGCCCTCTGTGGTTGCCGTACGCAGTCGCCCTACCTTTCCAGCACGTTCATCCGTCACGTTCCCAGTCCGTTGAAATTTTTCAAACAGATCCTTTATTGTATCGCTTTTCGGTCCTTTGGTTACATTAAACCTCCGTTGAAAACTTCGTCTTGTTGCAACAACACTGTGTTCTAGGCGGTGGAATTCCAACACCAGAAAAATCCTCTGTTCTAAGGAATAAACCATGTTGTCTACAGCACACTTGCACGTTGTGAACGGCACACGCTTACAGCAGAAAGACGACGTACAGAATGGCGCACCCACAGACTGCGTTGTCTTCTATATCTTTCACATCACTTGCAGCGCCATCTGTTGTTGGAAATTGTAACTACTGTAATTTGGAAAGTTTGTCCGCCTGAAAATGTACTGTTGTCCCAAGCATATTGCAACAAACGGTGTATTTCTATCGCTGCTCGTTTAGTTTTTATTGCCGTTTCAAATATACGGGTCATTTTTGAAACACCCTGTATGTGATAAGTGACGTAGACTGCACGGCTTCCGCCCTGACACAAGGGAGTGGTTGAGAATGAAACGTATCGATCCCAGCCGAGGTATGGTACATTTCTTAACCGGACACGGACCTTATCCCGCGCACTTAAACCGCGTGAGACTGAGGCAGACAGCTACATTCACATGCGGGGAAGAGGGTTCCCCAGAACACGCTATCTTTTTCTGCGGCCAATACGCGAAAAGTAGACATACACTACACTTAGACTACTCAGATGCTTACATAGACAACCGGCCGTTGTGGCCAAGCGATTCTAGGCGCTTCAGTCTGGAACAGCGCGACCGCTACGGTCGCAGGTACGGATCCTGCCTCGGGTATGGATGTGTGTGATGTCCTTAGGTTAGTTAGGTTTAAGTAGTTCTAAGTTCTAGGGGACTGATGACCTCAGATGTTAAGTCCCATAGTGTTCAGAGCCATTTGAATTACAGACATAGACATATACACACCAATAAGAAACGAAGAGCAATGGGCGCAATTAAACGTATTGACAAACAATATTTCAAAAATAACACATGAAGAGTACATGCGGACGCAAGATAACAGACACGCCTATGTGCAGCGTAACAACAATCTCCAGAGGGTGGACACGATACCCACAGTGACAGCGAAAACAGTGACAATGAGGAGGAACAGGAGGAGGAAGCCGAGATACGACAGTAAATAAGCATAAGCCGCTGGAGATGTAGCCAAGAAATCGCCAAATGCTGTACACGGATGGACACCTAAAGTTAATACACAGGATTAGTTCAAAAATGTTCAAATGTGTGTGAAATCTTATGGGACTTAACTGCTAAGGCCATCAGTTCCTAAGCTTACACACTACTTAACCTAAATTATCCTAAGGACAAAACACACACACCCATGCCCGAGGGAGAACTCGAACCTCTGCTGGGACCAGCCACACAGTCCATGACTGCAGCGCCTCAAACCGCTCGGCTAATAGGATTAGTAGTAAACAGGATAAGAATTACTATTTCACTACTAACAACCATTTGTGCTTGTGCGCCACCGTGTGTTTCTGTGTGTGTGTGTGTGTGTGTGTGTGTGTGTGTGTGTGTGTGTGTGACTGGCGGTCAACGGCTCGAAGAAATCATTCCGAGGTATTCACCGTCAGTCACATTCGGTGATAGTACTAACAAATCTCTCCTCTATTCTATCATCATTTATATTCTTCTTAAAAAAAAGCACTCCGTCTTCGGGCCACGAGTGGCCTACCGGGACCATCCGACCGCCGTGTCATCCTCAGTGGAGGATGCGGATAGGAGGGGCGTGGGGCAGCACACCGCTCTCCCGGCCGTTATGATGGTATTCTTGACCGAAGCCGCTAGTATTCGGTCGAGTAGCTCCTCAATTGGCATCACGAGGCTGAGTGCACCCCGAAAAATGGCAACAGCGCATGTCGGCCTGGATGGTCACCCATCCAAGTGCCCACCACGCCCGACAGTGCTTAACTTCGGTGATCTCACGGGAACCGGTGTATCCACTGCGGCAAGGCCGTTGCCCATATTCTTCTTAAAAAAACAACAAAATTTTATTTATATTTCAACCTTAAATTATTGTTATTTTAAAAAGTATTACTCTTTGTAAACGTTGTAGATAAAACAAAAGAAAAGAAAACTGGAAAAATATGAAAAACGAAAATTGTAAGATGTACGACCTGTTTTAGGAAATCAGGTAACAGGCTTATAATTTGGCAAAAAATAAATAAATATATGGAAAGTAATCGAAGGTCTGTGAAACAGGTGGTAGGCGGCAAAGTGTTGGACGCCCATTCGTTATCACAGAATGTGGAGACCACAGGATTCTCCTGTGGCAGATCTGACGGCAGGTTACAATGCTGGTGCAGTTACAGGTGTTTCGGGGCACACTGTTCAGCCCACACTGTTCTTCCGCAGCAGACGAACCCTACGCGACCCTGTGGCATCATCTATTACGACTGCTGTGGGCATGAGACCGCCGAGGCTGGGCAATGGATCAGTGGAACCGCGTCGCCTGGTCGGATGAACCAGTTACAGTACGGCGGTTCAATGGCCATGTCCGCATACGGCGTCATCCAGGCAAACGGCACATGTCTCAATTCCAGGGACGTTTGTAAATGGGGACTTTTCACCTGGGCTTCCATGGGAAGGGCGTCAGCAATCGAATGCAACACGCTTACTTGAACATTACTACGTACCACATGGTTCATGCGTTCAGCGACGGCGGTAGCTTCCTACAGCGGGATAACCGTCCGTGTCATAAGAACAGAATCGTGCTACAGTGGTTTGAGAAGCATGGAGGTGAACACAAGTTGATATCTTGGCCACCAAATTCGCTTGATCTGAATTTGAAGTAACGTAAGTGCTGCGCTATCAGGAGTCCGCTACGCGGCCACAAACCACCGGTCCATAATTTACTGGAATTGAATGACCTGTGCCTACACAACTTATGCCACATTCCTCCAGAAACCTACCCAAGACTGACAAACCCAGACCAGGCTGAATCGCTCTTACATTTTGTTCCAAAGGTGGGCCAACAGGTTATTTAAGCAGGTGGTCATGAAGTATTATTTTGACTCACCAGAGTATTAAGTTAAGCCGAGAAACAAGAAATGAGAAGAATAAATCTTGAATATAAAAGGTGTACTTACAAATATGAAAGAAAACGCACAGAAAAGCAAAGTACTGGTACCAGTACATGTAAACTGTCTGAAGCTGGTGGTGGTAGTCGCTCAAATGACAAAGATACACATAAAAAAAATTGCGTCTCCCCGGTTCCCAGAACTTGTAATGGAACTGAAATGATGGTGGGCTGACAGTAATTTGGAGCCCGCGCGTTGGAAACGGGCGCGCTGGTGTGAGACTGCCAGGGAGTGCACCCTGATGCCATCTATTGGCGAAACTGGGAATTAGCGCTACCTGTCAGACAATGCACTAAGCTCTCGGAGTCAAATGTATTCTTTTTCTTGGTAATTATAAGTTATTACTGTATGATTTAATGTTATAAAGCGCTAGTAGTAAATTATTATGACTGGTATGAACTCCAGGGTAATAAATATAAATATTTTTAAATACTAAATGATTTCGGTGAAAAGGTGGTAGGGGAACGCCCCCACTCTTGGTGATACGAGCGTAGCTAGAGGTAGCTGGAGACACAGGGACTGAACAATGGAATGGCCTGGGGAGTGTTGACGTGATCGGACGTGCGTAACTGTGCTCACGCAAAAGAGTTCCTGCGCCCAGATTTTTTGGCGGACGTGCAGTAGCTTATACGAGTGCTACAGCTCGTAGTTCCAGCCGCCATTAAGGGCATGAGGCGTGAAGAGCTGCGTTAGCCACATGCATCTCACCACCAGCACCGACACGTCTACCCAAGGCAAGACTGCTTGCAATTGTTAAGTCGAACTTTGTATACATGTAAAAGGAGAATACCAGTTTTCTTTTATGCAGGGGCAGAGGACAGAATATAGTAATGAGTAAAATTACGACGCATGTTGTTCATTGTAAAGTGTAGTAACCTCAAACATAGTATAGTGAAATCAGACTGAGGCCACCATTGCCTCTTTCATTTACAATTCTTTTGGTTGTAGAATACTTTAGCGTATAAGAATGTTGAAAAGAGCAATGGTCACACCAGAATGAGTCGCCTATTTATAGTTACATAAATTTTTCTGAGTAACTTTTCAAGTAAAGTCACTTAACTAATTCTATATCAATTGTCCAAAGAGTAATATCCAAAATCATTAAATAAGTTGAAGGATAGGATTTTGTTAACCTAAGTTGCATAAATTGTCTTGTTAGTAATTACCAAGCCAACTCACAGAAATTGAGAGAGTATTTGCTTTGTAGAATCACCTAGAATGATCAGAAATAGTAATATTCAGAATTAATTTAAAATTCAACTCAAGCCGTTTCACTTTGAAACGAGCCAAAAAATTGATTTATTCTTTTGCTCCTTCAGAGCTGGCGACCGTAGTTATAAGTATTTTCAGGAGGATTCGACAGTAAGTCTGCTGCTCTCGTCGTGCTGATAGGATTATCCACTGCTGCTAGCAGTGGTGATTGGATACATAAGCTCACTACCAAGTTAAGTGGGTCAGGTAGGCAGTGTTACCGTGTGAACTGTAGGGCACTGTAGGCCGTGTATCGAACCCGTTCAATCATCACAGCTCTTTGGGAAATAGTCCGGTTAGGAGTGTACTAATCATTAGGTAAATACTGACGAGTAACGGTCAAAAATGTATACGCAAGTGAATTTAGCAAGGTCCATGTAGCACCTAGTTAATGTGGTGCAATGGCGAGGGTAGGAGTGGAGTAAAAGTGAGCTGAGCTTGTGGCAGCTGTGCTGTATTCAAAGATTAATAACGTAATCCACTACTACCTCTTACCATTAGGACTGAGCTATTTACGGTTAAAATACGTAGCAGTAAGCGCAAAGGCGTGATAGCTACAAGTCCGTATCGGCTTTATACATACGGAAGTAGGAAGCGGGTCATTCTGTCAGTGGAGGGGGTTAAAACAACCGAGTCAGTTGAGAACAAACCCCATTTACTGATGGAAAGATTCGGCGGTTTGGTCGCAAACTCCTGAAGATATTGTATCACAGACACAGTCCCTTTGACTGTCCAGAGATGTCACTAAACCCGCCGATAGATGTAAATAATCATGCATGAGCAGCGTCTATGAGCCGGAGGGGGTCCGAAACCCGATCAGTTCCATTCATTCCACCAGGAAGGAGGTACGCGGCTCGTGTTGTCTGTAGTTCAACCATGCCTAGACGGTCAATACCGCGGTTCGATCGCATCTGCATTGTTAGTGACAGGAATGGCATTCAACAAGGGAAGTATCCAGGCGTCTCGGAGTGAATCAAAGCGATGTTGTTCGGACATGGAGGAGATACAGAGAGACAGGAACTGTCGATGACATGCTTCGTTCAGGTCGCCCAAGGACTACTACTGCAGTGGATGACGGCTACCTACGGAGGAACCCTGACAGCAATGCCACCATGTTGAATAATGCTTTTCGTGCAACCACAGGACGCCGTGTCACAACTCAAATTCTGTGCAATTGCTGCATGATGCGCAACTTCACTCCCGACGTCCTTGGGCAGGTCCCTCTTTCCAACCACGACACCGTGCAGCGCGGCACATATGGGCCCAACAACATGCCGAACAGACCGCTCAGAATTAGCATCACGTTCTCTTCACCGATGAGTGTCGCATATGCCTTCAACCAGACAATCGTGAGAGACGTGTTTGGAGACAATCCGTTCAGGCGTCATAGACACACTGTCCAGCGAGTGCAGCAAGGTGGATGTTCCCTGCTGTTTTGGGGTGGCATTACGTGGGGCCGACGTACGCCGCCGCTAGTGGTCATGGAAGGCACTGTAACGGCTGTACGACACGTGAATACCATCCTCCGACCGATAGTGCAACCATATCGGCAGCATATAGGCGAGGCATTTGTCTTGATGGACGACAATTCGCGCCCCCATCGTGCACGTCTTGTGAATGACTTCCTTCAGGATAACGACATAGCTCGACTAGAGTGGCCAGCATGTTCTCCAGACATGAACTCTATCGAACAGGCCTGGGATAGATTGAAAAGGGCTGTTTATGGACGACGTGACCCACCAACCACTCTGAGGGGTCTACTCCAAATCGCCGTTGAGGAGTGGGAAAATCTGACCAACAGTGCCTTGATGAACTTGTGGATAGTATGGCACGACGAACACTGGCATGCATCAATGCACGAGGACGTGCTTCTGGGTGTTAGAGGTACCGGTGTGCACAGAAATCTGGACCACCACCTCTGAAGAGTCGCTGTTTGGTGGTACAACAAGCAGTGTGTGGTTTTCATGAGCAATAAAAAGTGTGAAACTGATGTTTATGTTGATCCCTATCCCAATTTTGTGTACAGGTTCCGGAATTGTCAGAGCCGAGGTGATACAAAAGTTTATTGGATAAGTATATAATGAAGCAGAAACTACAGTAAGATTCAGGCCGCGTGAAGTGTACAGTGTGGTAATCAGACTCACCTCGCTGTTTGAAACTGTGTCAAACACGCAGTGAGCTACAGCCGACAAGTCCGCGTTAACAACTTTTCCGTTACGTGTCGTTTCACAGGGTCACGCGTGAAGCCGTATCGGTAAGTGAACTTGAACTCGGACTCCTGTCGCTGAATGTAACAGATGTGTGACATGGGAGCTCTGAAAGTCGCTGGTGCTCGTCAGACCTGCTGTAAGTGACCGGTGGAAATCGCTCCATCCGATTAACTACACTCCTGGAAATTGAAATAAGAACACCGTGAATTCATTGTCCCAGGAAGGGGAAACTTTATTGACACATTCCTGGGGTCAGATACATCACATGATCACACTGACAGACCCACAGGCACATAGACACAGGCAACAGAGCATGCACAATGTCGGCACTAGTACAGTGTATATCCACCTTTCGCAGCAATGCAGGCTGCTATTCTCCCATGGAGACGATCGTAGAGATGCTGGATGTAGTCCTGTGGAACGGCTTGCCATGCCATTTTCACCTGGCGCCTCAGTTGGACCAGCGTTCGTGCTGGACGTGCAGACCGCGTGAGACGACGCTTCATCCAGTCCCAAACATGCTCAATGGGGGACAGATCCGGAGATCTTGCTGGCCAGGGTAGTTGACTTGCACCTTCTAGAGCACGTTGGGTGGCACGGGATACATGCGGACGTGCGTTGTCCTGTTGGAACAGCAAGTTCCCTTGCCGGTCTAGGAATGGTAGAACGATGGGTTTGATGACGGTTTGGATGTACCGTGCACTATTCAGTGTCCCCTCGACGATCACCAGTGGTGTACGGCCAGTGTAGGAGATCGCTCCCCACACCATGATGCCGGGTGTTGGCCCTGTGTGCCTCGGTCGTATGCAGTCCTGATTGTGGCGCTCACCTGCACGGCGCCAAACACGCGTACGACCATCATCGGCACCAAGGCAGAAGCGACTCTCATCGCTGAAGACGACACGTCTCCATTCGTCCCTCCATTCACGCCTGTCGCGACACCACTGGAGGCGGGCTGCACGATGTTGGGGCGTGAGCGGAAGACGGCCTAACGGTGTGCGGGACCGTAGCCCAGCTTCATGGAGACGGTTGCGAATGGTCCTGCCGATACCCCAGGAGCAACAGTGTCCCTAATTTGCTGGGAAGTGGCGGTGCGGTCCCCTACGGCACTGCGTAGGATCCTACGGTCTTGGCGTGCATCCGTGCGTCGCTGCGGTCCTGTCCCAGGTCGACGGGCACGTGCACCTTCCGCCGGCCACTGGCGACAACATCGATGTACTGTGGAGACCTCACGCCCCACGTGTTGAGCAATTCGGCGGTACGTCCACCCGGCCTCCCGCATGCCCACTATACCCCCTCGCTCAAAGTCCGTCAACTGCACATACGGTTCACGTCCACGCTGTCGCGGCATACTACCAGTGTTAAAGACTGCGATGGAGCTCCGTATGCCACGGCAAACTGGCTGACACTGACGGCGGCGGTGCACAAATGCTGCGCAGCTAGCGCCATTCGACGGCCAACACAGCGGTTCCTGGTGTGTCCGCTGTGCCGGGCGTGTGATCATTGCTTGTACAGCCCTCTCGCAGTGTCCGGAGCAAGTATGGTGGGTCTGACACACCGGTGTCAATGTGTTCTTTTTTCCATTTCCAGGAGTGTATAATGCCGTACTCACTGAAGTATATTTTTAATTTTTTACTGTTATTTCAGGGCCCTCTCACTCCACTGGATACTGTACTTTCTCAGCGATAATGTTTTTTCAGAGACCTGCTAGCGAAGATTTAAAACACGTAAAAACAGTACTGAAAATATTATTAGCGAATAAAAAGCATAAATTTTATAAATTTTTATATCGAAAGGCCTAATTTTGATTCTGATTTACTTCAAAGGTGCGTACCTTTAATCAGTTCGAATTGCCTCACGCTATCATATTAGAACCAATATTGATCTTTCTAAAAACCAGTGCTTCCCAAATAGTGTTAGTAACGGGGGAAAATTACCTTTGCTGTACGCTGCAACACTATAGCATCTAAAAAACAGAAATCACATGAAACTCTTCTGGAAGTTTAATATTCGTCAATGTAGTTTTGTTTTTTGGGCTAGGAAAATAATCGATGAGATAGAAATAGAAAGACTGTATTGTGAAGACTGACAATAGCAAGAAAATAATTTCTGGAGAAAAGATTCTTTGTGATTAATTATAAATTTAAATGTTAGGAGCTATTTTCTGAAGGTATTTTTCTGGCGTGTAGTCCTCTATGAAAGCGCAAGATGGACGATAAACCATTCATCTACATCTGTCTACATCACACTCCGCAAACCACCTAATGGTGTGTGGCGAAGGGTACTTCTGATTTCACTAACTGATTCCTTCTTCCCCGTTCGACTCGCGAATTGCGCGTGGGAACAATAACTGTCGGCAAGCGTCTGTATGAGCTCTCAATTTATCACATTTTCTCGTCGTGGTCATCTCGCGAGATAATATGCAGGAAGAAGTAATATGTTGTCCGACTCGTGCCGGAAAGTGCTCTCTCGAAATTCAATGCTAGAACTGTCTCTTGTAGTGCCTGCCACTGCAGTTTGTTGAGCATCTTTGCAGCGGCCTCACACAGACTAAGCGACCCCGAGCCGTGACGAAACGCGCCTCTCTTCGTCGGCTCTTTTCTGTCTCTTTAGACAAGAAAAAAATAGAATCTACTGAAAAGTTCCACGCAAGAGTGGTCAAGATTATATTGGCATGTCGCATAACTAATTAGAGGCTGATATATCGAGCGGGAAAGGAAAGAAATTTATAGCTGTTGAGTTGATAGCACACATGCTAAGGAGAATCAAGGAATTGTGTGTGTGCGTGTACCTGTGTCTTTGTGTGTTTGGGGGGGGGGGGGGCGATTGTAGAGGGAGACCAAGGCTTGTCTGCAGTAAGTTTCAGTAGTTATGCAGAAAGGAAGTGGTTTGAACAAGGTAGACCAGTGCGCACTGTTGAATCCCTCCTGTATTCGACTGACGACCACAACAACAGCGATTCAACACAGACGCCCTGAATATGAAGAAACCACTTACCATTAATTTCGGTCTGAAGAAGGAAAATACAGTGTACTTGTACCTCTACCGACTCCAGAACACAAAACCACTATAAATGAATGTTGATTGTCTGTTGATGAGACGTGAACGCGGAAAGGTGCTTGCATACATAATGCATCAGAATGCCATGTCCTTTCAGTCGTGGCGTCAGTATGTTACAGATAGTGTCTTTCAGTTACATAGTATTTATATGTACACTCAGTTCTTTGCTAGGGAATTATCTTCTGGGGGACAAATGCACAAAACAAAGTAACTTTTGCAACTACAGTACAAACAGCTCTCTTCATGACCTTGTCATTACATTTAGACTGAACTTATGTTTACCAAGAAAGAATAAATATACTGAGTGGCCATATCAAGACTGACACATTATTAGTGGCCGTAACAGGGCTATCGCCAGCCATGGTCGTATGTGATTCCTCAGGGACGGTAACAGGAACAGGGTGGCGGTTCTAGTGCAGGGGAGACGTGGTGCCAATGTGTTGTAAGCCAGTGACTGTGTCGCGCAAGGCATCCACTTCGTCATACAGACACCTTGCCTTCCCTCAAATGGACGTCTTTAGAGCCATTTGAACCATTTGAATACAATTTCCTTCTTAATTTTGAATGTCACAGTCAGTAGCCTTGCACCAGTGTGCTTTCTGATAATCGAATATAGAACAAAAGTAACTATTATGTACTAAACTTTACAACAAATATTCTCTTAGCTAATGATTCAATAAGGTGTCATGCTGTCACCGTTCAATGTGTTTTGTGTGGAGGAAATGATGACCTGATGCTTAACTGAAAATACTGATAGTTTCACTTTAAAAGTAAATCCTAAATTATTATGGATATGATCTATGTTCAAGTTTCATTGGAGTCACCATGAAATTTTATGAAGGATGGTAGATTAAAATTACTGTGGCCTCATTCCCTGTATTACTACAGAACTAAATAGTTTTCATAAATGTTTCCCTCTATGACCAATCTTAGGTCTGCCATATTTAACACTGCTACGTCTCTCTGACCGCAAACGGATTCTGCGGTGTTTCCCTATGATGTAGGTTCTCGTCTGTCTCACTCGCACACTACAGCACAATAGACGACTGCGAATTTCCCCATCTCGTGGCGAATCTGCGCTCTTTGTGGCACATGGTCCTGCAAGACAGGGTTCGTTTCACATTTCCTGAAGGCTGGCTCTTTCGGCCATGTACTTAAACGAGAGCTAAATGCTCGTTAACTCACAGCTTGTTTATTGTTATAACCAATGATAATAATAAGCAATGACAGTAATCTTGATTGGAAATCGAAGTCGCTTAAAATAAATGGTTAAATCGTTTGGGATCATTGATAAACGGAGTGTGAGAGAGGCCTCACCTGCTGCTGGATCTGTCACGTGACAGTATTTCGCATAGTTTTAATTTATGAACAAGGAGGATTACAAAGTCTCAGATTCAGTAGTAGTTTTCTAATAATAAACCCACGTCGATAAATACAAATTTCATGTTAAACCCGACTGCGAGGAAGAAAACAAAATAGGACATGGTTGTATATACAATTTTTGTATAAAATTGTATCAGGCGAGGGAATATGTATGGGAGAAACAATGCTTTGATGGTTTAAATGCCCTGCTATCGTAGATAAAACTGACTGCACGAAAGAAAACGGAACCGTACACTATGACAGCACAGTATTTTCGTCCTCGCTGACGGTTTTAACGAAAAATTTGTACATTGCTGTCTAAACTAAATGTAGCCTATGTGAACCTGGATGTTAATTGGAGTATTGTGAAAAAAATTTCAAGTAAATCGGTCAAGTAGTTTAGAGATTTTTGCTAATAATGTTGCCTTTTTATACAGTGAATATAAAATTACGCACCATATATATTTAAAAATATGTAGCAGCCTATGCCTGTCAAAAGGTTCATCTCAACATCGTGTAAAAGTCTGAAGTAAAGTGGTCAAGAATATTTCCAGATTTTTGCTTCCGTGTATTATAGTGTCGTGTAAAAATTCGAATTAAATCGGTTAAGTAAATCCACTGGACTTATTGTAGTCTTTTATATTTTTGTCTAGGACCTATTGTCACAGAATTAAAGTGAAAATAGGTCTCGACCCCCAGGTTCTAACCAAATATTTCGGGAGTTGTAATTCCCGTCCCAAACATTCCAAAGTGGGACTTCCACTATCCCTCTATCCTTTCTCTACAACAGCCCGAAATTTGATCCATTAAGTCTTTCAAGAAAATACACAACCTAAGCAGAACCAACAGAATTAGTTTTCTAAAGACGTATTAAAATTAGAATTCCAAGGTAGAGGCGATTATTAAAGGCGTATAGCACGCGTTTCCTGCCCCGTCGAGTGTCAGGTCAAGGATAATGAAGGGACCTAACGTGACCTTTTCAAGGCAACTATCCCGGCACTAACCGTAAGAGATAGAGAGAAATCACGGAAAGCCTGAATCTAGAGTGTCAGGAAGCAATTTAAATCGCACTCCAGCTCACTGACCTTGTGACGGGCCCAGCGCCATTACCACTGCGCCGCCCCTGTCGTTCCGTGTGTGACAGCGCATGGCGGTTCCACCCCACTTATTACGTTTCCAGTCGCTGCTAATAACTATTTTTTTTATTTCCTCTAATTCTCCTGTTTCTAATTCTCCTGTCATTTTTCAGTGCCGTTATACAAGAAATAAATGGTATATTCCCGATAACCCAGAAGTGTAATTAAGCTTCTCCCATTTAAATTCTTCTCTCTGTACCGATTCTATTGATACCATGAGTTTGGCGGCACAGCACTTTAATTAAGAGTTATAGCTAATTAAAGTTATCACTATAGTTTCACATATGAAAAGCTTTGTGAGCTAATCAGGATAATTCCATACAATGACCTACACCAATGGAAAAATAAGCATTCCGATTTTCCTGGAAAGTACTTTCAGCTGTCAGCAAATAATCAGCTGAAGAGATAATTAACACTCAAATTCACAAGCATCCCCATTTTCCATCCCAGATTTCGTCATAGGCACTGCTAGATTCTATTTCCTACCACCTATCTTTGTTACCTTAATTCTGTTGTACAACATGACATACAGCATTGATTAATGAATTCACTGATTAATAATTTCACGTAATTTATCCTAATTTGCAATATGGTGCTCATATACTACTGGCCATTAAAATTGCTACACCACGAAGATGACGTGCTACAGACGAGAAATTTAACCGACAGGAAGAAGATGCTGTGATATGCAAATGATTAGCTTTTCAGAGCATTCACACAAGGTTGGCGCCCGTGGCGACACCTGCAACGTGCTGACATGAGCAAAGTTTTAAATCGATTTCTCATACACAAACAGCAGTTCACCGGCGCTGCCTGGTGAAACGTTGTTGTGATGCCCTGTGTAAGGAGGAGAAAAGCGTACCGACAGTTCGACGACGTTTGCAGCAGCATGGACTATCAGCTCGGAGGCCGTGGCTGCGGTTACCCTTGACGCTGCATCACAGGCAGGAGCGCCCGCGATGGTATACTCAGCGACGAACCTGGGTGCTTGAATGGCAAAACGTCGTTTTTTTCAGATGAATCCAGGTTCTCTTTACAGCATCATGATGGTCGCATCCGTGTTTGGCGACATCACTGTGAACGCACATTGAGAGTGTGTATTTGTCATCGCCATACTTGCGTTTCACCCGGCGTTATGGTATGGGGTGCCATTGGTTACACGTCTCGGTCACCTCTTGTTCGCATTGACGGCGCTTTGAACAATGGACGTTACATTTCAGATGTGTTACGACCCGTGGCTCTATCCTTCATTCGATGCCTCCGAAACCCTACATTTGAGCAGGATAATGCACGACCGCATGCTGCAGGTCCTGTACGGGCCTTTCTGGACACAGAAAATGTTCGACTGCTGCCCTGGCCAGCACATTCTCCAGATCTCTCACCAATTGAAAACGTCTGGTCAATGGTGGCCGAGCAACTGGCTCGTCACAATACGTCAGTCACTACTCTTGGTGAACTGTAGTATCATGTTGAAGCTGCATGGGCAGCTGTACCTGTACACGCCATCCAAGCTCTGTTTGACTCAATGCCCAGGGGTATAAAGGCCGTTATTACGGCCATAGGTGGTTGTTCTGGGTACTGATTTCTCAGGATCTATGCACCCAAATTGCGTGAAAATGTAATCACTTTTCAGTTCTAGTATAATATAATTGTCCAATGAATACCCGTTTATCATCTGCATTTCTTCTTGGTGTAGCAATTTTAATGGCCAGTAGTGTTCGTATAAACTAGGGGATTCACGTTGCGTAATAATAATGTATTTTTTCAAATTTCTAACCAGCACGTTTTCTATAAGCCATAATCACTTAAACTCCTGTAGTCCATTCAAAACCGTAAAATGCAACTTAACCACTTTTAGGGTTCCGTACCTCAACCGATAAAAAACGGAATCCCTATAGGATCACTTTTTTCCCTGTCCTTATGTCTGTCTGTCTGTCCGACTGCTCAGAACCCTTTTCCTCAGGAACGGGCAGACGTATGAAATTGAAATTTGTATCACATATTATGGTCTACAGTCCCCTGGCAATGAGTAAAAGTGAAACTCCTATGTCAATGCAATCAGAAGACACAGCCACTTACACTGAGTATTTCGATACTCGCCGACTCACTCATCAAAACCTACGGCGTACTTACTTCCCGTTGACCTAAAATCGCAGGAACGGATATGCATATTAAGTTGATATCAGTGTCACATACTAAGGACTATAACCACTCTTGGTGTTGTGGTATATGTAAGCTTTTATTTGAATGCAATCAATAAGTATGGAAATTCATGTCACATATTTTGATACTTGAAAATTCAAAACCTATATGATACTTACCACTGACCTAGAATCATGAAACTGGCAAGAAGAAAGGCTTCGCAGTACACGTAAAGGGAAAATCAGAAACTTTTAATCTGTAATTATATCATACGATAAAATATATCTTCAAACTTGAACTTAAATCACTCTCGAAAATCTCAGAATCCCTGAGACCGATGTCTTCCAGTACGAATGTCGATAAGAGGAAAAGATCGCCTAGACTCTCAATGCGCGAGTCCTACTCGCACCTGGCCAATTTTTTTAAAAGCATGACGTAGTTTCCGAAGTAGCAGTTTGTTCGCCCAAAATTGCCAAATCTTCGCCTCAAAGCTCACGAGTAAGATTTACGTCGGATGCATTCTCGGTGATGGGTCAGGCGATAGTTATGCACTTTTTGTACGCGAAAATACTTGCAGCGACAACACCGAAACTCATTAATCTTAACATCAAAAGACTTTCGAATGATTACAGTACTTCAAATTAAGGAACATTTTAATTGATCTGTTTTGTGATTAGCAACACCGTGGAATGTCATTGTCATCGAAAAGAGTGACTGTTAGGCACTGTGAAGCTCATTATGGACTGTATTAACTGAACTACTGAAGTGTAATCCTTTTTAATAAATTACAACAAGACAGCGCTAAGTGCATCCTGCGACTTTGTCACGAAAACTGAACTGCTTTGTGCTACAATAGAACAATTATCTTCGCCACTGTAATTGTAGGGCTGATCGGCTTCAATACGCTAATAAATTTTCGAAGTTGACAAACAGGCACTGTTTCTAATAATCGAACTTACAATTAGTGAAGGATAAATTTGAGCGTGTGTGTTAACGTAATTTGAATTACTGTGTCGTGTACATTTTTGAGCAAACACCATCCCACGCTCATTTAGACTTTCACCTTTGTGGTCATTGAGAGTGGTGTTACCGAGAAAAAGACTACGAGAAACAGGTCAGTGCCGCTTCAAGTGTTGAAATTAGATGAAACCGAATAGGATGACTTACACAACTGTTCAGTTGTGATCGCAGTTCCCTAGTAACACTAAATTACAATTTTTAATTATTACTAGCAAATTGCGACAGACGAATTCCGACAAAGAGGATGTCGAATCAAAACACCTTTCAGCCGTCTAAATTTCCAATCATTACTTTAATTGAGCAAGCGGTTCAGAAGCTACCTCTGTAGGAAGATTCCCAACTCATTCATAAAATAAAAATTGGAAACTCAGACGGCTGAAAGGTGCCTTGATTTGACGTTCTGTACTGGACAGCTGAGTTCCCTCAACCATCTGTATAAAGATGGACATACAGTGAATTTCGTCAAATGTGGCCACTCGAGAATAAATCCAGTGAAAGCGTTTAGTTAATTAAGTTTCCGTTTTCGAAACTAATCAAGATCAAATGCCACGGCGCACGATCCGTATCTAAAACGACATTTTCTTTTTATATAGCATTAACCAGAACTTAACCGACAAATTTTCAGAGGTACTTACCTTAAGAGCTATGATCGCTCGTTCTTCTTCATCTCCGGAAACATCTTTTCTAGCGAACAAGCGTTTATGTCACATAAAGTATGCATTTTAGAGTCCATGTTTACTGAATTTTTTTCGTGCTTTACTCCCAACATATGAAGGCAAAGAGCTTCCAGTAGAAGAGGTTTGTTTCAGAGTATCGAAGATACACATCTCTTCATTGCTCTTAAGGTTTGAATTTAAGAGCCTATGTTTGCTAGACTTTTCTTCTTGTTTTGGTGCAAACTATCACCTCTGAAAGTTCTCGGTGGAGCTCTGGTCTACCAAGACCTAATAGCTTCCTTGAAATCAAAGTCACAGTGATTTCGACCAGTTGGAGACAACACTTCACGACAGAAACTCATTCTAAGGGGGCGGTGATCAAGTGGTATACGGTCTTAGTTCAGACCAGAGCCATTTGCCGTGCACCCAGTTCCTGCGGTATTTGTTTTTTCTTGGCTAAGAGAATGAAACTGTTGCGTAACTTACATATTATTATTTCAAAAAAAATAGTTTTTATTGCGAATAAAGAAAAAATTATCGGCATAAGTGCCTACAAAAGTTGAAGTCGTAAAACTGTCACCTACTTCACTGACAAACTGTTTCATGGAGCTGACGCCACCAAGATCCATTGTCTTGTACATGATCAGCTGTTGGAGCCGATATTTCAAATTATGTACCACTTGTCTCGCAGCCACTCACATGTCAGTGACTTTGCTGTATTAGTTGTGTGCAGCTCGTATTGAGTTCTTAAGGTTCAATGTTCATTTCGCCCATAGTGGTCAGTGCTGAGTGATTATTTTGTCAGCACGGTGTTCATTATGAGTGAAAAAAGCAGTCACGGCAAGTACAGTACAGCCAAGCACGAGGAATGGTGTTCCGTGTGTACCAGCACATTAGCAGGCTGTCTTCCGCCGAATCGCGACATTGTGAAATGCCTCGAGCAGAAGATACAAGCTTGTGGCTTTGGTTTAAGAACTGTACAGAGAATATCCAACGAAGTTAACATTTCTGAAGCCCCCGCCTCAGCTGTTTTCACCAGGCAAGCAAGACAATCGTACATAAGAGGTAGGTGACCTAGACTACTTTTTGAAAAATGTTTTGTGGCGTATAGTGCTTTGCGCTTTTGTATGTTAAAGGTGAATATCTGACAGCAGATTTTTTTCCTACTAAAGAGAAATGTCAATAGAAGCAACTGGCACATGATGAGGATACTCGAAGACATTTTTTTCGGGTATCAGAAAACAAACGCAGGGAGGAAATTAGTTATAGAAAGAAGTGATACTGTATTTGCAACGATTGTGTTTTTTAAAACAATGCAGAACCATAAAATAGTATGCGTCGAATTGTTACGTACATGAAATTTACGTCACTCAAAATCATGGAAGGGGAATTTGATAAAAGTTCCAGTTGGCAACGGTAATCGACCTACAGTGCTTCATGTTGAATCATTAGAAACTAGCTTATTCCCACAGTAAGCTGATTGTTGAGGTGTAAATGCTAAGAAATATAAAATAGATGGTTCAAATGGCTCTAAGGACTACGGGACTTAACATCGGAGGTCATCAGTTACCTAGACCTAGAACTACTTAAACCTAACTAACCTAAGGATATCACACACACCCATGCCCGAAGCAGGATTCGAACCTGCGACCGCAGCAGCAGCGCGGTTCCGGATTGAAGTGCCTAGAACCGCTCGGCCACAGCGGCCGACATAAAATAACTTACCGGATATTTAAACAGTGGTTTAAAGAACTGTTGTTACCACATCTCCTTCCGTGTTCGGTTATTGTCATGGACAATGCGAAAATCCATTATGTGAAAATGAACGAAGCTCCAACTACAAACACCAAAAAGACAGACATTATTGCGTGGTTTCACTCACAGTTCGTCAGAGACCAGAGCAGAATTGGTGGTTCTTGACAACGCCCAAAATTCTGCGTATCAAATTTAAAAGATAGAGGAAACTGTGAAGTAGCATGGACATCCTAACAGGTCAGTTGAAGTCACATATTGCGAAGAAGAGCAACATCTTCAGAACTGTAAATGTTGTGAGACTAACATATGAGGCAGTCTTAACACCTGCATGGGCACTTTGTAGAAGACGAAGCAGAAAAACTGCAAGATGGAAATTGGGAGGGACGCAAATATGGAAACTTTTGTTACATATCTCCCTGAAAGCGAATCATCTGCGTTGGTCAGCGAAGACGCTGCGCACTGCGAAGGTAAAGAACTCTTTTATGCCTGATAATACACTGTTGACGGGACATTAGACGATTTTCTTTCCTTTCCTTTTCTTTCTAACACTCGTTTCCATTCAAATATTCACTTACATGTCCTCACACAATGACGAACGAATGGATTTAATAATATTTTTGGCATGTTTTCTTCATCAAATCTTCGCAGTTACATGCTTGGAGCGGATATCTGGTGAAATCCTCACCCATCTGTACTGTTACTGTGCAATCCAATTTTTCGTGAAAGAAAGTTTGTCCACTAATAACTCTCACAAATTTTATTCGTGCACAGATTTTACGTCATCATTTACGGGATCCAAAAAGCCATAAACAGTGCAAAATGGCCTAATACGTTCATAAATTTGAGAAGAATACAGTGAAGCATAAAAACAACAGACTGATTCTCTCACTGCGCAGTACCGAAAGGGGAATAATAATTGGAAGAAGGTAAACATTAATTTGTGTTTAAAATATTCCAATTTTCAGACCGCACTACTGTTTTAATTCTGTACTTGAGTTTATCAGTATAAGTAAACATTTGTGAAGTGCAAAGGAAGCAAAAAACTGTAACATTGTTTGCTGAACACATTGTTCTTATGTCGTAAACAAAGGACGATTTAAAGAAATGATCTCTGAGACGGACAGTCAGTTCGAAATTTTGAAAAAGAATTAAAAAAACTGAGGCAAACATAATGACATTATTTCGCTAAGAAGCATGAAGATACGTCAAATCGGGCTCATACTGAGGCATATAGACGTTCGTTTTTCCCTCACTGTATTTGCGAGTGGAGCAGGAAAGGAAATGACTAGTAGTGGTAGAGGCTACCCTCTCCCAGGCTCCGTACCGTGGCTTGCAGAGTATGTACACGGATATATCAAATGGTTCAAATGGCTCTGAGCACTATGGGACTTAACATCTATGGTCAACAGTCCCCTAGAACTTAGAACTACTTAAACCTAACTAACCTAAGGACATCACACAACACCCAGTCATCACGAGGCAGAGAAAATCCCTGACCCCGCCGGGAATCGAACCCGGGAACCCGGGCGCGGGAAGCGAGAACGCTACCGCACGACCACGAGCTGCGGACTGTAGACAGATACAGATGTAGTTATTAACACCTCACGGTACAGCTTTGTTTGTATGTTTGCAGCTGCATTATTAGTTGTTTATAACATAATATTATTCGTGTTTGGCCTAACAATAGTCCAGTTGTCTTCGTAAGACACATTTAGTCCTACATAAATATATAACTTGAAAAGACAAATCGTAACGTCAGCTATCATAAGCAGGTTGCACAATGAAACAAAATCAGTTATTACTCGCTAACTAAACGACATTTCTTTCAGATTCCCAATTGTAACGCCGGCCGCGGTGGTCTCGCCGTTCTAGGCGCGCAGTCCGGAACCGTGCGACTGCTACGGTCGCAGGTTCGAATCCTGCCTCGGGCATGGATGTTTGTGATGTCCTTAGGTTAGTTAGGTTTAAGTAGTTCTAAGTTCTAGGGGACTAATGACCACAGCAGTTGAGTCCCATAGTGCTCAGAGCCATTTGAACCATTTGAACCTAATTGTAACATTATCACAACTTGAATATGCTTTAAACATACTCGATGACTTTGGATGCCTAACATAAGCACCAAAACTTATTGTTAACTTCGGGCGCGCGCGTGTGTGTATGAGCGTGTGTGTGTGTGTGTGTGTGTGTGTGTGTGTGTGTGTGTGTGTGCACGCGTTCGCATTATTGAGAATTCGCTGTGGAATGTTGTGCGTGGCGGCGCACACGCAGCTGTCAAACTACACGAACTGCTGGACGCAAATTGGTAATGTGGCATTGTATTCTGGGTCTGGGTCTCTCTCTCTCTCTCTCTCTCTCTCTCTCTCTCTCTGTGCAGAATGCGCGCTTCAGCCGCCTACGTAGCTGCTCTGGAGTTTAGTGAAAACAGAACGCAAATGTCAAACACGACAGATGAAGAGTTTTATGCTGCCTCGGTTTTCTTCGACCGTGTGACCGCAGAATGCAGCGGAGTGCATCTACAGCACAATAGGGCGACGCGCCGGCAGCCCACGTGACCGGCGTCAGCGTGGGGAAGCCCTTCACCAGTCAGCGGTCTGCTTATAGGTCAGCGGGAAGCCGCGCTGGTGCGGCGCGCCAGCTGCATATAGCAAACGCGACATAAGCTCCCAATCGGCACGCCTTCGATTTTAAAAAGATAAGAGCATCGTACAAGTGTATCAACAAGTGCTCCTGTTCCCTCGTAAAAGTTGCAGTTGGAGAACAAGGGACATTCTTTCCATACCAGTACGGTCGAGCTTTGCATGAGTTGTGCGGAGTCGCCACAGGTAATCAGACCACGCTGACTGCACCTGTAGACGGGTGTGTACGAGTCAGGAATAATGTTCAAAGCAAAGACACGGAAGTTACTGGGCAGGAAAAATACTTTCATTCACCCTCGCACTCATCAAATATATCTTGGATATTGTCTGCCGTCTATCATCTTAGACTCAGAAGAAGCCACATCTGCACGGAATAATGCCTCCGCCACTAAGGAAATATTATTAACTAAAATTTTTTTCAAGACCTTATGAGCCACATTTCCTAACATTGTACCTACAGAATTTCAAACTTGGAAAATGACAGTCTGGGTTGTATTCTTCCAGTGTGCTCTTCAAAACCAAGTACATTCTGCGATAGAGAACAGTGCAAACGTATACTTTCCATGACGCATTACCTGTTTACTGGTGAAGCCCTATCTTTTCATACCAAATAAATTAACAAATGACGGAGCTGATCCTCCTTGCTACACCAAACATGTTAGAACACTAGCAGAATCAACGAAACAAACATGAAAAATTTAAATAGACGCAATGTCTCCAAGAATGGAGATCTTTCACAGAAGCTCAAAATTTAGCGCGGACATCAATATCAGATGCTTATAATTGTTTCCACAACGAAACTTTGTCTCAAAACCTGGCAGAAAATCCAAAGAGATTCTGGTAGTATGTGAAGTGTGCTAGATGCAAGAAACAATCAATGCCTTCTCTGCGCGGTAGCAATGGAAAGACTACAGACGACAGTGCTGCCAAAGCAGAGTTACTAAACACAGCATTCCGAAGTTTCTTCACCAAATAATACGAAATAAATATTCCAGAATTCAGATCAAGAACAGCTGCCAACATGAGTAACGTAAAAGTAGATGTCCTCGGAGTAGTGACACAACTTAAATCACTTAACAAAAGCAAGTCGTACAGTCAAGACTGAAAACCAGTTACGTTCCTTTCAGATTAGGCTGATACAATAGCTCCGTACTTAACAATCATATATAACCGTTCGCTCGACGAAAGATCCGTACCCAAAGACTGGAAAGTTGCACAGGTCGCACCAATATTCAAGAAAGGTAGTAGGAGTAATCCACTAAATTACAGGCCCATATTATTAACGTCGATATGCAGCAGGATCTTGGAACATATATTGTGTTCGAAGATTATTAATTACCTCGAAGAGGTCTATTAACACACAGTCAACACGGATTTAGAAAACATCGTTCTTGCGGGACACAACTTACTCACGTGATTTGTTGAGTGCTATTGACAAAGGATTTCAAATTTATTCCGTATTCTAAATTTCCAGAAGGCTTTTGACACTCTACCACACAAGCGACTTGTAGTGAAATTGCGTGCTCACGGAATATCGTCTCAGTTATGTGACTAGATTCGTGATTTCCTGTCAGTGAGGTCACAGTTCGTAGTAACTGACGAAAAGTCATCGAGTAAACAGATGTGATTTCTGGCGTTCCCCAAGGTACTGTTGTAGGGCCTTTCTTGTTCCTTATCCCTATAGACGATTTAGGAGACAGTCTGAGCAGCCGTATTAGTTTGTTTGCAGATGATTCAGTCCCCTAGAACTTAGAATTACTTCAACCTAACTAATCTGAGGACATCACACACATCCATGCCCGAGGCAGGATTCGAACCTGCGACCGTAGCGGTCGCGTGGTTCCAGAGTGTAGCGCCTAGAACCGCTCGGCCACCCCAGCCGTCCTAGTTAAGTCATCAGAAGATCAAAACAAATAGCAGAACGATTATTTGCATGGTGCAAAAATTGCCAGTTGACCTTAAATAACAAAAAGTGGAGCTCATGCACATGAGTGCTAAAAGAAATCCGTTAAACTTCGGTTAGACGGTAAATCAGCCAAATCTAAAGACCGTAAATTCAACTAAATGCCCAGGAATTTCAATTAGGAACAACTTAAATTGGAAGAAACGCATATAAAATGTTGTGGGGAAGGCTGACCAAAGACTGCGTTTTACTAGCAGGACACTTACAAAACGTATCAGATCTACTAAAGAGACTGCCTCCACTACGCTTGCCCGACCTCTTTTAGATTAGCGCTGCGCGATGTTGGATCCTTACCACATAGGATTGACAGAGTACATCGAGGAAGTCCGAAGAAGGACAGCAGGTTTTGTATTGTCGTGAAATAGGGGAGAGAGTGTCACTTAAGTGATACAGGATTTGGGGTGGACATCATTAGAACAATGGCGTTTTTCGTTGTGGCAGAATCGTCCCAAGAAATTTCAAACACCAATTTTCTCCGAATGCGATAATATTCTTTTGACGCCGACCTACATAGGGAGAAACAATTATCATAATAAAATAAGGGAAATCAGAGCTCGCGCTGAGAGATATAGGTGTTAGTTTTTTTTCGCGCGCTGTACAAGATTGGAATAATAGAAAATTATTGTGAAGGTGGTTCGATGAACCCTCTGTCAGGCACTTAAATGTGATTTTCAGAGTATCCATGTAGATATAGATGTAGATTCGCTAGTTTTACAAGGAGTTTGCAGATGGCTCCTGTACTTGCACTGTTTTCGGCGAGGGATGTACCGGGCAGTTATAATTAAACTTCCTTTATTTGTCACGTTATAACACGGAAAGTAATTACCGAACGAGTACCATACTTGGTAGCATTAATGTCCAGAGTATGGGGTGTGTGATTTCCACGCGTCCCAGCACCTCCTTCTCCTTCCAGTTGCAGCTGTGGCCACCTGGTGCCGTGACCAGTCTACGTGTTTCATAGCCTCACACACCTGACCAGTTGCAGTGCACGTGTGTCGACGTGAGGTTGGACAAAAGGAGCAGGGCATTGCTGGTGAAGCTCTATTATCAAAACAACAGTCATGCTGCAGCTGTACATCGGGAATATTGCCGGCTGAAAGGACTACAGGAAGGGTCCTCTTTCTGCACCTGCTGTACGGAGCTTGACGAAGTTCCAATCAACTGGAGAACTGGGCGTCGCTCTGGGAAGAGGCCAACGATCGGTTGCACCTCAGGTGGTTGATGAAATCGCTGTTGCTGTGGCAGACGACGCTGCGTGCAATTTCCGATCGTCAAGTAGTACGCGTGTTATGTCACGACAGTTGAACATCCCGTGGACCACTGTAAGGAAGACGCTTCGAACCATTCTCCAATGGTATCCGTACAAGATCCATGCTGTACAGCAGCTTGCACCACAGAACGCACTACGACGTGTTGACTTCGCTCGCCGCTTTCCCGCAAAGATTGAAGTTGACGAGGGCTGGTCCTGGGCCATCCTATGGACAGACGAAGCTCATTTTTCTCTAATGAGTGAGATGAACACACAGAATTGCCGAGTGTGGGTGTCTTCACCTCAAGTCACTGTGCATGAAGTGCCTCTGTATGGTGAACGTGTCACTGTTTGGTGTGGCTTCACGGCTCCGTTCATTGTTGGCCCATTCCTTTTTGAAAAGACTGGCGCTTAAGGATGGAAGACGTGCAGTGTGACTGGCCAGCGTTTCTGCGATATGCCTCGCCATTAGGTCATACCCGCCCTACAGGAGAGAAACGCATTGGACTCGACAGTTTTGATGCAAGATGGGGCCCCCACTGTACATCGCTCGTCACGTTCATCTGCTTCTCCTTAACACATTTGGAAACGATCGAATTATCAGCCTATCATTTCCAAATGCTTGGCCGGCACGATCACCTGATCTCACTCCCCGTGATTTCTGGTTGGGGGGATACCTGAAGGACAGGGTTAACCAGGGGAACAATCACACGTGTGCTGATCTGAAGCGCAGCGTATCAAGAGAAGCAGCTAGCATAGCTACGGACATGCTTCGTTCTGCTGTGCACAATGCAGTCCTGTGCTTTCGGACTCTGATGGGCGCCATATTGAGCACCTTTTGTAGCAGTAATGGTGCCGATATGTAATGATATGATGTACCGTAGTAACACATTAAAAGTGTTTCAATTGAATTGAGTCTGCATTATTTCTCTTCCCCATGCCCTTGACATTAATTCTACCAAGTATGGTCCTCATACGGTAATTTTCCGTGTTATGATATGTTAAGCAGGGAAAGATGAATTATAACCTCCCAGTATATTAAGTTCAATATTTTCGTCCACAGAAGTGGATTGCGTATTAGACATACAAATCGTCTTTCATGACCTCCTGTGACAGTAAGTATAGTCTTTCTGTTACTTCCGTGTTTTGCAAACAGTACTCCCATGAACTCCGGATGATTTGTGTCACCGTGTATAGTGGCTCTACATATCTCTAGGAGATATGATGTTGATGTAAAATATCTATCAATAACGCGGCCACCAACAACTGACACACGTCGAAGTCTGTAAGGTTCAACGTAGTGGTAGACCAGACCAATATCTTAACCGTCAGAGACATACTTGGGCTCAGAACACATTCAGAAGCGTTATAGTCCAAGGGTTAATCTACAAGCAGAGACACAGCATCATAAAAAGGTTCACATACTTTTGTCCGACCCTTGCATGCGGTTAACGTCCTCAAACCATCTGCAAGCCAACATTTAAGCAACTAGGAATACCAATATATTTACAACGTTATGAATTTGACAGATAACGAGCAGTCACAATTTCCAAAGAAGGTTGCTGTTCATAAATATACTACTGTAAATGAAAGGGTCCCGCGCTGTACATGATTTAACCTGAGTGTAATGCAAAAAGAGATCAATTACGGATCCAAAAAATATTCTGCCACCTTTCTAATGAATTAAAGATGCTAATACGCAATAAACACTGCTTTAAAAATTAACTGATTTTTTTTTTCATTTCAGTTTCGAATTCATAAAGGTCAGTGTTACCCAAACTGGGTTTCTCGGAAGACTGGTGTTCCGCGATAAGTGAACTATTAACAACATTCCGCCGTTACAATGATGCTGATTATTTTTTAATTTCATTATGGTATCTCTGTTATTAGTTATGATCTAAAATGATTGTAATCACTGAAAAAAAAGTTTTTTCTCATTTTTGAAAATTTTATTAACCATGAAAATAAACCAGTTGTTTCAACAGAGTACCAGGATTCGCAAAGTGCTCCGTTAGAAATAAAGTTTGGGAATCCCTGATAAAGGTACTTCTGTACAGGCAATAGTTGTCGGTATGTATGCGCATATGTTTCACTTAATGAATGCAAGGTAGTGTAATATAATGTGCACCTTTCGTGTAAATGGTTAGTATATCGCTAGAGAACCAAAGAATAAGTATATTATTTCTGTTAATCATTTGATATATTCCACAGCAAAGTAATATGTAGCTAAGATATTTCAAGCAACATGAAAATCACTAATTACAACACCTCACGGTCTGCGTAATAGAAACGACGGAGACGATTATAATTTTGGTGCAGTCACACTGTCAACAACGCTACCACTTCTCTTCCCGGCATTTAGCAGTAATTATTATCATTCTCACAACCAACCTTCCACTCTTCTCACTCATTTTTATTATTCATACTACTGTTACAGATTTATTGCTTCATTTTTAGAACGTGTTTTACACGTAATTTCCAGTAGTTCTCCCTTCCTCACGACCATCACCAAGAATGAATTTTCTTCACCAAGAATGGGTTTTGTAGAGTTTGATAGAACTGTTTTATTCATATTTCTGTAGCCATGTTTTCAATGAGTTCGAATCGGATTTTTTTTTTTTTTTTTTTTTTTTTTTTTTTTTTTTTTTTTTTGAGAGAGAGGTGTGTTCTTTTTGTTTGTCATTCATCGTTAAGAAAACGAAAGCATTTTGCTACTTAACCGCTCTATTAAACGTGTACGAATGACTTGTAGTTCTCCTGGGTTCCCTACATCGACATTCAGATTTTATATCATTCAGGAGTATGCTTAAAATTATAACTCCGTGAACATTTCAGTTTTTGAACGCTACGCTAAGGAAATGACACACAATAGAAATTTGCAACTTTACCTACCACTCAAAACTAAGATGAGATAGCTTAGGAAATTGTGCTTTTTGTCTTTGCGTTTGCTTCGTTTATTTCCGTAAGAAAAGAGTGATGGTCCTTAATTTTTAAAAACTTCAGCACAGTACATTAAACCACATTGTTTAAACGTCATCAGCCATAGCACGGTAGTGAAAAACATGATGCAGAAGTGGTACGTGGAATGCTTCCGAATCTAATATTGTTCTTCTATTCATTAACACTGTGACAACATTGTCCATTAGTCAGTGCCAAACTGCGGACTGTGTGAATTGCACTAACGACCTCAAAAACCGTGATCTGTCATACACAAAGTAATTTCGAATAGACTGTACAAACTGTAACTCGTAATAGAGACTCATCCGGAGTTTCATAAACTGTTTAAAAGAACCGTTCAAAGACGTCACAGTTCGCAAAGGTGGGAGTATTTTATTGTGTTATCAATGTTCATAATTTTGTAGTGAGTAATAAGTCCAAGCAACCATATTTTTAATGAAACTACTGTCTTAAAAGAAACATACATCACTGATATACGAAAGGGAATAACAGAGATTGAAGTTATTTATAAATTTCTTCTCGAGGTCTCACAAAAATTAGTGGGAGAAGTGCTAAATGTGATAACTAAAGACGAGAATTCCACTTTTTCCTTTCATATTTGCATATTTTCGCCTTTTAAGGGATACTCCTGGAAATTGAAATAAGAACACCGTGAATTCATTGTACCAGGAAGGAGAAACTTTATTGACACATTCCTGGGGTCAGATACATCATATGATCACACTGACAGAACCACAGGCACATAGACACAGGCAACAGAGCATGCACAATGTCGGCACTAGTACAGTGTATATCCACCTTTCGCAGCAATGCAGGCTGCTATTCTCCCATGGAGACGATCGTAGAGATGCTGGATGTAGTCCTGTGGAACGGCTTGCCATGCCATTTCCACCTGGTGCCTCAGCTGGACCAGCGTTCGTGCTGGACGTGCAGACCGCGTGAGACGACGCTTCATCCAGTCCCAAACATGCTCAATGGGGGACAGATCCGGAGATCTTGCTGGCCAGGGTAGTTGACTTAACCTTCTAGAGCACGTTGGGTGGCACGGGATACATGCGGACGTGCATTGTCCTGTTGGAACAGCAAGTTCCCTTGCCGGTCTAGGAATGGTAGAACGATGGGTTCGATGACGGTTTGGATGTACCGTGCACTATTCAGTGTCCCCTCGACGATCACCAGTGGTGTACGGCCAGTGTAGGAGATCGCTCCCCACACCATGATGCCGGGTGTTGGCCCTGTGTGCCTCGGTCGTATGCAGTCCTGATTGTGGCGCTCACCTGCACGGCGCCAAACACGCATACGACCATCATTGGCACCAAGGCAGAAGCGACTCTCATCGCTGAAGACGACACGTCTCCATTCGTCCCTCCATTCACGCCTGTCGCGACACCACTGGAGGCGGGCTGCACGATGTTGGGGCGTGAGCGGAAGACGGCCTAATGGTGTGCGGGACCGTAGCCCAGCTTCATGGAGACGGTTGCGAATGGTCCTCGCCGATACCCCAGGAGCAACAGTGTCCCTAATTTGCTGGGAAGTGGCGGTGCGGTCCCCTATGTCACTGCGTAGGATCCTACGGTCTTGGCGTGCATCCGTGCGTCGCTGCGGTCCGGTCCCAGGTCGACGGGCACGTGCACCTTCCGCCGACCACTGGCGACAACATCGATGTACTGTGGAGACCTCACGCCCCACGTGTTGAGCAATTCGGCGGTACGTCCACCCGGCCTCCCGCATGCCCACTATACGCCCTCGCTCAAAGTCCGTCAACTGCACATACGGTTCACGTCCACGCTGTCGCGGCATGCTACCAGTGTTAAAGACTGCGATGGAGCTCCGTATGCCACGGCAAACTGGCTGACACTGACGGCGGCGGTGCACAAATGCTGCGCAGCTAGCGCCATTCGACGGCCAACACCGCGGTTCCTGGTGTGTCCGCTGTGCCGTGCGTGTGATCATTGCTTGTACAGCCCTCTCGCAGTGTCCGGAGCAAGTATGGTGGGTCTGACACACCGGTGTCAATGTGTTCTTTTTTCCATTTCCAGGAGTGTATGATATATTTTTAGTTTAATTCCGCATATAATATACTGCACATTATTTATAGTTTAAATTCAAGTACTGGTTTTGAGTACACACCGCAGTTTTTCGATTTCTATCATCCTTACTTTTGCTTCAGGAATCAAAATTGAAGAAAGAAAATAGGAGTAGGGTGGGGCGGAGGATCAGAGAGAATACAAGAAACGGGAATTTAAGATTTTCACAGTCGGGTGACTTCCCAGAATTTTAACGACTGCCACAACAACCCCACCAAATCCTATAGTTTCGCGAAAATGAAAATTTACCGTTCTTAGTCAGGTATCGCAGTCATTTGCTGGACTATCTTTGCCGTGCGCGCGCACGCGTTTGTATGTGTGTGTGTGTGTGTGTGTGTGTGTGTGTGTGTGTCTGTGAACATTGCAAGCGGTAAATGTCTTGTTACTCTGTTTGCGTGTGTTAATGTACTTCTAATACGCCTCGAATTAAAAGTTCCACAAATGCACGCCTTACGAATTAGATGGAAGGAAAGGATTTCATTAGATCAGATGGAGATGTTGTAACTGTGATTGTTGCAGCAAAGAGGTAAGCTATTCTTTTTCCGGAAACTTTCTATGGCACTTGTCCTTTTGTGAATCATTACAAAATCTATTTTAATTATCATATTGGAGTTTTGAGCTAGTTCCTCTGCTTGTAAAAAAATAGTAGTGGAATAAGGATGAGTCTACCGTTTTGGAAGTATATAAATTATCGTTTTATTTTATCAGCCAAACATGTTTCACCACAGTTGTGGTATCCTCTGCAGGTTTTTGTATTATTTTCCCGAAATACATACATACAGGTTATTTTTAGTTAAGGTATATGACACATCAGAATTTGTTGTCATGTAAATTGTATGTACGCGTTGCCTTTTACTTTACATTGTATGTTTTCTGTGGCTGTCAACCAAAAACAGCCACAAGTCTAAATGCATCCATCTGCAAGCATGAGGGATGTTATAAAATCGTCTGCACTGAATTTTTTGTTTATTATCCAGCGTTTAAAATGTATATTTAGATAAAATTCTTGTCATATGCCCATTTTGGCCTTACCGTTGTAGTATTCTGCCAGTCCTTAGCTGTGACAGCTTTATTTTCATGTACCAAACTTTTTTGCCTAGCTGAGCTCTACCTGTGGACGGTGATAAAAGTTATGTGTAAGCTTCAAATATACGGACATTTGTAGGTGAAACAACTGATCCTATGGGGTGCCATGTTGCTAAGCTGACAGTAGGAAAATTAGCTGAGGATGGGCCTGGTCAACCGCATCTGCCATACTGTAAAGTCCTGCATAAAGCAAATAGCTCCATATTTGCTAGTTTCTGTGATGATGGACTGCGTAAGATTTCATCAAATATTGTAATTAAATAACATTTGAAATAATGATTATTATAATTTAAATCTCTATTTTTATAAATCATTTCCCGAGAAAATGCTTGTTATATTTCAGGTATCCTATACCCAAACAATCTAAATAAAAGCAGAGTTCTTTTGCTGTTAAGTAACTTTGCTCGCTACACGCTGGAGACCGGGAAAGAAGCTAAAATATTCTACCCAATTGAAAACCCCGTTATAAGTCTTGCTCATTGGCTTTATCTTGTTGCAGGAGCAAAATACCCTAATCAAGACAGTGTCAACAATTTGATAACCGTATTCAACTAAAAAGATATGCCTAAAATTTAGGGATATATCAGTTTTAACGTTACCGAAGATGCAAAAATAAATTATTTACTTTAAAGTGAGATTTTGTTTTACGCAGATGTTTTCAAAATCCCCTGGACGTGTAGCAGCTTATAAAGAGAGTCTACCTGAGTTACTGTTACTCCCTCAGCGCGTTCTTGCCAGATGGGGCACTTGGTAGAAAGCTGTACTGTTTAGCTCTGACAATTTTGATGCCATTAAATCGCTATGAAATTAAGTTGATGGGTAGTTAACTGCATTAAAATTAATACTTCAGTATTTAATTCTAAAGTAAACACTTCTTTCATTTTAGATAGCAAACAGTTTCTCGCAAGATGATGCCAGATGTATCAGAGATGCTCTAGCAGCATTTGAATGTATAGCAACAGTGGAAAATTGTCTTCCTACAAAGTGCCACTTGTCAAAGAAGTTTATGAGACGTTACGTAGTCACAGCGTTGTTTATTCTTTGTTTTTTCTTTTGGTTGCTGTGTGTAACCAGAGATTATTTTTACACATTGTCTCTGTATATACACTCCTGGAAATGGAAAAAAGAACACATTGACACCGGTGTGTCAGACCCACCATACTTGCTCCGGACACTGCGAGAGGGCTGTACAAGCAATGATCACACGCACGGCACAGCGGACACACCAGGAACCGCGGTGTTGGCCGTCGAATGGCGCTAGCTGCGCAGCATTTGTGCACCGCCGCCGTCAGTGTCAGCCAGTTTGCCGTGGCATACGGAGCTCCATCGCAGTCTTTAACACTGGTAGCATGCCGCGACAGCGTGGACGTGAACCGTATGTGCAGTTGACGGACTTTGAGCGAGGGCGTATAGTGGGCATGCGGGAGGCCGGGTGGACGTACCGCCGAATTGCTCAACACGTGGGGCGTGAGGTCTCCACAGTACATCGATGTTGTCGCCAGTGGTCGGCGGAAGGTGCACGTGCCCGTCGACCTGGCACCGGACCGCAGCGACGCACGGATGCACGCCAAGACCGTAGGATCCTACGCAGTGCCGTAGGGGACCGCACCGCCACTTCCCAGCAAATTAGGGACACTGTTGCCCCTGGGGTATCGGCGAGGACCATTCGCAAGCGTCTCCATGAAGCTGGGCTACGGTCCCGCACACCGTTAGGCCGTCTTCCGCTCACGCCCCAACATCGTGCAGCCCGCCTCCAGTGGTGTCGCGACAGGCGTGAATGGAGGGACGAATGGAGACGTGTCGTCTTCAGCGATGAGAGTCGCTTCTGCCTTGGTGCCAATGATGGTCGTATGCGTGTTTGGCGCCGTGCAGGTGAGCGCCACAATCAGGACTGCATACGACCGAGGCACACAGGGCCAACACCCGGCATCATGCTGTGGGGAGCGATCTTCTACACTGGCCGTACACCACTGGTGATCGTCGAGGGGACACTGAATAGTGCACGGTACATCCAAACCGTCATCGAACCCATCGTTCTACCATTCCTAGACCGGCAAGGGAACTTGCTGTTCCAACAGGACACTGCACGTCCGCATGTATCCCGTGCCACCCAACGTGCTCTAGAAGGTGTAAGTCAACTACCCTGGCCAGCAAGATCTCCGGATCTGTCCCCCATTGAGCATGTTTGGGACTGGATGAAGCGTCGTCTCACGCGGTCTGCACGTCCAGCACGAACGCTGGTCCAACTGAGGCGCCAGGTGGAAATGGCATGGCAAGCCGTTCCACAGGACTACATCCAGCATCTCTACGATCGTCTCCATGGGAGAATAGCAGCCTGCATTGCTGCGAAAGGTGGATATACACTGTACTAGTGCCGACATTGTGCATGCTCTGTTGCCTGTGTCTATGTGCCTGTGGTTCTGTCAGTGTGATCATGTGATGTATCTGACCCCAGGAATGTGTCAATAAAGTTTCCCTTTCCTGGGACAATGAATTCACGGTGTTCTTATTTCAATTTCCAGGAGTGTATGCTGCGAAAATGTCGGAATAAATCTTGTCAGATACCCAACATTCAGTGGCGACCCTGACGTGATCGCGCAGCCTAACGAGTTAAACGACAGCATCGGCTGCAGTGTATGCGTAAACCTTCGGATCCGTCACGTACAGGCGTGACTACCACGCGAACCGCACCACGTACTTCTCACGCAGCTTACTGGGGAACCTAGACTATACTCATGTCAGCCACAAGCGAGCTGCCCGCGAACCTGGCAGTCGGCCGTATATCTGTTATACCGCCTCCCTTTTGGCAATAAAGCACAACTGGAGAGCTAGTTCGTGTTGCCGCATGTCACCACCGGACGAAGTACAGTACGTCTTTGCGCCACTAAATGAAGAAATGTCTATCGAAGTACAGGATATCCTAGCCGCTCCCCCCAGCCACGGAATGGTACGCGACGATTAAAAGTGCCTGTCTCATAGACCAAGAGACTGCGCAGAGAAGAGCTCGGTGATCGCACGACGTACCAGCTATTGCGCCGTCTGTGCACTTTAGCAAATGGTACAGTCAGTGATGACATGCGGAGGAGCATCTGGATATCACGCCTGCCCGCGGAAGCACAAAACACACACTGAAGATCCAAAGAAACTGGTACACTTGCCTAATATCGAGCAGGGCCCCTCGAGCACACAGAAGGGCCGCAACACGACGTGGCATGGACTCTATAACGCCGGAAATGCATATCCTCCTATTTCCATCTATTGTACTATAATTTTTTTCCTTGTTTTATTACCTAAAGATATGACATTTCTGTGTCTTTGTATAGTGTAATTGTTTTACTATTTGTATATATATATATATATATATATATATATATATATATATATATATATATATTTATGCATTTATGTCGATGAATAATTGGTTTGTTTTGTAAATATTATTTGTATTTTTACGCTGGGTCTTGCCTAGGGAAAGCTATGCTATCGAACGAATACATCGATAGGTCGAGTGGAGAACCAAAGTGTTTAGGATCTTTGGTAGTGTGAACTCGGCCGCGTGGAGCGCGGGCAGAGCAGAGAGAGTCTGGCTGGAGTGGTGCGGTGGAGCAGGTGTGTTGTGTGACGCTCCCGCGAGTTGCCGCGCTTTCGGGGTTTGGCAGCATGTAATTGCGCTCGACTTGCTATGATAGTTTCTGACACGGTGTCGCGGACAGGAAGTATTAGGTGGCGCACATCAAGAGCCCGTTTCGCCTGGTGACCGTGTCGATAAGGAGGCGCGCCAACATCCAGCTTCTGTAACAGCGACGGCCGACAATGAGTGACTGTCGCCACCTCCTCGATCGACGACTTCAAACCTTCAATCAACCAACAAGGAAGACTGGAAGCACGTAAAGTTTTAGAACTGTATGGCAGACCTCAGCTTTTAAAATTGTTGCATCACAAAATTACAGCAACTTAGCATGAACCTTTGTTGCTCATTGTCCCAATTGCACTGCCAAGCAGGGTCCCTTCCTTTTCCGAAATGAACCCGAGTGTCGTTGAAATTCAGACGCCAGCATTAAAGTAATATCATTCCATTTCACTGCTTTAATTTCAAAGTTCAGTTAAGGTATTCATAGGTGGCTACATTATTTAGATTACACAAGCACAAATTAAGAATGCGAGTTTTGTTCCCATATTTTAGCTTACCTGTGACTGCAGCTCAGCTTGGTACGTACTAAATTTTACTATTGTTAAGTGTTCAAAATCACTTAATTCAAGTTCAAAGCTAAATCTCTTATTTCTAAATTGCGTAGATTCAAGTAGCTTTTGAAATGATTGTTGAGGTAGCCCAAGACTAACCTTGTTTTATTGAATTTCGTAGTGCTTCAGAAACAAAGTTCACTATTAATTTCAATCACTAAATTAACTTTCAATTTTCCGGTTTTATTAATTCTTTTGCTAAATTAAGTCAGAGTGTAGCGAAATTTATTACTTCTGACAAACTTTCAGTTTTCACACAACACGTGTCAACCTTCAGTTGCCACGTTTTTAGTGCTAATTATATGTGCATTAATCTTTCATTTTCAGTTATTATAGTAGTCGTCCATAGGACTGGCGACCGTAATTTTCCCCAAATCTCAAATATCTAATTAACGCCAATTATTTGTTAACGTAACGACCGCACATTTACTTTATTTATTAATTTTACCCTTTTCTCAAAATTATTTTCCACCAATTTCATTTGCATTTTTCCTTTCATTTAGATGTAACCCTTTCCTCCCTCTTTATGGACAGATTAACTTCGGTGACGATTGCTTTCCCCAAATTTCCATTAGGTACACGCGGTTTAATTTTTCACTGTCATTAAGGTCGCTAATACCATGAATCCTGCAGGGCTGTCCATAAATCCGTAAGAGTACGAGGGATGAAGAGCTCTTCTGAACATCATGTTGCAAGGCATCCCAGATATGCTCAATAGTGTCCACGTCTGGAGAGTTTGGTGGTCAGCGGAAATTTTTAAACTCAGAAAAGTGTCCCTGGAGCAACTCTGTAGCATTTCTGGACATGTGGGGTGTCGCATTGTCCAGCTGGAATTGTCCAAGACCGTCGTAATGCACAATGGACAGGGATGGACGCAAATGATCAGACAGGATGCTTACGTACCGCTCACCTATCAGAGCCGTATCTAGACGTATCAGGAGTCCCATATCACTCCAACTGCACAGGCCGTACACCATTACAGAGCCTCCACCAGCTTGAACAGTCCCCTGCTGACATGCAGGGTCCATGGTTCAAATGGCTCTGAGCACTATGGGACTCAACTGCTGAGGTCATTAGTCCCCTAGAACTTAGAACTAGTTAAACCTAACTAACCTAAGGACATCACAAACATCCATGCCCGAGGCAGGATTCGAACCTGCGACCGAAGCGGTCTTGCGGTTCCAGACTGCAGCGCCTTTAACCGCACGGCCACTTCGGCCGGCTGCAGGGTCCATGGACTCATGAGGTTGTCCCCATACCCGTACACGCCCATCCGCTAGACACAATTTGAAACGAGACCCGTCCGACCAGGCAACATGTTTCCAGTCACCGACAGTCCAATGCCGGTGTTGAAGGGCCCAGGCGAGACATAACGTTTTGTGTCGTGCAGTCATCAAGGGTACACCAGTGGACATTCGGCTCCGAAAGCCCATATCGATGATATTTCGTTGAATGATTCGCACGCTGAGACTGGCCCAGCGTTGGAAACTGCAGAATTTTCGGAAGGATTGCACTTCTCTCACATTGAACGATTCTCTTCAGTTGGCACCGTTCTTGCAGGATCTTTTTCCGGCCGCAGCAATGTCGGACATTTAATGATTTACTGGATTCCTGATATCCACTGTACATTCGTGAAATGGTCGTACGGGAAAATCCCCACTTCACCGCCACCTTGGAGATACTGTGTCCCATTGCTCGTCCGCCGACTGTAACACCACGTTCAAGCTCGCCTGCCATTGTAGCAGCAGTAACTGATCTAACAACTGCGCCAGACAAGTGTTGTCTTATATAGGCGTCGCCATCCGCAGCGTCGTATTCTGCCTGTTTACGTATCTCTGTATTTTTATACACACGCCTGCACCTGTTTCTTTGGCGCTTCAGTGTTCTTATGGTGTGTGCTGGAGATTTAGAGGCGCTCGCACAGACGGCCGACCGTATAGTAGAAAAGTATCGGTCTGCAAGCGTGGAAGCTTTCGCACGACAACCAGAGTCCCACCACAGAAACATTTCATCGCCACAGGTACAACTAGCAAAACTTACTGCGCCTCTGTATGTAAGTACCAACCGGTCGGTGCCGTAGATCAACATGGGGTTACAGCCGCTCGCTATCAACCACGAGGGTATGTTGGTACCACATACGATTCAGTACAGAGGCCAAGGTGTGTAACCCGCCATATGAAATGGGAAGCAACAACTACCAGTGATAACGGCAACTGAGTCAACAGGTAACAGCCGTCGCCTTTTCGTCACCGAGCAACACACGAAACAGCCGTTCTTGGTAGACAGCGGAGCAGATGTGTCAATTTACCGGGCCAGATGCCTACCTCGCTGTTGTCGTGACGATTGTCACCTGTTTGCCGCCAATGCCTCCACCATTCAAAAATAAGTACAGGAGACATTAGCTCTCAACCTGGAACTCCGACGTCGATTCGAATGGCAGTTCATGTCGCCGACGTTGTGCATCCGATACTAGGAGCATACTTTTTGAAATACTTTGGACTATTTCCAGACCTCACACACCGCCGTCTTCTGGACACGACACCCACCCTAAGCAGCCAGGGTCGATTTCATCACAGTGACTGAGCCGGAATACGAACAGTAACGGGTGATTCACCGAACGTCGTACACCTTCAGCAATATCCAGAGATTACGCGGCAGTCACCCACGCTTCCACCAGTACAACACAAGACGGTGCAGCACATATTAACAACTCCTGATCCATCGATCCAGGCATGAACACGGCGTATGAAACCGAATAAGTTTAAAGCAGCAAAACAGGAGTTTGCCTTGATGCTGGCGCAGGGAATATGCCGATCATCTAGTGGCAGCTCATCTTCGCCTCTCCACGTCTTGTCAAAGAAAACTAATGGATGGCGCCCCTTTGGCGATTACCATCAGCCCAACAAACTATTCCCTATCGATACACGCCGAGGACTTCGCACACAACATACACGGTCAATGCATCTTTTCTACTACGTATCTAGTGCAGGCTTAGCATCAAATACCAGTCGCACCAGACGAAATCCCCAAAACGGCTGTGAGTACTCCATTTGGACTTTTTGAATTTACCAGGATGCCATTTGTCCTGTGCAGCGCTGCCCAGACTTTTCTAAGGTTTATGGACAAAGTGACACATGGTCTTGATTTCTGTTTCGTGTATGTCGATGAAGTTCCAGTGATTTCCAGATCAGAGACAGAGCACCTAGAGCATTTACGCCAACTTTTCGACCGTCTTCGTGCACACAGTTTGCTTATAAATCCAGTGAAGTGTGTTTTCGGGGCACCAGACGTGCAATTTCTTTCGACACCATCAACATCCACGGAAGACGGCCTCCACAAGAGAGGGCGAGGCGATCTTGAATTATGCACAACCGATAGCAATACGTGAGCCAGGCCGATTTCTGGGTGTCATCAACTTTTATATGCGTTTCACTGGTAGCCATGCCTCACTGGCAACGCATCTGCGCAAATAAACCTGGTGAGGAAGTGAAGTGGACTGATGGAATGCTAGAGACCTTTGCGAAACTCAAATCTGCTATCGCAAGCGCCACACTGTTGGCTTACCCAGCACCACAAGCATCTCTCGCACTCAAGGTCGACGCGTTTGCTACAGTGTCGGTGCCGTGTTGCAAAACAGATTAATAGTGCTGGAAACCATCAACATTTTTCAACAAGAAACCTTCGCCGGCACAACAACACTGGTCCACGCACGACCGGGAGCTGTACGCTGCGTTTGGTGCTGTTAAGAAGTTCAGGTACATGCCTGAGGGGCAACAATTCACACTGGGTACGGACCACAAACCTCTCACGTATGCATTTCAACAAAAACCTGACAAAGCCTCTCCACGCCAGCTCCGCCATTTAGGTTTCATTGGACAATTCACAACCAAGATTGTGCGCGTCGACGGTGAGAAGAACGTGCCTGCTGACGCTCTACCGCACCTTCGAGATACCACAAGAGCTGTGGACTATGAACCCCTCGCAGCAGCACAACAGCTCTGAGTTGGGAGAGATTTTGGCCTAACCCGCCGGTCTACAGCTTCGGCGTCTTACGCTGCCAGCACCAAACGCCTGTATATAGGATGGTCCACTGATCGTGACCGGGCCAAATATCTCACGAAATTAGCGTCAAACTAAAAAACTACAAAGAACGAAACTTGTCTAGCTTGAAGGGAGAAACCAGATAGCGCTCTGGTTGGCCCACTAGATGGCGCTGACATATGTCAAACGGATATCAACCCCTTTTTTTAAGTAGGAACCCTCATTTTTATTACATATTCGTGTAGTACGTAAAGAAATATGAATGTTTTACTTGGACCACTGAAAGGTCTCTGTTGGATTCCTTTCATGTTAATTTCTTAAATCTGTTGTCATTTATGGCATAAATTCCGGCAATGACAAATGATCAGCCCAGAAGGGGCCCAATCGGAACAAATGAGCGACATGGCAAATGAGTACATAGGGTATATAGAGAGGACAGTGAGTAGTAGAGAGGTCGGTGAGGAGAAAGAATTGATTAGTTAACATTTGTGACATTTGCATTTTGAAAAATATGTTGGTAAAAATAATGATAAAGATGTTTCTATGTGATTGCTTGAAGTGATGTTTGTAGTTTTTTTTCTTTCCTTCTGCAATTAGGATTTAGGTTGGTTCAAATGTGAAGATAAAAGGTTTCTTTGTGAACGAGTGAAATACTGTTTATGGTTTTTTTGTGTAAATTAAAAAGAGTCGCTCCTGAGAGAAGCAAGATCTGTGTTGAATTAATGCAAAACTCAGGGGAATATCCGATCTGTGGGTATTATGGGTCTGGCAAACCCAGGTCCCCAGCTGTTAGTAGCCTTGTTTCCGATTTTCTACTTTCAGTGCTACTATCTATCTATTACTATTCTATATCTGTCAGTATAAATGAGGATCTCTTAATATAGTATGCATGCTGTATGAATATTTTGAGATAGGATAACTCTGAGAAAGGAATGAGTAAGTTTAGTATCTTGAAAACAGGATGCAATAATACAATTTTTTAACCAGTGGCTTCCCAATATGCGATGATATGTTAATATTGATGATATATGTATTTTTTGTTCGTTACAGCTGAGTACGTAAAGTGCTATCTGTGGATTTCGTAAGTGGATTGATTCCCTTCAAGGTGAATGAAGAATTGTGGTTTGTGTAATTTACGTGGCCCTGAATTATTATTGTGGCAGTCAAATGACGAGCAGTTTTCCAGCAAACGGAGAATGGAACAGAAATAGGGATTCTTTTTGTAGTCTTGATTGATATTGAGCCAGAGCCTAAAAAATTATTCTGCGTTAATACTTGTCCTAGAAAAGCGACGTTTATGTGTTTTGCTGATGCTGTGAGCATTACAGCTTACTGTTTTCGCTAGTGCGGGATGCACTGCAGCCTATATGAGTTGACCTGAAGAAATTTCCCTCTTGAAGGTAGAGGAAGATTAAATAATTTTGATTATGGGGCCGAAGGAAAGCTTGGTTTAATGTAATAAGGATGAAGCAAAACATTTGTCATTTAAACTACAGGAGGATTCGGATCTTTTGTGTCTGTCGTAAATTCAATATGTTAAAATGAAACTGTTTTACAGAATAGAGGAGACCACAATTTTGCCATTCGTGAGAAATGAATCCAGAATAACCACGACAGGCGAAATGACTGATTTGGAAGCGAAAGGTAACTTAAAGAAGGAACGAAATTGGAGCAAGATGGGCAAGAAAATGTAGTATAACTTGTACGATGAAAATATTTTTACCCTTCTCAGAGTCATCTGCGTGATTAATTCTTGTGATAACGTAATTTTAGATAAAATTGTCTTACTGTTTTATGTATAACATATGAGTATGATAAATGTATAATTGCGAGTCTCTTATCAGGTGTGTCAACTGGTATAAATGTTTTGGCATGTAAATAACCATTGTTCTTTTTACTGTGTATGTTTAAGGAAAGATTCTCCATATTTATCATATGCCACGAGCTTTAAGAAGAGGACGAATTAAAACAATGTTGTAGTGGTATAAACACTGTGTTGAAGTAGCATTGAAGTAGCTTGTTGGATTAACTAGTAGTGGATTGAGTAATGTATGTTTATGGGTAGTTAGTTTGTAGAATAGATAACAGGTGTGCATGTGTGTGTGTAAATAACATGTGAACCCTATGCTGTCCTGACCTATACTTGCACAAGGCATAATCCTATTCATTTTAGTGAATTAATAGGTAGCATTTGAATTGTTTGAATTTGAAGCATACCACATTAGTGATGTGGATTTAGATATTATATTGTCAGTTCATTTAATTTTTGTTTTTATACTGTCAAGTCATTTCACTTTTTTATATTGTCAAGTCATTTAACTTTTATTTTTATATTGTCGATTCATGTACCTTTCTTATTTAAAAAAAATTAAGTCTCACTTTTGTTCTTAAAAATGGTGAAAGACAATTCTAAATGGTATAATGTATGACATTTTGTAATCACATAACTATGATGAACAGTTTCTGTGAATGCAGTTGAGAACGTGAAAGCGAACCGGCTAAACTCTTACGAGACAGCGGGAGCAGCGAGGAGTAGGACTAGTTGTCAACAGGCGGGTTTCCCAGCAGGACACACTGTCAACCGGGCCACTTCGGGAGCGCGGTCGACAATAAAAGAAGGGTACGCGGCAAACACTTTCCCTTGCACCCGGAGCTAATGGCCGGCCGCACCCGTGCGACCCTTCGTGGAGGCGATGACCTAAGATGGCCGAGTGGTCCACCGCGCGAAAATCCATCTGCTGGCAACGCACCACACGCATGCGACCGTGACGAGACGGCCGCGGTGAAACGACAGAAGACAGGGGATAAAGGGGCATGGAGCCTTTTGACAGGTACTGTCCAGAGAAACTTGCAGACGTCAACAACGACTATCAACATTTCTTGGCGGAAGCCCAATGTCAAGCGTCAGTAAATCATGGTTCGGTGTTCTCTGGTTGTTAAGGGTGGCACAAAGAAGAGCCACTAAGTGTCATCCTTGCCCAGGAATATCAAACCGGCGAGCCAATTGAGGATAGCTCAAGAATGTAACAACACAAGGGGCGTGGAGCCTTTTGACACGTACTGTCCAGAGAAACTGGCAGACTTCAACGACGCCTATCAACATTTCCCGGCGGATGCCCACTGTCAAGAGACAGTAAATCGTGGTTCGATGTTTTCTGGTAGCTAAGGGTGGCACAAAGAAGAGCCATTAAATGTCATCCTTGCCCAGGAATATCAACCTGGCGTGTCAAACGAGGATACCGCACGAATTTGACAACTCAAACATGGAACCAAATCGAGATGTACGTGACACGGGCCACCAAGAGAAACTTCATGAGAGGGCAGAGACGGCGGGATTGCAAGCAACAGATGGACAAAAAACCCTACTGACAGCTGCGGCGATGAACCCCCCCCCCCCCCCCTCCCCTTATATTGTGCCTCGGAACAGTGGAACTACTGAGTGTGTCAGTGAACAGTGATTATACGGTACTTAGTCCAATGCATATACGTGTGTTTCCATCAAAGAAACTTTGACTTGTTAGTTTTGCAGGAGTTCGATTTATTGGTGTTTATTAGACTGACTCTTGTATTTTGCAGGTGTTCTATTTATTGTTTGTTTTTATTAGACTGACTCTTATATTTTGCAGGTGTTTTATTTATTGGTGCTTTTTTTTAGACGTTGGCTACTGTACTTTCAGAGCTGTTTTATTTATCAATGTTTGTTTTTGTGTTATGTATTAGATTTGTGATAGTTTGTTTCGTAAATTCATTCCTGTGGCATTGCTTCGTTTATCAGTCAGATAGCTATTCATTCTCATTGCACTGTGATCGATTAGCCTTTGCATGGGGCATATTTATAGTGAGGAACCCCAGAATGGTAACAATCACATAATTAATTGTAGTTTCAGTATAACGACACAGTGATCATTGCTTGCTAACTAACTGAAATATAGTAGAGTGATTAAATTAGTGCCACGAAGTTATTTTAATTCTACAAATTATTGGTTTTATAAGATATAGAAATTTTTTGTGATAACCACTTTGTAAAACATGTTTTTTCTCTTATAATCATTTTTTTTATTTTTTATTAATTTATTTTTTTTTTTTTGCTTTTGCGGATTGTGCATTTTAATGTTCTGCTTTATAATACTGATGTTATTTTCATATCTTTTTTTTTAATTGCTGTGGCACCTTTGCTATTTTCATAAATTTTACTTGTTAATAAACAGTCATAAATTTTGCTATGATCAATTGGCTCTTGCAATGAGCAAATACTGGTGAACTCCATAAGGGTAACAACCAGAAATTGTTTTCATATTAATGACACAGGAACCATTGTTTTTACTTGCTGACCGAATTAGGTCTACACTATCTTTTAAATAGGTGTCACAGATTGTTTTTTTTTTCTCTTTGAAATTGGTAGATTCTAAATATGTGTTGAAATTATTGTGTTTTAGCAAGTAGCTGGTGACCTTTTGCCTTTTCTTTACATTTTTGATTTAAGTTGGGTGTGAGAAGCCTGCTTGGGAATGTCCTAGCATGGCCAGAAAATTCCCTGCACAGTCTTTTCCCAGAGCATTGGGGTTATGAAAGGTCTCTATTGGATTTCTTTCATGTTAATTTCTTAAATCTGTTGTCATTTACGGCATAAATTCCTCTTCTAAATTTACTGTGGTGTTTCTGACTGTCTGGGAGGAGACTGAGCAGTGGAACGTGTTACTTTTACACATAAACAAGAACGATCTGTCACACTACTACACTTTAAAACACAGTTTATATGTAATTCATGTCACACAGTCTCATACAGAACCTACATCCACTTTCTTTTATATACTGTATATGATAAGATACTGTCATCCCCCTTCCCTTCTGTGTGAGAGGATGAATGAGCAAATGTATTTCTAGTTACATGCTGGATGGTAGCAGACAAGCTGGTCTGCTAGAGAACAGTTGGACCAACGTCGGAACAGGTAGCTACGCTTTCTAAAAGCAGAGAGGTTTCTATTCTTAGTATGGTCCTGTCCATCCCTTGTCATGTTGGTATAGGAAGCTGCCTCTCTGGTCGCTTCCATTTTGTATCTGGAAGCACCCTCGGTAGGGGCCCACAGCAGTCTGTCCACAGCGAGCGTCTGAAGTGGTAATATCTCTGGCTAAACGCGTGTCTGCTAAGTCTGTAGGACAATGGATTACTTAAGTTCAGCCTAACTGAAAATTTAATCACCTTTATTTCAAGTTTAGCTCTAAAATATCTAATGTTATCTTAAATTGCAACGCAGTGTAATTCGAGTGTGAAGTTCAGAAAATATTCCGGTAGTTGCTTTGTCACTACTTTGTGATTAAAGTGGAACCACATGTTGATCAGTAACTCTAACTAAGATCATCAATCTTAAATGCGAATGTGCGTGAGATTATAACGTCTCATCTTGACAACATTTTTCAATATAGCAACTTTTCCCTATGTTCAACCCATGTGGGGTGTACTTTGTGAGACCAGTACCACGTGCTTATACAATTGTTTGACCCATCAGGTTAATAGTAAGACGATAGTAACCAGTTCGAGGTTTTTCTTTCGTAAATTGCGTTTCGATGTAATTTATTTTAATTATCAAAATTACTGTCGAGTTACACTCTTTGTGTAAACTAAGTTGACCACGTGAAGCATGTGGTGTAAGCATCAAAGTAGCCCTCAGCTATTCTTTTTGGAATGATTTCACAGAGAGTTAGTGTGAATCTAGTATACCAGTGTGTGGTAATTTCATGACGGACAGGATTCTGCTACGAACGTAACTTCTTTGGGTGAAAATTGAAACGGTTGGTTGTGATTAATTTACTCTTGCATATGTTTCAACGTTCTTCATGTGTTATTTTATGAATGCAGTGTTGTATGCAGTCTCCCAGTCTTGGCTCTATATTTGATGTGTTCTGTAAGATTACAAACTCACATTTACACAATCCTAAATAAGGCAACAGTTTAGTTATGAATCAAGTTTGATATGCTGAAATTTTAACGGAACGATGATCAATGTTAAAATAAAAGTCCAAATATAATCTGATTTATTTCTTTTTATTTAAATTGTCTTTATATATATATATATATATATATATATATATATATATATATATATATATATATCACCGGTTATCGTAAGATGAGTACTAAAAGATTATAATTAATGTTAGTCTGGTTGGGAATTTGATAAGCTAGACTGAATACCTTGTGAAACAGTTGCACAATAATCCAAGGTTAACTTCCTCAGATAGCTCACAGCTTTTAACCCACTTTTATGGTCTTGAATATCAGCACCGCAATCAAACAAATTAATGAAACAACATTACACCACTTTTTTCGCTTTGTGATACATGGAGCTGTAATAGTCACAAACATATGGCTCACAATTTTAGACGAACAGTTGGTAACAGGTAGGTTATTTAAAAATACAGAACGTAGGTACGTTTGAACATTTTATTTCGGTTGTTCCAATGTGATACATGTACCTTTGTGAACTTATCATTTCTGAGAACGCATGCTGCTACAGCGTGATTACCTGTAAATACCACATTAATGCAATAAATGCTCAAAATGATGTCCGTCAGCCTCAATGCATTTGGCAATACGTGTAACGACATTCCTCTCAACAGCCAGCAGTTCCCCCTCCGTAATGTTCGCACATGCATTGCCAATGCGCTGTCGCACGATGTCAGGCGTTGTCGGTGGATCACGATAGCAAATACCCTTCAACTTTCCCCACAGAAAGAAATCCGGGGACGTCAGATACGGTGAACGTGCGGGCCATGATATGGTGTTTCGACGACCAATCCACCCGTCTTGAAATACGCTGTTCAATACCGTTTCAACCACATGCGAGCTATGTGCCGGACATCCATCATGCTGGAAGTACATCGCCATTCTGTCATGTAGTGAAACATCTTGTAGTAACATCGGTAGAACATTACGTAGGAAATCAGCATACATTGCACCATTTAGACTGCCATCGATAAAATGTGGGCCACTTATCCTTCCTCTCATAATGCCGCACCATACATTAACCCGCCAAGGTCGCTAATGTTCCACTTATCGCAGCCATCGTGGACTTTCCGTTGCCCAATAGTGCATATTATGCCGGTTTACGTTACCGCTATTGGTGAATGACGCCTCGTCGCTAAATAGAACGCGTGCCAAAAATCTGTCATCGTCCCATAATTCTCTTTTGCCAAGTGGCAGAACTGTACACGACGTTCAAAGTCGTCACCATGCAATTCCTGGTGCATAGAAATATGGTACGGATGCAATCGATGTTGATGTAGCATTCTCAACAACAACGTTTTTGAGATTCCCGATTCTCGCCCAATTTGTCTGTTACTGATGTGCGGATTAACCGCGACAGCAGCTAAAACACCTACTTACGCATCATCATTTGATGCAGGTCGTGGTTGACGTTTCACATGTGGCTAAACACTTCCTGTTTCCGTAAATAACGTAACTATCAGGCGAACGGTCCGGACACTTGGATGATGTCGTCCAGGATACCGAGCAGCGTACATTCATATTTCTTTACGTACTAGACGAATATGTGATTAAAAAAATGGGGGTTCCTATTTTAAAAAAACGCAGTTTATTTCCGTTTGGCCTATGGCAGCGCCATCTAGCGGGCCAACCAAAGGGCCATCTGGTTTCCCCCTTCAAGCTATATAAGTTTCGTTCTTTGTAGTTTTTTCGTTTGACGCTTATTTCGTGAGACATTTGGCCCGGTCACAATCAATGGACTACCCTGTATACTCCAATATGTCAACATCAAGAGCGCGTCCTTTTGTGACAAAGGGTTGCCCCCAGCAAGCCATCGTTTTATTTAATCAGCTGTCACATCCACGAGTCCTCGGAACCATCAAGCTGGTCAAACGAACTTTTGTGTGGTCGAATTTTAATGCAGAATGCAAGGCTTATGCACACCAGTGCATCGCGTGCCAGTGCAGTAAAATTACGCGACATGTTCGTGCACAGCTCGGCACATTTATGTCACCCACTCAACGTTTCGAGCATACGCATTTGGATGTAGTAGGTCCTTTCCAACGATCTGAAGGGTTTACCTATAGTCTGACCGCAATCGATCGGTTTAAACATTGGCCAGAGGTTTTTCCCAAGGCAGGCATCACAGCAGAGACTGTGGTTACCACCGGTCTGCGCGGGTGTATCGCCCGTTTCGGCAGATCAAGGTAGACAATTCGACTTATATCTGTTCAAGGCCCTCGCTTCGCTGCCCGGAGAAAAGAGGATTAGAACTACAGCGTACCATCCAGCGGCAAATGGACTTGTGGAACGACTGCACCGAGGGTTAAAGGCGGCCTTACGTTGTCACAACTCACAACGTTGGACCGAGTCACTACCTATCGTTCTACTGGGCATCCCTGCACCTATAAAGGAGGATGTGGGAGTCATGGTAGCAGAGATGGTATATGGACAAATGATTCGTCTGCAAGGTGAATTTTTCGACGGTACTCCGAGTGATATGATAGAGGGCTCGGATTCTTTTCCGAGGCACCGAGAGAACGACAGCCTCGTCATTCATTTGTTATCCGCGAGTTCTCAAGATGCAAACAAGTTACCGTTCGGCACGACGCCGTGCGCAAACCGTTACAGCCGCCTTATGATGGACCATACAACGTGGTCAGTAGGGGCGACAAACAATTTAAGATGGACGTTGGCAGTAAGCCTGACGACGATTTCTATTGACAAACTAAAGCCCGTTTACGGCATCACCCTCACCAGCTGCGACAAGATAATTGGACGAGTCAATAAAGACACGTCAGTACAGCTCCCCATTCCACGTCCGAGTGATGGCGCCACGCAGTCGAGGTTAACCAACGGCGCCGGTTAAGCAGCAAGAAGCGACACAACAGCACTGCAAAGCAAGTGGTTATGCGGTCGGGGCGTCGTGTGCAATTCAGCTGACGATATCGTTGACAAGGGGGGGAGGGGTGGCAGCCTTAATCGATAGCGGAAAATTACCTCGATATAAAGGTCAAATATATATATGAGATATTCTAATGTTGTTTATTCTTTGTCGTTACTTTTGGTTGCTCTGTGTAACCAGAGATATATTTTTACGTATTGTCTCTGTAGTTGTGCTTCGTAAATGTTGGAATAAATCTTGTCAAATACCCAAAAAATGCAAAAATGTGAAGCACTATCAAATTAAGACCGGCTTCTCTAAATTGCCCTCTACAAATACGAAATGAGTCTACCACTGGTAGATTCAACTGTTGAGGAATTCCAGAAATTCCTCAATCATACCCAAGGGAAATTGGGAACGGGTACAAAGAATAAGTGGACAGTGTCGAATAGGAATCCAGATTATTGATTCTTTCGTTTAGTAAAGATAGTATTTTGTGATGGATGCATGAATGAAGAACTTGATCTGACACTGTCTATAACTTCCTGTGATGCAGAGAGAGAATTTTCTTCTTACAGTATTCCGACTGATAACTGCAGAAACCTCATAAAACAAATAATTAATGTTGTTAGTTGTTAACTGTGTAAAAAGGGAAGTGAATTAATAAATTGGAGATAAAAATGATGGTGCATATTTTAATGTATTTTTTACTTTATCGTGCATCTACTGTAGTTTGATAGTGCATGAATGGATGTTTATTTTAGTATTTTATACTGCACGGAATTCTCGTCTTTAGTGACAACCACTGTAAGTAAAGGGCACATCCTTCTGCTCTGACGTGCAGACATCGAGTAACAGTAGCGAAACATTTTCTTTGTCGACAAGCTTCGTCTTTATATTCTCCACATTTTTTTGCGTTTTTTACATACAGCATTGACCACACAGAAAGAAATTTCAGGATTATCACTTGCCAAAAAACTTGTTTAAACGGCTTTTATTGATCACGTAAAACTGGAGATATCTATGTTACGTCTTGAACTGGACTAGTTTTGTTCCTGCTCTTATTCTGGAGTCCGATTTCTATTCAGGGAAGTTTGTTCTCTGTCGGAACGTTTTTCTGGCGCACTGTCGACTATTTTCATGGTGGTCGACATGGTAAATAATATGTTCTGAACAATTTCGTTCTTAAACTGTTTTGCTTATTCCGAAAATGAAATGCAAGAAGTTTATGAGGCTTTGTATTTTCACGATCCACTAAATTTTAAATCTATTGTGAGTCCCATTATAAAAGTTCACTTTTTGAACGTTAATAACAGAGAAAATAATTAGACTGTTAATACACTCCTGGAAATGGAAAAAAGAACACATTGACACCGGTGTGTCAGACCCACCATACTTGCTCCGGACACTGCGAGAGGGCTGTACAAGCAATGATCACACGCACGGCACAGCGGACACATCAGGAACCGCGGTGTTGGCCGTCGAATGGCGCTAGCTGCGCAGCATTTGTGCACCGCCGCCGTCAGTGTCAGCCAGTTTGCCGTGGCATACGGAGCTCCATCGCAGTCTTTAACACTGGTAGCATGCCGCGACAGCGTGGACGTGAACCGTATGTGCAGTTGACGGACTTTGAGCGAGGGCGTATAGTGGGCATGCGGGAGGCCGGGTGGACGTACCGCCGAATTGCTCAACACGTGGGGCGTGAGGTCTCCACAGTACATCGATGTTGTCGCCAGTGGTCGGCGGAAGGTGCACATGCCCGTCGACCTGGGACCGGACCGCAGCGACGCACGGATGCACGCCAAGACCGTAGGATCCTACGCAGTGCCGTAGGGGACCGCACCGCCACTTCCCAGCAAATTAGGGACACTGTTGCTCCTGGGGTATCGGCGAGGACCATTCGCAACCGTCTCCATGAAGCTGGGCTACGGTCCCGCACACCGTTAGGCCGTCTTCCGCTCACGCCCCAACATCGTGCAGCCCGCCTCCAGTGGTGTCGCGACAGGCGTGAATGGAGGGACGAATGGAGACGTGTCGTCTTCAGCGATGAGAGTCGCTTCTGCCTTGGTGCCAATGATGTTCGTATGCGTGTTTGGCGCCGTGCAGGTGAGCGCCACAATCAGGACTGCATACGACCGAGGCACACAGGGCCAACACCCGGCATCATGGTGTGGGGAGCGATCTTCTACACTGGCCGTACACCACTGGTGATCGTCGAGGGGACACTGAATAGTGCACGGTACATCCAAACCGTCATCGAACCCATCGTTCTACCATTCCTAGACCGGCAAGGGAACTTGCTGTTCCAACAGGACAATGCACGTCCGCATGTATCCCGTGCCACCCAACGTGCTCTAGAAGGTGTAAGTCAACTACCCTGGCCAGCAAGATCTCCGGATCTGTCCCCCATTGAGCATGTTTGGGACTGGATGAAGCGTCGTCTCACGCGGTCTGCACGTCCAGCACGAACGCTGGTCCAACTGAGGCGCCAGGTGGAAATGGCATGGCAAGCCGTTCCACAGGACTACATCCAGCATCTCTACGATCGTCTCCATGGGAGAATAGCAGCCTGCATTGCTGCGAAAGGTGGATATACACTGTACTAGTGCCGACATTGTGCATGCTCTGTTGCCTGTGTCTATGTGCCTGTGGTTCTGTCAGTGTGATCATGTGATGTATCTGACCCCAGGAATGTATCAATAAAGTTTCCCCTTCCTGGGACAATGAATTCACGGTGTTCTTATTTCAATTTCCAGGAGTTTATATGTAACGATAAGACAGCGTTAGGTATGTAAAAGTCTTCGTAGCAATATTGTTGTTAAATTTAAGTGCACTCACTTTTCCGACTAATATTATGACGCTACATGTTCGTCAGAAAAGCTGTGTCATCATATAATTTTTTCAGATGTCCAAAATCTTGTCCGTAGTGATCGGCACGGATTCCGAACGCACAGTTCGTGGGGAAACAGCTCGCTATTTTTGTTCACGACGCACAGAAGGCTGTCAATGGCAGAGCTAAAGTTGTTGCCGCTGCAGGGTTTAAGCTGTCCCTTGGGAGTCGTAGCGGTCGCTGACGCCCGCCTTGACCGAGCGGCTGTTATTGCCAAGGCCTGCTCTGGTCATAGGCATCACAGCGGGGGTTGCGTTCTGGACCCGTACGGAAGGAAAATGTTGGATATTGGTTATCTGAAAACATAGTATGAAGGCTTTCACGACCGGATGACATGTCTTCTGGTAAACCTTGCGGGATGTAAGGTCGTGGTCCATGAAACTCTTCAGCTCCTGACGTTTCGTCCAGTGCTTCGCTGGACATCTTCAGAGGGGTGTTTCTCCTCCGGTGAGTCTTGCCGACTGTCGGCAAGACTCACCGGAAGAGAAACACCCCTCTGAAGATGTCCAGCGAAGCACTGGACGAAACGTCAGGAGCTGAAGAGTTTCATGGACCACGACCTTACATCCCGCAAGGTTTACCAGAAGACATATCTGAAAACATCTTCCGTGTGCAAAATATCAGTCACTAAATATTACACCACAGAAGATGTGTGCACAGTATTAGGTGGGTCACTTAAGTGGAGATGTCAAAATGTCTCGAGTACTATGCATTCCTCAAATGACACAGTTAGTGAAACAGGAGACAACCCCATTTATTTAAAACAGTAACCACTGTTTTTAACTTTATATTCGATTTCTACGAGAATAAATGACAAATTTTGCACAGAAACGTTTTCCACATGAGGCACGATCTTAAAGCTATAAGCAGGAATGCAAAGATATTAAGTGAAGGTCACCACAACTATGCAGGGCAAGTGATTTTGTTTACGTAAATACTAATACCGGTCAGAGCGCTGTTGACTGTAAGACGTTGTGAGATTATGTCTCCTCTGTACTGTGGACTAGTACCTTGTTGCACGTAGTCTTTCACAACGACCCCCACCCCCAATTGTGGTAAATTCCTACAGTTAAAGCGCTTTGTTCTGTATCTATCTGCAGTTTATGTTTTAAAATACCGTAAGCAGACTTCCAGACGTCCTGTTGGTTTGTGATATGCGAGTTATTCTTGAAAGATTTCGGTAGTTTGAGTGAAATGTAGTATTCGAATGAAGCAGAAATTGAAGTGATTTTAAACTGCTAATTAAATCAAAACCCTACGCTGCCGACAGACGTTGATATACATCAATGGGGACAGTTGAAAATGTGTGTCCTGACCGGGACTCGAACCTGGGATCTCCTGCTGACATGGCAGACGCTCTACCCATCTGAGCCACGCAGGGCACAGACGATAGTGCGACTGAAGGGGCCTATCCCTCGCACGCTCCCCGTGAGACCCACATTCCCAACTTAATGTCCACACACTACCTTCGTAGTGCTCCTGCCCACTACACTCATTACTCGCAACAGACAATCTTACCGAGTCCCTTAAGAGTTCGGGCAATACATGTGGATCCGCACAGAAGAAGAAGGTCAGTGGCCGGTTGGCCTTAACTATATATATGAAGTGATTTTAATACGTGGTGATTCTGAATGAAACATCGCAAATATTATCATCCTTTATTCTGAACATTCCATGCGAAAATACTATCTCCTGCTTCATTTTACAGAATTGTGAAAGAATTGACTACCAGTGGAAGCGTACAGCCGAAGAAAAGAAACGCAGAAGATCTGTAACGAGGGAAAATAATGAGGCTGCATTGTCAGGTGATATTGTCGTAAACCTTCACGTTAATTCTCGAGATGTTGCTAGTTATCCTGGAATCTCGCGTAGTAATTAATGTCCTTAGAGTATTACAGCCTCTCTAGTTCTAGCCTCACTGTATTTCCACTCATACACATCGCCGGAAAAAAATTAATACACTTGGAAAGAGAACGTCGATTTGATCTGATGACGGCATGTGCCACCTGGGTGATAGCAGATGTACTGCTTTGGTTTCAACGTCGTTCTCCAACAGATAGCGTGGTGACACAGCTACCAGAGCGCCATCTGCATCTACCCTCTAATAAGGAATACTCACAGCTGTAAGGCTCAGTGTGGTGCAAACGTATGAAACAAGCAGGTAGCCACGCCGCAGAGACGCACTTGTGCTTCCTATAGCCAAATAAGAGAGTTTGAAAGGGGTCAAATTGTCGCCTTCCGAGTGGAGGATGGTCGTTTCGGGGAACTGCTACCATGGAGGTAAGAATAAGGGGAGATGGCGCTACGTATCCCAGCCGTACTACGTTTTGAAGCCATGGGGGCGTGGCTCGCTGCCATGACACTCTGACCAAAACATTGCCAGTGTGCTATAGCACTGCGTGTATTACAGTCGCTAATTGCACCATATACGCATGTAACGTAATCAGATTGGTTGTTTCAAAGTTTTTGTTTAAAATAAAATCTCGTAAAGGCGAAATTCCGCGTTTCTTCTGATTAAAAATAGTTTTTAATGTAATATTACGAATAGCTTGCCTTCAATGTAAACGATACAATTTTGTTAATTCAGTAATAAACGTGTATCACAAACTAAATAATAGAAACTGAAAACTAAGTTAGCTATACCCTCCCTCCAAAGCCCCATAAATACATCTTGTTTGTAATACGTACTGGGACATTTCAGTTACGTTACACTACTGGGAAACACTGTTCATTACCACCAATATTTACTGAAATACGGTACATAGAATGGCAAATCTACACAGTGTCCTGTTTAGGCCTATACTTTACGCCAGTTAATGTAGTGTTAGCTTTTAATTTGGTACATGATGAAGACGAAGTGAGTTACTCAACACTTCGATTATCGACGATACGTACGTATTATACTGAAACGTGAACTTGAAAACTAAGAATTTAATTCTTTGAATTAACATACCTTTTGCAAATGTTTTGGGTGTGTAGGGAAAACTGATGGTACAGCATTTTCTCGGAGCCTTACTGTTGAAAGGGAAGTTCGGTCTATGTCCTCTTCTCGGAAATGCTGAGAACATATAGTGCTCCATTTAGACACATGCCAATTCTTCCTCTTCACGGCATTCTCCCACAGAGCTTTCCGACTTTCATTTTTAGGAAATCTAAAATCATACAGGAGAAAAACACGCTATAGTACAAATACCGATGTAGCACACGTTCATTCACAATGAAGTTGTAAAATCACACTTAACGAGACAACTTACTCATGAAATGTTATTCCCTTCGATTTCGCATCACAATCAGAACGATTCTTACATCCGAACACCACACAAGTCACCATAATAGCGCAAAATCCTTCCAAAAGCGAGAGACAAGCCTATGCACACAAGCTTACAGCAGCAATGTTTAGGTCGGATTGAGATGGCTACCCTCGGCTTCACATAGCTTCACAGCTGTGACGTCACGGCGTCTCCCTCTATTCTTACCTCCATGACTGCTACACAAGCTGGACGTGCTGTGTCAGCCGTGCAGCGATCCTTGTATCAGTGGTCACGTGAACATTCTCACACCCGTTCAGGAGTTTCTTTACCTCCACGCAGCACAGACGCCCGCGAGGATCGTCGTACTGTAAGGGCAACTGTGGCAGACCGCACAGCAACCACAGCGCAGACAAGAGCCATTGAGATCCACAGGTGTCAACGCGAACTGTTGCGAACTAATGCAGTGGGACCATAGAGTAAATATCTCTGGAGTGAGCATTCACATGCGCAGAACAGATTTTGTGTTGTCAACATACATTGCCGGCCTGGTCACGTGATCTCGGGACGTCGTATGTTTGTCCGTACAGCACCCTGTATATTTCGAATGTTACTACATCCTTAGTACAGACGGATTCTTTTCGTACATGTCGTGGATTATTTATATATGTTGCGCAGACATTTTAACAATATCCATTTGATACCGGGAATAAACCAGCTACGTAACTTTTAAGGGCAAGTGATATTGCGTTCTGCTTCTTTGCGATAGGTGTCACAGTTCAGATGCACTCGATTTTTGGTAGTTTTCGGTATGATACGGCACTTATAGTATTACAGAGCCTGACGTACATTTTGGAGTGATTGTCTTGCAAAACGACTTGACAGTACGCTAGTACTTTTGCAAGTGTCCGAAACACACCGAATTTGCCACACATTAACGATTATATCCCTGCTAATTCTTCCTTTTTTCTGCTATTTCTGCGTATTTATTTTCTCGTTTTTTCGACCTAAAGCACAATTTTTCTTACTGGTGCCACTTTGAAGTGTTTATTTAACGCATTTTACGTAGTTGCTCCCAGTTTATTAAATAAATAGTAGACTGAGTAAGAAGGGGGGAAAAAGGCGATCGGAGGATAAATGTACTGTAAAGCAAATACAGTTGGTCATGTAACAGTCAACCCATATAACACCATTAAGGGAAGTGAAAAATGACACAAATGAAAGAGTTTGGGGACATGTTTACTAATATTTTACGCCTATTAATCAAATGGTGAAGAAAATAAATTGAAGGCAAAATACACCAAAGAAGATGCATGTGTACTTTGATTAGCTACACTATTGTGTTTTTTATTTGATTTGTGGAGAAAATGTATTTAAGCTGAACGCAGAAATTGGTAGTAGGTGCTGTGGAAAATTAAAAATAGTTGGTGTAGCATCTACCTTCGGCCACACACGTCCAAATTTTTCTCTGTCTAATCATTCCTCTTCAAAGTGTTTTGAACATACTTTGGAATATTTTGTGAGGACAAAATTACTCCTCCTCAGTTTTTGGAGCCACATCTTTACTCGTTGTTCATCCTTCGGGAAACTAAAATATAAATCACACAGAACCATTCTCCATGCCCCAGACACACTTAACATGGTCTCCTACTGTAACTTTATAGTAAACAAAAAGTTTTGGACACACATATTATACGAAGACAATTACAGGCTCCCGCTCTATTGAATTTATCTGTCTCCCGTCTTTCAAATCTATATACATAATCGACAAGTCACTGATAAATGCATCGAGGATAGTATTTGCTGAAACAACTAACCATTCCCTTTCCTGTTCCACTAGCAAATTTACGAGAGGAAGCGATTGTTTGTAAGCTTTTGTACGAGCCGTAATATCTATTATTTAATCATAAAATCGTAGAAAAATAGGTCTACAGAATCAAGCCTTAATTATAATCCGTCTCGAAATTTTTAAACATAGTACCCATGAAAAGTTACTATCCCTGCTTTCATATATTTTTCTTTGCATCTGTAGCAACAACAGTAATTCACCATCGCCGTTACACTATCAACAAACGGTGAAAACATAACAAAAACTCTTGATATTATAAACTTCAAACTCTGGGGAAAGCACACACGCATAGCGAAGTCCCGAAAACACGTGACAATCCTGGTTTTATGTTGACAACACGCGCAGAACACAATGCTCACTTCAGAGATATTTACTCTCTGAGTGGGACTACGGCCACGCACACTTCCAGCCCGTGTCCCATTCCCGCCACAACATCGACGTGCAAGGCTCGACCGGTGCCGACAAAGGATCACATGGAAGGTGGAATGGCGCGCCGTGGTCTTCAGCGATCAAAGCAGATTCCGCCTGCACCCAAGTGATCGTCGTTTGCGCATACGACGTAGATCTGGTGAGCACTGTATCGTACAGTGCATTCTTCCAATACACACTGGCCCCACCCCAGCCCGTGGTTCAGGGCGCTATAAGCTACAACTATCGTTCACCTTTGGTTTTGTGGAGGGAACGCTAACCAGCGATCGGTACGTGCAGAAAGTTCTTAGACCCCTTCTTCTGCCGTCCTTGCAACGGGAAGGTAATTTGTTGTTCCAACAGGATCTGCGGATTTGTCTCCAGTCGAGCACGTGTGGGATGTGGCTCGTACGCCTCGCCGATCAAGCGTGCTATGGCGTATCCCAGGACAGTATTCACCATCTGTACGACCGACTGGAAGCCAGAGTCAGCGCTTACGTTGCCATCTGTGGAAGCTACATCGCGCACTAATATGGGTGTTTGGGTCGATACCTGGTACTTCAGAACCGCTTGTGCTATTGATCTGTAAATGTAATCATTTCATGTACTCCATATTCACTGTTCCAACAATACATCCTGAGTGAATTGGAAACCTCTAAAAAAGTGCACCAATTATTTCCTGTAGTGTAGAATTAGATTTTTTTTTTCGGCATGCATTGTTCTCAAATGAATCACCCTTCACGAATAATGGTGAGTTAAATAAACACTACAAGCATTACTGGAGGACCGTAAACCCACATTAGTAGCATGACATTGAACATCAGCATACCTGGTCGTCATATCTAATGTGAACAATCAGTGCCCAGCTGTGCATCATGATTACTTTGGGGGTGTTTTGGATGGGAAAAGAATGGAAAGAAACTGGAGGACGAATTATTATTATTGCTTGAAGATCTTCGCCTTCTTATTGAGTGGTTTCAAAATGCTAGTTGGCCAGCCCGTTATTGGCAAAACAACATAGGATGTATTATATCGCAGTTACCATAGTCGATGGGTTAAAAGAGGTGAAATAATACACTGGCTACTAGATCACCAGATCCAAAATCTGCGAAGTTCTTTCTTTGCGATTACTTAGATGAGAAAGTGTACCAAGAAATGGTAAAAACCAGTCTAAATATACAGCCTGTTATAAACGTTTCCGAGACATTGGCTTGTCAGGAAACCTTTACAAGAAAGATCAACAAATACATCGTGATTCAGGGTCATCACTTCGAAATTGTATCTGCAATAATTCTTTTTCGAACAATTACTCCAGATCTTGTAAAAAAAATGAGCAGTTTAAAAATCAGACAGAAAAAATTAAAAATAATTATTTAGTTCTTAGAAAACGAATAAACTTTTAAAAATACCTCGTCTTCAACTCTTTTGTCTGAAACATATAGCAGAAAGACCCGTTTTTGTCACGGCATAGTGCCTTTTGTCCCACTCCATCACTCACCCGCTTACTCGAAGTCCTTTCAGTGGTAGGAACCCGATTCTGGAATGATTTTCCTCACTTTACCAGATGACTGAATAGCATCTGCGTGTTCAATCAACAGTTAATGACCTGTCTACTAAAACATACCTGTCTCCGTCCACTATGCATCCATCAGAACTAAGTACTCTTCATTCCGTTCAGGTCTTGCACATTTCCAACAGCCCATCGCTGGACCATTTTCTGTCCATCAGAACTCGCTATTTGAGAAAATATTGATTTTACTACCATCATAATCCCTTTTTTTGTCTGTTACTATCACTATTAGTACTACTACTAGTATTAGAATAATAATAATAATAATAATAATCATCATCATTATTATTATTATTATTTGCAGTAGTAGTAGTCGTCCTAGTATCTCTAGTATTAACGCCATTAGTTCTTAATCAGTACTGTTATTCACATTGTCATTAGATATATTCAACTCTTATTTCAAAACATTTTCGGTTTTATGTAAGAAGATCTGAAGGCTCTAATCAGTTTAAATAAATAAATAAACAGGTTTTCTTAAAAAATGGAATGCCCTTTTTACATGGACAATGGCGCCATCTAGTAGAAAGTAAATAGTGTCATCTTGTAGGTTCCTGACATTCATGAATTGGTCTTTACTGTTTTCTTGTGGGATGCACAGTTTTCAGCTTACAAGACTCACTCTTTATACTCCATGACACGCACCTTACTACTCCTATTTCTTGCGGAGTACATATAATAATGCAGATGGAGATGCGGGCGGAAATGTGCCTATTGTACGGTACCATCTGCGTTGCAGGAAGTACCAATTCTGTCTAGATGTCGTCTGTGATACATACCACGCCAACGGAACGTTAAACTCTAATATTCAGATGAATATTACTTCCCTTAGCAATAACATACACTGTGATTAGTGGCTACTGTACCAAAGACCTAATGTGAAAGGAGTCCTAAACATCCAAACTTAAATAAAATGCACTGCTAACTGTTTACAGATTACTTACAATGCAACAGCTGAAATTTACTAACATCAACATCTGTAATGTGCAAGTCTTGTCAGTGTTTTTGTGAGGATGAAACAAGTGATGTATGACAAACGAAAAATAAAAAAGTGGAGATGTCATGCCGCAAAACTGTGTTAAAATTAAAAGATCAGTTAAAGTAAAGAAAGGAAGATATACTAGAGAGAAGAGGTGGGGGAAGAAGGATACAAGAAGGAAAATAGGGTTCATCTGTCGACAGAATAGACTATAAAGACAGAAAACTCATTTATTGCCATTGCAGACAACAATCGGCCGCATTAAAGCAACACATGAGGAAATCTGTTGTTGAGCTACCTGTTGTATGTCCCTTCAGCACCTAAGATTAAAAGACAGACCAGAGCCCGTGCATATTTTTACCTGCTGTTACTCAGCCAAACCTATCCGGCGTTGTTGCATAGCCGTCGCAGTCACCTGACCTTTCTTCACCAAATTTTTGTGGGATTGGATAGGGAGAGATGTGTACTGAATTATTGCTCACATGTTAGACAATCGCATACAGACTACCTCCGATCATTTTCCAGCTGCTCCAGCTGCAAAATGTACTGAATACAGCGATGGCATTTATAACATGAATTGCTGGTGATATTGATAGTAAAAAATAATACATAAGGAGTTGTTAATTTATTACTCCTGCGTCTTTCCCATTCCTCTTAGCTGAAAATAGTTATATTATGGAAGTCATACTTAATAGGCTGTTTTTCCTTCAGTATAATCAATTCTGTCAATTGTCAAAGTTGATCCAGTCTGTCAGTTGTTTACAGCGGGGCAAAATAAAACTAGCCTGGAAAATATTTAAATAAGACTGACGTGGAACTGACACTTGTTAATGAACGTCACAGAAGACGCTGGAAATCACCACTGTCAACTCGATGCGGCACAATCCTGGGTTTGTCAAAACGTGACACACGTGTGTCAGCTGTGCATAAGGGGCAGCAGCAATAGTACTTTCACTGTTCTACTGTAGCTCTTCCAGCGTGTGAGAATTATTTGAGAACATCTGATGCTTCAATTTGCCCCACAGGTAAAAATAACAGGGCTCGAGGTGATCAGGACGCTGCACTGCCTCTGCTGGCTGTCCTTTCCTCACTGAAGAGACGCACATCTGTGCATTCGTAACTACGTTGCCAAGGCGATGTCTGCTGTTGCTCCGTATTGCTGAAAATATCCATAAGACCATTCACCTTCTTTGAGTTCGTCCACATATGCGTTGAACTGTTTCTGGACTTACCGGTTAACAGTAACAGTTTTGTGAAAGGATCGTGTTCAGTGTGGACACCAGACATTGCGCACCATTCACCAATACTGAGATTACGCAACGGGTTTTCAAAATAGCGATGGGCTTTTCTGATGTACAATTAGGCAATTGTTGTGAGTATACGTATCCTGGCAAGCTGAACCAGGCTTGCCAGCCGGAGTGGCCTGCGGTTCTAGGCGCTACAGTCTGGAGCGGAGGTTCGAATCCTGGTTCGGGCATGGATGTGTGTAATGTCCTTAAGTTAGTTAGGTTTAATTAGTTCTAAGTTCTAGGCGACTGATGACCTCAAAAGTTAAGTTGCATAGTGCTCAGAGCCATTTGAACCAGGCTTAATCTGAAGAAACGAAAAACTGACGATCCCCAAGTCTTCCACCTCATTCAGAAACCACCGAAGAATTCAGCACGCAAAAGTTCGTCTGGATGTTTTAATTCATGCGCAACAATTACTTTGTAACGATACCGATGCAGGTCCTTTTTGACACTGTTTAGACATGACAATTTCTTAATGCCCACTTGCCTAGATAAATGACATTGAGGTTTCATCAGACTTTGTCCCAGGGTTTGCTTCACTAGAGCAATATTTTCTGGTGTTCAAATACTTACTGCATCGTTAGGTTCTCATTCGCTACAGAACTCGTTTCTCGCCATTTTGACCCTCAGTTTTTCATTGTAAACTTCGCTGCAGGTTTTGCCAAAACGCTTCCAGGCTTAAACTCTGGCGCAAACAGTTCCGTACACATTTTTTACGAATTGTGTTTCACATAACAGTGGATAATGAACACACTCTGTGTGAAACAGGGCATAATTTAGTGAGCACAATTTCGTATTGCATTCAACTGTTGAACAAGCACGTGTGCTCTTCTCACTCAGTCATACGTAATGACGCAGCGAAGTACCGAGGACAGAGCATGTGCAGACATGTGACAGCAGAAGATTTGTGCACCGAAATCGCGGCTTCCGGCAAGGCTAATTTCGCGTCAGTCTCACGAATGTTGTCCTGGTCAGTTTTGCTTTGCGCACGCTGTATTTATCCAGCCGTCTCGCACTGGATAGTGTGACCAGAAGCAGCCCGTTCCAGCCAGGAGGTAACAGAGGAGGTCGCGGTTCCTGGAAGCAATGCCTTTGTAGCCGCGGCTCGACTCTAAAATATTAAACGCCGATCTCGTCAGAAGCTTCCGGAGTCACAAAGGGGCGGTCCTGCATTTTATTTATGCACGCACCTATCGCAGTTGCGCTTGTTAACAGGGCTCACCACTTGCGGCAGACTTTCATGTTACTGCTCAGTAGGTCAGATCTAGACATTTTGAACCGCGCCATTTTTTCTTGTTTATGTTTTGACAGAAATAAGGTATGCATCCTCTTTTCGTATCACTGTCTTGTCATTCCGTTCTTCAAATGTGAATCGATCACGGCTTTAAAGAGTATACTATATACAACTACCGGTTGTCCCTCCTAAGAGTCGCCAGGCGGATTTTCTCTGCTGTTCCGGCACATATCTAGAATTTCGTTTCTGCAGCGTACAGCTCGAGTCAGTACAAACAAGTACTGCACATCACGTCTTTAATGCGACGCCTGTATCGACGGAAAGCGTCGGCTTGTTTCCAGTTAGAAACAAAATTATTTTTCTACAGAGCTGTCCCAAATGAATCTACTGCGACATTTCTTTCAGCGATACGTATTAACAGGGACAGAGAAGAAGACCTGGCTGAACCCTGAGACAGGAAGTTCTGAAATATTTTGTGTGGGTTGGAACGTGTATCGGAAAGACAGATTAGACACCGTAGGAGGTGGTGTCTTCATTGCAGTTGACAAAAATATTGTGTCTACTGAGGTCGAAGTAGAGTGTGATTGTGAAGTTATCTGGACACGTTTAACAGGGCTAGGAGAAATAAAGTTAATTCTTGGGTGTTATTACCGGCCACTAGGTTCCACCGTGACAGTTCTAGAATCATTCAAAGGGATTCTACACTCTGTATCGCAGAAGTACCCGGATCATGCGATATTAGTCGGAGGCGACTTCAACCTACCTAGTGTAGACTGGGATGTCTATGGATTCATTACAGGTGGTACAGACAAGCCGTCGTGTGAATTACTTTTGAACACATTATCCGAAAACTGTCTTGAGCAGCTAAATCGACAGCCAACGCGTAATGGAAATATTTCAGATCTGGTAGCCACGAACAGACCAGACCTCATCGACGGTGTCAGTGTTGAGACAGGGATTAGTGATCATGATGTTGTCATTACGACTATGGTTACGAAAGTTAAAAAGTCGGTCAAGAAGGCTAGGAGAGTATTCTTACTAGAAAGAGCAGAGAAGCAGTTGTTAGTATCCCACTTAGTAAATGAATCGACTTCATTTACTTCCGGTACGATGAACGTGGAAGAATTATGGGCAAAATTTTAAACACATTGTAAATCACGCATTGGTGGAGTATGTGCCAGAAAAGTGGGTTACGGACGGAAAAGACCCACCGTGGTTCAACAGCGCAATTCGGAGAATGCTCAGGAAGCAAAGACAGTTGCACTCGCGGTACAAGAAAGATCGGGAGAATGAGGACAGGCAAAAGTTAGTAGAGATTCGTGCTGCTGTAAAAAGAGCGACGCGCGAAGCATACAACCACTACCACCGTCATACCTTAGCAAAAGATCTTGCAGAAAACCCAAGGAAATTCTGGTCTTACGTAAAATCGGTAAGCGGGTCTAAGGCTTCCATCCAGCCACTCACTGATCAGTCTGGCCTGGCAACGGAAGACAGCAAAACGAAAGCTGAAATTTTAAATTTAGCATTTGAGAAATCTTTCACGCAGGAGGGTCGTACAAACATACCGCCGTTTGAGTCTCGTACAGATTCCCGTATGGAGGACATAGTGAAAGACATCCCTGGGGTTGTGAAGCAGCTGAATGGGTTGAAAATAAATAAATCGCCAGGTCCTGATGGGATTCCAATTCGGTTTTACAAAGAGTACTCAACTGCATTGGCTCCTTACTTAGCTTGGATTTATCGCGAATCTCTTACACAACGTAAAGTCCCGAGCGACTGGAAAAAAGCGCAGCTGTTTGCTGATGATGCTGTGGTGTACGAGGTGTCGCGGTTGAGTGAATGTAGGAGGATAGAAGATGACTTGGACAGGATTTGTGATTGCTGTAAAGAATGGCAGCTAACTCTAAATATAGATAAATGTAAATTAATGCAGATGAATAGGAAAAAGAATCCCGTAATGTTCGAATACTCCATTAGTAGTGTAGCGCTTGACACAGTCACGTCGATTAAATATTTGGGCGTAACATTGCAGAGCGATATGAAGTGGGACAAGCATGTAATGGCAGTTGTGGGGAAGGCGGATAGTCGTCTTCGGTTCATTGGTAGAATTTTGGGAAGATGTGGTTCATCTGTAAAGGAGACCGCTTATAAAACACTAATACGACCTATTCTTGAGTACTGCTCTAGTGTTTGGGATCCCTATCAGGTCGGATTGAGGGAGGACATAGAAGCAATTCAGGAATTCGGGTGGGAGTCTCTGGAGGAAAGGAGGCGTTCTTTTCGTGAATCGCTACTGAGGAAATTTAGAGAACCAGCATTTGTGGCTGACTGCAGTACAATCTTACTGCCGCCAACTTATATTTCGCGGAAAGACCACAAAGATAAGATAAGAGAGATTAGGGCTCGTACAGAGGCATATAGGCAGTCATTTTTCCCTCGTTCTGCTTGGGAGTTGTGGTACGAGGTACCCTCCGCCACGCACCGTATGGTGGATTGCGGAGTAAGTATGTAGATGTAGATGGAGTAAGAATTCCAGCAGCGACTGAGCAGCGCTGTTTCACAGTGGTGCTGGACAGGGCTGTCGCTGCTGGGGTACTGGTTATGCTCACTGCTTTTCTGTTCCTGATAATACATACCGCTAAAGCAAATATTGCACTGGACTCATGTGGGACAGGTCTATGAAATGGGCACGTAAAACTGCAGTTTAAAAATAATTTTGTTCGCAACGCGAAACAAAACGATATTTTGCCGCTGCAATGGGCGTCATCAACGACGTATGAGGAGTATTTGTTTGTGATGACTCCAGCTATACATTGCAAAAGAAGTTCAATCTTCATACATTTTTTTCTTAGTGGAGAATCCTTGATTTCCTGTGGTTTGCCACTTTTACTTGTGGACTCTCAAACCGCGTCAGGTTTATTATTGTCAGAAAACATCTGCCGAAACACCAGAGAAAATGCGCCTGACAACTTTTAGAAGGGACGCCTTATACTGGTGTGCAAAACTTGGAGACGAAAGTAGCTTTTTCATGACGTGTCACTGCCACGTAACACAGGACAATGAAACTTGGACCATACATAGAAAGAACTGCTAAGGTATAGCACAGAAAGTAACTGGTAGGAATACGCAGTAAGATACACTACTGGCCATTAAAATTGCTACACCAAGAAGAAATGCAGATGATAAACGAGTATTCATTGGACAAATACATTGTACTAGAACTGACATGTGACTGCATTTTCTCGCAATTTGGGTGCGTAGATCCTGAGAATTCAGTACCCAGAACAACAACCTCTGGCCGTAATAACGGCCTTGATACGCCTGGGCATTGAGTCAAACAGAGCTTGGATGGCGTGTACAGGTACAGCTGCCCACGCAGCTTCAACACGATACCACAGTTCATCAACAGTAGTGACTGGCATATTGTGACGAGCCAGCTGCTCGGCCACCATTGACTAGACCTTTTCAACTGATGAGAGATCTGGAGAATGTCCTTGCCAGGGCAGCAGTCGAACATTTTCTGTATCCAGAAAGGCCCGTACAGGACCCGCAACATGCGGTCGTGCAATATCCTGCTGAAATGTAGGGTTTCACAGGGATCGAATGAAGGGTAGAGCCACAGGTCGAAACACATCTGAAATGTAACGTCCACTGTTCAAAGTCCCATCAGTGCGAACAAGAGGTGACCGAGACGTGTAACCAATGGCACCCCATACCATCACGTCTGGTGATACGCCGGTATGGCGATGACGAATACACACTTCCAATGTGCGTTCAATGCGATGTCACCAAACACGGATGCGACCATCATGATGCTGTAAACAGAAACTGGACTCATCTGAGAATATGACGTTTTGCCATTCGTGCACCCAGGTCCGTCGTTGAGTACACCATCGCAGGCCCTCTTGTCTGTGATGCAACGTCAAGGATAACCGCAGCCACGGTCTCCGAGCTGATAGTCCATGCTGCTGCAAATGTCGTCGAACTGTTCGCGCAGATGGTTGTCGTGTTGCAATCGTCCCCATCTGTTGACTCAGGGATCGAGACGTGGCTGCACGATCCGTTACGGCCGTTGGGATTCAGCACGGCGTTCCGTATTACCCTCCTGAACCCACCGATTCCATATTCTGCTAACAGTCATTGGATCTCGACCAACGCGAGTAGCAATGTCGCGATACGATAAACCGCAATCGTGATAGGCTACAATCCGACCTTTATCAAAATCGGAAACGTGATGGTACGTATTTCTCCTCCTTACACGAGGCATCAAAACAACTTTTCACCAGGCAACGCCGGTCAACTGCTGTTTGTGCATGAGAAATCGGTTGGAAACTTTCCTCATGTCTGCACGTTGTAGTTGTCGCCACCAGCGCCAATCTTCTGTGAATGCTCTGAAAAGCTAATTATTTGCCTATCACAGCATCTTCTTCCTGTCGGTTAAATTCGCGTCTGTAGCACGACATCTTCGTGGTGTAGCAATTTTAATGGCCAGTAGTGTATTACGTGGTCCTACCTCCCGCTCTATGAGCATATGTCCACAATCATGTCGAACATGTTCGTTCTCAGTGGTCCAGGAGTTCTGGTGTGGGGAGGCATAACGTTACACGGGCGTACTGACCTCTAAATCTTTGAACACGGCACGCTCTCCAGTCAACGTTACTGTGACACTCTACTTCTTTACTATGTGCGTCTTTTCAGGGTCACATTCGACGCTGACTTCCTTTTTACAGATGACAATGCGTAGGTGTAGGAGCTCTGGGAACGAGAAAATATTCGGCAAATCCCTTCCCACGTGGACGGGATTGTGGCCTGACCAGCAGCAGGAAACATTCCAGCCAGATAACGGCGGCCATTCACGTGCTGATCGTAGCTGCTGGCGATAATAAACCTGAAACGGTTTGTGAGCCCACAAGTAAAAGTGGCAAACCACAGGAAGCAGAGTAATGCAAGACAGAAAGGCAAGGAACCCACACTAAGAAAAAAAAATGTACGAAGACTGAGGTTTCTAGAACGTGCTTTAAAACGATCGTCCATCAATTCACATACTTTCAAAGCCATAGTCTGCTTACATCTGTTCACGGTCGTTTGCTAATGTTATCAGTAATAATAGTGAATGCGCAGTAAACACTACATCGTGTAAATTTTGATGTTGTCAAGGTTGTGGGATTTCGTAGCTATTACAGTTCTTAAATCAGTTACTGTACAACTATTTCTCAAATGATGTCCTCCTTTTAATTCCGATGACTTGAAAATAATGCTAAACCGATGTAGTAAGTATTCATCTAGGCAAATTATTATCGTATTAAAAGATTTTAATGTCTTTGGATGAGAGAGTGAGAGAGAATTACTGCAGACATGGTGAATTTACGACAAAATTTGTTAACATACTGACCAACAACAAAAAATCTGGAGGGTTACAAGCGTCACTCTCATCCCCCCCACCCCACCCCTACCCACCACAAGAGCCAAGGATGGTAAAAAATGCTCTGAAAGGTACCCCGCAACAATGGCAAGCCAGCCGGGGTGACCGAGCGGTTCTAGGCGCTTCAGTCAGGAACCGCGCTACCGCTACGGTCGCAGGTTCGAATCCTGCCTCGGGCTTGGATGTGTGTGATGTCCTTAGGTTAGTTAGGTTTAAGTAGTTCTAAGTTCTAGGGGACTGATGACCTCAGATGTTAAGTCCCATAGTGCTCAGAGCCATTTGAACCATTTTGAACAATGACAAATCAAGTTACGCATTGATATCAAGCGATAATTCATTTTGGTTAGTTTCTTGCATTTGTTTGAATTTTCCCAGCGTTGTCTTCAAGTTTTTAGAAGTACGCTGTATATGTTTGTATGTTCATATTTTACGTTCCACATTACTTACCAAATTTGCAATAAATGAACTGTATAAATTTTACTTCCATTTTCTGCAACTTTTATAATTCTTTACGATACAACCATCTACATTTCACTATTTAATCAATTGTTTTGCAAAGGTTTAAAAAGTTGCTAAAAACAATATTTTAGAGTCACTGGGGTTTCATGGAAGTAAAAACGTAATTATAAAAATTTATTTAAAAAACAGAATGTTTTCCAATGCCTAAAATATTATTTTTCGTAAATCAAGGTAAACCTACCCTTACATGTTTTATGCAAGGAAACTGACAAATCCTAAGTGAAAGTCATTCACATTCATAATCGTCAGGAAAAACACAAGTCGTCCATAAATTCAAAGTTTTCGTGTAAGCAACTGTATGTGTGCCACTTAGTGACAAAAGAGGTGCTGCCAACAGTGCGAAGTCAATTGATGATCGAGAGCAACACTAGTAAAGACTTGTACTGCTCGTACAATGGCTACTGGAAGGGAGTGTTGGTTGAGATCGACATCGTCAATAATTGTTAACCATAGTTTCTTATCTTGATGGCAGTAGTTTGCGATATTATTGCTTTGCAGTTATTATTTACGACACCTTATGCCTCCGGATATCCCACGACAGTGACCTGCAGTTCAACGAAACTCTTAAGATGACTACTTCAATTAGGTTCACTTGCAGACGGCAGCGCTAGACAATGCTGGTTCTCCTTTTGCTCGGTGCTGGTGCCGAATATGCAAGGCGTTGCGATGAAGAACGCGATCCATATTACTGTCAGATAACTTAAACCGCAGAGGCAGAAGTTTCAATTCAAATAGGCTGTGTAATTCGCGACTCCGTTTGCCTGGTTGCTGTCAGAAATCTTATCAGTCCAATAAGGAGATCGCCAAGAAAGTGGACTCACAATGGGACCCCAAAGTCGCCGACGGGATAAAATCGCTGTCATATGAGAAGGGTAGCGGGCAACCAGACCATGCAAAATTAGAGATTCTGGGGATTATTTATGAGGACTGCACGCCGCTTCTCAGAAAGAGTCAAACGTTTCTTACTTTTCCTTTCCCCTGGACTTAAAGTTTACAAATAGCGCCAATTTAATGGAACATCGGATCATATCACTGTATACGGAAACGATCTAAGAATTTCTAAAGCTCACGTTACAGGCAACACCAAAATGCATATCGTCATATCACGTGACGTTCGCTCTAGCTGGTCCGCAGCTCGCCTGCAGCAGATAACGAACGATTCGGAGGTTTATTCTTGACGGCAAGTCTCTCACAAAGGCGGATCAGGTCCAAATACATATTACCCGCAAATCTGCAGACAGAGCAACCGAAACTGCAAGACCAAAAGTATCATGAAAAAATTCTCTACTGGCATCTCCAGTTTACTCGATGGATACACGTCAGTGCTCCCTACTATGAGGATGACGAGGAAAATTTGTTTCCAACTGTCATGGAGAACCAGAGAAGAATCGGCGTTATGTTTCTCTGCGTTGCATTGGGAATGTCACAAAATTCCTTGAGTGAATACTGCGCAGAAACCATTTACGCAGATGATAAAATTGTTGTTTACGGTAGACTACTTACGTACACTTGAATACCGAGACCATTCCCTTTACCGCAGAACACTAGTTGTGTAATTTTGGGGGGCAGGGGGGCGGGGAGGGGTGAATGAATCCTGATAACATACAGGAGTGCGCAGAAGTAAATCCTCACAACACGCACATATATAGGGAACCCATAAGATACGATACCAATATCTAGTGTGGCGTTATCAATCACCATTTCATAGAGCCGCAAGTGCTGTCATCAAGACTGACACAAGAACGATATTTGCATTTCCTGGAAACTTCGTTCTAGGAACTTCTGTAAGAAGCTCGTTAGTCCCACCGTACGGACATGTTGTACATGCCTCTTAAAGTTTGTGACGATACCTCCACTACTGTAAAATAAACTTTTGCTCCTTGGAAGGGACTCTGCTGCTGTTAAGTGTCTCTAACGCCCAGTGCAGATGATGTGTAGCCAGTTTTGGTCGTTTACGTCTAGGGTTGACCGTACACCCGTGCACCTGGTAATCTAATCTTTAAACTTCAGTAAATGTCAGAGTGTAAATAACGGAATTTGTTCACTAGCACAGAGACGCGCAAGTCGTCAAAGTGGTGGCAAATAAATATAATGCCATACGATAATTTCATTTTTACTGGCATACAGAGTGTAAGTTCAAATAAACTTAATTTATTCTCCAATCTTTCTTTATGAATGTGCGTATGATGTTGAAATGAGACCGAACGTGAACAAATAAAAGTGGCTATCAGTATAAAAGATGTAAGATGAACATCAACATAATTAATACGAGGATTGAAATGTAGTCGAGTTAAATCAGATGATGCTGAGGGAATTACACTGGGAAATGATACACTTAAAGTAGTAGAATGGTTTCGCTATTTTGGCAGCAAAATAGCTGACGATGGTTGAAGTAGATAAGACACAAAATGTAGGCTGGAAAAGGCAAGAAAAGCTTTTGTGAAGAAGTGAAATTTGTTGATATCATGTACATATTTAAGTTTCAGGAAATCTTTTCTGAAAGTATTTGTATGGAAGTGAAATATGGACGATAAACAGTTTATACAAGAAGAGAAATGGATTGTGGGTCTATTGAAGAACGCTGAGAACTGGACCGGTAGTCACGTAAACAATGAAGAGATACTGAATAGAATTGCGGTGAAAAGGAATTTTTGGCACAGTTTGACTAAAAGGGATCTGTTGGTAGGGCACATTCTGAGACGAGGGATCACCAATTTAGTACTGGAGGGAAGCGTGAGGGGATAAAAATTGTAGCTGGAGACCAAGAGATAAATACAGTAAGATGGTTCATAAGGACGTAGGTTGCAGTAGTTACTCGGAGATGAAGAGGCTTGCACAGGATAGAGTAGCATGGAGCCATGCATCAAAACAGTCTTCGGACTGAAGGCAACAAAAACAACAACTCATTACAGATATACGCAGTACTATTGGTCACCATTCAGTGTTTTTGGATGCTCACATATTTATTTACTGCGATATTTTAAGGACATACTAATTTTATCTGATACGTGCATGTCATGTCACTTATTACCTCGCTGGGTATATCTGTGATGCGTTATACTACTATAGCTCTCCATACTTCATGGGGTACGCAGCGCTTAAATACCCTCTCCCTCTCCCCGCCCCTCCCTCCCCATCTCCCACCCAATCGCAGCAGCAGCGTTGTACATTCCACCCATGGAAATACAAATGATATAATCCGCTCTTTTAGTTAGATTGTTTCCCGTTTCTCTTCACTATGAACAATCTCATCTTGTTTGAATTTCCTTCGAATTATCTCTGTACAGCACTAACCACTAACTCTGGTATGCCACTTCCAGTCTGACCAATCCATGGCATCATTTACCACTGAGGTATATTACAAAGCAAATTTGTCAGTTAATTTTTTTAAAAGTACAGAACAGAAAGTATTTGATATTATGCTCTATAAATTTAGGTTTTAATTAATTATGCCCTTGAAATAAAATATGACAGCGCAGTAACATCTCTCTGATTGTAGTGCAATGGAACGTGGATCACACGGTTAGTCTCAGAAATGTATCGAAGCCGGTATCGAGTGTTTAATACTACAATCATAATCCTCAGAAGCGATTTCTAACCACGTGTCCGACCATACTGATTCAGGTTTCCCTTAGTTTCCGTAAATCGCTTCCAGTGTATTCCAGGATAGTTCCCTTTGATCGCCAATGCTGTTTTTCACTTCTTCACCCTGATCCAACACAATTACACTCCGTTTCAAATGACCTCGACCCCCACGGGTCACTGCACTGAAACCATCCTTCGCAGTTCGGAAAAGGCGAAGTAGTGCCGTAGTTAAATATTTTCAAGATGGTCTGCTCGAGAGAATTTTAAACAAATACAAATACAAATCTCTACGACAGCACCGTTCTAAGATTAAGTCGTTAATTATTTACGGGATGAGCTGAGAGTTCAGAAGCAAGGTAAGCAGGAGAGCGCTAGACATACCGTCTTGATTGCCATCGTCTCTAGACTTCAGTAGACATATCCCCTGCTTGCATTTTTCATAAATTATTTACACTTTAAAACCGTTTATCAATAATTCTGTCTTAACGACCTCATCAAAATTTTACATTTCACGTCGGCACGACAAATCTCATGTTCTCTGAATGACCAACAAGAAATATGAAGATCATACAGTAGAGCTATGAGTGAACATCATGAAGGGCGTTAACGGTAACTCTCTTAGATTTTTGCAGTTGAGTCCGTACATTATCAGTGACCGACAACAGTGAAACAGTGCTTCACCGGCGGTCAGGAAAGACGATATAAGTTAGCGGAATGTCATAGCAAATAGGAAATAAGAGTGAAGACTTTGTTAAAAAGAACTAAGTATGTCGTTCTCAATAAGGAGACATTGTCAAAAACTGAAGTAGCATCTTGCATACTGACAGTAGCCGTCACTTCTCATTACACACAAAAATGATGTACTCAGCGATGACAGTTCTCTGGAATTCTTCGTAGACGGTGGTTTTCCGAACAGGAAGTGTAGCGGGTTGACGACAGTTCTGCAGTCTATCAATGTTTGAATGAATAGTGTCAGCTGATTCTTCATACAACGAAGCCTAAATAGGCGTAAAGAAGCGCAGTTGTTTGGCTGCTACGAAGCTCAAAAATCAACTGAATCAGTCACAGTCTTAAAGTACCTAAAGGAGCCCACACGGAACGACTTACAATGAGATTAGTGTCTAAGTCTAATTGTGGGACGCTATATGCCACAGTGATTTTCACAGGAAGAATAATACAAAAAGTATTTTTTATTCATGAATCACGTAATCTCCACTACTTCTCTCTGATCAAGTCCCTATTATTGTTCTCCGTTTTATGACTGTTACCAAGTTAGATTAACAGATGATACATTTCTGAGAAATTATCTGGGAGTACGCATTAGGAGTGATTTAAAATGGAATGATCATATAATGTTGATCGTCGGTAAAGCAGATGCCAGACTGAGATTCATTGGAAGAATCCTAAGGAAATGCAATCCGAAAACAAAGGAAGTAGGTTACAGTACGCTTGTTCGCCCGCTGCTTGAATACTGCTCAGCAGTGTGGGATCCGTACCAGATAGGGTTGATAGAAGAGATAGAGAAGATCCAACGGAGAGCAGCGCGCTTCGTTACAGGGTCATTTAGTAATCGCGAAAGCGTTACGAAGATGATAGATAAACTCCAGTGGAAGACTCTGCAGGAGAGACGCTCAGTAGCTCGGTACGGGCTTTTGTCAAAGTTTCGAGAACATACCTTCACCGAAGAGTCAAGCAGTATATTGCTCCCTCCTACGTATATCTCGCGAAGAGACCATGAGGATAAAATCAGAGAGATTAGAGCCCACACAGAGGCATACCGACAATCCTTCTTTCCACAAACAATACGAGACTGGAATAGAAGGGAGAACCGATAGAGGTACTCAAGGTACCCTCCGCCACACACCGTCAGGTGGCTTGCGGAGTATGGATGTAGATGTAGATAGAGGCGATTCAGAAAAGGTCTGTACGATTCGGAATGCGTAGCCATAGAACTGTTCAAGTAATTCTACTGGGAAATACAGTAACATAGCTGTTTTTCCTAATGAAATGGCTTACTCCTGATAGTAAACGTTCCAGGATGAGTTGAGGAAACTACTACTTGCTGTCACATGCATCAAACGTAATGACCATAACAGTATGATCAGAGAGATTCCATCTTACAAGTAGATCTACATAATCTTCCTTCAAGCGCATCGTTCACAATTGGAACAGGGTGACTGTATTGTAGGATAACACAGGTACAGCGCACATCCGCCACAACACACCTAATAGTTATCGAACTTCCAGCATGCTGGAGTACCTGTGGGTCAGCAACTTCTGTTAATGAGTGCAACGAAAAACCAGTCCAAAGTTGCAGATTTTAATTTTTTTATCCACTGGGTGACTAGTTTCGGGCCGAGACCCATTTTCAGATAATCGTAACAGTCAAAAATGGTATTTCCGAAGATGTGAAAACTATATCAAAAGTTGCACATTTTTTGTATGGTTTTCATACCTTCGGATATACCATTTTTGACAGTGTACGACGATTTGAAAACGAGTCTCGGCCCGAAACTCATCGAGTGAATAAAAAAAGCAAAATTTGCAACTTTGGACTGGTTTTTCGTTGTACTGACACCTAATCGTGTCTTCCTAACGACAGAAGTAGGTGTGTATCCAGTCCAAAAAACAATGATGGACTTAAAATAGCAACAACATGAAGACAGCATGCAACAAATATCAAATTGGCGTGCTTGGATCTGTATATGATTAGGATTTCAGTTCAGCTGCACAAAGTACGTAGGAGTAACGCTATTTACATTCTCCATAAAAGGAAAATTTACCAAGTGCGTTTCTCATTCAAAAACTACATGTTTGCAAGAAGTAGATTTTACGCCCCGCGTAAAGAGGAGAAACGCCTACCAGCACGTAATGGAATTCGAAAGCTTCGTGATCACAACTGACAAGACTACAGTTTATGATCCGCGACGTTGCTGTTCGCGTACATCGGGATCCCGCATTTCTGCGGTTTCCCTTGACGCGACAACAGCGAGACGTAAACAATGATACCACTGCACACAAGAGTGGCACCACGTCACTTTTTCAGCCAAATCGTTGTTCTGCACACAGCATCACGATGGACGTGTCCGTGAGTGGAGGCTTCGAGGAGAATGAAGGTTGTTAAGACTGCCTTCGTTGCCGTCATTGGAGGCCTGCACCTGACGTGATAATATAGGTAACGCTCGTTTCACTACACTTACCGCAAACGTGACGTAATTTTGACATCACACGCAATAACGACGACCGCATAATCGGCTATCGACTTCCGTTACCATTCGATGCGGGCCTCTCACAAGACTTCATGAGCGCGTACCGGAGATGTACATGATTCTTGTAATGATTTATTCTACACACAACAAACAAATTTTTGCATCACCTCGGTTCAGAGAGTTCCGGAACCTGTACACAAAATTGTAATAGAGATTAACATAAACATCATTTCCGCCCTTTTTATTGCTCATGAAAACCACACATTGCATGTTGTACCACTATACAGCGAGACCTTCTGAGGTGGTGGTCCAGATTGCTGTACACACCGGTACCTCTAATATCCAGTAGCACGTCCTCTTGCATTGATGCATGCCTGTATTCGCCTTGGCATACTATCCACAAGTTCATCAAGGCACTATTGGTCCAGATTGACCCACTCCTCAATGGCAATTCGGCGTAGATCCCACAGAGTAGTTGGTGGATCACGTCGTCCATAAACAGTCCTTTTCAATCTATCCTAGGCATGTTCGATAGGGTTCATGTCTGGAGAACATGCTGGCCACTCTATACCAACGATGTCGTTATCCTGAAGGAAGTCATTCACAAGATGTGCATGATGGGGGTGCGTGCCGTCGTCCATGAAGATGAATGCCTCGACAATATGATGCCGATATGGTTGCACTATCGGACGGAGGATGGCATTCACGTATCGTACAGCCGTTACGGCACCTTCCATGACCACCAGCGGCGAACGTCGGCCCTACATAATGCTACCCCAAAACAGCAAGGAACAACCACCTTGCTGCACTTGCTGGGCAGTGTGTCTATGGCGTTCAGCCTGACCGGGTTGCCTCCAAACACGTCTCTGACGATCGTCTGGTTAAAGGCATATGCGAAACTCATCGGTGAAGAGAACGTGATGCCAAACCTCAGCGGTCCATTCGGCATGTTGTTGGGCCCATCTGTACCGCGCTGCATGGTGTCGTGGTTGCGAAGATAGACCTCGCCATGGACGTCGGGAGTGAAGTTGCGCATCATGCAACCTATTGCACACAGTTTGAGTCGTAACACGACGTCCTGTAGCTGCACGAAAAGCATTATTCAACATGGTGGCTTTGCTGTCAGGGTACCTTCGAGCCATAATACGTAGGTAGCGGTTATCCACTGCAGTAGTAGCCCTTGGGCGGCCTGAGCAAAGCACGGCATCGACAGTTCCTGTCTCTCTCTATCTCCTCCATGTCCAAACAACATCGCCTTGGTTCACTCCGAAACGCCTGGACACTTGCCTTCTTGAGATCCCTTCCTGGTACAAAGTAACAACGCGGACGCGGTCGAACCGCGGTACTGACAGTCTAGGCATGGGTGAACTACACACAACACGAGCTATGTACCTCCTTCGTGGTGAAACTGATCGGCTGTCGGACCCCCTCCATCCAATACATCTTTGGGCGGGTTTAGTGGTATCTCTGAACAGTCAAAGGGACTGTGTCTGTGATACAATATCCACAGTCAACATCTATCTTCAGGAGTCCTGGGAACCGGGGTGATACAAAACCTTTTATTAGATGTGTGTAATTATTGCTATAATAAAATGTCACACAATGTTTACCGTCGGTTAATGCCTTCATATAGGAGTACTCTCTCAGGAACGAGTTTTTATCGTCAATAACGTACAAATTAAACATGAGATACGCTTGTTTTGTAATTTGCAGTATGCCGTTTATAGATAACAAAGCACTGAAAATTTATCACAGACATTTCACGATTATCATTAAATGTCACTTAATAATGCATCAACGATATAAGCCTTCAAGAGAGAATATGATAACCAAGACATGAGACAAAACTCACATGATTAAGTGCTAGACGTTTTGGAGTCGCAAGTTGTGGGTTCCCGTCTCGTCGCATGCAAATACAGGGTGTTTATAAATGAATATCGGTGTTTTAATGCTTTATAATATTTATCACATTAAACTTACAGTTATAAATGTTATGTCAAATGAAAGAGCAACTCAAACAGTTTTACCAAGAGTCTTATTTTAAATGTTCAATGCGAGCACCATTTGTCACACGACACACATCAAGTCTATAGCCGAGTTCTTTCCAAACGTTGACAAATGTGTCTTCAGTGATTGTAGCAACAGCTGCTTCAATCCATTTTCTTAATTAAGGGAGGTCTGATGGTAGCGGAGGCACGTACACACGATCCTTGATGAAGCCCCAAAGGAAAAAATCGCATGGCGTTAGGTTGGGTGAACGTGGAGGCCATGCAAAGCAAGCGCTGTCATTGGGCCCCTTGCGGCCTATCCAGCGCTTGGGTTCAGTGAAGTTCAACCAATCACGTACTTTGCTATGCCAGTGAGGTGGTGCATCATCTTGCTGGAAAATGAAGTTCTCTGGCTCTTCTTCTTCCAACTGAGGGAAGAGCCATTGCTCTATGTATCAAGGTAAGAAGTGCCAGTTACAGTAGATTCACCTAAAAAGGAAAGGCCATAAACTTTCCGCCGAGATACGGCACAAAAAACAGTCACTTTAGGGGAATCTCGTTGCATTTGTACCACCTCCTGAGGGTTTTCTGAGCCCCAGATGCGTACATTGTGAGTGTTAACATGTCCACTAAGGTGAAAGGTCGATTCATCTCTGAAGACAACATGATCCAGAAAATCTTCATCGTCATGGAACAATATTTCGTTCGCGGAGTTGACACGTAATCCATGATCTGCCGGCCTTAGAACCTTTAATAACTGTAAACGGTAAGTACGTAGTTGTACGCGTTTTCTTAAAACTTTCCAAGCTGTCGACACAGGAACTTGTAATTCACGACTAGCCTTCCGGGCTGATTTCTTTGGGCTACGAGTGAACGACTCTCTCACACGCTCAACAGTCTCTTCACTAACTCTTCGTCGTCCTGTGCTCTTCCTTTTACAGAGGCAGCCGGTATCTTCAAATTGATGATACCATCTACAAATGTTATTATCACTTGGAGGATCACAACCGAACTTCAGCAGGAACGCACGTTGCACAGTAACTACAGATTCGGTCTTTGCAAACTGCTAAACACAAAACGCTTTCTGTTCACTAGTCGCTATCTTCGCTACTACCGCTGTCTAGCAGATTGCGGCGGAAACATTGCGCGCTGCGCACTGGTGCCAAACACAACTGTTTGAGTTGCTCTTTCAGTTGACATATCATTTATAACTGTAAGTTTAGTGCAATAAATATCATAAAGCGTTAAAACCCCGATATTCATTTATAAACACCCTGTATTTATTTATTTTCATTTTAGTGCTGTTAACAAGTTCTGGAACTGCCTTATCAATGTAATACTAGTATGTTCTGCAATATTCGATGCTATTTACATTCAGTACAAAGGATGAAATACATATTTAGCGATTTCCGAGTATGTGATCAGGTAGGAACTTAAAGACGACAGCATAAATTGTCGTGACTGAGAGAAGCAACAATAAAAGTCATATTCCGCCTTTTCTGGCTCTTTATTTCCGAATATGTGGCGATTTCCGAACGTGTGGTTAGGCAGGAGGCTAAGGGTACAGTTTTAGTTGCTGCAGCTGAAACGAGTGTAACATGCTCTTTTTTCCTTGTCACAAATATTTCAATGTTTAGTTAAGAACGTGTGGAGATTTCCGATTGTGTGGTTAGGTAGGAACATAAGGGGACGGCTTAAATTTCTGCAAGTGAACCGAGGAGCAATAACATTCATATTCTTCCTTGTTACATACACTACGTGATCAAAAGTATCCGGATAAAACAATAAACTGGTAGCCAAGATCGCAGGAATTCTTTTTATTCCATGATTACCGGTTTCGGCGAAACTAAAGCCGCCATCATCGAATCTTAGGACACATACAGGTTACAACATCAAGGCAAGCAATGGTGATAGTAACAGTTGCCTATAACACGCAGGCCTTACAAAATTGTCGTAAGTAGCACATAGGCGGTCCAAGAGAGATGACATTCTCCATCAGATACAAGCGCAATCTAGATACTGCCGCAACTCCGGCTCTGTTCTTACACTACAGGTCGCGTCGCGAGATGGCGCTAGCAGAAGAGGCGCCAATGAATGTCACAGCTCGCGTCATAACAGGCTCTGTGTGTGTGGTAACACTACGTCATTAGGGCTTGTACATAATTCTAGAGATTACTGTATCACGTAAACATATGCAAAACTTATGAAAGGTGTCAACCTACACATCTGCCTGGTCACATATACGACATATCGAAAAGCAAATGCAAATTTCATGAGAACTGCGGAATTACAAAAATGTACGTCTGTCTGATCCTATACGTAATACGTAAGGATCTGTTGAAAGACGACCATTTCATTCCGTAAAACAAACAATATAGACATTAGCACTGTTACAGCCTGTAATTTAATACTGGCTGGTACCCATATATCAGTAATTACTCTGTTGTCCTTTGAAAAGAAAAAAAGGGAAGGTCGTACCTAAGGAAAGGGCTGACAGCCAGCAGGCTGACAAAACGTTGACGTCTCACACAAACTGCTCCAAATGTCAAATTTATTAGTTCCCATGCCTTTCTTTCTAAGCCCCTCTCCCCAACTACCCTTGGCAAACCTGGAAACACAGCCTCCCCTTTTTACCCTTCTCTCATTCTTCTTCATGATCATTTCTCTCTATCCAAGGTCTCTCAAGGTAGACACGTGAAATATTCCAAACATTCTGGATACAAACAGTAAATCAAATTATCATATCCAACGGTAAAGAGACACAGACGTATCTCCCACCACGAACTACTAGCTACTTACAAGATTTAGTGCTGCCCCGACGGCCGCAAACGGTTATTCTTTTCTTTTCTTTGTTGAATTAATTTTCATTTCGTTTAATTTAATTCATATAGTGCACAGTGGTCTATGAGTAGTTCCGTTACATCTATAGGGTACTGAAGATGGCGTTTTCCGCCTTGTGTCAAAGGATTTGGCAATTTAATATCTCACTTTTAAACGAGGACAACTTAACGCGGGACATCAAACAAACGTTGCAAAACATGTAAAAATCACATGGCGGATCAGTTATGCAATACCGCAGCTTAGGAAAAGCAATATGCAAAAAGTAAAGCTTACCGGAGAAAACGGACCAAGAAATATTGTTTCATATGTCTGAGACAAATATTCAAAAAACCAGACAATCTCTATTTAAAGACGTAAAACAATAACGAATGAAATTTTTGAAAAAAGTTTTAGCATGGCACGGTCAGGAAGGCAAAGAAATGACGACATGCAGCGCATGAGGGAACCTCAGGACATCACATTGTTCGAAGTAACAAGAGGTGAAAAGAAATTAATCGTAAAACTAACATATGAACAAAGAAATCGATATATGCAACAAATGCAATGAAGATAAATGTCAAAGAGTATTAATTCTTCATGTTTCTTCAAGTGTTAGGCATTTGCCTGTTTCGTATCCCTGTTCAGTGCCTCTCTTGTCTGTGGGTAGTTGCTACTTGATCTCTCTGCCTCTTCCTTGATATTGTCCCTCTTGGTCCATACTTCATTACTATTTTAGGCATACTATCTTCTTTAATTCTTCTGACATGTTCTCTCCACTTACATCTGTATTTCTTGATTGGTACATTTCTACTTTCATGTACTAGTTTCTGTATGATTGTTTTATTCCGTGCCATATCAGACAGACTATTCTTCTTAAAAACCTTATTTTAGCAGCTTTTTTTTCGTTCGTTTCCAGATGTTATTTTCGAAGTCTCGTTTCCATATAGCATAGATGGCTATAGCCATTGTTTTGTAGAACTGCACTTGGCTTTCTTTCCTCGCCGTTTTATGCAATTTTCTGTACATGGTCACATAAATATAACTAAATCTTTCAGCTACATAAAACGTATGCTGAAAAATAGACGCTCAAGGATATTAGACAAGAATTTACGTCCTATATCCCCAATGAAATAAACCACGAAGACACGGAACGCCTACAACGAGTAGTCAGTCAAGAGATAGAGGAAGTTTTAAAGAAAACAGCCGAAAATAATTCATTGGCGAAGAAGACCTTCCAATCAAAATGCACATACGCATGTCGCATATAACAGATCGAAAACTAACGATTACGTACAATGACGTAATCTTCCAACAAACTTAAGAAGAAATAGTCGCGTTGATGCCTGAGGAAAGTGAAAAAGCAAGGCTACAAAACGGCAGAACAGTCGTCTTATTGCACATAACCTGAAAATTTTTAGCGGGGTAGCAAACAATATACATAAATTTATCCTGTAAAAAGTGATAGGTCTCTACCAAACCAGTCTAAAATAGGGAAATGTATCCAGAAATTTTATGTAAATATAGGGACATCGTTTAGTGGACTTTCATATGTGTATATAAATTATCCTTGGCTTTCTTGGGTTTTCGATAACAGAAACCACGATGTTGTACTTGCAACAATTTCACACAAAAATACTGACAGGCTATACAGAACATGGCCTCGATTCAAGATTAACGGATCTTGTAGCCATTAACCAAGCAGAACGACAAGATTGTTCCCTGTAAATGACGCTTATACGACAACCAGATAAACCAGAGAACTTTTACTCTCTACGCTGCCCACAATTCTTCAAGGATTCAAAATACTTACCGTTAACACTGTAATGTATGCGTTTGCCAACGATATAAGCGTAATAATTATTGCTAGTGAGGATTTGATAGAACTTCCAGTTTTTTATTTATGAACTATGTTGTGAAGACAGAATGTTGATAAAATGAAGAATATGTAAATCTGTGTCAGCAGAGAGCTTTCACTTCATCCACTATGCATTTAGGCAGTTTAACTATCACGATCAGGTGGAAGCTATCATTTACGTAGTTGTCTTTCGATTTCACGCAGCGATGTATGTAGTGAGAACACATTGTGAAGCTCAAAAAAATGGCTCTGAGCACTATGGGACTCAACTTCTGAGGTCATTAGTCCCCTAGAACTTAGAACTAGTTAAACCTAACTAACCTAAGGACATCACAAACATCCATGCCCGAGGCAGGATTCGAACCTGCGACCGTAGCAGTCGCGCGGTTCCGGACTGAGCGCCTAGAACCGCTAGACCACTGCAGCCGGCCGTTGTGAAGCCAAGTGCGGGGTTGGCTCAGGTGACTGACAGCATAGGGTTGTTACGTAGGAATTTTATGAAGGTAATAGAGGTTGGAGCAGGGAATAGTCGTGATAGGGACGGGTAATATGATGTAGGCGGTGACTTGGTTAAGATAGCTACTCAAACTGGTGGCACTAATGAGCATTTCGTGCAACTGTTTCAGCGTCATGATCGGTCTCATCTTAATGCGGCTGTTAGGTGCGTTAACATAGGGCTGGAGAAGGCACTGGCGGCAGAGGGCATGGGTCACATTGCAGTGGTGCCATTTGAGTCCATCAGTAGATCGAGTTTCACAAGGCATGGCCTGCACCTCTACAGGTATGGGAAGGGAAGGCTGGAAAAGCTTGAAGGGTGACAGTGTAGTGGGTGGTGGTGGTGGTGTCACTCATGGAAAAAATCCTGTAGTAGTTGAGGTTAGAGCTGCACCTTTTTTAGATTGAAGTTAGCTGATAGGTATACCTGCTTAAAAGGAAGTCCCTCTAACTAAGGGCTCACCTTCACAGGACGTCATGCTTCCAAGTAGAGAAGGAATTAGCATATTTCATCAAAATATAAGATATATTGGAGGTAAAGTTAGTGAACTGCTTAGACTCTGAAATTATTGGTATATCAGAACACCACTTAAATAATTTGACAATTCAGAGACTTCCTTTACCAGGAGACAGATTAGATGGCTGTTTTTCAAGGAGTTCCTTGTGGGGTGGGGGAGTGGCCATGTGCGTGAAAAACAGTATTCCATTTGAGTCCATAGACGTATCACGCCAATGCACTGAACAGATATTTGATTGTTGTGCAGGGGTAGTTGAATTTAGTGTAACTAAACTTCAAATTATTGTTGTTTATAGGTCCCCTAAATCTGAATTCAGGGCATTTCTGCTCAAGCTAGAGAGGGTTCTTGATTCACTTTTCAGGAAGTACCAGAAATTAGTTATTTGCAGTGACTTCGATATAAATTTTGTATATGATGGTGCAAAAAAAAGGATGTTGGTAGACTCCTAAATTCATACGATCTGATACAGACCGTGTTTTTTTTCAATTAGGGTGCAGGGGAACAGTAGCACAGCCATAGAAAATATTTTTATTCATTCTTCATTACTAGATGGGCATTCTGTTACTAAAAGGGTGAATGTCCTTTCAGACCATGATGCACAAATTTTAACGCTAAAAGGCATTCGTACTCATACAAATGCCACATATAATTACATCTACATCTACGTGATTACTCTGCTCTTCACAATAAAGTGCCTGGGAGAGGGTTCGATGAACCACCTTCGAGCTGTCTCTCTACCGTTCCACTCTCGTACGGCGCGCGGGAGAAACGAGCACTCATATTTTTCTGTGCGAGCCTCATTTCTCTTATTTTATCGTGATGAACATTTCTCCATATGTAAGTGGATGCCAACAGAATGTTTCCGCAATCGGAGGAGAAAACTGGTGATTGAAATTTCATGAAAACATCCCGTCGCAACGAAAAACGCCTTTGTTTTAATGATTGCCACTCCAATTCACGTATTATGTCTGTGGCACTATCTCCCCTATTTCGCGATAATACAAAACGAGCAGCCCTTATTTGAACTTTTTCGATGTCAGCCGTCAGTCCCACCTGATGCGGATCCCACATCGCACAGCAGTACTCCAGGATAGGGCGAACAAGCGTGGTGTAAGTAGTCTCTTTAGCAGACCTGTTGCACCTTTTAAGTGTTCTGCCAATGAATCGCAGTCTTTGGTTTGCTCTACGCACAACACTATCTATGTTATCGTTTCAGTTTAGGTTATTTGTAATTATAATCCCTAAGTATTTACAAACTATGTAGGAAAGTTAATCCAACAGGAATAGAGAGTTTTTTAAACCTCGTCAAGGAACAAGAGTGGCAGGATTTTTATAGTACCGATAACGTATACGACAAATGTAATGCTTTCCTTAACACATTTCTCATGCTCTTTGAGAGTTACTTTCATTAGAACGTTCTAAACGGGGTACTAGAAGTAAAAGGCATCCCGGCTGGCTGACTAGTTTGATTAGGATATCATGTAGAACAAGGCGGGAATTGTATGAAAATGTTAGAAGTAGTCACAATCAAGCTACAGTAGCCCATTACAAACAGTACTGTAAGGTCCTTAAAAATGTTATTAGGAAGGAAAAGAGTATGTGGTATGCAAATAGGCTAAGATAAAATTAAAACCACATGGTCAGTAGTGAAGGAAGTGTCTGGTCAGCAGCACAAGGTCGACGATATGAAGTCAGTTCGTAGAAAAAATGTTTCTGTTCCTGATAAATCAGATATATGTACAGTATCTAACAATCATTTTTTGCGCATTGCTGGTGAATTAAATAAAAATTTAGTTTCTACAGGGAATCATGTAACTCTCTCGGCAAATGCCTTTCCAAGATTGATGTCTGAAATACTCCTCTGTGATAGTGACAAGGGGGAGATTGAGTCAATAATTAAATCACTGAAGAGTAACGTCTCTCATGGATATGATATTAAAGTACTGTGCTGCACATGTTAGCCGTATATTTAGCCATATTTGTAATTTTTTCCTTTAGGAATGGTCAGTTTCCAGAACGATTAATGTACTCAACAGTAAAGCCGCTTTATAAAAAGAGAGAAAGGATTAATGTAGGCAATTTTAGACCTATTTCTATGCCATCTGTGTTTGCTAAAGTTGTTGAAAAGGCTGTGTATGTAAGGATAATTGATCATTTTATATCACACGATTTGCTATCAAACATACAGTTCGGCTTTAGAAGTTGTTTCACAACTAAAAATGCTATATTCTCTTCCCTCCTTGAGGTACCGGATGGATTAAACAAAAGGTTTCGAACAGTAGGCATATTTGTTTTATTGAATTAAGGGGTTTGATTGCGTTGATCACAAAACATTGCTCCAGATGTTGGACCATTACAGAATATGGGGAGTAGCTCACAATTGGTTCACCTCTTACTTTAGCAACAGACAACAAAAGGTTATTATTCGCAGTGTTGAGAATGGCTGTGATGTGGGGTCTGAGTAGGGTACGGTCAAGTGGGGGGGGGGGGGGGTGCTCCAGGGATCTGTGTTGGGGCCACTCCTGCTCCTTATTTATTTAATTATATAAATTATATGCCCTCTAGTATTATGAGTAACTCTAAAATATTTCTGTTTGCTGATGACACTAGCTTGGTAGTAAAGGATGTTGTGTGCAACACTGCTCGGTTTCAAATAGTGCACTTCATGACATACTTTCATGGCTTGTAGAAAATAAACTAAAGCTAAGTCACTATTAGACTCTGTTTTTACAGTTTATAACACACAATTCAACAAAACCTGACCTTTTAATTTCACAGAATGAGCATATGATTAGTGAAACTGAACACTTGATATTTCTAGGTGTTGAGACAGATAGTAAACTGTCGTGGAAAGCCCACGTTCAGGATCTTGTTCAAATGGCTCTGAGCACTATGGGACTTAACACCTAGGGTCATCAGTCCCCTAGAATTTAGAACTACTTAAACCTAACTAACCTAAGGACACCACACACATCCATGCCCGAGGCAGGATTCCAACCTGCGACATCAGTGGTCGCGCGGTTCCAGACTGAAGCGCCTAGAACCGATCGGCCACACAGGCAGGCAATTTTGTTCAAAGACTTAATGCTGCCATTTTTACTATTCGAACGGTATCTCAAGTGAGTGATCGTTCGACACAAAAATTAGTCTACTTTATTTATTTTCATTCGCTTATGTCGTATGGTATTATATTTTGGGGTAACTCTTCCCATTCTAAAAGGATATTTTTGGCTCAGAAACGGGCGGTTCGGGCAATAAGTGGCGCAAGTTCACGAACCTCTTGTCGACCCCTGTTCACGAGTCTGAGTATTTTGACATTGGCCTCTCAATACGTATATTCTTTACTGCCATTTCTTGTTTACAATATTAGCTTATTCCCAAGAATAAGTAGCTTTCACTCAGTTAATACTCGGCAGAAATCAAACCTGCATTTGAATCGGACTTCCTTAATTCTTGTGCAGAAACACTATACTGCTGCATCCATTTTCAATCAGCTACCACTCGAATTCAAAAATCTTAACAGTAATCCACGCGCATTCAAATCGAAACTAAAGAGTTTCCTCATGGGTCACTCCTTCTATTCTGTCGAGGAGTTCCTAGAAAAGTTAAGCTAGTTCTTTTTGTATTGTTGATTGCGTTTACTTAAACTTATGGATTGACAGTTTTCGGGTTCAGAAACATTTCACTTCTATCTGTTATTACTTTTATGTTGTAATTTCATGCACTGACAAGTTCCATGACCTTGGATATTTGCTCCTCAATTTGGTCCTAAGGAACTTGAGGTGTAAATAAATAAATAATAAGCACGTATTGTAAATTTATGTAACGTACCAGACTGGTATGTGACCGACCTATAGAACACTACATCCAGTAACATAAATTCTCCTATTTATCTGATTCCCGTTCATAGCTCAGTGACCTGCAATAAGGCCAGCATGAGAACTCTGTGTCAAGAGCTGAGGGGCCCCACTGCAGTAGCTTCCCCCCAGCAAGATCCAGCTGTGCTACCTGCTGTCTGCCGCGAGCTGTCTTGGTGTAAGCCGACAGGGGTGTTCCTCTGACGTTACAGGCGAATGTTACGCTTCTCTGGAAGCCTCTACGTAGTGCTGCCACAAGCAGACGCCGGAAGAGCAGCTGTTCGAGGGTACCAAAAGCCAAGAAGCCGCTAGCGTGTTACATTGCGTTTCTACTTGTGACGTCCCTCTTATCTACAAAAACGCCTTCCTCGGTAACTTTACGTACAAAAAGAAATACCATATCGAAACTCCGCCTCGAAATCTGGCAGAAAATACAAAGTGGATCTGGTCGCACGTAAAGTGTACCAGCGGTAAGACATAACGAATCCTCCACGGCGTGATAGGAGTAGTAACGTTATCGACGATAGTGCTACTAAAGCAAAATTACTAAACGTGAATTTCCGTAATTCTTTCAATAAAGATAATGCAATATACCTGGTGTCCCATTTATCTTGACCACCCTAAATAACTGTTAGTCCAGATGCTAATTAAAAAATGTTTCAAGCAAATGTTCTTTAGCCGTCACGGGGACATCAATCAGCATGATTTCCTTCGTTGTAGCCATGTTTTTTACAAAGATATGAACAGCGGTATGACTTTTTTAAATGGCACCCTGCATTTTTATTCGATAATTCATTTCCTCTCCTAAAGACCTATTCAAAAATGTATTACAGTATACCATTCACTGAAACACAGCGTTATTAATTACAAAACACAACACTGACTTTCAACACGGAAACACAAACTCGTACACTTGCTGGAGTTGTCAGCAAACATAGGAAAACCAAGTAAAAACATAATCCAAAATTGACTTTGACTCTCCTGTACCATTGCCCAGGAGTAGAACATTCAATGGTGGTCAAAGTGGTAACCTTGGATACCGATACACTGGTGCACTCGTTGAATGAAAGAATTATTTACTGCTTCCAGTGTTGCCTGCTGAAGAGAAGTACAAGGAAGCGCGATACGTTCCTGCATGTCCTCTGGAGTTGTTGGAATACGGCGATAGGCAACGCCTTCAATGCATCCCCAAATAAAAAAAGTCCGTAGGATTTAAATCAGGAGAACTAGCAGGCCAGGTAACTGTTCCTCCTCGACCAATCCATCTGGCAGGATACCTTCGGTTCAGAACACGACCTGCACGCAAGGCATTATGTGCTGGACATCCATCGTGTTGATACAACATAAGCGTTCTGGTTCTTAGCGGCACTTCATCCAGAAGAGGAGGAAGAATTCGTCTGAGGAAGTTGGGATACGCTGTGCCGTTTAGACTACCATTGATGAAATAAGGGCCAATAATTGTAGTACCAAGCATCCCACACCAGACGTTAACTCTCAATTGACGCTGATGTTCCACCTGTATAAGCCATCGTGGGTTCTCGCTGGATCAATAATTTATGTTCTTTGTATTTACCTGTCCTTTGTTTGAGAAGGAACATTCATCGGTAAATAGAACATTGGAGAAGAAGTTCGGGTTGGCGAGGATTTGCTGCGTGCCCACTGACAGAACTGTACATGATTCTGGAAATCATTCCCATGCAATTATTGATGTAGGTGTACATGGTAAGGATGGAACCAGTGATGTGTAAGAGTACGATGTACACTGGTTTTAGGAATGCCAATCTCCTGTTGAAGCTGACGTGTGCTCACATGTAGATTCATAGCAACGGAAGCAGGAACAGCTTCGTCTGTGCGAGTGCTACGATGATTGCGTTGTCGTGGGTTGAAACTTCCAGATTCCTGAAGCGTCGCAGCAAGACGAGAAAACATCCGTCGGGAAGGTGGGTTCGTGTCAGGATATCGCTCTCTGTACAGTTCCGCCTACCTTCAACAACAGCAATGAAAGAAACGTTATGTTAATGCAGTTTGTAGGAAGGACAGCCTTTACTGTATGCCTTCTCTACACAACAGTATTTAAAAGTACTAAACTACTGCACTAAATATACCCATACCTACGAAAACAGTATTGCAATTACTGTTCTGCTAACTTACATTCCCCATAGATGAGTAGCGTTTCTACCTTCTCTTCGTTGGTGTACATTCTACTTACACAACTCTTCAACTGACGATGGCTGACGAAATGATGGGCGTGCATTCTACTTATGTTACACTTGTCCTCTGTCAACGTCAGCACGTGGATGGGTTTCATTACCCCCAGTACCTGCACTAATCACTGGAAGCGTCAACGTCAGTGTTGTTTTATGTTACTGATAACGTTGTGTTTCAGTGAATGGTACACTGTGATACATTTTTGAATAGGACTTTAGGAGAGGAAATAGATTACCGAATAAAAAATACAGAGTGCCATTTAAAAGAGTCATACCGCTGTTCATATCTTTGTAAAAAAACGAAGCTACAACGAAGGCAATCATGCTGTTTGACGTCCAGCTGACGGCTAAAGAACATTTGCTTGAAACATTTTGTAATTAGGATCTGGACAAATAGTTATTTACGGTGGTCAAGATAAATGGGACACACTGTATATTACAGAATTCTAATCAAGAATAGCTGCCAACAAGAGTAATTTTGTAGTAGGTATCCTCGGTGTAGAGAAGCAGCTTTAGTCATTTAATAAAGGCCTTCTGGTCTAACAAGGCGACCGTGTCTACTCGCCTTCACCGATTTCGTTCAAAATTTATGGTCTCTGCAGGGGGCGAGGAGCAGAAATGAAAGTGACAGAAGTGGAAGCTCCAGATGGCTAAATTCTTAGAAGAAATAGCTTTCTTGGCGCGGGCCAGTCGAGGCATAAGCAATTTATCTTAGCGCAGTTTCCTCTCCGAGGCTTGCGCAGAGGAAAGAGTACAGAACGATATTCCGAGGGTCGTGGAGTGGAGTTCCTATGTCCAAGCTGTTTCCTTTTATTCTCAGTTTTTACGTTACTTATACCACAAATAAAATGAAACCATGCTCAATATGTTGTATTTATTAATATTTTTAAAAAAGGCTTGAAAAGGGAAAGTCATCGAAGCTTTGGGATTGGAAATAAATTTCCTGGAAGAGATTGTGAGGCATACGCAATAAATTTGTTCATTAAATTAGATACTTTTATAATTTTACAGTTTACGATTTATATACGTGTTGGCGTGATATTCGTCATAAAAAAGTGGGAATTAATAATTTTCTTGGGCTGCCTCATGTGTTATAAACTCTTCATTTTTACAGTTTAATGTTTCTATAGAAAAAAACTTGGTTTATATTCATAAGAGGTCCTCTCTCATCGCAAGGCGCTGAATCAAACCACGAGTAACGCCTCATATCACTAAATATTGGAAATTTGATGTATTTTGATGCAGTCTTCTTGGGATGTGATTCATTGTTCTATCTCGATGAGGTAACAGAAGTGTTGAACCTTTTTTAACACAATGAGCAGTGTAGCATTAGTGGGTTGGGTTGTTTTGGGGGAAGAGACCAAACAGCAAGGTCATCAGTCTCATCGGATTAGGGAAGGATGGGGAAGGAAGTCGGCCGTGCCCTTTCAAAGGACCAATCCCAGCATTTGCCTGGAGCGATTTAGGGAAATCACGGAAAACCTAAATCAGGATGGCCGGACGCGGGATCGAACCGTCGTCCTCCCGAATGCGAGTCCAGTGTGCTACCACTGCGCCACCTCGCTCGGTAGCATTAGTGGTTGCATTGAGAGAGGACATTGGGGGGAGGGGGGGAGGGGGGGTTCAGTTTAATACTACATGATGACAACCCTTTTTCATCTTGACACACGTCGTCTTACAATCGTGGATTTGTTTGTCCATCCCACGAGTCAATTAACGGACGAAATAACTTCTGCTGCACCTAAGTCTTCCTCATGTCAGTCAACACAAATTTGTATGAGGTTATTGTAGGTGTCTCAGATTTTGATGAAGCAATGACGGCATTCCTACATTTTGTCACCTACTAATCTCCCTGTTTTTTCTTTGCCTTTTATGAAATATTAATTAGTACAATATACTGAGCAGTTTTTCGGTTTGCTTGTAGTGCAGGTTATGTAAAAACTGAAAATTGAAAACAGTATCTCCTTAGGGATTCGATCTCACCAACCTCGGATTACCATTCAGTAGTTCAGTAGTTCATCTGTGGCCAAGCTCAGCACATAGTACTAGTTTCGACGAAATCGATGATGACGCGCGTGCGCGGCTCCCTTGTAAGTCGTGTAACATTTAGTTTTTTTTTTTTTCCAGAGTATACTGATGAAACAGCTCCATTTTTATCAATCACATACAGGCGATCACGCAACGAAAGATGCATATCTGAAGACTGGAAAGTTGCACAGGCCACACCAGTAAATAAGAAACGAACTACAAGTAATCCGCTACATTACAGACCCATATAATCGAGATCGATTTGTGAAAGGGGTTTGGAATTTACACTGCGTACAATCATCATGAAACACGTTGAAGAAAGCAGCATGATTTCTTACTTAAATAAGTAAGAACAAAATCAAAGATGTTATTTAACAGACGGATTTAGTCTCCCTTTTCAGGACTGTAATAACTTGTAATCTAGATCTACCAATATGCTGCATAGATTACACACATATGATATCATGATAGTGAACTTGAGGCAGTATTCTGTGGAACTTTATATCGTCTTTGATCACTTCCCTACAATTATGTTGCAATACATCGAAATGTGTTATGACAGATTGGTCACTATTTTTGTGAATCTGAATACAACAACACGTTATTTCCCCGGAATCCTTGTATCTCAATGTGAACATTTAGCAACTGTGGCGCTATAAAAAAGCTTTGCTTAATAGAGAAATTTTCTTTAATGCATAATAAACAAGTGAAACTAAATAACTGATCGATGTGGAGATAGTCTACTTTTTTTCAAGTGTTGGTACAAAAATGATCATGAAATGAAAAGGAATAAAATCCAGCAATCAGCTTGGAGTCTAAGAGAATGATAAAAAGGTATTTAGTTTTGTCTCTGTCAAGGAATTTGAAGCTCACTGTATATATAACTTACCCATATCGAAACGAGAGTTTCGGGAACCGACAACTGACTGGAACTTTGGGATTATGTTTGACATCAGAACAGAAGAGTAAGTGTCCATTGCAGATAGCTGCCAAGTTGCGCCTCCAAAGGCTATGGTGGAGTGCTTCCACGTTTGGAAAAGAGCTTGCAGTAACGTTTCTAAAAAGTAAAAACAAAAAAAGTTCCGATTGTAAAGAGATGATATCTCAAAAGGACAAGTCAACTACAAACCAGCTCACTTGCTTCCAACAGTAAAAGATAAGAGACTGCCTGATTATTCCTTGTCTCGGTGACTGATCACATGCAGTGAAATGGTACAAAAACAGAGCCCCAATACGATAATGTTGACGGTCCCCGACAAATTGTATACAGCAATTGCAAAATAGTGCAAACTAAAATTTCTGTAATTGCAATCGTTGAAGGATTAACTGTAATACGCACCTGTTGCCATATGTATAACTAAAATGCAATAAGCCGTTCTGTATTTTAACACTAATTCATTACGTAAGTGAAAATAAAATGATGAAGGGTTGACCCAACACTGAACACATACATTGGCCCACAAAACAGTGACGACCCAGAAGACATGATAGGATGTCACTGTAACTTCGTACAAGTACACACTACTGGCGAGAAAGTAAATGATTTCAGTTGCAATTCTCTCTGAGAGGTAAAAGACCAACAGAGTTCATTAGTGCTGTTCGTGTTTAGTGTTTGTTACCAGGAGTGGTTGGTATACAAGTAGTGTGAAAAGCGTCACGAGTTGAATGATTACCGTGAAACACACGGAAATGTCGCGTACTCTATTGAGACAGCGTTATCAGCAACTGACACTGGTTCACAGGGACTTTATTGTGGTTTCCATTTGGCCGGTTGGTCCCACCCTGCAATATCCAGATTTATGGCGCATTCGGATGAGACGGTGGCCCGATGCTGGGCTGCATGGGAACGCGACGACAGGAATACCAGTTGCCAAGGTTCCAGCGACCCCGTCTGATCTCCGCAAGGGACGACTGTAGTACACTACTGGCCATTAAAATTGCTACACCAAGAAGAAATGCAGATGATAAACGGGTATTCATTGGACGAATATATTATACTAGAACTGACATGTGATTACATTTTCACGCAATTTGGGTGCATAGATCCTGAGAAATCAGTACCCAGAACAACCACCTCTGGCCGTAATAACGTCCTTGATACGCCTGGGCATTGAGTCAAACAGAGCTTGGATGGCGTGTACAGGTACACCTGCCCATGCAGCTTCAATACGATACCACAGTTCATCAAGAGTAGTGGCTGGCGTATTATGACGAGCCAGTTTCTCGCCCACCATTGACCAGATGTTTTCAATTGGTGAGATATCTGGAGAATGTGCTGGCCAGGGCAGCAGTCGAACATTTTCTGTATCCAGAAAGCCCCTTACAGGACCTGCAACATGCGGTCGTGCATTATCCTGCTGAGGAAGGGTTTCAAAATGGTTTAAATGGCTCTGAGCACTATGGGACTTAACATCTGAGGTCATCAGTCCCCTAGAACTTAGAACTACTTCAACCTAACTACATCTGAGGTCATCAGTCCCCTAGAACTTAGAACTACTTCAACCTAACTAACCTAAGTACATCACACACATCCATGCCCGAGGCAGGATTCGAACATGCGACCGTAGCGGTAACGCGGTTCCAGACTGAAGCGCCTGGAACCGCACGGCCACACCGGCCGGCGAGGAAGGGTTTCGCAGGGATCGAATGAAGGGTAGAGCCACGGGTCGTAACACACCTGAAATGTAACGTCCACTGTTCAAAGTGCCGTCAATGCGAACGAGAGGTGACCGAGACGTGTAACCAATGGCACCCCATACCATCACGCCGGGTGGTATGCCAGTATGGCGATGACGAATACACGCTTCCAATGTGCGTTCACCGCGATGTCCCCAAACACGGATGCGGCCATCATGATGCTGTAAACAGAACCTGGATTCATCTGACAAAATGACGTTTCGCCATTCGTGCACCCAGGTTCGTCGTTGAGTACACCATCGCAGGCACTCCTGTCTGTGGTGCAGAACCAAGGGTAACCGCAGCCACAGTCTCTAAGCTGATAGTCCATGCTGCTGCAAACGTCGTCGAACTGTTCGTGCAGATGGTTGTTGTCTTGCAAACGTCCCCATCTGTTGACTCAGGGATCGAGAAGTGGCTGCACGATCAGTTACAGCCATGCCGATAAGATGCCTGTCATCTCGACTGCTAGCGATTTGAGGCCGTTGGGATCCAACACGGCGTTCCGTATTACCCTCCTTAACCCACTGATTCCATGTTCTGCTAACAGTCATTAGATCTCGACCAACGCGAGCAGCAATGTCACGATACGATAAACCGCAATCGCGATAGGCTACAATCCGACCTTTATCAAAGTCTGAAACGTGATGGTGCGCATTTCTCCTCCTTACACGAGGCATCACAACAGCGTTTCACCAGGCAACGCCGGCCAACTGCTGTTTGTGTATGAGAAATCGGTTGGAAACTTTCCTCTTGTCAGCACGTTGTAGGTGTCGCCACTGCTATAAATTTTTTCCTTATTTTGTTACCTGAAGATATCACATTTCTGTGTCTTTATATATTGTAATTGTTTTACTATTTGTATGTATATTTATGCATTTATATCAATGTATAATTGGTTTGTTTTGTAAATACTATTTGTATTTTTACGCTGGGTCTTGCCTAGGGAAAACTATGCTATCGAATGATTACATCGGTAGGTCGTGTGGAGAACCAAAGTGTTTAGGATCTTTGGTAGTGTTAACTCTGCCGCGTGGAGCGCGGGCAGAGCAGAGACTGGCTGGAGTAGGGCGGTGGAGCACGTGTGTTGAATGACGCTCCCGCCAGTTGCCGCGCTTCTGGGGTTTGGCACCATGCAATTGCGCTCGACTTGCTATGATAGTTTCTGGCACGGTGTCGCGTACGGGAAGCATTATCAGGCACACACCAAGAGCCCGTTTCGCCTGGTGACCGTGTCGAGAAGAAGGCGCGCCAACATCCAGCTTCTGCAACAGCTACGGCCGACAATGAGTGATTGTCGCCACCTCCTCGATCGACGACTTCAAACCTTCAATCAACCAACGAGGAAGACTGAAAGCACGTAAAGTTTTAGAACTGTATGGCAGACCTCAGCTTTGAAAACTATTCCATTATCACCACTAAAATACAGTAACTTGGCATGAACCTTTGTTGCTCATTGTCCCAATTGCATTACCAAACAGGGTCCCTTCCTTTTCCGAAATGAACTCGAGTGTCGTTGAAATTCAAACGCCAGCATTAAAGTAATATCATTCGATTTCACTGCTTTAATTTCAAAGTTCAGTTAAGGTATTCATAGCTGGCTACAATATTTAGATTACACAAGCACAAATTAAGAGTGCGAGTTTTGTTACCATATTTTAACTTACCTATGACTACAGCTCAGCTTGGTATGTACTATATTTTACTATTGTTATTTGTTCAGAACCATTTAATTCAAGTTCAAAGTTAAATCTCTTATTTCTAAATTGCGTAGATTCAAGTAGCTTTTGAAATGATTGTTGAGGTAGCCCAAGACTAACCTTACTTCATTGAATTTCGTAGTGCTTCAGAAACAAAGTTCACTATTAATTTCAGTCACTAAATTAACTTTCAATTTTCTGGTTTTATTAATTCTTTAGCTAAATTAAGACAGAGTGTAACAAAATTTATTACTTCTGACAAACATTCAGTTTTCACACAACACATGTCAACCTTTAGTTGCCACACTTCTAGTGCTGATTATATGTGCAATAACCTTTCTTTTTCAGTTATTATAGTACTTGTCCATAGGACTGGCTTCCGTAATTTTCCCCAAAACTCAAATATCTAATTAACGCCAGTTAACTGTTAACGCAACGACCGCACAGATACTTTTTTTATTAACTTTACCCCTTTTCAAAATTAATTTCCGCCAGTTTCATTTGCATTTTTCCTTTCATTTAGATGTAACCCTTTCCTCCCTCTTTACCGACAGATTAACTTCGGTGACGATTGCTTTTCCCAAATTTCCATTAGGTACACGCGGTTTAATTTTTACTGTCGATAAGTGAGGGGGAGGTTACAAACTACAAATGCTTACAGTAATCCTCAGTCCAGAACTTCATCTTCAGGAGTTGTTCGTTACGATAAGAATTTGCTTCCTCGAATAGGAAATGTAGAGAACTAGGCGCGCATATCGCAAACTTCCGGGAGGGGGAAGCCTTTCTAGTCACGCGTGGCACTTAACGTGACGTTCGCTACGTGCTGCGTCCCGGCAGACAGAACTCCGGCAGCTTTCCAGAATGGCGCCGTGAAAGCTAGCGATAATAATAACAATAATAATAACATCCTTTGAATAAAAAAACTGTGTCTAGAGATAAGAAGAAAATACACGTCTCACCAGTCTGCAAGAGGGATAACAGGTGGTCAACAAACCTGCCATGCTATCTCATTGAGGTCCATCTGTGAGTAGAAGCCTAGACCATATACCGGGCTTTAACATAACGAGGTCTCTCGAACCGAATAATGTCCTTCATGTCAACCACCATCGATTCCGAAAACAGATCATGAGAGATTCTTCTGCCAGTTTTCTCACATGACGCCCTGAAAGCCATTGATCTAGGAAATCAGGTGGATGCACTGTTTCTTGACTTCCGAAAACATTTGACTCGATATCAGGCCTACGATTATTAACAAAAGTATGATTATATGATATATCAAACACAGTTTGTGTCTGGGTTGCGGATTTCTTGATACAGAAGACGAAATATATTGTCTAGGACGGAGACTGATCGAAAGCAGTGGAAGAAACTTTAGGGAAGTGTACTGGGACTCCTGCTGTTCGTATTGTATAGGCGCAATCGTAGGTAAGGCAGGTGTCAGACTTCGGTTCATTGGCAGCATTCAGGGAAAATGCCGTCAATATATATAGGGGTTTACTTACAAACGACGTGTGAGTCTCATCTTAGACTATTGCTGAAATGTGTGATAATTTGTTGTGATCTTCAGGCTCAATATTGGTTTCGTGCATATCTTCACGCTACCCTACCCTGTGCAACTCACATCCTTTTGGACCTTCGTTTCTCGTTCCCGCTAAGATTTTAACCCTCCCCCCCCCCCCCCTCCTCGCCACACACTTCCCTCCCATACTAAACTGATGACTTCTTGATGTCTCAGTACGTATCCTATCACACGAACCCTTCTTTTAGTCAAGTTACGCCACAATTTATTTTTTCTCCTGTTATATTCAGCACCTTCTCATTTGTTACGTGATCTACCCACATAATCTTCAGCATTCTTCTGTAGTACAACAATTCAAAAAATTATCTTCTCTTCTTGTCTGAGCTCCTAATCGTCCACATTCGATTTTAACAAACTCTTCTACTACAGAAATGTTTTTCATGCCATTAAGAGTCTACGTTTTATATCCTCTATACTTCGGCCATCGTGAGTTATGTTACTGCCCAAATATCAGAACTCTTCTACTACTTTTAATGTCTCACTCCCTCAGCATTCCATTAATCTTGTTTCGCTTTTGTTGCTGTTCGTTTTATATGAAGGGCTTATTTCACTAGTGGTACAAGTCCGTTTTTGTTCATTCTGAGGTACAGAGTCCTAAAGTTAAATGAGCACTGAAAAATCTGCAGTTGAGATACTAGAAATATTCAAGCATATGGCTTCTTGCTACAGATGAACCTTTCTTTCTGTTTGTTTGGACCATTAATTTCAGAAGCATTATAGACAGAAAAGTGGAGATAATGAACTTGTACAACTAATGAAATAAGCCCTTCATATTCTCCTTTCAAGATACTTTATATTCCATTCAACTGGTCTTCCAATTCCTTTGCTGTCTCTGACACAATTACAATGTCATAGGCAAACCTCAAAGACTCCCTGAACATCAGTTTCTTCTCCAAATTTCTCTTTGTCTTCTTTTACTGTCTGCTCAATGTACAGACTGAATAACATCGGGGATAAGCTATAACCCTGCCTCAATCCATTTTCAGCCATTGCTTACGTTTCACGCCCCTCGACTCTTATAACTGCCATATGGTTTCCGTAAAAATTGTAAATATCCTTTACCTCCATGTACCTTACCTGTTATCCTCAAAATTTCAACGAGTGTATTCCAGTCAACAATGTCAGAAGCTTTCTCCAAATCCGCAAATGCTTTAAGCATAGGATTTCGTTTCCTTAACTTGTCTTCTAAAAGAAGTCGGAGGGTCAGTAGTGGTTCGCGTGCCGAACTGAACTTCCCTGCCATCGGCTTCTACCAGTTTTTTCATTGTCCTGCAAATAACTGGTGTTAGTATTATGCAACAGTGGCTTTTTAAACTCATAGTCCCTAAATATTCACGCCTGTAAGCGTGTCCTTTCTTTGAAATTGGAATTATTACAGGTCCTTCAAGTCAGAGGGTATTTCTCCTGTCTTACACATCTTCCACACCAGGCGGAATAGTTTCGACATGCGTAGCTCTCCCAAGCATATCAGTGGTTCTGACATAATGTCGCGTACTCCAGTGACCTGGTTTCGACTTGAATCTTTCAGTGTTCTGTCAAATTATTCAAGTAGTATCATATCTCCCATCTCATATTCATCTATTTCCTCTTTCCTTTCTATTTGAGGTACCCATACCAATAGCGCGCTGAGAATTTATGTAGAAGGGTGGTACGAATAGTCACAAATTTGTTTGACTCACGGGCAAGCGTCAAGAAAATGCTGAAAAATCTGAGTTGGCGGACCATTGACGATTGACGTCAATTATTCCGCGAAAGCCTACTTGCAAAGTTTCGAGGACTAGTGAGGTCTTTAGAGATATACTTCTTCATTGATTACACCATGTTAAAATAGTGCACCCACGAAGCAGAAGTAGGTCCATCGTCCTTGAGTCGAGCCAGCTCGTTCCTGAATTTATTTAAAATTGATGCCAAACAAGCATATCCCTCAATTTTTTTGTACAGTAATACCTTCTATACTGCTCAAATTGCTGATAACACACCTAAGCATGTCCAGTTAACATCTTGTCAACTGAATTTGCAGCATGAACTAAACTTAACACTTTTTTCACCCCAGGCCCTGCCATTCTGTGACCAATGTACCTCACGAAGGAAATGAATGTATGAAATCCTCCCAATCTCATGGAAATAATCCCAGACTGGATTTCTCGAGCCTTTATACGCAACGGTTGGTCGAAAGTAACAAAACAAATTACAGCATCTTGCTGCTGACAATCGTCAGCAGCATGTTGTAGAGCTGTGTATGCGGTTTTGTAGTCGACTGGTGATGAATTAATGAACGGTAGGAAACTTACTGAACTTCTTTCACCATTAATTGTTTTACTAGCACATTTCCATTCAGGAACTGCTGGCACTTGTACAGCGGACTGCATGGAATGCAGCCACTTACCACACATTCGCAGCACATCTAGCATTGTGGGTGATAACATGTCAGATGAAATGGGACTAATCATGTTCAAGTCAAGGTCAGCAATCTGACGTAATGCCTTATTTGTCTGATGTTCAAATATCGGAAGTTCCATAACATCCAGCTGGCCTAACTCTGTGGCAGCAGGTGCCCATTTAAGCTTCTGGATCACTTCAGATGGTGGGAAAACTGAGGCTGGGGTGATGCATTAGATGCCCCCACCCAATCTGGGAAAAGCATTCCAGAAGTCGATAGTGCAGACGCTACAATCGACATTGTCGAATATGTATTGCCCAGATGTGTGGAATCCTGCCCACTCGTGTAATATAGGGTGCCTAGGAAGCTGTTTACTCGGATAGCTAGAGAACACACAAGAAAACCATATTAATGGAGTTTATTACATTAACTGAATTGACAATACTTAACTTTGCCTTTTTCACAATGAAGTGTAGCAAGTGATTGGCGACATGCAAATAATCAGTGTCCTTCGATATGTACAATTTCCAAGCAAGCAATTGATATAGATCACAAGTCTCAGCTAAGCAGTTTAGATGAAGGCCTGTCTCCTAGTGCGGCCCCACTAGTGCGGCTCTTCTAGAGCAACTGAGGCTATTTTTTTATTTATTGTCATTTTGAGACCTTACAAATAAGGTAGGCCGGCAGCGGCCTATTTGCGCCGCTCTTCGGCCATAGGAAAGACACACAGTATAATAGGAAGACAGAAAAACAAACAGACATGGAGGACAAAAACGGGAGACAAAACATAGTAAAAATAAGCGAAGTCGTTCACCGACGTACTGATCGGATAAAAAAAAAGTTCAACACTGCAAACAACAGAGAATACATGTCACACGTGAACAGAGGAGCTCGGACGGAGAGACACTGATGCACTGACGGGACGACAAACACGAGCACTGCGGCGACGGTCTCTGGCGCACAAGGATGCACAGTTCACACAAAAAAGCCGGGGGTGTGCCAGGGGGAAGAGGTGAGGGTAGGGAGGGAGAGGAGGAGGGGATTGATGCCAGCGGGAGAGAAGGAGGGAGAGGGAGGGGAGAGGGTAGCGGGGTGCGTGGAAGCCCAGTGAGAGGGGAGGGGGAGGGGAGGGAGGGAGGGAGGGAGAGAAGAGGGAGAGAAGGGAAAGAGGGTGCCCTGGAGGAAAAAGACAGGGGGAGGAAGAGGAGGATCAAAGTTGGAAGGAGGGGTAGATGGAGACGATGAGGGCATCATCAAGGAGGGGGAGTTGGCAGAAGCCATGTTGGGCAAGGGTATGGAGTGTGGAGAGATGGAGAGCAGGTGGGGTATGGAAGTACAGGCGCAGCAGCGGACGGGGGTGGGAAAGGATGGGAGAGACAAGCAGGTGAGGGGGATCAAGTTTGCGGGAGGTGTAAAGGATCCGCATCCATTCGAGGAAAAGAAGGAGGTGTGGGAGTGGAATTAAGTCATAGAGGATCTGCATAGGGGAGAGGAGGTGGATGAGATAGGCGAGGCGGAATACATGACGTTCCAGGATTTGAAGGGATTTGTAGAAGGTAGGAGGGCGGCGATCCAGGCGGGATGGGCATAATAGACGATAGGGCGGATGAGGAATTTATAGGTGTGGAGGCGGTGTAGGGGTCCAGATCCCATGTGCGGCCAGAAAGGAGCTTGAGGAGGTGGAGTCGGGAGCGTGCCTTGGCTTGGATTGTCCAGAGATGGGGGGTCCAGGAGAGGCGACGGTCAAGGGTGACGCCAAGGTACTTGAGGGTGGGGTTGAGGGTGATGGGACGGCCGTAGATAGTGACATAAAAATCAAGGAGGCGGAAGGGAGGGGTGATTTTGCCTACAATGATCGCCTGGGTCTTGACCGAGGCTATCTGAAGCGGCGCTTATGTTCTCTTCTCTCCTGTCGTGCTGTCGTCCTATTTAGTGTACTATTAGCCGACGTCATCTCACAGCCTTTTCCGCTGCAACGTTTCCAACCGACGTGCCAGTACTTCATGTTACACCGGAACAAAATGTTCCTCTTGGGACAGGCCCTTCAGTGTGTTAGACAGTTGATAGCTTCAGCTGTTGTGCTTTGTAACACGTCCCAATGAATCCCAAAACCAGCAAGTAGACTGATCAAAATTTTTTGATTCAGACTTCCTGCACGTGAAAAGAGCGACAGCATATAGTGTAGGTGATATGAATGATCGAGGGCGAATGGCAGCAATGAGGGCGTGGGATACAGATGTCAGCTTCTTTTTAATTTTCTGTGTTGCTCTTTTCTTTGCTGAAATGCAGTTGAAAACTGAACAATCATAACCCAATGACTCAGTATCTTCTAAGAATATAGACGAAAGGATATTGCGGAGACATGGCTTAGCCACAGCCTGGGGGATGTTTCCAGAATGAGATTTTCTCTCTGCAGCGGAGTTCGCAGAAGAGCTTCTGTGAAGACTGGAAGGTAGGAGACAAGGTACTGGCACAACTGAAGCTGTGAGGACGTGTCTTCAGTCGTTCTTGGGTGGCTCAGACGAGTCTGCGTTCGGCAAGGCAACAGAGCAGACGCGTCCGTGTTCACCGCGTGCGGAGCGTGAGCTCTCCTTGTTTACATTCTGAAGGCCATTGCTTAATGCTGGCTTACCGTATACGATCCATGGCGAACCGTTATCGTAAATCTACACTCCGATTTACTTTCTGCAACGATTATGTTCGACCCAAAGCACTCGAGGTGGAGCGTTTTCTGCGAGAGGAAGTGAAGATCCCAGCGACCGATATTGTCGGCATACATTTGTCAATCGTGAGCAGCAGAGTCTATGTTAAAATCATTAACGGCGCGGTGTGCGAACGCATCCTCTGTGAGATCAAACAGGTTCTCCGCTTCTGTCATGCTGATGGCAATGTGGGGGAGGTAACCGTCCACCACGCAGGCTTGGGTATGCGCACCATACGCATTTTCGAATTGCCATTCGAACTTCCCACTGATGAAGTCGATGCGGTACTCCGCCCATACGGCACAGTCCATGGCCACACTGTGGAGAAGTGGACACAGTTTCGGACGTATCTTGTCCTAAACGGGGTGCGACAGGTCCCGTCCCGTCCTACTTATAGATCGGCGGATGCCATGCAATAATTATACACGACGGCCAGCCTTGGACCCGTTCCGGGTGCGGCAAAGAAGGCCATCTTAGATCCGAATGCCGACAACAGCGTATTACGAAACTTCCAGCTGCCGAAGAACCACACACATCGCAACCTACAGTGCTACCGGCGACCTACGCCGCTGCTCTACCTTGTCCTACCACTTTGCAACGTCGCCCGGACTCCACCAACGACGCCACCAATGAGCCCGACCAGATACAGACGGAGTGTGTCTCGGACGGCCCGCCGCCCACGATGCCGACGCAACCGGACGCTGACCCTGACCTCGGCAACATGATGGAGATTGACTCGCTCATCATTCCTACAGCGGCCTTCCTGCCAGAGCGACGCTACTCCCCGTCTACCAGCATGAGGCCCCAGAACCTGCTATTGCTGACGAAGACGCTATGAGCGTGGAGACATCCACCGGTGTGCCTGCACCCCGTGCTGACGCTGAACTAATTAATGAACAGGCGACACTACACCACGCACCATTACAACATCTTCTGCAGAAAAAATGGACGATATACCGGTGCCCACTTCCACAGCGTGGTACGAGGAGGAGGTCGAGGTGCAGGACCCGTTACGGGACCCTGCGCCGTCGGGGCTGAACCACTAAACATACTCTCCCCAGAATCCCCTGCGGGCCAGCAGGATAACGTTCCGCTGAGACGCCCACGCCCTTGCGCGGACGGCGGAGTGGACCAGCCTCCAGCAGTCCGCCACCAGGCCTACCGGATAGCAACCATCAACACCAACAACATCCGTTCCAGGGTGAAAATCCGCCTTATGCAGGAGATGCTCTGGGCTTCGGATATTGATTTTGCCCTTCTGCAGGAAGTTCATTTGCCCAGTCTCCCGGATATCAATGGCTTTACCGCCCACGCCTCTGCGAGTGATCCTATGGGCCACGGAGTGGCCATCTACATCCGCCACGGGATTTCTGCGACTAACGTCGCCTTCCTTCCATCAGCTCGGGGCATGGCACTCATTGCCATGGGGACACGCATCATTAATGTCTACGCTCCCTCAGGAATTGACTGACGGCATGAAAGAGCCCAGCTTTATTCTGAGGAAATCGCTCCCCTGTTTTTAGGGTGATATGACCACTGTCTACTAGGAGGTGATTTCAACTGCATTCTGCATCCCAAAGATCACATTCCCCAATATACTACATGCCAGGAACTACGTATAGTGGTGTGAGACCTTCTGCTTCACGATACCTGGGAAGTTCAACACGGCGACCGTTCTGGCCATACCTTTCTTACCAGTCATTCCGCAAGCTGAATAGACAGGATATATGCTTCACAAACGCTTAGATCTGCGATACGGGGCGCCGAACACTGGCCGCTGGCCTTTTCCGACCATTGCACTTACATCTGTATGGTCCTCCTTCCACCGCAATCAGTATGGCGCAGCCGTGCGCCATGGAAACTCAATTCTTCTCACCTGCATGACCTGGCATGTCGCCAACAAGTCACTGAAACGTGGACAGTCTGCGAACGACGCCTTCCCCGCTACTGCTCGACATTGACATGGTGGTTGGACTGCGCCAAACCGGCGATCCGGGGGACACTGATGACATATGGGAAGGACGTGGCCGACTGCCATCGCAACACTGTTGACTTCCATTATGCGATTCTCCGAGATCTGGACGCTCAACCGCCAACCCCAAACAACCAGTTGGAACGGCAAAGAACTAAGGCGAAGATAATTGCGCTCGCATGCCGGAAATTGCAAGGGGTGGTGATACGGACGTGACGCCACGATCACGTGGGTTTAGAAATTCCATCCATGCATCATATAGTGTCCGACGAACGGCGGCGTCGTCGGCAGATCACCAGCACTCTGACCAGAATGACATCGTCCACGCATTCGTCGAGCACTACCGTCGTACTTATAGTGAAGAAGATGCTGAAACTGCAGCAGACGACTCCATTTTGCATTACGTCACGCGTACCCTCCCCCACACGGAGGAGGATGCTTTGACAGTGGCGGTCACTCGTGACGAAGTCAACAACGCAATCGACAAGGGTGCTGTCAACAGACCGCCCGGCATTGACGGCTTACCGATTGAGTTTTTGAGTTTTACCTCATGGCACCACGGTGGACGACTATGTATCAAGAACTGATGACATTTGACCAAGCAATCCCATCCGCCTTTGCTGAGAGCATCATCATACCAGTCCACAAACTAGCCCCTGGTTCGATGGTCATGAGTTACAGACCGCTCATCCTACTCAATTCCGATTTCAAGATTTTCGCGCGCTAACTGGCAATGCGGCTCCGAAAAATACTCCCTCATATCCTCTCGCCAAAGCAAACGACCCTGGGGGACAGGTTAACATACAGACTGCCACAGGGGAATTACGTGACTTAATTGCGATGGCGGCAGCCTGCAGACTCCGTCTAGCGGTCGTCGCTATAGGCTTCGCCAGCGCCTTCGATAAAGTGCGCCATCGTTTCCTGTTTGCGGTGGTGGCCCGAATGGGCATCCTCCCCCCATTTCTCGATGTCATCCGGCGTCTTTACAACAGTGCCAGTTCACGTGTCCAAGTCAATGGACATTTAGCTGGGCCAGTACCTATCTGCCATTCCATACGGCAAGAGTGCCCCCTCTCTACCCTCCTGTATGCCATTGCCCTTGAGCCCCTCATTGGGGGCTTTACAACCAAGCTCTCTGACCTCACCCTACGCCAACACAGTTTTCACTGTCGGGCATATGCTGATGACCTCCTCCTCCTCATTTGCTCCGGCTCTGAGGTTCGAGCAGTCCTCGAATTGATTACCCGTTATGGGGCTGCCACTGGCAGTGCCATGAATGTTGCCAAATCTTCTGCAATGCACATTGGACCAGGCCTCCAGGAGGGAGAAGTGGCACCCCTGCTGCTTGTGCGAACCTTCTGGTACCTGGGCATTACCTTTACCCCCACGGTCACACGCACAGCGGCAACGAATTTCCGTCGCCTGTTACACATCATCCGCAATGACGTCCGCCAGAACCTCTTGCGCCACCAGGACAGACTTTAACGGGTTGAGTTTCTTAATCTCTATGTGGCATCAAAATTGGCCCACATTGCGCAAGTTCTCCCTCTTGCACAGGAAGCAGTCTGCTTGGCGCCACGCAGGGGAGGTGTGTTTGTATTCCGTAACTGGGTTAAGACCACCAGGAAACCCTCTGATTCCCAGGAATCTTAAGATTGTTCTGAAGTGCCCTTGAGGCTCAGAGGAATCTGAGTGGTGCAGAGACCGTAATGTCCTATCCCGTGGCCTTGACGTGACCCCAGCACTCAGTAACCCTCTTAGATGGGGTGAAGCTAACACGGGAAGGGCCGTCCATGTATGATGCTAGCCCTTAACTGGGTGTAGTCGTCACTGAACCACACTGGCTCACCATGAATTATCAAAAGCTGTGGGTGAGACATGGTCGGCCATGATCCCCCAGTATGTGTGGAGGCCCTCCAGGGAACATATCTCGGGTTTGACTGCCACACCGTCTCGATGTCAAACTCCACAACACAAGACCTGGTCCATAACATCATAATCATCGCATCATCACAATTTAATAACATATCCGGGCTGTGGAACGGTGAGGATTGTCGTGTGTCAATGAAGGACGTTAAACTCCCATCAAGGTAGGACGTTAAATGTCCCCAACCCAAGGCAAAATTGAAGGGTGCGTGGCACAGGGAGAGCTATGTCTGAGGGACTGACCATCTGTCCCTTCTCTCTATTCGCAGGGCACAGACCAGCAGGTGCTCTGCATGCCGGCGACCTTGTTTGTTGGCGTGGCACCTCAGCACAAGTCGGCAAGTGTGCTTCGCTGCGCCTGTGGGTAACCGGGGTGTTTTCTGCCAAACCCAGGGGGTGGTGACATTGCCTGGGCCAGGTTAGCTGGATCCAGACCGTCGAACGACTGGGTGACTGGCGCGCCACCTGAGTATGAGCAGGTCCTAGGCCTTTAGGTGGAAGCCTGGGCAAGTAGGCAGCGAAGGCCAAGGAGTGCATCCAATTCTCCAGAGTGCGGGATGCACTTGCCGGTGAACACTGGGAGATATCGTTGATGACAGGGCCACTGAAGGGGAACAGTATACTGGCAATGGTGTGCTGAACCCGGTAGCTCAGGGGTTCCATTGACCTAGGGGCGAGGTTAGTGGGTGAGCTGCATATTTAGTCCCCCCCATGCCAGAGGAGCCAGTCTGGGGCTAGAGATGGGTTCCCAATCCCCCTTTTTTTATCGCTTGTCAATCATGACCGAACCAGAGACAAGCGATTTGTGTGCGTCCACGAGAGCTTCAATGCTTTCTGGCCCGACCCATCAGGGAACATGGAGCATATCGACGAAAGCGTAAGCGATAGACACGACAGAATTACACAACTGTTGGAGTCCAACGTTAGAAACGGGAAGATCAGTCAGACAGCGATATTAGCTCTGAAAAATGAGCTCGCCTCTTGGGCGATTGCTCACGCGAGGCTTGAGGGGCGAGTTGCAGAATTACAACGAGAGAACTTCAGGCTGCGAAGACATGGGCAGGAGTAGTAGCTCAGGCTGTACCAAAGACGCAAACAACGAAAGAAACCATTACGAAGGTGTCACAGAAACTGGACACGGCGGTCTTCTTAAGACCCATGCCCGGCCAAGACACAAAAAAAGTGCAGGAAATCTTCACCACAATGGTCAATCCAATCAAGGAGAAAATCAAGGTTCATAAGGTAAAAGCAACTAGGAACGTAGTTATTGTAGGTATGGCTACAGAAGAGGACAGAAATAAAATCTTGAACAATGAAAACTTATGTAAGGCAGTCAAATGCGAACCTCCCAAAGGAGGAACCCACATGTGATCATGTACGACGTACGTGTCACAATGGACAGCAATGAACTTTGCAAAACGATTAAGAGCCAAAACTTTGACGATACGACAGATGAACAATTTAAAAACGAGTTTAAACTAAGCTTCAGGACAGGCCCGAGAGACAGGAACGTAGTACACCATGTAGCAGAAGTATCAGGATCCATGTGGAAGAAACTTACATCTATGGGTAGGGTATATGTTGGATTCCATGCCATTAACATGGAGGACTACTTGGTGGTGCCTCACTGTCACAATTGTGGAGACCTTGATCATATCCACAAATACTGTGATCAGAAGCCGGCTTGCTCCAGATGTGGAGCAGAAGATCATATAAAGAAGAACTGCACAAGATCTGGAATTTGTATTCCATGCATCAAAAGAGGGAACAATACATGTAACGCCTCAGGGAGGAATTGCCCAACTTACAGGACGTTGGAGCAGAGGTTGATTTCAAGGACCGATTATGGCTGAAGCCACACTAGTGCGTAGGATGCCAAAAAGAAAGCCCCCAGGGAAGAGGTGCAGGGATCCACCTAGGGTTGTCAAATTCAAGCAGTTCCTGACCTTTGTCGCGAAAAGCAAAACAGGAAGAGAAGGAATGGTGGACGTGTGCGTCCACACAGATCCATGGGAACAGGTGGCCGCCCCCTCCCCCCCCCCCCCCACCCAGAACTTGAGATTGCCAAAACATCGGGCATTAAAAGCAAGGTGTCCTACTATGATGGGCCAATTAACATCTGCAAAAACTAGCTTCACTTCTGAAGAACCACTGCAAGTAAACGCAGTGAGCAGCACGACTGCCACAGCTACCTCAGATCAACCCTTGGTCAAACGCCTAGAGGTAGATCCTGTTAGGATTTATCCAAATTTAGAACACGCTCTGCAATTATCCTGTCTGGAGAAGCCAGCTGTCCTGACCACAGCACTATGGCACATAGTGCGGGTAGGGCATCAATATGGACGTAAAGTCACCTTCTCGGCTATGGAGGCTGTTAATAGGATACAGTTAAAGACCATGAATCTCCCCACTGACTTTGGCGCCCTGCGCGACCTTGTTAAAAGGGTATTTCAAAAAAGGAATGAGAAATTTGACCTTATGAGATCTAAAATCAGGCTGTCTTAGCTAAGGGTAGGATAGCATATGACTGGAGAAAGACCTTTCCAGATTCATACATTCACACGTACTTTCCATGACTGCCATGATACAGCTAGGACAACTAAACGCACACAACAGTAGACTGGTCATGCAGGAGCTCCAAAGGGTGGTGGAGGAGATGAGTCTAGATGTACTCTGTCTACACAAGCCATACTCTTTGCGGAAAATACAGCTTTCGCTGCCGTGAACTGGCAAACAGTATGCTTTGGCAATGACCCTAAAGCCAACATCATAGTAATAAATAAAGCTTTAAGAGTCACAGTGCTTGAGCACCTCTCAGACGAACATTGTATTTTTGTCGAACTCCAGACGCCCGTGGGATTTATACATCTAGTAAATATGTACTTCCAGTATGGCGACGAAATTGAAGTGTACCTCGACCAACTAGTACAGATAACGACGGCACTGAGAGGTCGAAGGATAGTGGTGGTGGGAGATGTCAACACGAAGTCCCCCCTGTGGCACAGTGGCACTCGGGATGGAAGAGGGGAGAAGATGAAGGAAACAATCATGTCTTTGCAGTACTTGGTTGCTAACAGAGCAGGAAATCCCCCCACCTACACTGGTGGGGGAGGAGAAGGAACGAATATTGACTAAACATTAGTATCACCTGAAATTGCTGGTCACCTGCAAAACTGGACAGTAAGAAACCAAGTCACGACAAGTGATCATAATCTAATCACCTTTGAGTGTTATGATAGAGAGTGTCACTGGGACATAGGATAGGAATTTCAGTTCAATTATAACAAAACAGACTGGGAGCGCCTCACAAGAGAGTTTGTCATCCCGATATGGCCAGACGGTGATGAAGACGTCGACAAGCTCACTGAAGACCTAGTTAGTGCCATTACTAGAGCGGTGAAGGCAGCAGTGCCAACCAGGAGGAGGGCCGTGGCCGCCTCCCCATCACCATGGTCTGCAGAACTAGGGCAGATGCGATAGTCGGTCAAGAGGGCGAGGAGGTACTATCAGCGAAGTGTCGTCTGGGAAGAGAAACAGCGATGGCTACAAATTTACAGGAATGCCAAGGAAGAGATCCAAACGGAACTCAAAAGGGTTAGACTCCAAAGCTGGGAAAAATACGTCCAGAGCCAATTAGCTATAGGCCCCTGGGGCATACCATACAAAATAGTTAGAGAAAAGATTCAGTCACCTATGGTACTGTCAACTGTTAGGGATGGGAATCAGATGACAGGGTCATGGCAGGAAACTGCTGAGGTCCTTCTCCGGTCCCTGCTTCTGGATGACAAGGAAGAGGGGGAACTGAAGAACAAGGCCTAATTGGGCAGGCTCTTCGAGAAGAGTACCAAAATAATGCTGCGGTGTACCCATTCTCAGAGAACGAGGTGGCGACGCACATCAAATCATTTAAAAGAGGTAAAGCCCCATGACCAGAAGGCATCATAGCGGAGGTGGTGCAATACCTCGCTTCTCAACTAGTAACACCTCTAGCAAGAATCTACAGCGAGGCCCTGAGCCTCAGGCCGTTTCCCACCATCTGGAAACAGGCTAATGTTGTAATTATTAAAAAGGGACAGGATAAAGATCCTGAAGAAGTTAAGTCTTACAGACTGATATGTCTGTTGGATATGCTTGGAAAATTGCTGGAGAGGTTGCCAGCTGACAGGCTGATGGCACACCAGGTGCTCTGTGGGATGAGCAGTAGGCATTTCGGCTTTCAACCAGGGCGTTCTGCATCTGATGCAATCGCCATGGCGGCTGAGGTCTGCGGGTCGTCCACACATAAGTACATAGTTGGCATCATGGTAGACATCAGTGGTGCCTTCGACAATCTGTGGTGGCCTTCACTCTTCTCCTGCCTGCAAGAGAAAAAGTGTCCAGGGCCGCTATATGGATGTCTCAGGAGCTATTGTATGGATAGGGAGGTCTGGTTATCATCCCCTAGCGGGAGAGTGGGCAAGAAGATAACGAAGGGGTGTCCACAGGGCTCTGTCCTGGGGCAACTCTTTTGGGATGTCAATATGGAGCCTCTCCTTCACACCATGGAGAACACTGCATATGTGCTAGAGGTGATAGCCTACACTGATGACCTCCTCCTGTTGGTTGGCGGCCGCAGCCGAGAGGAATTAGAACCCAAAATATAATCAACCTATTTGCTCTTAAAAGGCCAACTAGCCAGAAACCCTACAGTCAGGATAGATGGCACACCGATAATACTTCGTCGAGAAGCAAGATACTTAGGAGTAATACTAGATGAGAAATGGAGCTTCACCCAGCACATTGAAGTTACAGTGCATAGGTCATTAGAGGTCCTAAATAACCTCATCATGATAGGGCATAGACTATTCCATCTTCCCCCAAACCTCATCAAGTTGTATCACAATACAATACTCGCCTCCATCGTGGGCTACAGGTCAGGAGTCTGGGCTCACAGGCTCACGAGGATCGTTGATCCTATTGCGCTCAGTCAGGGCTTACCGTACATCCCCTGGGGGAGCACTGTTGATTCTCATGGGGTTGTGCCCCCTAGATGTAAAAATCAGGGAGCAGGCTGCATGGTACCGGGCAAAAAAGAAGCAGATTGAAAAAACTGAGGACATCATGGGGATTCCAGTGGGGGATAAATCATCAGTCAAAAGAAGGGGAATGGAATTATGGCGCCGGCCGGTGTGGCCGAGCGGTTCTAGGCGCTACAGTCTGGAACCGCCCGACCACTACGGTCGCAGGTTCGAATGCTGCCTCGGACATGGATGCGCGTGATGTCCTTAGGTTAGTTAGGTTTAAGTACTTCTAAGTTCTAAGGGACTGATGACCTCAGAAGTTAATTCCCATAGTGCTCAGAGCCATTTGAACCATTTGGTGTTATGGCAAGAGATCTGGGATGGGGATGAGACAGGAAGAAGAACATACCAATTATTACCAAACATCCAGGAACGATTAAGAATGAAGCATTTCCAGCCTAGTAAGGGACTGCTGCATTTCCTCACTGAGCCTGCCCCCACGGGATGGTGGCGTCGGGCTCGTCAATGTCCGTATTCGAGCTGCAGCCTTGTACATGAGTACCATGAGAAAACAGTGGACCGGCCAGGGCACATCTCTAACACGCTACTTGCTTGAGGTCCTCCTGCCTCCTTCCACCTCACCACCGGTGTCTGTCGGCCATATCGTGCCTCATTTGTCTCATATTTCGACCTATTTCGTCGACTACAGTTACATACATACCAGTCTCCCAGATACGTGCCCACCCAGGACAAAGGATTTTTACAACCTGCTGTTGCGCTGTGTTCCCCGGAATGTGATGGAGACGAAACATCCCTCCATCCAGTGGCCTATAGGGTGGACTACCGTCCACCAGCCCTTCCTCCCTACGAACGTCCGGGCACTGTGGTATCACATAGTCAACAGGAAATTTGCCACGAAGCAGCGACTGCACAACATTGGCTTGTCAGATTCCCTTCTTTGTCTCCTTTGCCAGCAACTGGACACTGATGAACACCGTCTGACATGCGCCTCTTCGCAAGATGTATGGCGCTTCGTGCAGCAAATCATTGCCTTCTGTCTCTGGGTGCCACCAGACACAGTCGAACCTCGAATGTTTCTCTACCTGGAGGACAAACATTTTCCCGCCGCCAAATGTCATGCCATTACGTGGGTCAAAGGGTGGGCAGTCGCTTATCTCTTTCATGAGGGACCTAAATCCCGCCTCAACTTCTGGACCTATTTACGAACAGCCCATGCAGCTCTCGAAAACACGCCACGTTACCGAACATTATTTGCTAATTATCTTCGAGGGGTCTTTGTTAGACCTCCACTGAGTTGGGGGGGCGCCTGGCTCAGAGGGCACCTACCCCTCCTCCCCCGGTGGTGTCTGAGTTTACTTCTGACCTCTGCGGATGGGAGAGCGCGTCGCAGATTGCGCAGATTTTCTTTTTGCTTTTCCTTTTTCTTTTCTTTTGCTTAACCCAGAATTTATATAAATTTTTTCCTCTGTCGCCGATGTGTTCCACATAATTTCATGATTATAGTGAATATTAGAAAAACACAATTAATTTATAAAAAAATACAAAATACAAAATAAAGAACAAATAAAATAAAAAATAAGAAAAAATAAAAGATAAAAGGAAAAATAATAAAAAACAAAATTTAAAAAAGTCGGTAGAGCACTTGCCCGCGAAAGCAAAGGTCCCGAGTTCGAGTCTCGGTCCGGCACACAGTTTTGATCTGCCAGGACGTTTCACTCCCAGTGTGTCTGCACCCTGCGTCACCAGTGATTTACAGACAGGCTGCGGAAGAATATGTATGATTGTGAAACAGCATATAGTTGTTTCCGGTTCAGGGGGTGGTGGTGTAGAGAGAGTGGGGACACACTTGCTTGCTCTTCGTTTTGCAGACGCACAAATGAGGGAAGTTAGTGACCTCATTCTGGCATCCTGTCTTGCCTCATACTTTTACCTTCCAGCCCCTCTCCCTCACACTGCCGCCAGTCACATCGGCAGAACACAATTTATTCCTCAATAAACATTAATTTTACACCACTAAAACACAATTTTTAATAATTTCCGATCCTCTGCAACGCACAAATTATCAATTCTACAGAAAAAATTAATAGGATCCTTTTTGTAGGAAACTGAATGTAGTTTCAACTTGTACTGGGAAACATTTTCGCTAAAAGCCGCGCTTTTCGAATTATTCAAGGAAAGAGCAAAAAACTGACCCTGAAAGGCCCCACCAACACCCCAATGCTCACTCTCCACACGTTCTGTATGTTGTTCATGATATTATATCCTACCACTGTATAAAAAATTGTGACTACAGAAATTTTTCCCCTATTCGCCTTGTTTTCATCTTCGTCGACTGGGTTACAAGAATAACTAACGTACGAAAGTAAAATATTGCTACCTTTTTAACTCAGGTAAGTCAGATAGGTAAAAGACATCGCCTCACTGCAGCACTTTGTAAAAGGCGTTTGTATATTTCTGTAGAAGTGACTTGTATTAAAGTGAGCAGTTTGGCCAATGCAGTGAGTCTGATACAGCTCTCACGAAACTAATTGAGAGTAGAGGATATTCTCATGGGATGTTTTTCCTCTGCATGGACCATACTGTAGCTTATGTTGGCATCCTCTTCAAACAGCCTGCATAACAAGGCCTGCCACAGACCGATACAAATGAACACAGTCTGCTCTTCAGCTTTTATTCTCGTCACTCAGGATGAGGAATAACACAGAAGCTATTTGAACCAAAAGCAGGAGATTGGCGAGTGCAGGTCCGCAGGCTACTGGAGAGACAACTGGAGACTGTCCTGTAATGTAAGCGTCGTGATAACTTTGTGCTCACACGATACATGTCAAGATGAGAGTAGCATACCGCAAAATTTCTTGTTACCGCAACGTATTTAAATTTAAATTTACTTAATCTTCAGTTAACCAGTGTCATTTGTTTTTTAGTGTCTTTAATTTTTCACGCACAGAACAACGAAATCGTGAGAGCGGTAGTAAAAGTACTGTATTATACTGTTCGAAGTAGTTGTAACTGACAAGGCCTGCTTATTGCAGGATCGTTGCGTTGTAAGCTGCAGAGCCCCCATTAAGTCTTGAACTATAGCGCTACGCTCTATACAGAACCGATATTGCGGGCTTCTCGTAGCCCATAGACGTGCCATCCTTCATAGATTACTGTAGAACCAGCCATTGTGAGTACGGCTCACGCCTACAGATAATCAACCTGTTATTTGCTGCCGTAGCTTCCTGGTTTATAGCCAAGCAATCACAGTCCAATACAACCAGTTAATCACTTGACGCTACCTGAAAGGGAACAGCTACGTCGTAGTTCTTTAGTGACACGTGTAATTTTATGGGGCAAATATAAAATATTTTCAATCGCAGGGAATTATACTTCGCATGTGATTCAACTGGGCAAACATGAAAATGTAGTAATATTCGTTGTCAATAGCACATCAACAGTACGTAGAACGGGTATTATTCAAAATCCCATTCGTTCAACTTAGAGACTCCCGGAGTTAAAATGAAAATAGTAGTTACTATTTACTAACAAATCACTGAACCTCGAGAAGCGTCATATTAGAGACAGTAAACATTCCGCGATAGAATGCGGGAAAAATCCAGAAAAAAAATTAGCGACATCACGTGTCAACAATAAACCTGGCTCCCAAAATATGATAAAACTGTACCGTATTTACAGTTCTTCAATCTGAGTTGCTGCTCACTGAATTCATTTCACTCGTTACACACAGTCAACTGAAAAACAGGAAAGAACGAAAGATTTGAGCTATATTATGTATCGTATTCAACAAAAGACAATAGAAGCTTATGAAATATGGCGATACGGAAGGGCGCTGAAGATTAAAATGGACAGTTCGAGTAATTAATGAAGAGGTATTGCATGGAACTAGGAAGAAAGGAGCTTTATGGCACAATTTGACTAAAAGAAGTGACAGGATGACAGTACGCAACCTATGGCATCAAGGAATAGTTAAAACGGTAATAGAGAGCAGTAGGGGTAGGGTAAAAATTGTTCAGGGAGACCTAGATACAGTTGCAAGTGGATGTAAGTTGCAGTAGTTACACAGAGATGAAGAGACTTGCACAGACCAGGCAGCCATAGAGAGCTACATCTAACCAGTCTTGAGACTGAAGACCATACCCACAACATGCCATAAGTTATTATACTTACTACAACCATCTCATACATTTATGCATTTTATAATCCAAAATCTCTGTTTCCGTGATGGTTTAAATAGTTGAATCTCTAAACTTGATAATCAGATGTAAATGATATTTAATGACAGCTGCTGTGCTTTTCGTATTTTCACTGAAGTGCCAAAAAAACTGCTTTAGGCAGGCCTACTCAAATACAGAGATATGTAAACAGGCAAAATTAGGAAACGCCTATGTAAGACAAGTGTCTGGCGCAGTTGTTATATCGGTTACTGCTGCTGCAATAGCAGGTTATCGAGATTTAAGTGAGTTTGAGCGTACTGTTATAGACGGCGCAAGAGCTCTGGGAAACAGCACCTCCGAGGTAGCGAAGAAGTGGAGTTTTTCATGTGCGACCAGATCACGAGTGTACCGTTAATATAAGGAATCCGGTAAAACATCGAATCTCCGACATAGCAGAGGCCGGGAAAAGATCCTGCAAGAAAAGGACCAACTACGACTGAAGAGAATCGTTCAACGTGACAGAAGTGCAACCCTTCCGCAAATTGCTGCAGATTTCAATGCTGGGCCATCAACAAGTGTCGGTGTGCGAACCATTCAACGCAATATCATCGATATGGGCTTTCGGAGCCGAAATCCCACTCATGTATCCTTGTTGCCTGATCGGACGAGTCTCGTTTCAAATTGTATCGAGCGGATGGACGTTTACGGGTATGGAGAAAACCTCATATATTCCATGGACCCTGCATGTCAGCAGGGGACTGTTCAAGCTGGTAGAGGCTCTGTAATGGTGTGGGGCGTGTTCAGTTGGAGTTATATGGGACCCCTGATACGTCTAGATACGACTCTCATACGTGACACGTACGTGAGCGTCCTGTCTTATCACCTGCATCCATTCATGTCCATTGTTCATTCCGACGGATTTGGGCAATTCCAGCAGGACAATGTAACACTCACACTTCCAGAATTGCTACAGAGTGGCTCCAGGAACACTCTTCTGAGTTTAAACACTTCTACTGGCTACCAAATTCCCCAGACATGAACACTGTTGAGCATATCTGGGATGTCTTGCAACGTGCTGTTCAGAAGAGATCTCCACCCGCTCGTACTCTTTACTTTTACGGATTGACGGACAGCCCTGCAGGATTCATGGTATCACTTCCCTCCAGCGGTACTTCAGACTTTAGTCGAGTCCACGCTGTGTCGTGTTGCGGCACTTCTGCGTTTTCGCGGGGGCCCTACACGATATTAGGTAGGGTACCAGTTTGTTTGACTCTTTAGTGTACATGGCACCTGAAATATAAAATACACTCAATTAGACGTCCATCTGTGAGTACTCCGATAATAATGTGCGTCCGCGAAGTCTGTCAGTAGCAGCAGGGCGCGTAAGGCTGACAGTACATTGAAGTCTCGCCTGCACGTGTTCCGTGGACTTGCAGTGGTAGGGTGGGGGTAATAGCGTTGTGTGTAGGTTGCAGTTGTTATCTTACTGCTTAGTTCTTGTGTAAGCTGAATGTAGTGGGAATGCTTACTATTACAGAGAGTTTTTAGTAGAATAGATTTTTCGTGCAGGAGGAAACTTCACGGTCCACTTGAGGCGACAATTTAGATTGCTTTTTCCTGCTTCGATGTGTCCACATCGGGACACTGTACGAGATTTAATTCGCAAATTACAGACAAAAAGTTCAATTCATAATGCAGGACGAACTGGAAAGTCCACTACTTTAACGGAACGGAAGCTTGACTACATTTCGGACATCATGTTGCGGAGTCCATGAAAATCAGTGAGGAGATTATCACAAGAGGCTAAAGTCTCTTATACGACAGCGTATAAGGTCGCAGCCAAAGAACTGGGGATGTGTCTATATAAAATTACTGCTATACAGCAATCACAATGTATGGACCATGAGAAAGGAGTGGCATCTTGTGAATGGTTTCAGCGATTTGTTTTGTTAGCCGACATGGAGTTGGTATTTTAGATCGAAATTTTTTCACTGATAACGCTTGGTTTCACCTATCTGGCTACATTAATTCCCAAAATTCACGAATTTGGTCATCAGCAAACCTAAATGTCTTAAGAGAAACGCCATTGCACGCAAAGAAAATCGCTATGTGGGTTGTCATAAAGCGGGAGCGAATTATATGCCAGATTTTTTTCGATACTGCCTTCACTTCCGATGTCTATTGTTCCCAGATAATTTATCCAGTTACTGCCCTACTGAATGAAAATGAGATCAATAATTCAATTTTCCAACAAGACAACGCTACTTTTTATATGGTGCACCATTCGCTATACTACTTTTAAATGAAATATTTGGAGACAGAGTAATTATGAAAGGGTTGTGGGCAGCGCGTTCTCCGGATCCGTTACCACCCGACTATTTTCTTTGGGGTATGGCTGAAACATTTGTGTTTCAAAAGAATACAGACAATAGATGAACTGAAGACAGCGATAATTGATTATCTGCAATCGATTACATGTGAAACATTGGCAAAGGTGTTCGCAAATAAATGTAAACTGTTGAACTGCGCCTTCTAGAAAGAGGAATACATTTCCAGCACCTACAGTGACATTGGTGAGCACAGTGTATTTAGTTATAGTTCATATAATCAATAATTTCATTGTTTTAATTGTAGTGATGCTGAATCCCATCTCCCATCATATCTGCAACCACTAGCAGTGAATCCCGGGAGCGACATGAACGTGGCGCCAATCTTAAGCGCCCCGCAAGGCGAGACACGAGGAGCTTGCTGCTACGGTGAACTTCGCATAAGATCACAGCTTATTTTCTGTAAGTTTAATAAACGCAACAGGTACACGTAACAGAGACTTTAGTCATCGATAATACATTCTCCTTCACTATTTTTACGGTCTGCCAACGCTGGCGTCACTTCTCGATTCCGCGACTGTAGAAATCACGTGGGTTTGAGGTGAAGAACTTTTCGAGCCATGTTCGGAGCGCATTTTCATCCAGAAAGGAAGTTCCTTGAAGATCGTTCGACAGAAAACTGAAAAGATGCAAAACTGAGGGTGCAAGATTAGGTGAATAAGGTAGGTGCGGGATGACTTCCAAACCCAACTCCTACATGGTGGTTTTTTGTCAGTCCAGCAGAATGCGGGCGGCCGTTATGGTGGAGTACCATCACTTCACGCGGTCTTCCTTGTCGTTGTTCTTGGGTTGCGTCAGCAGTGATGGTTACACGACACCGTCGCTGTTCCACCACATGCATAACATTATCTTTTGTGGATGCGGGTAGGTCTTTGTACGTGGAGTTGCTGCTTTTTTTGGGCTTAACTATTCCTTTCTTTCCCTTATCTTAGCACAAAAATATTATTTCTCGTCAACAGTAGCTGTACAGGCTAGAAATGGTTGGTGTTGCTTACGAATCAAGTGATGACGAGCAATCAGAGATGCACTTATGGCTACCCGCTGATTTTCGTGATTTTGGCTCAGAGCATGCGGTAGTCACCCGATTTTTTAATCTTCCCCATTGCATGCAAACGTGAATCATTGTGGGTTAATGCCTTTAAACGATCTTCATTCAACCCCGCTGGCCTTCCTGAACGTGGAGAGTCACTAATGTTAAAACGATCCTCCTTAAAACAAGAAACCATTTCCTTGCCGTGCTCTACCCAATGGCAGTATCCCCATACATGGTGCGAAAGTTTCTGGCTGCCTCCTCTGCTGAACTCAAACAGAAGAATGTGTCGGAAATGTTCCGATTCCTCCACTTGTCATGCCATTCTGTAGCTCCACAGTTCCACCCACTATCTCCAAATGACAAAATGACAATATATAAACTCAAATAATAAGAGTGAACAACAAATAAAAATGACAATCGATAAACAAACGCATAGCAACCGGAATACCAACACGCGATTCAAAAACGCTGCTAACTTATGCATCTACCAAATGTCGTAAACCTGTAAACCATAAAAAACGATCTTGAAGTAATAATCAGAATGGGTAGCAATTTTTTTTACAAAGTAATTCATTATAAGAAAGTTTCGAGTTCTCTAATATTGTGATATTGACCTATACAGCACAGTGATGTTCTGGAATGTACAGCCTTAATAAAATTTATCTTTAGGCATTAGTCAATGATTTATGAAAAATAAAATTAATTACAATGTACATGTATTCTATCTTGCAGTTGGCACAACTCATATTTTTATGTTTATGGGCTGTTTCTATAACAGAAACATTTGGGGATGATGGAGAAGGGCAAATGTGTGCATTTCAAGCAGAGAATCCTGACCCGGAGAACAAAAATTAGAAGCGAAGTGAGAGAAATCAAAGTTTACCATGTTTTAAATACCATTCATGCCTTCATGAGATACGCAAGGAAAATAACGAAGTAATGAGTGCTATTGAGATGAGTTCTCAGATTCATTCCATATTTCTAGATTACCAGGAGCCTTTTGATACAGTTCCTCACAAGTGGCTTCTAATCAAACTGTATGCCTATGGAGTATCGTTGCAGTTGTGCTTCCGGATTCCAAATTTCCTTTCAGAAAGGTCACAGCTCGTAGAATCTGATGGACGAGTATTGTGTAAAACAGAAGTGATATCTAGTGTTTCTAAAGGAAGCGTTATATGCGTTCTGCTGTCTCTAATCTACAGGGTGTTCCTAAAATGAATGTAAAAAAATGAGAGGAATGGTAGAGTGGCTCATAACAAGCAACTTTCACGGTGCACCCCATGTCCGCATCTGGTAACGTTCGGCGATACGTGTCATTTAACAGCGTCGCGCGCCGCCGGGAATGTAGGCATACAGCCCACCATTCGAGTCGACGTGACGGCAGGTCTGCAGGCCTATTTTTTCAATTTCTTACCGGCAACAAGGAAAAAGAGAGGTAGGGTTGATGTTTCATGACCTGTATTTGCGAACAGTTACAAAAACTACTCGAAATTACTCCCTCCTGCCTGAATGCACGCCGTGCAACGACGCCTGACTGACTGTCGCACACTTTCAAACACCCCTGGCAACGTGCGGATTTCATCACTGTCTTCCATAATTGGCGCTATCAGCTCTTCATACATCTCGATCGGTGTTTCGTAAACAACAGATTTCAGGTGTCCCCAGACGAAACAAATTAAGGGGCGTCAAGTCGACGGAAATTGCAGGCATGCCACTGGCCCACTGCGCCCTTTTCAGTTCTCACCAAAAGTTTCACTTAAATGTTTTCGCACCACATGAGCGAAGTGCGTAGATGCACCATCGTGTTGGTACCACACGCGCTGTCGCACGTTGAGTGGCCCGTGTTCCAATAACTCTGGCAGAGTTTCCCTTAAGAAATGTAAGTATCAATTCGCATTCAGTCGTCAGGGGAGCATGTATGAAAAAATCAGATTATCGCCCACCAAATCCGCCCAAACGTTGGTAGCGAAGCCGTCTTGATGACCACGAACAAAGATTGTGTGAGGATTTTCCCGTGCGCATACGTGTTGACTGTAGCTATTGAACGCATCTTCTCTTTTAAAGGTTGCCTCGTCCGTAAAAAGTACAACGAGTTGAAATTCAGGTTGAATGGCACGCTTCTGCAAAAACCACTGGCAGAAGTCGATGCGACGCAGAAAATTTTCTGGCTTAAGGATTTGGACTTTCTGAAGGCGGTTAAGGGCGCAAGTCAGCTTCATTCGACACACGACAGACAGTAGAACAGCTTACACCCATTTCGTGAGCAACACTCCGCGACCTTGTTAGGGCACGTTTTCAGCAGTGCTAACGCCTCCTCTTCAAACTTTGGTGTATGCACTGTGCATTGGCGACCGCGTCCGTCTGACCTTCGCACCTGTATTACAAAATGAATGCATCGGGTTTCGATGTAGGCCTGAAATGAACATATGCCATAACATTACGTCGTCAGTGGACAATTCACGTCAAGTGCACGTGTCTCTCTCAGGGACCTGTGGACGGAGGTGAACGTACTTGGATCTGGCACTCGACGATTTAGAAACTGATGAACGTGCAACTGTTGAACAGCCAGAGCAATTGCAGCACAGTGCATGTGTGCCCTTTCCTCCCAAGAAAAGCGCTCCATTTCCCGTCCGCTCTGCACAGTACCAAACACAAGAGTGTCCCAATTTGATGACACACAGACGCAGGGCGAAACAGTCTCTGCAGTGCGAAGCAGACTCTACAATGTGCAGAAGTGGTGCCCTCCCTGAGACTTATATCAAACCGGCATTTGCACTACCAAGCACGAGTTCGAAACCCGCCAAATGCCGGAAAAAACTCCGATGTGTTGTGCCGCCTGGAATACCTGCAACCATTTCGACTCATATGGGGGCTGTATTCCTACCTTCCCGCCGGCGCGTTACGCTGTTAAATGAACCTAGCGTCGACTGTTAAGTGATGCGAACAAGGGTTGGAATGTGAAAGCTGCTCTTCATGAACCACTCTACCAGCCGTCTCATTTTTCTGCATTCATTTCTAAAACACTCTGCATATAAAAGATTTAGGAAACAATCTCAACAGCCCTATTAGATTGTTTGCAGATGATTCTGTCGTTTACCGTCTAGTAAAGTCATCAGAAGATCGAAACCAATTGAAAAATGATTCGGACAAGATATCTGGATGGTGCAAAAATCGGCAATAATGGAAATTGTACTACAAGGAATCCGTTAAATTTGCTTAATACGACAAACCACACAAACATTAAGGCTGTCAATTCAATTTAATAACTAGGGATTACAATTACGATCATTTTAAATTGGAACGATCACAAAGAAAATCTTGTGTGGATAGCGAATCAAAGACTGAATTTTACTGGCAGACCATTTGCAAGATGCAACAGATGTACTCCTCTTATGGAGTATCGCTGTTGGGTGTGGGATCTTTACCAGATAGGCTTCAGGAACAGCATCGAAAAATTCCAAAGAAAGCCAGCTGCTTTTGAATGATACGCGGATTGATGTGACAGTCATTAAAACAAAGACGTTTCTCGTTGCAGCGTGATCTTTCCACGAAATTTCAGTCACCAGTAGCCTATAAATATGGACAATGTTCACTTAGCTCTTCAACATTTTCAAAACTCTCTGTCTGTCAACAGACATAGGCCTTCTTAAAGTTGACAAAGGTGACTGGTAAAAGAGATAAGCCTATGTACTTGTTCAAGCCAGCAATATTACCCTCCTTATGAAACTGTAGTATCAATGCACATCTCGAGTCCCCTGGAACCTTCATTTTCTGGCGATTCCACGTGGTACAAAACAATTTCTGTGTCATCAGCTTCGACCTCAATCTATCCGAAGTCGGAAGAAATAGAGAGGTGAACCCTTTTAAATGATTTAATTTTGAGTGCTCCCCATCTAGTACTGGACTCCCCCCCCCCCCCCCCCCCCGTGTTAGTAGCATATAGTACCACATTCTTCGCTGTTGGCTTATAGTGTTTGATCTTTGAGTCCAATGACACTTTCTTCCATCCATAACACACTGTATCTCGTTATACACTTACGGAAATGGAATGTTACGTCATGGAGCACCAGTCCAATATTTATCACATTTCGTGGAAATATTCATCACGTAACGAACATCAAATGATTAACGATTCATTCTATCCTAAACAGATGTGCATCACCACAATCACTATGATGTGTGGCCCTCCACAGGTACGAATACTCTTTTGTATTCGTTTTGTGACTGTAGTAAACAACCTCCGAAAGTCACCTTTAGGAATTTTTTGGTATGCATGAAACACATGCTGTGTCATTTCATGAACAATACTGACAAGAGGCTGGTATGAAAACATATATCTACCCATTGTATCCCATACAAGCTCTGTCTGCGATAAATCAGAGGACAGAGCAGGATAGTCAAGGATCGATGCATTCCTCAAGACAGATGTCATGTACACTGAAATGTAGGATCTCACATTATTCTGATGGAAAATCGAGTTTAGTCCCATGGTCTTGCAGGGTATACAACATAGTTGACCATTCTTGCCACATACTGACGAGTATTAAACATGGCTTAAACAATTACGAAATCAGCCCTGCTTTCATATCCATGATGGCGATTCAGACCGAAGCGAACCCCATCACTGGACACACAGAATGACCCAATTGCCTCAGGCTCTACAATACGGAGATTTCTGTTATCTGGGGTTTTTTATCACCAATAAACGATCAATTTCAACGAGAGAACTCAACCCACTCTCCGCTAATCTGTTCCTGACGGTTTATGGTGACTTTCAATATTTTGTCTATTGTCATCAGTTTATTCGTCAGACACAATCGAACAATTTCACGATCCTCTCATGGTGGCCTTCTGGAGGGACCTGCATCTCCTCTTCAAGCCACACCATTGACCATTTCATAACCATTCATTCTACAGTTGTTTCACTACTAGCCTTTTTCTCAACCTGCATACGCAGTCACACACTTCCTCCTCCCCCTCTCTACATCCACCTCTTCCTCTGTCTGTCCACTTCACCCTCCCACCTCTATCTGTCTATATCCTCCTCCTCACTCTCTCAGTCTCTTCATCTTCTCCTCTCCCTCTCTTTGAACATTTTGTCCACTCCCTCTCTCTGACTATATCTTTCTTCCCCCCCTCCTCCCTCTGACCATGTCCTCCTCCCTCTATTTCTTTCCATCTACACTTCCTCCTCCTATTTTTTCACCTGTCCATTACCCCTATACAGTTTCCATGTGCCTCAAGCATCTCCCCCTCCTCCTTTCTCTCCATCTATTTCCTCCCCTGTCTCCCTCTGTCCACCCCTTCCCCTAGCCATCTCAACCTGTCCCTAGCTATGCTCATGAGCATGTGTAGCCCCTACAATATGGTTAAATAAAGCAAGCTGATACGACTTGCACAACACACTTGTCATGCAGGGCAGCCTGCATGTTGGGGCCTGAAAAACTGATTCTGCCCCTGACGTGTAGCCTGCCCCACAAAGCAGGTGATTCAGGCTGGTACTGTTCCATACAACATGACTGTCATTCAGGGTGGTCTATATATCAGGGGCTAGGAAAAAACATGTTTTTGTCTGTATCTCCACTCCTATTGGATCTAGCAGGCTATAAACCCACAACACTGATATTTGTGAGGGCTGCTGTGCCAGATGTGGCTGAAGTCAATCCAGGGGCTTGGGAAAAGATTCATAAACACGTACTCAGTTGTATATGTATATAACAGACAATCTGCGATATGAGGTATGATGATGTTATGTCCCTCATGACAATGATTCAACCTTGCTCCAGAACCGAAAAATGGCGATAAGCTACATGCGAACGTCTTCTAGGAATTCCATGTTGTGATCTCCACACGAAAAGCTCCAGTAATGTTAGACACACCCAAAAGCCACCATGTACTCACATCACTCATCATCGGTAAGAATGCCATTTTGCTGCACTGAAAATAAGCTCGCATAAGGATGAAATTTTAATCAACATATCCCACTGGCACGGAAATACTGCAGTATCAGTTCGGTCAAGGTGTTCATGGTGCAACCCCTTCCATTTCCGTCAGTGTATTTAAAGTGCTTAGAGCATCATAAAGAAAAAGTACTTGAGCAGCCTGGGACAGAAGCCAGGACGCTCGGATTTGCAGAGTGACAGCAAAGCAGCGTTACTATAACGAGAGGAAGAAGAGGCGCCCTCGCAACAAGCATACACACACAGTAGCGCTTGGCGCAGTTTCGCGGCAGCTAAGCGGATTGCCGGCCGGCGTAAGGCAATTAGTGGCGGAAGCGCGGCCTAACGCGGTTAGGGCCGCCGTATAAAGAGGGCGCGCGCGGCGCCGGCGCGAACCCAGTCTGGGAGTGCCTGAGGACCGACCGCCCAAGGTAAGCACCGCCACACCGCACCACAAACCGAGCCATCTGGTTGCCGATTCCAGTCGGCTCAGTATCATATTGTTGCTACCTGAGTGTTACTACTTGTGACTCTGGATTGTGGTAAGGCTGTGCTATTTCCCAATTACAGCATTTGTATTGTGATATCCCAGTGACATGGAAGCAGATGTAGCGGCACCAGCTATCTGTGTTTTGGAAAATGTTGTCTTATTCCATCTTTCCAGGGGTACACATTTTCTAGTAAATGTTTTACAAGGATTAGGGAGGTAGGGGATTGGCTAATAGCTTCTGAACAACTATGTAATGTATTGGAAGACCATCGTTGGAATCCAATTCTGCCTTATTTCTCGTAACATAGATGAACATACATTGATGAGACAAAAAATTATGAGCACCTAGTTAAAAGCGTGTCGATTCACCTCTGGAACGCAATGCAGCAGTGATTCTGCGTGCCGGATTCGACAAGTATTTGACAGGTTTCGAGATATTTGTGACATCAGATGCTTACAGGTCACGCACATCCCGTAATTTACGGGCGGCTGGTTTGCGGGCGTGGAGCTGGTGCCCGATAGCATCCCAGGTGGGTTTCATCGGTTTCAGAAGAGCCAGTTCTGATGGTCAAGACATCAACATGAGTTCGCTATCATGCTCCTCAGACCACTGCAGCACGATTCTGGCCTTGTGACACAAGACAGTTATCCTGCTGGTAGATGCCATCACTGGTAGGGAAGGGGTTACAGGTGGTCCGTCCCTAATAATGTTCACGTAGTCCACAGCTGTCACAGACCCTGTGTTTACTACCATAGGTCCCGTGGAAGCCCAGGTGAATGTCTCCCATAGCATAATACTTCTCCCACTGGCCTGCGTCCATTGCGCGCTGCATGTTTCTTGCAGCCATTCGCCTGGACGACAGCTTTATCAGCACGTATCTGGACACGACCATCGATCTGTTTTAACAACAAACGGGATTCACCCGACGAGGCGAAAAGAGTCCATTGATCCGCGGTCCAATCTCGATAATGCTGTGCCCACTGCAGTCATGTTGTTGGGTCAACATGGGAACACGTAGGGGTCCTCTGCTGCGGAACACCATGTTCAGCACTCTGCACTGAACGGTGTGCTTCAAAACACTAGTGCCTGCTACAGCACTATATTCTGTAGTCATGTCTGCCACAGATCACCACCTGTCCTGCTTTAGAGAGTGGTCGAGCTTCTGATCCCTACGCTCTGTGGTGAGGTACGGACACTCAACTTCTTGTCGCCTACTCGTGCTTTCAATATTCTTCAGCCATTTTCGATAGATGCTCACCACAGTAGCATGCAAACAGACGACCAGCGTCACCGTTTCCGGGATGCTCCGCTCCCAGGACGGGGCCTTAACAATCTGCCTTTTGCCAAAGTCGCTTAAGTCAGCGGGTTTCCGCATTTGCGCCACGTATAACCGCTACAGTGGTTCCTCATTCGTCTTTGCTCTGCTCAAATACTCCCCTTACCGCGTGGCATGCTCTCAGCGCCACTAGGTAGCATACAACCTCGCGATGAGCAATGGTTATAACGTTTTGGCTTATCAGTGTACGAATAAATCCTGTGTGGTGATCAACAAAATGAGTCATTGACTAATGTTTCGATGTAGATTACAATGGTGCTCAATAGAATTTTATTTGGAGACAAGTGCAGGTCAAGAAGAATACATAAGTTTCAACCACACGCTCACCATACCTGTTGTTGCGGTCTTTAGTTCGATGACTCACGTGTGCAGCTTTCCTTGTTAGTCCCTCATCTCTGCGTAGCCACTGCAAGCTACATCCACTTTAACCTGCTTACTATAGGCTAGACTTGGTTTCCTCCTACAAGTTTTATCCCGCCCCTCTACCCACGCCACACTTCTCACTATCACCAAATTGACGATTTCTCCATGGCTCACGATGTATCATACAACTTATCGTTGCTTTTAATTAAGTTCGGCCACACATTTCCAATGCTCTGATTGTGCGGCACTTCGTTGCTGCGAAGAATACATGTGCCAATGAATGTATGGGACGCCTCACATGACTGCATGGATCTGTCAAGTTACATTGACTTTCAGTGTGACAAAAGAACTCGTATATAACTGTGAGACAACTGACCAAGCTGTTGTAGACCCTTCAACATTACTCACAGTCTCAACTGCGCCCTCCCCGTGGTGTTCTCTATAAGGAAATACAGATAGCTCGATTGGAAGTTTTGTACTCCTGCAGCCATTTTTTTATTAGAAGTTTAGTAGTTCAATAACAGCACGTCTACCTAAAATGTTGATGCATGGTATCCACTCATCGGTGATAACGGTCCTTTGTAGTACTCTTTTTAGAATCAGTGGGTCAACTTTTCTTTCATTATTGCACTTAGTATGCGGAAATACACTACCTGACAATACAAATGAAGAACCCAGACCGGTGGGAGAAAACGAAATGAAACTGTACGGGTAGCAAGGATATGTGATGTTCTTTCAGTGATTACCGCCGAATCTTTGTATATACACTGATGCGCCAAAGAAACTGGTATAGCATGCCTATTCAAATACACAGATATGTAAACACGTAGAATACGGCGCCTGTATAGCACGACAAGTGTCTGGCGCAATTGTTATATCGGTTACTGCTGCTACATTGGCAGGTTATCAAGATTTAAGTAAGTTTAAACGTGGTGTTAAAGTCGGCTCTCGAGCGATGGGACACAGCATCTGTGAGATAGCGATGAATTGGGAATTTTCCCGTACGACCATTTCACGAGTGTACCGTGGATATAAGGAATTCGGTAAAACATCAAATCTCCGACATCGCTGCGGAAGGAAAAAGATCCTGCAAGAACGGGTCCAATGACGACTGAAGAGAATCGTTCAGTGTGACAGATGCGCAACCTTTCCCAAATTGCTGCAGATTTCAATACTGGGCTATCAACAAGTGTCAGCGTGCGAACCATTCAACGAAACATCATCGATATCGGCTTTCGGAGCCGAAGGCCCACTGGTGTACCCTTGATGACTGCACGACATAAGGCTTTATGCCTCGCCTCGGCCCGTCAATACCAACAGTGGGCTGTTGATGACTGGAAACATGTTGCCTGGTCGGACGAATCTTGTTTCATTTGTATCGAATGGATGGGAGCGTACGGATCTGGAGACAGTCTCATGAATCCATGGACCCTGCATGTCAGCAGGGGATTGTTCAAGCTGGTGGAGGTTTAATGGTGTGGGGCGTGTGAAGTTGGTGTGAAATGGGACCCCTGATACGTCTAGACAAGACTCTAACAAGTGACACGTACGTAAGCATAGTGTCTGATCACCTTCATCCATTCTTGTCCATTGTGCATTCCGACGGGCTTGGGCAATTCCAGCAGAACCATGTGACACCTCAAGCGTACAGAATTGCTACAGAGTGGCTCCAGGAACGCTCTTCTGATTATAAACACTTCCACTGGCCACCAAACATACAGACATGAACATTATTGAGCATATCTGGAATACCCTGCAATGTGCTGCTCAGAAGAGATCTGCACCCCTTCGTACTCTTATGGATTTATGGACAGGGCTGCAGTATTCATGGTGTCAATTCCCTCCAGCACTACTTCAGGCATTAGTCGAGTCAATGCCATGTCGTGTTGCGGCACTTCTGTATGCTCGCGGGGGCCCCCACGATATTAGGCCAGTGTGCCAGTTTCCTTGGCTCTTCAATGTGAGTATGGCATTGCAGCCCCTCTGTACTACATACATGCGCTGATTCGATTGGGAAGGGTGTCATAAAGCCAGTGTATCATCTCCTGAGGCAAGCTGACCCACAACTGTCGTAACTGGTCCTTGATATCCTGGATACTGGCACTAGAACAGAGTTGATGTCCAAGCTGGTCATCTGGTACGGAGCTGGGGATCTTGCTAGCCACAGGAGTACTCCAACACCAAGTGGCTAACACGTTCCATATGTGGACGAGACCTGTCCTTTTGTAAAATAGCATCATGATACTGTCACATGAGAAATAACACAGGACGCCACAGGATATCGGTAATGTACCTCAATCTCTACCAGCTGCAACGTGAAGTCATACATGATGGTTCTCCACAACATGATGCCAAGAGTAACACTGCTGGGCCCCTCCAAAACACTGGAAGATGAGGCACTCCCCAGGTCCATACACTCTGATGATGGTCATCCAGGATTGCAGAATCATGATACATCACTGAAAATGATTCGAAGCCACTCGCGAACAGTCCATATTTCCCATTCACGGCACCACTTCAAACACAGTCATTTATGTTGTGGTATTAACGGCAGTTGTTGCATGGGACGGTAATTCCCTAGTGCACCTGCCGCTACACTCTGACCAATAGTGTGGGCTGACACAAAACGTTGCACTGAGTCCTTTACTTGTTCTTGGATGCCAAGTACAGGTGTGAAGGGGTTACAGTGTGCTTGGTGGACAAAATACGGTGATAGTCCCTTGTGATCAGACGTGGATGACCAGAACCTTGAGGTTGAGTATGCCTGCTCTCGTGTTCCCATGTACTCCTACATCGGGCCAATGTCACATCTGAGGGCCTCACAAATCTGGGTAATGTGGTCTCACTCTTGTACGTGGCATATCCTTGTCTTTCACAGTGATCACGCGTCATCTGACGTTGTTCACGTACCTTATATACATACTTTACCAGGCCTAGTAACAACATTAATGCACTATGATGGCCCTTCTACCTGTTACCGAGAATTGCAACTCTAATCATCCGAAGTTACATTTATATCCCACCATGTTTACCGGTTACTTCATTTTTCTGTCAGACAGTGTAAATTAAAGCCAAATTAGGGCTTAATGACGAGACTTGAAGATAAGAGGGGAAAATCTACCGCCACCTTTTTGAATCAATTATCCCCAGAATTCACCTAAATTTATTTAAGAAAACGTGGAAAAATTTCAATCACGATCGCTGGACTGGTTTCAGCATTTGCGCACTAGAATATGAGTCCACCGTCCAACCACCTGCTATTAGTAGACGACGTTTTCCAGGTGATTTGATTCCTGTAATGACAATAGGCATAGTACCTCTAGCTTACCTTAGTATATTTTCAACTTTTTTCTCGAATCCAGCTGTGATCATCGAAATTGGTCTTCGTTGGGAGCTGCTAAGAGGCAACGCCATAGCAGATAAATAAACTCCAGATCGGTATCAGATGTGCTGCAACACTTCCAGTAAGTTACGTCACAAGAAGGAAATAAAAGACAACGCCAGTGTATCACAGACATGCCACAAAAGGAGCCCTGGGCTTGACTTATTTACATCAGGGAGCTCATGTTATTTCGTAAACTATCATTTACGGAGCTATAAAGAAGAGCTTTCTCATAGATATTTTCCGATACGGATTTTAGTGCGGGACGTGATTTTTTTTTGACATTAAGGGAAGAGAAACCGCTGTGGGATAGATGAATTTTCCTCGCCTTTGAGGCGGCGGTCGCCATTGTGTACACTTACGCATGCGCAGAAGTGCCCTGGAACCGCTTCCTTGGAATGGTTTAGAGTAACTAATTTTTGTACTTTGAACTCTTCCTCAACAATTTATGGTTTCTGAGATACTGAGGACGATAAAAGGAACCAGTGTGGGTGTTAACTGGAGACTGTATTTGCGAGTAGCACAGGAAAGGAAATGACTAGTAGTGGTGCGGGGTGCTGTCCACCATGCGCCGTGAAGTGGATTGCAGAAAATAAAGTTGTGGTTGCCTCTCTTACTTTCCTCCGATATTTTTAAATCGTATTGTTCCTAAAATTGGTTCAGAAGACTATCAGCAGTAGTCGAAGGATAAAGCCATTTCTGCTTCGTTTCGTAAAGTTTTCAATTGTCTTCCCATTCACGCCTTTTCTGTGGAATCTTAGACCTGACTGCTCTATTCTCCTACCCTATTGTTTTGTTAATACCAAACATTCATATTCAAAAGTAATGTTGGCTGCCTGTTATTTGGATAAATTTAGCAGTCTCCCGCCTGTTACTTTTAAAGCTCCTCTTCACATTGCCGTACGAATATTGAAGGTTTTTAAGTTTTCTGCCAATGTCGTCCCGAATGTGTAAGTAATCCTGTAATTTATTGATTTGTTTTATGATTTGGTTGCTGATAACTATCTTATACCCGACTGAATAAATTCATCACACCGCCATTTTTTTTAGCTGCGCCGTAGATATATTCAGACTGAATTACTGTGCTATTTTCATTAGCATATAACACATATCGTGAAAGATTGTCGTTCGATTCCATAAAACATATTCCCCATTAATAATACAGCCCACCATCAGAACTAAATTTGCTGCGACCACATAATAACAAAGTAATGGACCAATTGCACTATTTAATAGTAAAATAATGTAGGTATTATCACGTTTTACATAAGAAGCTACCATATTTTGAGAACGCACTTCAAGCAATAGAAATGTAACTCCGTAACAAAGTATCGAGCCACGCTAGGATAAAATTTTATAAAACAAATACTTTCGAGCACTATTATAAGAGAGACAGAACCGTACATCAGTGCATTCCAAAGATACTTCAAGTGATACAGCAAAATATTATAATATCCAGAACATAATACAGGAAAGTCACAATGGTAGAAGAAATTGTACAACACATTAATGTATAGTGACAAGCGTCTAAAATTAAAAGCTCTAAACCATCTTGCTAACCTGAGGAAGTTATCTGGAAGTAACCATTCGGAGCGACCTTAAGTGGAGTGACCATATAAAACAAACAGTAGGAAAAACATATGCTAGACAGAGATTCATAGGAAGAATATTAAGGAAATGGAAAGGATCCACAAAATAAGTGAACTACAAAACACTTGCCTGACCGGTTCTTGAGCACTGCTCATGAGTCTGGGACTATACGCAGGTAGTACTAATAGAGAGATAGAGAAGATCCAACGTTTTGTCACGGGAGCGTTTAGTCGGCACGAGAGCAGTTTGGAGATGCTGAACGAACTCCAATTCAGACGCTACAAGGGAGGCACTGCGCATCACGGAGACACCTACTCTTGAAAATCCGAGAGAGTATGTTCCGGAGAGAATCGGACAACAAATTATCTCCTTCCACATACGCCTCGCGAAATAACCACAACGATAAAATTCGAGAAATCTAGCTTATACGGAGGTCTACTGCAAAGCTTTCTTCCAACGCCTAATTTGCAAATGGAAGAGTGAATGGGGGATCAGATGGTGGTAATAAATATATCCTCCAGCACGTACTGTCAGTTGGCTTGCGGAGTGGTGATGTAGACATAGATATACGAGTGGCGTTCCGTAAGTACTGCAACACTTTATTTTCTTTTCTGCTACAAAACTTCAATTTTCAACGTAATCTCCGTTCAATGCGACGGTCTTACGCCACTTTAGCTGGACGGCCTGTAATCATGCGTGGTACCACACTCCTGGTCGACGTCGGGGCCAACGTCTCGTTGCATCGATAACCTCCCCATCATCCACGTACTCCTTCGCGCGGTATGCGTACATCATTGGAGCAGATGGAAGTCGAAAGGTGCGAGATCCGGGCTGTAGGATGGATGAGTAAGAACAGTCCAGTGGAGTTTTGTTGGCTCCGTTCGACTTGTGTGCAGACTTGTGTGAGACCTTGCGTTGTCATGGGGAAGGAGGAGTTCGTTTGCATTCTTGTGATGACGAACTCGCCGAAGTCGTTTCTTCACTTTTCTGAAGGTAGCACAATACACTTCAGAGTTGATCATCGTACCATTAGGGAGGACATCAAACAGTCCCAAAAGACCGTCGCCATGACTTTATAGGCTGAGGGTGCGGCTTTCTTTCTTCGGAGGAGAGGTAGTGTGGCGCCACTCAATGGATTGCCGTTTTCTACCCGGTTCGAAGTTATGAACCCATTTTTCATCGCCCGTGACAACGTTCGAAAAAAAATTGTCACGATCAACCTCGTAACGCGCAAGTAACACTGCACAAATGATCCTTCGTTACTTTTAATGGTCTTCTGTTCTGCAGCGAGGAACCCAGTCGACATACACATTTGAATACCACGACCGGTGGACGAGTGTGTCAGCATTACCAACAGAGTCTTCCATTTGTGCAGCACGGTATTTGATTGTGATCCGTTGATCACCTCGAATGAGAGTGTCCGCACGTTCCAACATTGAACGAGTTACAGCCGTGTGCGGCCGGCCGGCACACGGCAGATAGGACAGGCTTGCGCGACCTTGTTGCGATGATGACAGATGCCTCGCCCAACGACTCACCGTGCCTTTGTTCACTGCCAGGTCCCCGTAGACATTCTGTCAGCGCCTATGAATATCAGCGATGCTCTGGTGTTCCACCAAGAGGAACTCGATGGCGGCTCTCTGTCTGGAACACACCTCCGTTACAGATGCAAAAAGGATACCCATAGCGCAACCACCGATCGTATTTTCATGAAACTATGAAGGCTGGCGCGGAAATATTCCTCGATGACCCACAAAAATTCCGGATTTTTTTCAATGGAAATTGGCTGAGAAAAAAAGTGTGTTGCTTTACTTATGCCCCTCGTAGACTGTAACACAGCAGCCTCCTTTAGATGACAATGGTGATCGCTTCTCAATGAGAATACTCCCTTGTCCAAACAATGGACCACTATCCTTGCTTTGGTATACAGTTTAGTCTGTGTTCCAGTACTCACTCTTTGAAGTGTCTCTTTAACTGCTGCTCCTTATGTTGTCGACTGTCGCATACAACAATATCAATGGACAGTTACCAGTCAGTCCAGGACGGAATTCAGTGATGGACATTTAGCCCCAAAAAGGTATCTTCCTGATAGTTTCTGCAAAATTTAACAAAAGATCGAAAGAAGGCTTCTGTCAGTTAGTCTAATGAAACGCTCAAAAAAATCGACCGAGGTAAAATCCAAACACAACATAGTAACAGAAGAACGAAACCATCAAAAGGGGTTCAGCTGTGAAGCACTTCCAGGAAAATGATCGCATGTTTGTTTGATCACACTGGATGTTCCGCAACCGTTCCTTTAGAGGACTGAAGAACACTTACACTACTGGCCATTTAAATTGCTACACCAAGAAGAAATGCAGATGATAAACGGGTATTCATTGGACAAATATATTATACTAGAACTGACATGTAATTACATTTTCACGCAATTTGGGTGCATAGATCCTGAGAAATCAGTACCCAGAACAACCACCTCTGGCCGTAATAATGGCCTAGACACGCCTGGGCATTGAGTCAAACAGAGCTTGGATGGCGTGTACAGGTACAGCTGCCCATGCAGCTTCAACATGATACCACAGTTCATCAAGAGTAGTGACTGGCGTATTGTGACGAGCCAGTTGCTCGTCCACCATTGACCAGGCGTTTTCAATTGGTGAGAGATCTGGAGAATGTGCTGGCCAGGGCAGCAGTCGAACATTTTGTGTATACAGAAAGGCCCGTACAGGACCTGCAACATGCGGTCGTGCATTATCCTGCTGAAATGTAGGGTTTCGCAGGGATCGAATGAAGGGTAGAGCCACGGGTCATAACGCATCTGAAATGTAACGTCCACTGGTCAAAGTGCTGTCAGTGCAAACAAGAGGTGACCGAGACGTGTAACCAATGGCACCGCATACCATCACGCCGGGTGAAACGCCAGTATGGCGATGATGAATACACGCTTCCAATGTGCGTTCACCGTGATGTCGCCAAACACGGATGCGACCATCGTGATGCTGTAAACAGAACCGAGTTCGGTGGAGAGCCTGTGACCATCGTACGTTGGCTGGGGCGAGGCAGCACACACAGGGCTGAGATAAGTAACATTGACTTGATACGTATGTACCGTGTATTTGTAAAATTTTTTTGTGGGGTCTTGCCGCTGTAGGTGTTGATTTTAGCCTTTGACTATGCCTATTTAGGCAAGCTGTTTTATATTTGTTCCGAGGGAGGCGTGGCTATCCACGCTGAAACCTAGGTAAACACCCGGTAGTTTTTGCAATCGAGGCGGAGTTTTCATAATTATTTCGATACTTACGATTGCTGACGTGCTGCAACGCTGAAAGTTCCATTTAGTCCACGTGGTAACGATATGCAGTCTTCATCTTCCCTCAGACTGGCCTCGGACACTTCTTGGTCTTCTTACCCTCCTTCACAGCTCTCTCCAATTTCATCTCCTAGGGATTTTAATGCCCATAACTCTCTTTGTGGTGGTACTGTGGCTACTGGCTGGGGCAGTGGGCAGTATTGCGGAAGGCCTACTGACAGGGTTTGATCTCTGCATCCTCAGCACTGGAGCACCTACATACATTAGTGTGGCATATGGCACTTTCTCACCTATTGATCTTTTCACCTGTAGCTCTGGATTCCTTCCCTCTGTTTAAGGGGGAGTTCAAGATGGTTTGTGTGACAGTGACCACTTTCCAACCGTCTTAACTTTTCTTCAGCATCACTTGCCTAGATATCCTCCCAGATGTGCCTTTACTAATGCTCAATGGGATGCCTTTTCCTCAGTTGCCATCCCAACCACTCCATCACATGACAGCATAGAAGAATCCATGCAAAGTTTGATCAATGCCATCCTTTTAATAGCAGCTGTGGCTCCTCATGGAAAAAAGCCTTTTGGTGGACTCCCAAAATTGCTATGGCTATTAAAGAACACTGCCATGCCTGCTGACATTACAAATGGTATCCAAATCTCGACTACCTCCTGACGTTTAAACAGGTTTGCGGCCAGGCCTGCTATCTTCTTAAACGCCAGAAACGGATTTGTTTGGAATGACATGTCAGCCCCACAGGACCGCATACTCCCTCTTTACTAGTATTGGAAATCATCAGGCGCATTTTTGGCCCCCATCCTCCTACAGGTATCCTGAGAATCTCCCTGAATAATGTTATCCTCAATAGCACAGACTCCATTGATGAGCATCTTGCTCGACATTTCGCCCAGGCCTAAGCATTGGTCCACTATCCACCAACGTTCTGTCTTCTCAAACACCATCTGGAACGCCTCACTCTTCTTTTGTTCTCCCCAAGCTGGAGCCACGTAACACCCTATTTAGCGAGTGGGAATGCACTGGCGCCCTTGCTCTCTGCTACGACATGGCTCCTGGACTGGATTGGGTGCACAACCATATGCCTCAATACTTACTGATGGTTAGCTAATGTTATATACTCGCCCTTTTTAACAGTCTCTGGAGCGAGAGGGAATTGCCTTCTCATTGACGAGAAAGAGCCATTATTCCAGTTTTGAAATTGGGTAAACTGCCACCAGATGAACAGCTATCGTCCAATCAGTTTAGCTGATGCCCTCTGCAAGTTACTTCAGTTTATGCTGAGTTGAAGGATAGATTGGATCCTTGAATTCCAGGACCTTTTGGCTTTGACCCAGGTGATTTTTTCTGAGGCACTCTGCTTCAGATAATTTAGTTCACCTGGAGTCTACTATCTGAATGGCTTTTGCTCAACATCAATACCTTATTGCACTCTTCTTCAGTCTGCATAAAGCTTAGTATACCACAGGGTGCCACCACATCCCTGCCACCTTACATCGGTGGGGTGTCCATAGCCTGCTCCTGATTTTTATCTGGATGTTTCATATCACACTTTTCAGATGCAAGTTGGTACCTCCCTTAACACCTACCATCTGCAGGAGAATGGGGTTCCGCAGGGTTCTTTTTTGAGTGTCCCTCTATTTCTAGTGGCAGTGGAGTTCCACTGCTGTGAGCTCCGCACCAACAACAGTTGATCAGTTATGCGTTATGCACCTGCTACTTCCCAGAGCACCCATACTACTGTCTCCGCTTTCCTGGTATGGAGATCTATGCCCCAAAATGATCCTCATCTGCATCCAGCCCGTTTTTTCTGAATTCCAGCTTTCCCCTCTGGATCTGCTCATGTACACCTCCATTGTGTATCTCCCACCCACAGCTCTGCCTTGACCTGTCGTGAGGTTGAAAAGACTCTGTTCATCCTGAGGTCCTCTGCTGTCAATTCTTCATTTTCGGAGCGTTTTGGGATTCAGAAGTAGTCTATACTGATAGCTTGTTGGTTGTCGGTCACGCTGGCAAATTACGTTCATGCAGGATGTAATGAAATCTGTTCCTTGCCAGATAGCTGCAGTGTTTTCACTGCAGAGTTTGTAGCTATCTTTCGTGCTCATGAGCATATCCATTCCTGCACTGGTGAGTCCTTCCTCATCTGTAGCGACGCTTTGAACAGTTTACAAGCTCTTGACCAGTGTTACCCTCGCCATTCTTTGGTCCTGATTATCCAGGAATCCCTTTTTGCCCTCAAACAATGTGGACACTCGGCGGCCTTTGTCTGGACCCTGCGTCATGTTGGGATCTTGGGGAATGAACTCGCTGACAGGCTGGGCAAACTGGTTACCAGCAACCTGCCTCTTGAGATAGGTATTCCATAATCAGACCTTCAGTCGGTATTATGCCAACAAGTTTTAAGGATTTGGAATATGGAATGGCGTTCTCTGACTTTGCCGAACAAACTATTAGCAATAAAGGAGATTACGAATTTGTGGTGGTCCTCCATGTAGCCCTCTTGCATGGACTCCATCATCCTTTGCCAGCTCTGCATCGGCCATACTTGGCTGACTCATGGTCATCTTCTCCATCACGAGTACTTGTATTCACCTCACACTGGGTGTGATGTCCATTTAATGGTGGTCCACATTTTGCTGGACTGTCCTAACCTAGCCAATCTGCTGTGGGCTCTTAATCTTCCTGACTTGCTATCCCTTCTTGCGTATTCTGTTTGACGTCGCGTTCTTCCTCTACTTCCCTGTGATTCTCTCGCTCTGTCCAAGTCACTAGTCTTTTCTGCGTCTTGTTAAGTGGTGGGTGATATGACCCCCGTCGCACTTTCTGCCCTTGGAAGCCTCTGGCTGTTCCTTGGATGAGGCACCTCACCCACTTTCTCCCTTCCACTCTTTTCTTCTTCGTTGTGCCTTTCTCTAGCCTTTGTTGGCCTTCGGTAGACTTTGGGGTTTTCTTTTCTTGGGTTTCACGTATTAGGTCCTTCTTTGGTGTGTAGTTTTGTTGACTTTCCTTTAGCAGGTAGTCGGGACTAATGACCTCGTAATTTGGCTCCTTTAATCATTAAACGAACCAGCCCACTCCTTTGATACCCCTCCCACTCACCACTTGACACCTGGACGAAAGTATTATAAACAGACGATAAAGACAGTTTTTATCTGAACTAAATTTATACTAGCATCAGAAAACATTTTACACATTAATATACTTACTGTGATCTTTATGGTGGCATTAGAGGATCCTGCGAGTCATCCAGCATTGTCATAATGAAGGGTACTCTTGCTAAGATGGGTGACGATGCAGATATGCCACAAAGACCAAGCAAGACATTTTCCTGAACACAGTTCTATGGAATAGTCGACATTCTGGATTTTACCATCGTGGATGACAACTTGTGATCTTAAACTGGAATGCCACTAATTTAGTGTCTCATAAGGCTGCATAACAACGAAGTGTTATTATCATTATTATTATTTCTATTATTATTATTGGCGTCATAATTACATGCATTTATTTAAATCTACAGGTTGTTTTCCCTATTTTTGATTCTGTAGACTGAGCTGTCGGTTGAGAAAAGCTACATATTATTTGCCTCCAGCTTCACTAACAAAAGATATACTGAGAAGCAGTAATGGGTATGGCCAATTCTTTAAACAATTTCTGTAAAACACCCTTAAAATCACACCACAAATAATCCATATTACCCGCTTTCGGAATCTGACCAGCTGTATCCAAGCTTGTGGCGATATGAAATTTTCAAATGACAATTATCGTAGTGTCCCTTTTTTGCATTTCAAGTGAGCCTAATACCATAAGCAACTAAAGAACCTCGTCACGTGCACCAGCACTGGTTAACGGCCTGAAGCCAGCTGTAGGGAAGACTTGAGGATAGCGCAGCTAGGAACACCTAGGTCGGTGTTTCATCTAGTGACTAATTTTAAAATCACATGAAGAAACGTGCACCAGAGACAGCCATAAGCAGTATCCGGCATTTTTGTTGTGTTGTGAGGCATTGGGTTTTGTTTTGTGCAGTGTTTGTGGAAATTATGAGTTAACATATTTAAGTGCTGTATAACACATTAAACCTGTTTTGAGGATATTGTTAATTCTTAAGTTACAGATTTTTATGGTGAATAAAATTCTATATACTTTTACTTGTGGGCTGTAAGCCACACTTCGTCAGTCATGCATCATCTTCTGCATTAAAACGGATGGTCTCTCTACCAAGGGGCACGTGATATCTGCAAATGAACTGAGTTTCTTTAATGTATCAACAATTTTCCCTGTATCGAAAATATAAATTTGTGTTAGTTGCCAATAGCTAAGGTTTAAAAATGTTCTTAACTTGTAATTTTTGATAATAGGCTACTTCTTCTTAATTTGATTTCACTCACATATGATTCGCGTGTAGTCAAGTAATAATGTAACACACGGATTATTAAATGCAACATTGGTAATTTCACCATTCCAGCATTTTTAAATTTTAAAAGATTATTTGTTTCCAGGTACACGACCATGTTGTACCTTGGAACAGTTCTCACATTTGAACAAATCTTACTTTTCTGGAGTCATTTTCGTAATGTCAGAAAAATACAGCAGGACATATGAAGTGAATACCATAATTTCAAAATGGAATAAGAAAATAGATTAAACATCTATTATAGGGCAAGCTAAATATGAAAGTCCGAAAAATGTTCCAAGGTACACTGCTCTTCCCTATATGAGTAAACTGCAAGAAATCTTTAGTACTTACGTTAGATTATAAAACCTGAGTTTTAAAGCTCATTTATTTAGTTTTTGCTGGAATCTTAATGCAAATGAAATACATGTTTCCATCTTAAGGTCTAACCATGGTAGAGCACTTGCCCGCGAAAGGCAAAGGTCCCGAGTTCGAGTCTCGGTCTGGCACACAGTTTTAATCTGCCAGGAAAGTTTCATAACGGCGCACACCTCTCATTCTGGAAAGTGGCAAGTTTTATTGTTAGTGACTTAGAGATCATTCCGTGGGTAAAGTCAACAACGCAGATTCTATGTAAGGTTTCGAATGTGACACTTCCAAAAACGATTTCAAATTTCGCTAATTACTTCTGAATTTTTTAACAACAGCGTTGTTTTTACAATAATCCTGTATAAAAAGTACATAGTTTGTTGCAGACAGTGTGCATACTACCTTCCGTAATGTGTTTTCTGATGTTGGCCGTCCTCTGTTTCCTCATTCATAACATTAGTTTCCAGTGAAACGTGAATGCTGTCTGCCTCCCACACTCTTTAACATGAATGTGTAGAAAATACGGGACCTCTGGTGTAGATCGAGAATGAACACGGGGACTGAAGTAGGGAGAACAGCGTATATCTTACGTGCTTAGGAAACTGTTGAAAGAATATAAATGTGAGGTTTCAAAATGAATTTTGTAGGCATGCAATATCTGTGTTGCTGAGAGGAGAGAACTAACATGGACGCTAGCGTACAGCTAATTAAAGTATGCTAAGAGTTTACGTATCTGGATAGTATTCTATAACGTGATGGAAGATGTGACAGAGGTATCCAACAATAGATCAAGCAGGTAAAAATGGCTATCTAGAAATTAAATATTGTACTTTTTATCCTCAAAAATGAGGGTAAAATTAAAATGTGATAATACAAATACATCGTGAAACTAATGACAAGTTATGGGAGTGAGTGTTGGGAACTCATACAAAGAAATAAAAAAGGAACTTGGAGCTCTAGAAAAGGGCCACTTGAGAAGAGCATGTAGAATTTCCCGATTTGATCGCGTAAGAAATGAGACAATAATAGAAAGGATGTAGGCCCCTTATAGTATTAGGAGTAGTATAGAAGGAAGACAGCTAAGATGGTTAGGGAATTTCAAAAGAATGGAAGAAGACAGATGCCCAAAGAGAGCACTTCCATGGCAACCTCCTGGAAGGAAAAGAATAGGAAGACCATGAAAAGGGTGGTGAGATATATCCAAGAATCGATGGTAAGATGATGAATAGAATAGGATGAGGAAAAATGGTAAGATCAAGGCATTTGGCGACAGAGATGCAGGATGCGGAGACAAATGTAGCATCCCTTCGACAATAAGAAGTATGTACTCTTTCACAGTGTCACTTGCGGCATCTGCAAATATACAAGCGCAAGTAGGACTCGAGCTCTGAGAGTTCAGTATGAACTTAAATATATATATTAAAGTGGAGCTGCTAATGGAAGTCCAGTGTGGGCTGTAATAATCGAATGGCAGCGGAACTTGGTAGATATGGTAATGTGTTAATGTGGAACCGTTATACACTGACAAAAAATTACTTCCAGTTTTGGCCACTAGGTGCAAATATGGCGTTGTAAAGCATTTTGTCGACGCCTCTGGTGCTCATACTGAACAAACTGTGCAAGCAGCAGTTAATAATAAAATCAACATTATGCCTTTGTCACTTGTCTGACCTTTTCTGCCCACAACACATTCCTAATCTATTGCATATGGAAATATTTATATACGTCTTTCTTGCATTCACAGCGCCAGATTTGCAACTGTTAGCCAAAATTAGAACTAATTCTTTTTCCAACATAAAACGGTTTCACAATACTGCATTAGAATGTCTACCAAGTTTTGCTGCCATACGATAATTACAGCCCACACTGGATATTTGAGAGTTATCATAACGACCCTGTAGTTCATCTATAGCTTTTGATGAGTGAGTTTGCGATATCAAAATATGTTATATAAATGGCCATATCTTTTATTTGCTTTGACTTGGAAGCTTAAAGTTTTTAAACCACTAAGGGACCGTAGATCTTAGTATTTGACATAAATTTCAACTTGATACCTCTGTCCTTTCCTGAGGAAAAGGGGTCTTAACAGACGAACAGACAGAAAGACGGACTAGAAAAGGCAAACAAATATTTTTAATGTGATATAATCACAAATTAACAATTTCCATGTATACTGTGAAACCTTGCTTCTTGCCAAATTTGACAATTGTACGGCAACAGGAAACACCCTGTAGGTTCTGGCAGGTAGGTTTGTATCAAAACATGAGACATAAATGGCCATATCTTTTGTTTACATTGACTAAGAACGTTTAATTTTTTACACCGTCAAGGCACCGTAGACCTTAGTATCTGACATTAACTTCATTCGATACCTCTACCCATTCCTGAGAAAAAGGGTGTTAACAGACGGACGGACAGAAGGACAACAAGGTGATCTTTCTTCTTACCGATTGAGATGCCGAACCCCAAAAATTGAACAGAATTGTCTATATTGCTCAGTGTCGCGTTGGTGATGTATAAGGTCAACGAAAAAATAATAGTCACTGCTTAAAAGAGCACACTGGTCGCTTTGAAGCACTATACATCTTGTAGAGCTGGTACCAGGCGGTCACGTGACCTTCCACCCTGACGTAAGTCACAGCAATGAAGCTGTGTCACTGTACCAGTCGGTTACATGGAAACAGACCAATGAGATAAGTCGCCATCGAGATGTAACAAAACGGCAGAATTGAGCTATTGTGTTCGGACGGTTGTCAATGATGATCGGTTTCAAACCCGTCAGGAATTGCTGCTCTCAGTGAATGCAAGAATGTCTTATCCAGTTTGCGAGCTAACATTCTGAAGTCGATTTCATGATATTGACATTTGGAGTCGGGTATTTCGCAAAAGGCCATTGCGGTACATAATCCGGACGTCTTCGACACAGAAACCGGACAGTAGATGGCTGTAGGTGTGTAGTGTGAACAGATAAGTCACAATTTTGGTACTTTGCAAATGGTGCAGGGCATCCACTGCACCATAAGTCCACTGAGGCATTTAGGTCGCACTGTGTTGACGGTGCAGTTCAGACTACAGATGGTTCTATGACGTTTTGGAGTTGTTATTCGTGTGTTGACTTGGGGCTCACTCAGTCAGTTTGCCATGAACATAAATCAGGATATTTATTTTAACGTTCTTCATTCTACATCTCATAGTAAGTACGCTGTGAACTCTCCTGTCTTCCAAGATGACAACACGCCTGCTCACATGGCTGCACGTTCTGGTTTGACGAACACTCAGGCACAATATCAACCTCGACGTTAATACCAGAGAAAATGGGATTTGTATCAACGGGTGAAACGTAAGGATCAACATTCCTGCAGTTTTGTAGTGACATCGTCCACATATGTCATACCTGTAGAAACTTTGGACCTGCTTCCTCGCCGAACTGAGGCCATTATCAGTGCTACAGCAGGTGTTACACGGTTTTAGCTTCATGTCTTCTGGGAGTGACCAATTTTTCGTGTGATCCCGACTGCGCGCGGACCCAAAATTCTACCTGCTCTTGAAGTGGTCAACTGCGCACAGGGTCATTGTTCGAACCAGGTTAACTGCACATGGTGGACAGTTTTGAGTCCAGCCAACTGCGCATGGAGAAAAACACTAAATAAGTAGGCACTACAGCATTTTCCTTCCCATTTTCCGAGACTTAGGACTCTCTCTGACCTGTCATGGGAATTGTGAAAAAATGCTTGATAAAATACGCATGCCCATACTCGTCAAGGTATTTAAAAAGACACAGAAACTACTTTCATTCCTTATGATAATGAGAAACGCTTTTTAAAACATTTATCGCCTCATATTTACATTTCTGTACTTTAAAATCAGTTCCTATATACACTATACATGTTTTCAAGTTTATTGTTAGATCGACGAGGCTTATCTGTATCATTCATTTTAATATATGTAGTTGTCTTAGTTTCACCGACTGGGTCCAAAAAATAGCATATGTATGTGGAGGCGCACTGTTGAAATTAAGGCCGAAAGCCTGTGAGGTGCCAGAGTGGGGAAGAGTTTGTACCTCTTTAATTCTGACGAATTTTGCGTGAGAACGAGACATTTACTCGATCCCCTCCTTACCTGCCACCTAATTCATTATGCGCACAACGGTAACGAAGGGAAATGATGGTGGACCGTGCTAGTTGGTAAAATAAGGAGTGCACTCTCACAATAATTCAATAAAAAATTGTAATCTACTCAGAGAAGAAAAAAAAAAGATAATTTTATCATAATAAACAACAGGAAATGGGATTCTACATATATCAACGAAATGATATGCTGCTTAAATATTACAATGGGATTTATTATACATCAGAACGTAAAGGCACATGATTATCGACACAAGCAGTAGATTAAAGGATAGGGTATTCTGAACTACTATGCGAATAAGAGTTGGCTCGAGAGCAAGGGCTCCTACTCTCTGTGGTGCAATAGCTTGACGATAATGACTGGAGCTCCTAATCAATCAAATATTACTCTCTCGACTGTGTTGCAGTATCGCGATTAGTAGTGAGAGCTCACATGGGATCACATGGAAAAACGAGCAAGGTGGACTTGTGGCAAAGCAAACGCGCGTGCTGCTGAGGACTTCAGTGTAAAATTGATAGGTCCTACAATTCCGGAACCGCAAAATACTTTGCCAACCCTGAAATTTGTAGCAGGTCGTCGGTAGGCAGCTTTCTGATGACGTAGGCGCCGACTTCTGATGTGCAGCAACTCTGTTTCAACCCCTGGCCTCGAAGGCTGTCCAAGAATTCTAAGTTCTGTCGAAAAAAGTGCGACTAAGTCCCAAGACCGTCCGACTCCGACGAAAATCAGATCCAGAACCCCCAGGCCCGCACAACGCAAGAGCGAAGCCAACATTGCTCAACTCCTTACCGTCCTCGAAAACCGCGAATCAGCATTCAGTTCTGATTCCAAAATTCCCCCACACTGTCTCAGAATATCATTCACGCCAATAGCGACCATTCCTTCCAATTTCGAACAGGGCTTTATGACGTCAACTAGCCCCAGTTTAAGCTGACCAACCATGCCCCTGCTATTCAGCTGAGGGCACTGAACTTGGCGTTTGACCGGCTACGAAAGCAACTTGCCTAGACCACCGGCCATCTGGCGCCAGACAGTCGCACCCACCAGAGCACGGTCCACAAGTATTCTCAGAATCAAGAGGACAATGCAGTCAGTCGGTGCCAGGAGTCTTCGTTCCGGAGGCGCCAGAACGGTAAACACATAAACTGCAGCGACACTCAGACGTCTCGCAGGTCGTTCCGCCGTGCATACAATAGGCGAAACTCGACCGACGTCAGTCGTTCCGCCAGGCACTTAAGCCCATTGTACGAACCCCTCAGAAATTGGGGAGGTGCAACCCCCAGCCGTAAATGCTTTGTGCCACGTCCTCCAATGCTCACCTCGCACAGGCCACACAGGGAGTAACCCAATATGCATAGGAATCAAGTGAAAAGTATTTTCGAGCTCTCAGTACAAATACTCTCATTACAATAACCTTATTTGGTCTGTTACCACTGTGCAACACATGGAACATTAATAAAATTGATGAAAATGAGAGACGACATGCAAAAGAGGTCATGGAACCTCTCAAGCCCTGTGATATGCCTCACAAACATCACCCACATTGGCTGTTCTTTTAGAACTCATAGTATAGGAAGCCCGAATTTCGTCAAAATTAAGGCCGAAAGCCCTGTGATATGCCTCACAAACATTGGCTGTTCTTTCACAACTTATAGTATTGAAAGCCCAAATTTTGGGCGGAAACCTGCATTCTATGAAATTCGTTGTCAAACAATCTGAAAAAATGTAACATTTTTAATTTCGTGTTTAATGCTCATTAAATCTTCAACAAAAGCACCCCCAACTTCGTCGGTAGGGAGAAAAGTCAGATAAAACACCCAGTGGAACCATTTACCTATTACTTAGATCAGTGTTATTTCGTTTCTAATCGGAAGATGGCCTCAGCGGCTGAATTATCCTCCACCAGGCCTGTGTCAGATGAAATGTACATCCTACTATTGATGAAAATGATCACGCCTGAGTAGTCTTTTTTTTTGTATGTGTGTGTGTGTGTGTGTGTGTGTGTGTGTGTGTGTGTGTGTGTGTTAACTACTTCGAAATCAGACACAATGATCAACAGTTGGCACTTAATATTCATATCATCACAAGCATTTAGGATTTCAGTTAATACTTTTTTGTATGTAACTGCTGTTTTGTTACGCAACAAACTTAGTACTCACTATTATTTGAAACATGAATTCTATACTTTGCAGGAACGCAGCAACCCATTTCTATCCTACTAATCACATGCGAAGAGAAGGAACAGCAGACAGCTTTACACAGTCGGAGAAAATGACTAATTACAACAGTGTTACCAACCGTTCAGTGAAAACATTTCCAAGTAGCAAATAAAACACTCACGCGCAGTCTAGTTGTTTATAATGTACCTCATCGCGCGCAGTCGACCTGTCTGCTCATGTAATACTGAACCTTTCGGCGCGCAGTTGGGCAAACGAGCTTCTCGCGCGCGATCCGTACCCACTCCAATTTTTTGCGCAATGTGCTTGCCAATGAAATCAGCGGATGAAGAACAAATCACGCCACACGCCACTTAACAACATTTCACTTCTCTTCCTCCCTGTCTTCAAAAACAACATGTTTGTAAAATTCGTGTTGCCTGAAGTGTGCGAAACACAGCCTTCCTCTGAGCTTGTTGCGGACATTCTCACAGTCTTTGCATCACAAAAGCGCAAAATACAGGGTGAGGCATAATATCGAGCGATTTTAAAAAGCACGCGAATCGAGCTGCGTCGGAGGAGGTGGAGGGGATAGCGTCAGGTACGTTTGGCGCGAAATAGCATTTAGTCATAATGGAGTGCTGGACCCCACAGCATTGTGCGTACGCTGTCAAAGCATTTTATCAAAACGGTAGTTCGTACCAGTTAGCGCGTTGTGCATTCCGCTACCGCTCCAACATTAATGGGAATCGGCCGGTGCCATCTGCCTCTGCGATTAAAAAGTGTGTTGAGAACTCTGAGGAGGCGGCGTCAACGACAAAGTAGAAAACTGGGAGACCAAAACTGTGCGCACATCTGAAAACATCGAACGTGTAAGAGCTGCCACTGAGAGAAGTCCTCGTCGCTCAGTTCGGCGGCACAGCGCTGACTTCGGATTTCAAACAGAACGGTAAGAAGAATTTTACGCCAAGATTTGTTGGGATAGCGTCAGGTACGTTTGGCGCGAAATAGCATTTAGTCATAATGGAGTGCTGGACCCCACAGCATTGTGCGTACGCTGTCAAAGCGTTTTATCAAAACGGTAGTTCGTACCAGCTAGCGCGTTGTGCATTCCGCTACCACTCCAACATTAATGGGAATCGGCCGGTGCCATCTGCCTCTGCGATTAAAAAGTGTGTTGAGAACTCTGAGGAGGCGGCGTCAACGACAAAGTAGAAAACTTGGAGACCAAAACTGTGCGCACATCTGAAAACATCGAACGTGTAAGAGCTGCCACTGAGAGAAGTCCTCGTCGCTCAGTTCGGCGGCACAGCGCTGACTTGGGATTTCAAACAGAACGGTAAGAAGAATTTTACACCAACATTTGCACTTTCACCCCTACAAAATCCAAATGGTTCAGGCTCTTAAGGAAACAGATCATGTGAGCCGAAGCCGGTTCTGCTTAGAATTTTTGGACATGATTAATCAAGACGAGGACAACGTAAACCGTTTGTGGAACTGCATGAGCAACCATTGCGCTACGCAAAAGTTATTGCGTGCTACGCCATGGCAATGCTGTAACAGTGACATTGCGCAGATACGCAGACATGTTGGAAAACCTTTTTACTCCACAGCTTGCATACGACGAAGGGAACGATGAGAAGTTTTTCCAGCAGGACGGAGCAACCTCCTGCCTTGCTCGAGTAAGCATAGATACTGTCAATCGTTTGTTTCCAAATCATGTGATCTCCCGAAATGGGGATATTACATGTGCCGCTCGTTCACCGACCTCACAACATGTGAAACGCAAAGTGTACCAGGAGAACCCTCATCGAACAATTGAAGCCCTGAAAGAGCGGATCCGACAGGAAGTTGTTCAAATCCCACTGGCATGCTGCGCAATGTGATGATGACTCACTTCAAGGTCCGGCTGGAGGAATGTGTGTGTCTAAACGGGTGACATCTTTTCGGAGCTATCTTCAAAAAATAACCGATGTTTTACTATTGCAGAAAACGCTTTTTCATGCATTTTAAGATTATTAAATAAAAAATTAACAGCCTTTTCAAAATCGCTCTTTCTTATGCCTCATCGACTAATGGCTTAAGAATAAACAACGCGCAAAACATCAGAAAACAACGAGTCGAGAGGACTAACCACCACATGCCTGTTGTGTTTTTCAGCTCAGGTAGCCCAAGCCTACCTGTGCCTCCGGACTTGACTGCCTTGGCCGACACCGACTACCCTACCCTCGCCTAACGCTCCTACTCAGCACCACCACCACCATGGCGGATGAGAAGAAGGACCTGGACGGGGTGAGTGTCTAGGCAACCAGCCATTCTGCTCATCACACGTCCCCTTCTTGCAGAGCAAAATCCTGCAATGGGTTTGGTGGATAGTTCATTAAACTTACATCTGTCATTTAAATTTCTTTAATGTGTGTTGTTCTAACAACTCTTTGAGACCTTAACTACATTTACGTTGCATACTGATGTGTAGGTAAGTGTGGTACAACAGTTTTACATAGACAGTTAGCGACTACCAAGGTATTGGATTTCATGTAGCGTACAGGAAGAAAAAAATGCATATGAAACATTCAGCGAAAACTTAATAATGAAATCCGTCTATTGTCTTTTCAATAGTGTCTCTGCCTCACCAATGCAGATTTCGAAGCGCAACTTCATCAGTTGTTATCGAAGGTCCTTCATTGTCATGTCAGCCGGCTGGGTGACCGAGCGGTTCTAGGCGCTACAGTCTGGAACCGCGTGACCGCTACGGTCGCAGGTTCGAATGCTGCCTCGTGCATGGAATTGTGTGAAGTCCTTAGGTTAGTTAGGTTTAAGTTGTTCTAGGGGACTGATGACCTCAGAAGTTAAATCCCATAGTGCTCAGAGCCATTTGAACCATCTGAACCATTGTGATGTCAACAGTCCAGAAAGAGTATTTGTGAATATACAGTGTGAATCTTCATATAATAATGTTAACAGTATTTGGAAGGTACTTCATTGCGACGTATGTCATAAATAACAGAAATCAGAAAAATTCACAGATACGTATTTTTGCCATGTTGACATCACACTAAAGGACCTTCAATAAAATTGAAACCCTGATAACTAGGCTGTGCTTCGAAATATATATTGGTGCGGTTAAAATACTATTGAAAAGACAGCAGACGGACTTCAATATTACATTTCTATTCATGTAACTGTCTTGGTTTTGCCATGAACAAGCACTACGGCCACCACTGAAAAAGTTTCTGTATTGGGGAACCCTTGAAAAATTTTGAGCAATGATCTTTTATACATAAGGGGGCACGAAGAATAATTACTGAACGTTTCCCCGTACTTTTCTTTGGTTTTTTTTTTTCAGTTTAATAGTCCTGTTAAGCATTAGATTAAGTAACGCGCGTAACAATACTTCTTTCATACAACACAATTCACACACTGTCGAAAATAGCAGTATGTGATTCACTGAAGCGCCAAAGAAACTGATATAGCATAATCAAATACAGAGATACCTAAACAGGCAGAATACGGCACTACTCTCGGCAACGCCTATATAAGACAACTAGCGTCTGGCGCAGTTGTTAGATCTGTTACTGCTGTTACAATGGCAGATTATCAAGATTTAAGTGAGTTTGAACTTGGTGTTGTAGTCGGCGCACGAGCGATGAAACACATCTCCGAGGTAGCGATGAAGTGGGAACTTTCCAGTACGAACATTTCATCGTGAATATAAGAAATCCGGTAAAACATCAAACCTCCGACGTCGCTGCGGCCGGAAAAAGATCCTGCAAGAGCGGGACCAACAACGACTGAAGAGAATCATTCAATGTGACGGAAGTGAAACCTTTCCGCATATTGCTGCAGATTTCAATGCTGGCCAATCAATAAGTGTCAGCATGGGAACCATTCAACGAAACATCATCGATATGGACTTTCGGACTCGAATGCCCACTCGTGTACCCTTGATGACTGCACGACACAATGCTTTACGCCTCACCTGGGCCCGTCAACACCGACATTGGACTGTTGATGACTGGAAACATATTGCCTGGTCGGACGAGTGTCGTTCCGAATTATATCGAACGGATGGACGTGTAAGAGTATGGAGACAACTTCATGAATCCATGGACCCTGCATGTCAGCAGGGGACTGTTCAAGGTGGTGGAGGCTCTGTAATGGTGTGGGGCGTGTGCAGTTTGAGTGATATGGGACCCCTGCGTCGTGCTGCGCGATTTCTGCGTGCTCACCGAGGGCAGCATACGATATTATGCAGGTGTACCGTTTTCTTTGGCTCTTCGGTGTATTTTCGCTGTATAAACAGATGAATTGTTTTCATTTGCCTTTTCATCACTGAGAAAGTATTGAAACAACTGAAATTATGGCCAATACGACTATTTTCCTGCTTTTCCAACAATTTCAGCTTTTAAGTTCCTAAATTTCACATTTATAACAAACTCATTAAAAACATGCATTATAAGATATACCGACTTTGTTTGACTGTATTTCAGAGCAGGGTAAACATAATCATACGGCGTACAATAGCTCAGACTTCGTGATAGAAAATCGGACAACCAACAGATTTAAAAGGACGATTGCACATTTCAGCAACTCAGTATGTCGGAAAATAAGTGTTCTGGGAATATAACTTATTAAGTCTGAGTCGTCTTCTCTTTATGAAGACCAAAACTTGCTGTCAGTGTTTGTAGGCAGGTTAAACAGCATAATTCAGTTCGATGTCTCTCATATTTGTAATTTTAAACCGGCTAAAGCAATTAGGTGACCGCACAGCATACGGCGCATTATATTAAGACAACATTCCAGTTCATTACACATAGGACGATATGTTGGAGGTAAATTATAATTTACTGACGTAGGTGTTATATAATCCTCGCCTCCAGCTCAAGCCATTAGAAGAATTTTTTTAATAAGCGAGGTCGATCTATACACTGAGATCAGTAAGCTCTAGGCCGCTACACAAACATTACTGTTGACTACTTGTTTCTGAGGCGTTGGCTGACCTTTCCTTCGTTCCAGGTGGGGCTGGAGATCGAAGCCCCAGGCGTATCCCGGGAACCAATCGTGATGCCCAACCTGCCAAGACCGCTGACCCTCGACGAGAAAAAGTATCTGCTCGCCGTCGAAAGAGGAGATGTCCCGAACGTCAGGAGGTATAACACTACATTTTCAGAAAATTAGAGAAATACGTTAAAGTCTTAAAAACTAGTTAAAGAGCGTTTCAAAAATCATATCTGATTTTTACTAACGTATTTTACGGATTATTAGACGCTACGGACTACAAACATAACTTAATTTGAAAGCATTTAAAAAAAAAATTTTTACCATTTTTATTATTAGATTCCAAAGCCAGATTAAAAAAGTTCTCAGTTTATAAAACCGAACTGACCTTTAAAATCCTTGAAAATCGTCATCTGAACTTTCTTTTTCTTCTTCTTCTTCCTCTTCGTTGTCTTGTTCTCCTCTCCCTAAGATGGTCTTCACTGCAATCGAGACGGTTACTTTTGCTGCACTTCTTGAAAGACCCATACTGTTGTTTGATTGTAAGTCGTTTTAATGCCCCCTTCGGCGTGAATTCGTGTTGGGTTTCATCCATAATCCATTTGTTCCATTCATCTCTAATATAAAATTTAACATCTACATCTATACGTTGCAAACCACCTTGATGTGTATGGCAGACAGTATGTGCCATTGAACGAGTTATCAGGATTTCTTCCTGTTCCATTCACGCATGGAGAATGATTTTTTGAATGCCTCAGTGCTTACAGTAATTATTCTAATCTTATCCTTACGGTCCCTATGTTAGCCATAAGTATGGGATTGTAGTATAGCCGCAGGTTATATTTGTTGCATCGGTTCACTGCTGCTGCCATTTGAACCCAGTGTTGCCAGATTCAGATAGATTTCCCGCAGCAACGAATATATGGCCATTTTCAAGACTGGTGGGAATTTTAAGTCAAACACTGGACTTTTTATATTGATTTCGAGTATAAGACGCACCTGAATTTTGGAGGCAATTTTCGAAGAAAAAAGTGCGTATTACAGTTCGTAATACACGGTATTCATATCTAATTAGACAAACATGGTAACAGGACAGGTACAAATTGTATAATACCCACAAAACCCTAAAGATTTTGCTGTGTTATTATACATGGTGACACAGAAAAATGGGAACATTTCCGCAATCCAATAAAACTAGTAGTGATGAAGGAAAGAAATTGCATTCATAGTAATTGAAACCTTACAACTTTGCCATTTATGAAACGTTGATGGCATTTATCTTTTTTATAAAAATTTTGTCCTTCATATGGCGTCCTCCTGTACAAATATTTTCGTGAAATCTGCTGTTGATATTCCTCATTGACCACTGCAATATCTCAGCTGGGATACTGTGAACTACATCCCGAATTCTCTCTTTTAACTCATCCAAGGTTCTTGGTCGAGTCGTGTAGACTTTGTTCTTGAGGTATCTCCACAAGAAAAAAATCACAGACTGATAAATTTGGCGATCTAGGGGGCCAGGGAATGTTACCGAATCGTGAGATCACACTGTTGCCAAACAATTCTCGCACATATGCCAATGATTGACGTGCAGTTTGTGATGTCGCTCTGTCCTGTTGAAACCAGGTTTCTTGAACGTTCGGAAAGTTGTCCAAAGCAGGCGTAACGAAAGTTCGTAACGTCTCCTAACCATCGGCACTGACCGTTATTGTGTTTCCCTATTCATTTGCGAAAAAATACGGTCGCATAAACCCATGTGATGAAACACCACACCATACTGCCGCTTTACCAGCGTGTAAAGGGCGCTCAATAACGTCATTAGGATTTGTTTTTTCCCAGTAACGGTAGTTCTGTTTATTCACATAACCTGTGAGATGAAAATGTGCCTCATTTGACATCCACAACTTGTTTAGAAATTTATCGTCATTGTTTATTTTTGTTATCATTTATTGACAGAATCCTACTCGCAACCGGTAATCGTGGTCCTTCAATTGTTGAACTATCTGTAGTTTGTATGGATGAAATTTAAAATCAAGATCAAGAATTCTGCGAACACTCTCCTGGGACACTCCAACCACTGCTGCTTGCTTACAAATTGAATGCCGTGGGTTCCGTAACATAGACTTGCGTACAACATTAATGTTCGCTGCAGAACGCACACTTCTTGATTGTCCTGTTGGTTTCCTCTTGAGGGCAGATCCAGTCTCTTCAAAGTTATTAATCCAACATTTTATAGCGTGTTTCGAAGGAATGGCATCATGACGTCCTACATTATAGAAACGCCGAAACCCCCTCTGCGCCGCTACCAAACTATCATTGTTTTTATAAACCATTTTTATAGCTAACGCACGCTGTTGTCCGTTCCACTGGTCCATGCTACTGAAATGGCGGACTGTTTACTTACTGTCACGAACCCGCAGTGCTGCCACCTGTCCATGGCTGCCACTACTCATTTCAAACATTCCCGTTATTCTGTGTCACCCTGTAAATGTTCTATGTGCCCACCATCAGCTACACAGGCAGTATCTACACAAGACCCAAGTTCTTGATGTAAGATTTCATCACTGGTGTTGCTATTTCGTTTTTGAATTCATTTACATCTTCAGTTAGAGAGGGAACAAAACCACATTCCTTCACATATTCCAACAAAAAGACGCATTGTGTCATATCTGGAGATCTTGGAAGCAAGACTGTAGGGTAGTGTTTCAAATTCCCGTTCGCTATATTCAGCGTTTAGGCAATGCTCCATTCAGAAACTGTCGTACACTTGTGGCAGTGTGGTTGGGCTCCATCTTGGAGTATGAAATCATTGGTCTTCCTGAAATAGTTGAGAAAGCCACAACTGTAGCATTTCATTAATTCATACCAGTCACGGTGTTATTCTCAAAAAGTGAATGAGCCATGTGCCTTTTAATAAGAAATGGAACAAAACACGCTCACTTTAGCCATATCTCTTTCATGTTCAACCATCTCCTGTGCATTACGGAGTCCCAATATGCACATATTATGCCAGTTAACTTTATCATTAACATGAAATGTTGCTTCAGCACTGAAAAATAACCATAGCAAAATTTATGACAATGTGCCATGTGTTCTTTATGTGTTGCAGGTGATAGGGATAGTAGTGGTTGTCATGCAGGATACCTATAATCGTACTTTGGTTTTCACCATGCTGGCAGGCAACTTGCCTGGAGCTTGTACTAGGGTACGTCTCAATATCCTATAGAACCCGGTCCTCCATATTTGATGTACACACAGTCTGCCATCTCTCTTCACGTTTGTTTGTCTGAAAGGACCCATGATCACAGAAACATACAAAAAGGAATTGAAATGTTGTGTGATGTGATTGGCGTCTGTGAGAATACTTGTTTTGGTGTAGCCGTGCTGCCCCTTGGATATTTCTATCTTCTTGGCCTCACACAAACCCATCTCGACCTGTTCCCGACGTGAATACCAGACCATTCTGCTGCTTACAGTACGCTGCGTCAATCACACAATCTGCAACACTCAAGGAACACGCGGCATGTGACCGGAGGAACTGTCATTCGTCAGCGCCATCGACAGTGGCAGCGATGCATTTCAGCAGACATGTTCATAGGATCTTTGTTCCTCCATTTCCAGTCAATACGTCCCTGCAGTTTGCTGGTTTTACTAATGTTCACCCAGTGTAGCGTCTTATGCATGTTAGGCTGAAATCCAAAATCAAGCGAGACCCATAGTAGTAGAAGGTGATATGTTACAAGTCACACCTCTACTGTGATGGTACTTTCTGAAAGTAAAAATGTCATAAAGGATGTATAGGCTATAATTTAATTGCACAGTATTCTCAGATGCAAAAGGAAGCACTGACTCTGGTACACTTTAGTTAATGTCATTGCATTGCAGGATGTTGCAGCTAGCGCACCACAAAGGGCATATCAATATCAATTGCCTGGATCCGCTGGGAAGAGGAGCACTGACATTGGCCATCGACCAGGAAAACTTGGAGATGGTCGAGCTGCTGGTCGTGCTCGGCGTAGAAACGCGCGACGCGCTTCTGCATGCTATCAACGTAGAGTTCGTGGAAGCCGTTGAACTCCTCCTCGAGCACGAGGAAATCATCCATAAAGAAGGGGAGCCTTACGTGAGTAACGACGTTGTGTAACAAGCAAGCATTAGATTTTCCTGACACCACTGCTTAATGACAACCCCTCACACCTACAACAGTCATTCGTTCCATCACAAGATCGCTTTTTAATGTCTTGATATTGTGTCTATTCACAGTAATGGTGTTTATCATTACGGTAAGGTACATCTACAAAATGCATTACTCTTTTCAACTTCGCACATTCGCTTGTCTTCAACAATACAAGAAACGAATGGGTTTCACCCAAATCGGAATACGTGCAATATCCCGTCTTTGGAAGGAATCTTGTGGGCTTTTTTGCCATGACAATGTCTCGTGATCCATCGGACAGTCTCCTATGTCTCAGTGTAACAGCCCCACTGCTTATTTCACATTCCTGCACAGTAGTCAAGACTGCATTCCCTATCGGCATTTGAAAAAAGCTCTCTCTCCATCCTACAAATCCTTTCCATTCGCTTCAAAGTGATTCTAAGCATAGGCTACTATTCCCCTCTGTGGAAAATCTATTCTTCCTTAAATTTAACAAATATGCTAGTGACAACGTCATCTAGTGCCTAACCACCCCACTTCAGTATTTATAAAGGTCCTCAAACCCATACTCTCCCAATGCATCTATGAACACCTAAACAGGCATTTACCCATTTCTGTTAACCACTGTAGATAACATCCCAACTTCTATTCCGACAACTAACTCTTATACCTTATCTACCTGCAGTCCCACTAACTCAGTGAACATAAACCTGCCATCTACATGTCACTTAAGCTTGGAAAGGCCTAAGACTGTGTACGGCAACAGGTATCTTTTTTCAAATTCCAGATGTATACAGTTCCAATAGCCTATCCCATTCTGATTAGTTCCAATAGCCTATCCCATTCTGATTACTGTCCAATCGCCCATCCTTTGTACCAACTTATGCATCAACTGAGTAATCATAAATCTGCCATCTTTGTGTCCTTCGACACTGCAAAGGCCTATTACCGCATATGGTAGTCAAGCATCTTTTTCAAATTCTATGTGTAAGCACCTCCAATAGCCTATCCTACCGTGATTGTGCAATCCAATTGCCCACACTACGTAACCATAAACATAAACAACACTAATTTCCGTATCTCTCCTCCTACTGCAGGCTTTCCCCATGTCTCTGTTCTCTAGCCACTCCAGCATGTCCAATACTCTATTCATATTTAAAGGAAAAGCATACCTGTTCACTTCCATTAGTACACTGACGACACTGCTTACATAGCCCTATACTTCTCCCACCAGAAATCTCAACAACCCCTCAAGTGCCATTTCAAGCAGTTCACCCCCTGGGGCACCAAGCGAGGTAATGTGGTTGGTAAGTCATTGGACTCTCATTCACGACAATTTTCTTTCCAACCCCCCACCCAGCAATACTGGTTTACGCCTTCCATTGATTCCCTTAACCTCTGGAGGTGAATACGATGAATGCGTTTTTGAAAAAGAAACGAGTAATTTTCTCCCCCAACTTTGACTAACGTGAGTTTGCGTTCCATCTTTAATGGCCTCGTTTTTAACAGAATGTTGAACGTTGAACCTAAACCACTGGTACGTCATGATAAACCCTTCCAAGATCAAGACAGTATTTATAGGACCCCAAAGCCGTGCGGGATTAGCCGAGCGGTCTGGGGCAATGCAGTCATGGACTGTGCGGCTGGTCCCAAGGGAGGTTCGAGTCCTCCCTTGGGCATGGGTATGTGTGTTTGTCCTTAGGATAATTTAGGTTAATTAGTGTGTAAGCTTAGAGACTGATGACCTTAGCAGTTAAGTCCTATAAGATTTCATACACATTTGAACATTTGATTTTTATAGGACCCACCACCCACAGCTTCCGCCTCCCATGACTTCTACGTTGCTGTTTAACAGCGTTCTATCCTACCAATGAAAAAACTAAAATACCGGTACTTCACAGTAACTCTCATCCTTAAACTGAAATGGAAAGACCACCTTCCAACCTTCTAACAGAAAGCCCACAGCAAACTGAATATATTATTCAGATGTAAATGAGTATTGAAACCTGCTCCACCCTCCAAACTTACAAAGTGTTGGTCTAACTTATCCTCTCCTACCTTTCTTTATTTAATTTACTACGCTTTGCCCCCCCCCCCCCCCCCCCCCCCCATTCTAGCAATCCAGGGGATAAAGCGGGTTGTATGTGGCACTTACAATTGGAAAATAACGCATATACATTGCGTAAATTACACAAAGTTCGTGAAGAACACAGTAAGAATAACTGCAAACAAAAATCCGGAACCTAATATAAACCTATCGCCAGTCTAACTTATCTTTACTAACCTACAGCGATAATAGGTATGCTCATTGTCATTTGTAACGACGGAAGTTTCCAGGCGACCAGCACAGCACTCCACCTTCAAGTGGCCATCCCTAGCTTCTCTTCTCGTTTGTCACATCAGACAAGAGTGACAGAGTAGACAAAACCAGTAACACCCCCATCCCCAGTTCTTTAAAGATTGGAACTCCAGTATATAAAACAGCTTCAAACGTATGATTATTTTATCAATGTGTTGCTTAAAGTTGTTGAGTGCTCTCATCATGAAACAGTGCATGAGTATATTCTAGGTAATTTGCATACTATAAAAGAAAAGCTAATTTTTCATGCATCTCAACGTTTTTGAATTATATGTCGTACAATGATATAATTTTGCAAGTACATTCCGTGGTATATGGGGGCAGTAACAAAGATGTAATAAATTAAAACGTCATTCTTGATATTGAAGTTTAACTGCAAGAACAGTGAAAATTCAGTAAGCGACAAACTTTTCTCTTTTCATCATATTGTGGGCATTGTCACCGAGAGAAAGTTTCATAAAGGTTTGAAATGATGTATAAAGTTTGTTGCTAGGCGTTAAGTGCTCTTATTCTCAAGTATTGGATGAATATAGTCTGAGTGTTCAAACAAATTTCGGGCTTGCAGCCGGTCGTCGTTCAATACTTAGCTTCTGGAAACTTCGGATATGTGAGGCCATCTCCTCCCCGTAAAGGCGTCTGATGTGAATTTTAAAATGTTCCCGGCGAATTGATTGTTCAAACAAATTTCGGGCTTGCAGCCGGTCGTCGTTCAATACTTAGCTTCTGGAAAGTTTCCAGAAGCTAGGTATTGAACGACGACCGGCTGCAAGCCCGAAATTTGTTTGAACAGTCAATTCGACGGGAAAATTATAAAATTCACATAGTCTGAGTGTTTTTTTTTAATACCCGTTTTTCTGTGTTAAACCTTTAACAACTGCTAATAACTCTTAATAAGATGGTTATGACAGCATTTCAATTTTTTAAATTCGGTGGATAACTGTTTGAAATACGGAAAATCAAATTTTTGCTGCCCTGGACGCCGTTAGATAGGCAACCTGCAACTGGGACAAATGCACAATGACCGAGTTAGCCATTTGGTTATATAGATTCTCAAATATAGAATGTATCATCAAGTTCAAATTACATGTTGTACGACGAAGTAGTTATCCGTTTGACTGATGAAGTCTTCTATTTGCAAGGTATGCGACCTTCCTGACTTGGCTTGTAGTAATTCCATGGAAACGACTTGATCGCTAAAACGCGTTTCGACTCATCATTATCAGATAAAACAGGTTAGGAAAGCTCATATAAATGAGTAACAAAAGAAAAACGTACAGTCTCCTATGCAACTGCCGTCAGGCGATATTTGCAAAATATGTTATTTGGAAACTTCAACCGGCCAGGTTAGCCGAGGGAGCTAATGTGCTGCTTGCTGGACGGCGGTTTTCCACATTTCAGGCTGGTCCCCATGTCCCGCCTCAGTTACACGACTCGCGGACATTTGAAAACGTTTGCACTATTTCATGGCTTACCTAGATGCAGACAGCTGGGGTACGTTAATTCTGTCCGGGGATACGGGGTGGCGACAGAAAGGGAATCCGGCCACCCTCCGACACTAACATCGCCAAATCCATATTAACAAGACCCACAAAAATGATGATGACATTATTTGTAAAGTTCGCCTGCTAATGCGTCTCAGGGCATCTTTACTGTCGTCTTTAGTGAAGTCCAAATCATGGGACACTTATGGTTCCCATTCCGCTCCACGTACGCACCTACTGTTGGTTTTCCTTTTTATTCTGAATAAATAGCTTGCATACGATCCGTGATCAGTCAAAAAATGTGTAAATCACCGTTTTTCGTTTTGCTCAGCATCTCTTGGAAGGAGCTGATAAATTCTTTTACCTGTCGTAACATTATCTCATTCAGATCCCTGCTCTCTGCCAAGTCACCTATTTACTTCCAAATTACTGCCGAATGTGTCCTGTACTGAAATGCACTCTGCCTGCATATCTCCCTAGAAGTCAGTATATGATCCTTGCATACATATCTGTAAATCCAAAGGATAAAGTGTATAGCCAAAGAAGTGCTTCCGACATAGTTATCTTGCATGCCCTGTAACATTAAAAAGTACCATCGTCGGCATTCCTCATAACATCATCACTGATCGTGCAGCCCGCAAGTGGCAGGCTCACTCAATCGTTCCAAAGGAGACGACAGGTGTCAACAATATATCGTAGCACAGGTGCAAAATATTCGAATGAAATTTTTTATTCATGGTCATGAGCTTGTCGGTTTCGTTCATAACTTTAGAGGCTTTATTACATCTTTGTGTGGGACAGTCTTTAAAATTAAGGTTTTCATCGAGATGTAATGCCGAATACTGTACCACTCCCTCTCTCTCCTTACTGACGTATCCAACACTTTCACCACGAAAACCTCTGACATAACAGCCTCCCTTTACGCATAATGTACAGTTTTACAAGTGGGTATCTGCATCTTATTCCACAGGTATTACGCTCTTCAAACAGATAATATCGTATTACCTGTGTGCTCAGCACTATCCTCGGAATTTCCACCAACAATCATTAACAAGATTTCTGTTACATTACTTTCAGTTAACTGCTTCAGTGAAGATTCCATTACAATGTGCAAGGAACTGAGTTCCTTAATGGAGCCCAACGGATATCCGTTAGATATACAGGACAAAAATATGGAGACACCACGAGAACTGCATGCTTTGAACATAAATCAGACGCTAGTCAAGCCTACAGGTTGTGCTATTGTATTTGATCACAAATGGCGCCCGTGCAATGTTCTCAATACGCTCTATGTGTTAGTCGTGGCCAGAAAGGTGTTGTGTGTAGTTGTGTGTGAATTATGTCGCGCTCAGTGCATTCCAGCCTGGGCAAACTGTTGATGGTCGTACGGTGGGTGTTTCCGTAACCCAGGTACCGGTAGCTGAAGTGTTCGGTGTTTCGAGGGTCACCGTGTCGAAAATTTGCATCACATACAGGAAAAACGGAAAAACAAGATACGCTAAGACACAATGCGGTCAAAAGTTTGTATTGTGTGATCGTGACGAACGGTCTTTGACGAGGATTTGTGACGAGAAATAAGAGCAGTGCAACTGCAAAAATCACTGCAGAACTGAATGTCGCAAACGCAAAGCTATTGGCATCAAGACAACAAGAAGAGAACTCCATAAGTAGGGAAATGCAGGATGTGCCGGAGTTCCAAAAACACTTATCAGGGATAGAAATCCCAGCAACTGGAAAACGTGGTGCCAAAGTCATAAAACCTCGACTATGGAGCAATAGAAGAATGTCATTTGGACAAGTGAGTCTTGTTTCACACTATTTCCATCTTCCGGCCGAGTTTACGTTCCAAGAGTGAGACATGGGGGTTTGGTGATTTGTTGGGCTGCCAGATCGTGGCATTCCATGGGTCCCATTGTAACTCTTCAAGGTTGTATTACTGCCAAGGATGATGTGACCATTTTCGATGATCAGGTCCATTCCACGGCACAGTGTTTGTTTCCCTGTGCTAAAGTTGCGTTCCAAGATGGCAAGGCCTCTTTTCACACAGCTCGCGTCATTCAGCACTGGTTTTGTGAGCATGACAACGAATTGTCGCATCTCCTGTGGCCACCACAGTCAACACATCTCAATATTATTGAGTGTTTGTGGTCTACTTTGGACAGAAGGTTACCTGATCGCTACGCACCTCCATAATCATTACATGAACTTCCTACTACTTTCCAGGATGAATGGCATAAGATTTCTTTCAAGCCAAAAAGGGCATGTATTTATCCATTTTGAGACATCTGGAAGCTGTTTTCAATGCCAAAGAATTTTCTACGCCGTATTAGGCTCGATAATGTGTAGTGTTTTTGGTATTTCCACATTTTTGTCCAATCTTGTATTTCGGTCTGTGGTAGCAGATGGAACAGTCAATTTAACTATTCTCCCCTTACAATAATCCCTGAAGTAGTAGTACAGAAAAAGTGGGATCCTCAATTCACACAACCTTGAGAACAAACACGGCTGCTATAAATGGTCATGGGTACTCAATATCCACAAGGATGCTAACAGCGAATCGTGCTTCTATGTTCTTTAGATCTGACATTGTATTTACTGCACCATCTGGTTACTCTCCTTTCTAGAAATTATACTGCTGCCATCTCATCCCATACATCTCCATGTATGCAACCAGCCAATCACATAGGAGCCTATCATAAAATTAGCTCAAGTGGTTCAGCAGGAAAACTGGTCGGTATGACACTTACTGCATCAGCTCACTCTCCCCCACAGGACTTAAGCACCAAATAATACTATTTTTTCTTACTTTTATCATCATGAACATCCATATGAGACCTACACTTCCACAGAATTGGCTCCAACCACACAGTAGTTACGCCATGATTCCCTGCCCCCACCTAGTTTGGTGCATTTATGCAACCACAAATCCACGTCTGTACGTGCCTCATATACTCTGTCAATGAAACTGTAGTCACTTCCCTCATGTAACTATGAAATTTACTCAGAAATCTACCAATCCTTCCAGATCTAACAGATTTCCTTCTTTCCTCTCTTCACTTTCCAACAACTTTGTGCTGAGTCTTCTTCCCAGTCATTTCACTCCCTTCCTCTCCAAACATTATCTTACATAAAATCCTTCCTCTCCAAATACTGTCTTATGTAAAACCCACAACTAAAAAATCCACACCTCTATCCTGTTCCGCCAGCACAACTACTACTCATCTCAATCTCAATACCAACAAAATTACACTTCTCACCCATCCCATCCCTTGACAAACATAAAAGTATGCACTAGCATGATGGCCAACAACAGTGCAACAAGGGTAAAATATCACGTTGTCCTAAGATTTAAGTATATTCCAGAAACCATTAGAAATTTGCTTTGTAACTTCAAAAATTCAAAGCAAGTCATCAGTGCTTATTTTACTAAACACATATACTTCAATGACTTTTTAAGATTTACATTTATGTTTAAAAACACTGACTTAATAATGAAGATAATTGATATTGTTGACATAACACTTTCTGCCCATATGGAAAAAGGGGGAAGGGACCAGGGGAAGGGGATGGGGCTATGATGGGTAAAAAGACTCATCTTCACACTGTTTATGGAAAGCATATGTATTTCATTTATGTTTTGTGGAGTGTATTATTCGACTGTAAGAAATATCAGAGAGGTATTTTGAGCTCAGTTTCTCTGTATGTGGAGAGTTATAGACCTTACATTTTCAAAATGTTTCCAGATGCACACAGATTGACAAATATTGTCATCCTAAATAGAAGAAAGGAAGATTAGGCTTCACTGTCGCATCGAACTCTTCTTCAATGCATAAAAGATAAGGTGGCTTGCCAAACTTTGTTACACTATAGCAAGTGATTTCCAATTCATTGTTGTCTCAAGGAATCTGTCCAAGAAAGATTATCATATAATAATGAAATACCCTATTCATAAGAAATTTTAAGCAAGAGGACATTCTTTACTGAATTACACAATACTCTTAACCAGCTTTGCGTGAATACCAACTTGACTGACAACCTTGAGTTGCAGTACACATTGTTGCAGCTTGCAAGCTGTACTTGTGATGAACTGGCTGTGGAGAAGCATAGAGTTTATTGTGGAATCTGAAATACATTATAACCTGACTTTTCTCCATACAAATAGAATGGCCAAACGTGAAAGCCTCATTAACTGGAACGAGACTCGAGCCCTGAGGCTGTGTATTTGTAATCTGATACAACTCCACAGAGATTGCCCGACACATCTGAAATACTAATAACAATAAAGTGCCATTGTTTGTTATATCAACAAAGAGACTGCAATGATTCAAAATTAAAAACAGAGAATCCCTGCAGACTGAACTTAAGAAAATGCGATGTCACATTATTATGTGGTGGTATAGTCTCAAAATGGAAAGTGAAGGACCCCCTAGCTTCTACATGTAACATATTACTGCCAGTTGGATGCACATTCATGTAAATGGAAAATCTGTGCCTTGTAGAACCAGTCCTACATTCATCTAACTTCTTGGATATGTTCATCATATAAAAGGCATAAATGATTAAACTTTCATTTGATTCGACTCTGATGACCACCACCAACATCTGTATGACTTTTAACCCTCATGGAAGTACTTTGTACTCTTTGTGGCATGGAAACATACTGCCTCTGAATGTTATCTCTATGGGTTTCTTGTCGTAATTGAAACATTTGTTGCGTCAATTCATGGGCATCCAGGTACAGCCCATGGGTGAAAAATCAAGGAATAGGGCAGGTCAGGCAGTTATGTGTACATTCCTCGAAACAACTGTGGTGTGAAATGGAGTGAGGATTCTTGTATTATCTTGCTGGATTATGCCATTTGGTATCTTAGTCATTAAGGACATGATGAGAGGTTTACCATTCTTGCCATATACACTATACACTGACAAGCATTCAGTCTCCCTTCAACATTTACAATGTCAGTCCTGTTGTCATATCCAAGAGCTCCCCACACCGTCACTCCAGGAGTTGGAGAGGTATGGGTTTTGAGAATGAGTGCTTCTTGTGATCTTTCACCAGGTCATCTATGATCACATTGACCTCGATCTGACGACCACAGACAGTAGCGAGATTCATCACTGAATGCTACAGATTGCCACTCAATGTCCCAGTAAATTCTAGCTCTATACCGTGGAAGTACGTTTTGTCTGTGGTATGGTGTTAGCAGTAAATGACACATACAAACTCGAGACCTAACCCAGCTTCCATTAACCTGTTCTCAATGGTTTGTGGCAACACTGCCTGCAATCTCCATCCAGATTTCAGCTGTTGTTGTGTCGATTCATCAGAGCCATTCAAATAGTCCTATGATCTTTTTGTGATACAGTCTTTCTGGAAGGATCTATGACTAGTCTTCCTGCCACACTGATGTACTGAGCTCATTGACACCATGTGTTCTGTAGTCCTTGCACTACATCTATCTGTCTGTTGGTGCTGTCGGTATGAAGCCCCCATTTCCTTCATGCCAATGATTCAACATTTTTCAAAATATGAAAGATGGCAACAAATATCTGTGCATGTCCTCTAGGCATGTTGCATTACTATCCTCACTTCAAAACTTTTGGGAATGTTACACACTACCAGTAGCCATGCTTTGTTGAGACACTCTGTCATCTGTAGAACTGTCTTTTTTCTGTACTGAAAACAGGCTTGAGTGAGGATGCAATTTTAATCAATACACCCCACAAGTGTGTAAATACTGGAATTTCAGCTTGATGGCATTCTGTGAAGGTGTTCATGGTGTCACACTTTCCGTTTCTGTCACTGTAGTTTTACATCCATCTTGTGCATCTGGCACAGAGAGGACCCTAATCCACTAATGAGTAGGCAGCAAGAGTGTCACTGTCTGCTAGTTTACAGAAGGTCAAGTTGGTGGAAGTAACAGCAACAGAAAGTCTCCACCTGTATGGAAATAAAATGCAGAGCCATTCTGCTCGATAACAGAACACCTCTAACGCGACGGATTGGCTGTAGTTAACAGCACTGGCAGATGCAACAGGAAACTTGTTGCTCATTAATCAAGGACGCTCTTTATGATGATTTATTTGGATATTAACAACATACCTCTGAAGAAAATGCAAAAAATGACTACTTAATGTATGTTTATCACATATTAAAGTTGACTCTTAGCTATGTGTATCCAGATTAACCATTCAACAAGCTCATTGTGTTCTTTGCAGAGCTGGGAGAAGGTGGACTGGACAACAGCTCAGTTCACACCAGACATCACCCCACTGATCCTGGCTGCCCACCGTAACAACTATGAGATCATCAAAATCTTGCTGGACCGTGGTGCTACTCTGCCCATGCCTCATGATATCAAGTAAGCCATTCACTTATAACACTCTGACATTTTTACTTTTTATTGCTGTTTTGCTCTACAAGTTGTGGGAAGTCAATTGTTGGTGATATCAACATTCCACCATTCAGCCAAAGGCTTCAAAATATATGTAGTCAATAGAAAATAATTAAAAATGTGAAATATTTATATCTGTTTTTAGGAATATTAAAAGGGCTGTTTAGTTTATGGTATTGACAACATAACAACGAATCTTTTCTTTTCTAAATAAAAAAAGATGGCACAGAAAGGTGGTGAGATCTTAAAAAGAAGCACTGCAGACATAATGAAACTGGAAGGAATTCTCATAAGATAGGATAAAGTTAGAAGATGGAAGGTTCTGGATGGTCATAGATTGTGGATGTAAATAAAGGTATCATATGAGTTGTAATGTGTAGATGAGAGTAGGTGGGGAGTGGGGTGTGGGTGGTAGTAGAGCAAAATGGAGTATGTATTAGAGATGTGGTTCAGACCATTGTACAAAGAGGAAAGGAATAGGGAAACGTGGAGAGAGGGCAGGGGAGCCTTCACATGGTATAGGATAGACAGGGTAGATAGAGCCGACAGAATCGGTAAATATTGGCATGGAATTTATAGTGTGCATCCAAAAAGTTCCAAAACTGGTTTTACTCACTAGCATATAAGCAATATTAGTGCAGTAGCTATAGAGGCAGCTTGAACTAACTACCATAAACAACAGATGTGAATTCGACCAATCAGTTTTAGACTGGATTAAGTAGTCTATGCGTGGCTTTAGTGCAACAACATTGTCATGTCACAAATCACAATGGGGTAACATCTCTAAAGCAAGCATTCAGGACATTCTCCAGCCTATTTTGATACAGAGGAAAGTGTGTACAGGGCTGGTCCCATGCACATTGACCGAAACAAAAGCAAAAACACATGAACACTTGCTGCAACTTGATTGAAACACAAACCATGAACAATTAATTATGTCCTGACAAGAATCATCATGGGTGATGAGAATTATATGTTATCAATAAGCACCTATCACAGTGCAGAAATTCACAAGTTATATCCATACTTTGATGACATAACTGACATTCACGCCAATGTAATGCATGGTTTGAACATCATCCCAAAAAAGATCTTTTGTGATAGTTTCACATGGGAGTATGAATGTTCTATGCATTGTACTCAAGCAGGACATGGGGTGGGGGTGGAAGACAATGTAGAACAACTGAAGCATTAAAACCATGTCTTAGCTTTTCTCTTTTTTTTTATTAGTCCAGTCCCATAACTTTTTGGACTGACCAGGTATTTTCTAGAAGAGCCAGTGTTGGTGGATGTGTCAATAGAGCATTCCAAAATTGGAAATTAAATGAAAAATAGTGGAGTTGTTGCAGTGGAGTTTGTGGATAGCGTAAGAGGTGTTCAATGTGGGCTAGATGGGAAGAGGACTTGATTATATGGTAAAGGATTCATGTTGTGGGAACATAAACAGAGCTGGGTGGCAAGGTAGAGTGTATAGCATTTAAGGATTTGGTGGGAATAGTAGAACTTTGGTGGAGGCAACATTGGAGTAGGAGGAAGGGTCAAACTTCTGTCGGTAGCATAGTAGTTTTAGTCTATTGTGGAACTTCAGTCGAGCATTGGTCTGAGGTATTTTACTGTGTTCATTAATTTGATAGGATTGTTGTAAATGGTTATGGCTGTGGGAGCTGCCAGAGGTTATTCATATAATTACTGACTATATTTTGGAAATGTTTATTTTGAGTTGTCATTGGCTATGCCAGGAGACTAAATGGTTACAATGGACTTGGGGGCTTCATTGGGATTTATAGTGGAGGGCTAGGAAAGTGGTGTCATCAGCATACTGAGGAAAGTTGTGCCCATATTATCTATTTTGTGTAATCTAGCAATGCACTCATTCTCTACAAGTCACTGCTATATTCTCTGGGCAATATTGCAAGAGCATTTGTTTAACAAACCACTCTGCACAGCGTTAATTTTGGTTTTCAGAATTCTCTATCAAGTAGTTTTCAGTTCCTCTCACAAGCCCTTCTGGACCCCATCCCAGTCTTCCCATGAAGGCAACCTCCTCATGACAGACACCGTGACTGCTCACTATGGATGCAAATTTAACCTACACCATTCAGATGAGGCGAAAGTACCTGATTCAAGAAGCATATGGGTACCTCACAAAAGGGCATTGCTTACAACGGTACATAAAGCTGCACGCCTGCAATGGGTCAAACAACACAGAAATTGGTCAGGGGCTCATTGAAGGCATGTACTGTGATTCAACAGTCATGATTTTGCCTCATTCAAATGGTGCTAGGCCCTGAGTGCACCTATGGCCCAATGATACGTATAACACACAGTTTGCACAGGTGAAGTTGATGCCAGACGGGGTGCTGTGGTGTTCTGAGGGTGCTTTTGTAACGTAACTTGGGTTACTAATTCAGGTTATTGTGAACCTGAACCAGGATGTTTACTTCAACATTCTTGGTGACCAAGAGTTGACCATTCTTCTATCTTCTCATGATGAGCATGCTGTGGATACCCCTGTCTTCCAAGATGACAACAACCATGTACATACAACAGCATGTCCATGTTCCTGCTTTGATGTGTATCCATGCAGCCTTGATTGGCTCATTACATCATCTGTAACTATTTGCAACAGTTAAAACATAGCAATCAACATTCCTGTGTGATATGTAATTGTCAGTGTGTGGCTTCAACTGAATATGAGATACCCAAAGAAACTAATGGACTCTCTATCGAGGCCTGAGGTGGTGTACACAGTATTAACATGATGTCCCCTGGCAGTTGGAAGGTTGGAAGGTTACCGTTTTCACAGCTTGTCTGAATAATCGATATGTGCATACAAGCCTAGTGAAAAATAGCTACGGCGAGTCCTACGAATAATAAATCAGCATCTCTGGCCTGCGTTAAGCACGTTGGGCAGCAGCAGATTTGTTGGTGAACAGTCCTAGTGATTGATTGTATGGGTTGGTCACAACCGATTGTAAGGGTTGGGCATAAGAATTTGATTTTGAGATGATTTTCCTGTGGATGATGGGGAAATTGGAGGCTTGAAATTGTTCAAGGTTTAATTGAAATGTTAAGTAGATAGCTCACTTAAAAGCAGCATTCTGTGAAGGTCGATTATAGTGGAGAAAGCTAGTAGTAATAACAAATAATTATAATCAATTGGATACTTCACATAAGATAAATTCACTTTCACAATACATACTGTATTCCACTTTAAGACAAGAGAAAAATAAGGGACCTATGAGATTGCGAGCAACTAGAACATAAGACAGGGGACATTCTAGAGTGACTAAATTTTTGTCTAGTTTGCTTGTATTTAAAGTTATGTGCATCAATAAACAAAAATATGAGATACTGTTTGACATTATGATCACCCATCAATCACAACCTCAACTTCAAGTATTTAAGAGTATCTGTCTGTAGAAATTTCAAGGGAATGATGAAACAAATATAGCCATATACAGACAGAAGTCACGCTGAGATACATGATAAGAATCCCAAACAAGTTTAATTTAACCACAAAAGAGGACGCTTACAAAACCCTAGCTCGACCAATACATGAGTATTGTTCATCATTCATTCTGAGAGCACCAACAAGCTAGCTTAGTGGAAGAGAATGAGAAGCTCAAAATGAAATAATCTCTTCATCAAGGTTTATTTTAGTGAGCACAAGAGTGACACATTTGATGTGGTTGTGGGAAATGAGCTAGACTTTGGCTTATCTCATCACTAAGGCACCTATTGCTGATCTATTTATAAGTCAATGTATTAGGCTACCTCTCAGCAAACCCACTCATAAAATATTGGGAAATCATATACATTTCGTTAAAAACACTTTTACTTTATTCATGTGAGATATACACAACATGAAATATGGCAATTTCACAAGGCAAATCAATGAAAAATTCTAAATTCATGATAACTTCAAATGTGGCATCCATTTTGCAAATATAAAAAATGGATGAGTCAGTTAGGCACAGCTAACATCTGCACAGTGTGTAACTTCTCCAAGCAACATTACAGCTCCATCAAAATTAAATGCCAGTCTGTTTGCAAAGATGCTCTGGTCAAGGCTAGGAATGAGAACAGAAACACGCTTTCCGAAACAACCTCGATATCAAGAAACTGAACTGGGCGCTGAATTTTTTGTAGAGGACAGACAAACACTGTAGGAGTTCTGCATGATTGAATGTCACATCTTTTAGGATGAAATCAATACCCACTATGTGTCATCACTGTAGGTCTGCACATTGACAAGTCCACATACAAAGGAATGGAGACCTGAGCACCCAGCTAAAGATATAACACCAGTCACAAAGCCCTGTTAGCAGGTGACTGACAAATTATTAAGTGTACTGGCTTCTCACAAAACAATAACTTTTCTTCAACTTTACAAGCTAAAATGGGCACCATCCACAAAGAGACCTGTCTTCCTCTGACCTATAGTCATGTTTAGATGTTGGTGTGTGCTTCTCAGACCCTCCCTCCAGTGATGAGTAGTAAGTAGTACATTTGTGGCCAGTCGTCTCGCATGTACAGCATCTTTTTGAAGCCTTCTGCTGACAGTACTCTATATCATCACACATCCGGGAGAGGGAACACCAAGGGTCAAGGTAGCAAACCTGTTCTTCCTAATACACAATAGGAATCTTGATAACTATCACAGCTCGTCTGTCCAGGTTAAACCTGAGTTACAAATTGTTGCTATAATAAATGAGCAACTGAAAGGTGGACATTTAACTAACTGAGTGCATCCCCATCTTCCTTCTTCTTTTTCATGGCCTTTATCTCATATCTTTGAAGGGTTGACATGTTAATCATTGGATCTGGTGATTTTGCTTGTAAGAGGTGGTCAGATGGTCTTCCTGTTGCCACCCCCCCCCCCCCTCCTTCCATGTGACAGTGTGCAAACGTTGCCTAAATTAATGAGAATTCTATAGCTGGGTCGGACATGGGACCAGCCCAGAATTCACCCAGCTGGGTGTGGAAAACAGTCTAAAAACCACATCCAGGCTGACCAGACCAGTCCGTCACTCGTCATCATTAATCTGGCTGGTAGATTCAGTCTGTGGCTGACACGTCTCACAATCCCAGAAGTAGCATGCTAACGTGCCCCGTTATCCAGGCAGGTCTGCCTCCAATCAGTTAATGAGCATAAATGTACCTGAAAAGATGTCTGAAGACTTCAATTTACTGTTGATGTTTCTCCAGGATGTGTTGGCCTTGGTGTGTGACAGGTGTGGCTGTGAGGAGTGTCTGCGGGAGTCTAGTGAAGACTCTCTGCGCTTCTCGCGGTCCCGGGTCAACATGTACCGTGCACTGGCCAGCCCGTCCCTCATCGCGCTGTCCTCCAACGACCCAATCCTGACAGCCTTCCAGCTTTCCTGGGAGCTGCGAAATATTGCCTTTGCTGAACAAGAGTGCAAGAGCGAGTACATGGTGAGTTTTGCCACACAATGACACCATACCATGCCATGTGATCTGTACACAGTCCTCCCAACTTGCTCTCCATTCTACCCTCCAGGGAGATAACTGACACAGGTAGTAACTTCTCCCAATATCTAATATGTTACCAATAAACACATTATAGACAGTGTACCACAAAGACACAAGGAAAGTTACACAACAGAAGCAAAACATTCTAGTAAACATGTGAGTTGACTGTGGATGTGTAGTTAGGAGCTACCAGTGACTGCAGTATGAAATATTGTCCTAGTCAGTGCCAGTGTATTTGAAATGTAAAATTTTCATATGAGTCCTCACTTGATTAATCTAAAAATTTCTCCCATGGCCCATGATTTGGGGATGTGTAGATGCACACTGGTCACCAGGGCATTTTGTTGCTGATGTAACATGACATCTGACATGCCCATATGGTCCAAGATGAATGCCTGTGACTAGGCATCCAAAATCACATGACTTCAATCCTCTGTATTTGTATGACTGGGATCATCTAAAAAGTGAAATGTACAGAATTCCTGTTGATATAGTTGGTGAAATGGAGCAACAAACTGTACAGTCTTGTCAAAATTTACTTGATGATCCCATGGTGTTTACAAGAATTTGAAACTCACAGCAAAAGTGAGTGCAGTGTTGCATTCAGATAACAGGAGACAAGGACCTGCTTTTAACAGGTACAAGTGTAAGCTGGAAAATGTAATGTGCTGTAGCACTATTGCAATTCTTGTTATGATACCAGCAGGCCTAGGATGAAATTTGATTGCAGTTACATGGGGTTTTAATTAAAAAGTTTACATTTCAAATTTACTTATACTACCCAGCACACAATTTCACACTGAAGACAGTGATGGGCGATAACCATACATTTGCAATTATCTTGTAAATGGCTCATTTGTGGACCCACTTTTACTGGACCATTTTTGCTTCTATTGTCATAAGGACATACTTTCACACACATCAGTTTTTGTCATGTTATGATACATCCTGTATATTGACTTAGAGAATACAGTTTACACACCCTCAGATTTTTGCATAAGGTGTTATCTACAAGGGGAGGTGAAAATTTCTTGAAGTGGCATTTAGCAACAGCAAAAATTAATATATAATAGAGGAAAACATGCCACGTGGGAAAAATAAATCTAAAAACAAAGATGATGTAACTTACCAAACGAAAGTGTTGGTATGTTGATAGAGACACAACAAACACACACACAAAATTCAAGCTTTCGCAACCCACGGTTGCTTCATCAGGAAACAGGGAAGGAGAGGGAAAGACGAAAGGATGTGGGTTTTAAGGGAGAGGGCAAGGAGTCATTCCAATCCCGGGAGCGGAAAGACAGGTGAGGTACGAGCGGCGGCAACTTGAAATTAGTGGAGGTTGAGGCCTGGTGGGTAACGAGAAGAGTGGATATACTGAAGGGCAAGTTCCCATATACGGAGTTCTGACAGGTTGGTGTTAGTGGGAAGTATCCTGATAACCCAGATGGTGTAACACTGTGCCAAGATGTGCTGGCCATGCACCAAGGCATGTTTAGCCACAGGGTGATCCTCATTACCAACAAACACTGTCTGCCTGTGTCCATTCATGCGAATGGACAGTTTGTTGCTGGTCATTCCTACATAGAAAGCTGCACAGTGTAGGCAGGTCAGTTGGTAAATCACATGGGTGCTTTCACAAGTGGCTCTGCCTTTGATCGTGTACACCTTCCGGGTTACAGGACTGGAGTAGGTGGTGGTGGGATGGTGCATGGAACAGGTTTTACACCGGGGGTGGTTACAAGGGTAGGAGCCAGAGGGTAGGGAAGGTGGTTTGGGGATTTCATAGGGATGAACCAAGAGGTTACGAAGGTTAGGTGGATGGCAGAAAGACATTCTTGGTGGAGTGGGGAGGATTTCATGAAGGATGGACCTCATTTCAGGACAGGATTTCAGGAAGTCGTATCCCTGCTGGAGAGCCACATTCAGAGTCTGATCCAGTCCCGGAAAGTATCCTGTCACAAGTGGGGCACTTTGAGGTTCTTCTGTGGGAGGTTCTGGGTTTGAGGGGATGAGGAAGTGGCTCTGGTAATTTGCTTCTGTACCAGGTCGGGAGTGTAGTTGTGGGATGCGAAAGCTGTTTTCAGGTTGTTGGTGTAATGGTTCAGAGATTCCGGACTGGAGCAGATTCGTTTGCCATGAAGACCTAGGCTTTAGGGAAGGGACCGTTTGATGTGGAATGGGTGGCCGCTGTCATAATGGAGGTACTGTTGCTTGTTGGTGGGTTTGATGTGGACGGACGTGTGAAGCTGGCCATTGGACAGATGGAGGTCATCGTCAACTCATTTGGTTCCATCAGATTCACCTGGTCCTACTCCAAATCCCATGCCACTTTCCTTGACTCTTTCTTTTCTTTCTTACATGATACAGGTCTCTTTGCATATGTTTCCTCCATCTTGTCCAGAAGACTTGCTAATAATCAATAAAAAGACCAGTTTTGAGTCCCTGAATACAATGACCATAATTTTTATGGTAGATGAGATAAATTTACTCATGTTTAGGGTACTGTACCCTAATCAGTGAAAACTGAATTCTTATAGGATCACTTTGTTGTCCATCTCCCTGTCTGTCTTTCTCATGAATGTTTAAAGTTGATGTCAAATACTAAGGCATACTGTCCTCTGTCACTGTAAAAATTTGAGCTTCTAACTCAATGAAATCAAAAGATAAGGCCATTTATGTCACATATTTTGAAACTTGAAAACTCACTCATCGAAACCTGTAGATGAACTGTCTATACACATAATTCAGTTGGCACGGAACTCTCAGAGTGTGAATTCTACTCACACTTGTACAGTTTTTTACTACTGGGTCTGCAGAGTGCATGTCTCATTTTTTAAAACAGTCCAAACATTGGTAAGAAAATATTTTTCATGTTTACTTCAACTGCTTTGCTTGAATTTCCACTGATATATCATACAAAACAATTTTATTAAGGTACATATTAATATTTTATCCACTGGAACAAAATACACACAACTTTTAAAAAACTACACAAATGAAACTACTCCGTACGTCATGTTGGCACTTAACATACGTTTTGTACAACATGCAGCAAACTACCAAAAATAAAATTTCATTGATACTGGTGCAATATCAGTATTAGGTAAGGAACAGTCCTCTTATCCTCTTAAAAGAGGAATAAATTTTCTAGTTGCATCTCATCAAAACTTGAGAAAATAAGTGGTAGGCAAAAAGGTTAGCAATGTAGAAAATTGTGATGTACAGCATTTCATGAGAAAATACAATCAATCCATTTTTTGTTGATAAATTAATGATCCACAGCTCTAGTCACAATGGTGATACATATAACTCTATGGGATTTACAATGTGATAGGATAATACTACGTACAAAATACTCACAGTGCATGTGAATAGGTTCAAGTCTGCTTCATTCAAATTTAGTTGGACAAACAGTATGTCTATTATGGATAGTACACATGGCCACAAGTTTGACTGACTAGTGCACGAATGCAACAGAAATGAAAACAGTGAGAACTAACAGATCCTTGAAGAAATATGCCACATATATCATTAAAAGAAAGTGACATTTATTACCCAGGAAGTATATACTATTGGTTGTCACGAACAAAAATGCTAATATCAGAACGAGGTCTACTCTGAACAGTTCCTGAGATTAAACTGTTTTAATGTAAACATTTCCAGACTGCTGTTCATGTGCATATATATGGTGCGTAATGTACAGAAACCAAAGATGCTGAGATCACAGAGGATTGGAATCAAAAATTATAACAGAGGAAAGATAAGGGCAACAGTTGGAATAGAGTCACTGGAGGACAACACTTAGAAAAATTTAGATGGGATATGCAGTAAGGAAATTTTCCAGTAGCTCATTTCAGTGGAACTACATTGGTGAGCAGGGCAAGAGACTAATACACAAATAGTACATATATCAAAGCACCTATTGAAGACTTTGCATTGTTGTGTTGAGTATGTTTGACAACAAAGTAGAGCAACAACAAGGCAATCAAGTTCATGACCAGTTGCCACTTGGCAATGGCCATTCATGTGGATGAATAACTGGTTACTTGCCATATCCACTTACAAGTTGCACAGCAAGTAGATGACATGGCTGCTTTCACATCGATTGTATCTCGTATTGGATAAAAAATGCCTGCAACACTACTGCAATGATGTGGTGGGTGAGTGTATAGGACAGGTTTCTTATCTATGTCATGGCAATGACCCACAGGTAAAGGACTGGGAGTAGGAGTGTCATGATGTTTTATCACGATATACCCTGCGGCTAGCAGGCTACTATTTCATAAGGAATGGCATAGGAGGCTGGATTTAGGATACAATTGCTCTCAGATCAGGACAAAACAGGGTGATTCACAATGGCAACATGTATCACAGGAGAAAATGTCACGGATCACTGTACGCATGAACAAGACAGGATATTGCCTGTCTGTACAGGCTTGGGATAGGTTCTCAGCATATTTCAATAACTTCAGTTTTCCACTGAGGGAACAGTGCCACACATGCCAAGGCTGTGAGGAGTGACCTTTTGGTGTGGCAGCCATAAGAGCTATTGCATGTTGTTTCCAACATGAAATTTCCCTTAGCATTACAAAGTACAGTTTATTCATTGCAAAAGTTCAGGTTACATGTAAAATTATTAGTCAAATGAAGAAAGTTATACAGAATGTTCTAAAAAAATTAAATATCATACTTTAAAAACACTTTACAACTAAAGACACCACAACCGTCAAATTTCAGTATTGTTTCATTTCTATCATTACATAGGAAGACCATAATGTTAAAAGAACAAATAATGGTTTGTGAAAACAGATATACACAGATAACATTAAACTCTTACCTTACCCTCCTCTCTTTTAAGTTGGAAGACTGAATTTTGTTAAATTATCTTTCAAGGGATTATGAAGACTTGTTTAAAGTATATTTATTACAGTGTGTACACTGTGGATAAGTGTTAATTCTGTGGGAGAAGTTTGATGCTGATAAGCTTAATTTCCTATCTCATCCTGCTTAAAATATTATACATATTCTCCAACCACATTTCTGAATTAATATACAGAATTAAACATTTTCAGGAACTCCGGCGGCAGTGCCAGCAATTTGCTGTAGATCTACTCCACCAATCACGCAGTTCCCAAGAGCTGGCCATCATCCTCAACCATGACCCTGATAGTCCACCTTATGAAGATGGTGAGCACATGAAGCTTGCCCGCCTGGAGCTTGCCATTAACTACAAGCAGAAGAAGGTAAGTGTTCTTCTCACACTGCCTTTCTGTGACTCAGCATGCCTGTCATATGGTCAGATTAGATTAGATTAGATTAGATTAGATTAATACTAGTTCCATGGATCATGAATACGATATTTCGTAATGATGTGGAACGAGTCAAATTTTCCAATACATGACATCATTAGGTTAATTTAACAACATACTTAAGTTAATATAACAACTTTATTTTTTGTGTTTTTTTATTTTTTTTATTTTTTTAATATTTTTTTTTTCTTAATTTATATCTAAAAGTTCCTCTATGGAGTAGAAGGAGTTGTCATTCAGAAATTCTTTTAATTTCTTCTTAAATACTTGTTGGTTATCTGTCAGACTTTTGATACTATTTGGTAAGTGACCAAAGACTTTAGTGCCAGTATAATTCACCCCTTTCTGTGCCAAAGTTAGATTTAATCTTGAATAGTGAAGATCGTCCTTTCTCCTAGTATTGTAGTTATGCACACTGCTATTACTTTTGAATTGGGTTTGGTTGTTAATAACAAATTTCATAAGAGAGTATATATACTGAGAAGCTACTGTGAATATCCCTAGATCCTTAAATAAATGTCTGCAGGATGATCTTGGGTGGGCTCCAGCTATTATTCTGATTACACGCTTCTGTGCAATAAATACTTTATTCCTCAGTGATGAATTACCCCAAAATATGATGCCATATGAAAGCAATGAGTGAAAATAGGTGTAGTAAGCTAATTTACTAAGATGTTTATCACCAAAATTTGCAATGACCCTTATTGCATAAGTAGCTGAACTCAAACGTTTCAGCAGATCATCAATGTGTTTCTTCCAATTTAATCTCTCATCAATGGACATACCTAAAAATTTGGAATATTCTACCTTAGCTATATGCTTCTGATTAAGGTCTATATTTATTAATGGCGTCATACCATTCACTGTACGGAACTGTATGTACTGTGTCTTATCAAAATTCAGTGAGAGTCCGTTTACAAGGAACCACTTGGTAATTTTCTGAAAGACAGTATTGACAATTTCATCAGTTAATTCTTGTTTGTCAGGTGTGATTACTATACTTGTATCATCAGCAAAGAGAACTAACTTTGCCTCTTCATGAATATAGAATGGCAAGTCATTAATATATAATAAGAACAACAAAGGACCCAAGACTGACCCTTGTGGAACCCCATTCTTGATAGTTCCCCAGTTTGAGGAAAGTGCTGATCTTTGCATGTTACGAGAACTACTTATTTCAACTTTCTGCACTCTTCCAGTTAGGTACGAATTAAACCATTTGTGCACTGTCCCACTCATGCCACAATACTTGAGCTTGTCTAGCAGAATTTCATGATTTACACAATCAAAAGCCTTTGAGAGATCACAAAAAATCCCAATGGGAGGTGTTCGGTTATTCAGATCATTCAAAATTTGACTGGTGAAAGCATATATGGCATTTTCTGTTGAAAAACCTTTCTGGAAACCAAACTGACATTTTGTTAGTACTTCATTTTTACAGATATGTGAAGCTACTCTTGAATACATTACTTTCTCAAAAATTTTGGATAAAGCTGTTAGAAGGGAGATTGGACAGTAATTGTTGACATCAGATCTATCCCCCTTTTTATGCAAAGGTATAACAATAGCATATTTCAGTCTATCAGGGAAAATGCCCTGTTCCACAGAGCTATTACACAGGTGGCTGAGAATCTTACTTATCTGTTGAGAACAACTATCCTTTTCATTATATTGTTACACTGCTTAATATCTGTTACTTTCTTGCTTTAAACAACTCAAGTCTCAAGTAACATAATTGTATGGTCAATTGACAATTTAATCTAGATGCATGGGCATCTACTATATTCAGACATTCAATAATAACTAGAATAAAATCCCTCAGAATGGAGATACATAACAGTCTATCCTTATTTGCTCTGGCTGTCAGTTGAGACCCATACACACACTTGCTCATACTTATACAGTTAATTGTAAATGGGTTGCTAATGAAACAAATTGTGTATTCAATGTCTGACATAACGGGAAACCTAGGATGAAAATTTAGATCTATAAAAGGATAGATCACAACTCACAAAACAGAGCAGATATCAAGCAGGAGACAAGCAGAAAATGCCTAGCTTTCAGATGAAGTTGCTCACCAGAAGTAAAATATGAATTGAGTATGTGTGTTTCTTAACTTTGACAATGAACTTATCGAAGGGCTAAGTACTTTCTGTCATTTTATTCATGTGTCTGTCCTCTGTTCAATGCCTCTTTTTTATGAGATTTGATATATCATGTTACTCAGTTTAAAATATTTATATTCTGAGATGAGTCAACTGATAACATTTTAGCATTATTTGTCTTTCCATTGTTTTGTTGGAGTTAAGCATCAACACAATAATGATGCTTTGTCGAGTATCTGAATATATCCTCTTCTTGCATCTACTAAGTTTGTATTATAATTATCTAATGTTCCAAACTGAGGATCTAAATCTATGATTGTACTGCATAACAAGTTCCATTTAAATCTAAAAATATGTGAGCCATATGATGTTATCACACAATATAAGGAAAAGACAGATAGCTACTCACTGTACAGTTAATACAATGCGTTGCAGACAGACACAATCAAAAGACACTTACACATTACCTTTCAGCCAAAGCCTTCATCAGAAAAGGAGACACATATACATTCATTCACACAAGCAAGCACACCTTACACACATGACTACCATCTCCGGCAGCTCAGACTGTCATTTAGAATGGAAACAGTAATTGCTACTGAGACGAAGAAGAGCTTTAAATGACAGAGAATTCTTTGTGATTAATGTCCATCATATGAATCTTGCAAATTTTAAAACAGAAATTTCAACACAAAAGTGATCTATATGTATCAGCAATCACTGACAATTTTGCCCAGCCAGCTTCTGAAATATAATTATCCAGTGATGAAATATAATTATCCAGTGATGAAATACAGGCTTCCAGATGGTAATCAGAATTACTCTACCAGGCTGCTTTTGAGGATCTCCAAAATATTATTTTATGGATGTGATTAATTATTTGTAGGAGTATTTGGGATACACAAAATTCACTTAGATAAATTTTACTGTTCCAACCCTTTGTCTTGCTGCTTTTGTTTCATGTGTCTAGCTGAGGTCCTAATTTGGTTTGTGGATGTTCTTGAACGTGTAAACACACTGTAATGTGCACAAGCAATAGCCACAAATTTTTAATCAAGACATCGATAAAAATCAAGCTGCCTCCATGAAATGGCATTAGCTTCAGTGGGATGTATTTTCCCAATGGTGGATGACTTGGCAGAAACCTTGATCAGGCCTGCCTTTTGGCTACTCAGGAAATGTTCCACCTCAAATATTTCCTTGTTGTCATTCCAGAAATGCTTTACATGCAGCAGTTTCTTCATTCAAGGAAAGAGAAAGTAGTTACTTTGTGCTTTGTCAAAAGAATGCAGGAGAGTGAGGCCAAATCAGATAGCCCAAAGAAGCAGCATGTGTAACTGGATGCCTTCCACAACCTCTCAGATTTCAGCAGTATACTGTCACAGTTCACACATTACAAACATAATCTGTTAGCACCATATCATGGTTGTTAGAAAAAGTACTCATAAGGAGAAGTCCACAGGAACCATTTATACAGTGGTGTAGGTTATGGTCCCACATATCTCACCTTGCAGCCATTCATTGTGGTGAGCTCTCATTTGTGAGTATCATAACATTTAAACATTTGAAGATCCCAACCTACTGGTTTAAAAACAAAAGATGAAATAATCTATTTACAAACATACATTTTTGTTCCCTTATGGACAAAACAATGTGGATGAAAATATAAATGAATGAAGGGATTGTAAATTAATGATATTGAAGCGAAGTCAGGAACAGAAATAATGAATGCAATAACATTGAATCCACAATCTTCCATGTAGCTATATCTTTTAACAATCAAAAAGAGATCATGAACATAAGAGTTAGACAGGGTGCAAATACTGAAACAGATCACTATTTAACCGCAATAAAATGAAGTTATTTCACAAACAAGAATTCCAAGACAAGAATATTGGAATCACACATATACAGACACAAGCAGACATATTTAAAGACAAAGAGTTTGCGCAGAGATGTCAGTCGAGGCGGAAGTGCAGAGGCAAAGATGCTGTTGAATGACAGGTGAGGTATGAGTGGCGGCAACTTGAAATTAGCAGAGATTGAGGCCTGGTGGATAACGGGAAGAGAGGATATATTGAAGAGCAAGTTCCCATCTCCGGAGTTCGGATAGGTTGGTGTCAGTGGGAAGTATCCAGATAACCCGGATGGTGTAACATTGTGCCAAGATGTGCTGCCCGTGCACCAAGGCATGTTTAGCCACAGGGTGATCCTCATTACTAACAAACACTGTCTGCCTGTGTCCATTCATGCCAATGGACAGTTTGTTGCTGGTCAATCCAACATAGAATGCGTCACAGTGTAGGCAGGTCAGTTGGTGAATCACGTGGGTGCTTTCACACGTGGCTCTGCCTTTGATCGCGTACACCTTCCGGGTTGCAGGACTGGAGTAGGTCGCTTAGAGGAAGCCTTCTTGGTTACCCAAGCCTGCAAACCCAAAGTTTGGTACAGATTTATTGATGACATCTTCATGATCTGGACTCACAGTGAAGAAGAACTCCAGAATTTCCTCTCCAACCTCAACTCCTTTGGTTCCATCAGATTCACCTGGTCCTACTCCAAATCCCATGCCACTTTCCTTGATGTTGACCTCCACCTGTCCAATGGCCAGCTTCACACGTCCGTCCACATCAAACCCACCAACAAGCAACAGTACCTCCATTATGACAGCTGCCACCCATTCCACATCAAACGGTCCCTTCCCTACAGCCTAGGTCTTCGTGGCAAACGAATCTGCTCCAGTCCGGAATCCCTGAACCATTACACCAACAACCTGACAACAGCTTTCGCATCCCGCAACTACCCTCCTGACCTGATACAGAAGCAAATAACCAGAGCCACTTCCTCATCCTCTCAAACCCAGAACCTCCCACAGAAGAAACACCAAAGTGCCCCACTTGTGACAGGATACTATCCGGGACTGGATCAGACTCTGAAAGTGGCTCTCCAGCAGGGATACGACTTCCTCAAATCATGCCCTGAAATGAGATCCATCCTTCATGAAATCCTCCCCACTCCACCAAGAGTGTCTTTCCGCCGTCCACCTAACCTTCGTAACCTCTTAGTTCATCCCTATGAAATCCCCAAACCACCTTCCCTACTCTCTGCCTCCTACCCTTGTAACCGTCCCCTGTGTAAAACCTGTCCCATGCACCCTCCCACCACCACCTACTCCAGTCCTGCAACCCGGAAGGTGTACACGATCAAAGGCAGAGCCAAGTGTGAAAGCACCCACGTGATTTACCAACTGACCTGCCTCCACTGTGACGCATTCCATGTGGGAATGACCAGCAACAAACTGTCCATTCGCATGAATGGACACAGGCAGACAGTGTTTGTTGGTAATGAGGATCACCCTGTGGCTAAACATGCCTTGGTGCACGGCCAGCACATCTTGGCACAGTGTTACACCCTGTCCATTCGCATGAATGGACACAGGCAGACAGTGTTTGTTGGTAATGAGGATCACCCTGTGGCTAAACACGCCTTGGTGCACGGCCAGCACATCTTGACACAGTGTTACACCGTCCGGGTTATCTGGATACTTCCCACTAACACCAACCTATCCGAACTCCGGAGATGGGAACTTGCTCTTCAATATATCCTCTCTTCCCGTTATCCACCAGGCCTCAATCTCCGCTAATTTCAAGTTGCCGCCACTCATACCTCACCTGTCATTCAACAGCATCTTTGCCTATGCACTTCCGCCTCGAGTGACATCTCTGCCCAAACTCTTTGTCTTTAAATATGTCTGCTTGTGTCTGTATATGTGTGGATGGATATGCGAGTGAATACCCATCCTTTTTTCCCCCCTAAGATAAATCTTTCCGCTCCCGGGATTGGAATGACTCCTTACCCTCTCCCTTAAAACCCACTTCCTTTCGTCTTTCCCTCTCCTCCCTCTTTCCTGATGAGGCAACAGTTTGTTGCGAAAGCTTGAATTTTGTGTGTATGTATGTGTCTGTTTGTGTTTCTATCGACCTGCCAGCACTTTCGTATGGTAAGTCACATCATCTTTGTTTTTAAATAAAAATATGAATCCGCCTCGACTGACATCTCTGCCCAAACTCTTTGCCTTTACAAATGTCTGCTTGTGTCTGTGTATGTGCAGATGGATGTGTGTGTGTGTGTGTGTGTGTGTGTGTGTGTGTGCGAGTGTATACCCCTTTTTTCCCCCTAAGGTAAGTCTTTCCGCTCCCGGGATTGGAATGACTCCTTACCCTCTCCCTTAAAACCCACATCCTTTCGTCTTTCCCTCCCCTTCCCTCTTTCCTAATGAAGCAACCGTTGGTTGTGAAAGCTTGAATGTTGTATGTGTGTTCGTGTTTGTTTGTATGTCTATCAACCTGCCAGTGCTTTCATTTGGTAAGTCACATCATCTGTATATATAGGGAAACATTCCCTGTGGGAAAAACATATCTAAAAAGAAAGATGATGTAACTTACCAAACGAAAGTGTTGGCATGTTGATAGACACACAAACAAACACGAACACACACACAAAATTCAAGCTTTCACAACCAACAGTTGCTTCATCAGGAAAGAGAGAAGGAGAGGGAAAGACAAAAGGATGTGGGTTTTAAGGGAGAGGCTAAGGAGTCATTCCAATCCCGGGAGCGGAAAGACTTACCTTAGGGGGAAAAAAGGACAAGTATACACTCGCACACACACACATATCCATCCGCACATATACAGACACAAGCAGACATTCTTTTTCCCTTTAAGGTAAGTCTTTCCTCTCCCGGGATTGGAATGACTCCTTACCCTCTTCCTTAAAACCCACATCCTTTCGTCTTTCCCTCTCCTTCCCTCTATCCTGATGAAGCAACCGTTGGTTGCGGAAGCTTGAATTTTGTGTGTGTGTTTGTGTTTGTTTGTGTGTCTATCAACATACCAATGCTTTCATTTGGTAAGTTACATCATCTTTGTTTTTAGATATATTTTTCCCATGAGGAATGTTTCCCTCTATATATAGTTAAGGCAAAGATGGCCAATGAGCTCTTCGATGTGGATGCAAACCAGGCTCAAACTCTTACAATAATCAGTGGAAAACCATGACTAATGAGGAAAATTGGCAAGGGGCACTACATTACTAGTGTGTGGATAAGTTGAGCACTTGTGTCTGATGATAGGTGTGTTAGGGTAGTCCAAGCAGTTTTGCAATGACCTCTGTGTCCAGATGGCTTCTCTGCTTCTCTTGCCAGCCAAATACTGTTGGTGAAAATATCTTCCACCACCAGGATTTGAGGTGGCCACCTATGAATCGAGTACCTCAGTTCAGTCATGCATTAGTGACATTGGCTATGGATGCGGGTTGAATCTTTGTAACTGGTTGTAACTACTGAATTTTAGGTCTGTTAATGATACACACCTTCCGCTATTACTAAGTACTTATGAAATCAATGCAAGGTATCAGTACTTTACTGTAAACATAGTCACAGCAAAAGGAAATACAGCTTTTGGCAATGCAATGAATTCTGTAACTTCTTCAGTGTTGCACTTCTGAAAATATTGTCATTTGATAGAATACACACTGTATGGTGAAATACATTTAAGTGACCTGTGTCTGACTGCTGCCCCTTTGGGAAGTAATCACAGAATTTAATGACCAATATGTCACTATATTCAATGCAGCTACTTTCTAGGAACTAAATCATATTCATGCCACTATTTTTACTTATCTTTGTTTCATAATGCATCAGGCTGTTTTACTTTATTTTTGGAGAGTCTTATTTTTGTGCATGTTGTATAGTATTTGTTTTATAACAACATACCAGAGTATTTCAAAAAATTCTCAGTTGATGTAGTTTCATTACTTACTATCCTATGAGTCAACTCGAGATACCTTTCTTACTCAAGATAACTTCAATTTTAAGGTGATTCCCTGTACATTCTTACTGCTGCCACTACAGCTTGCCTCCAAATGTGTAAGGGGAGGAAAGCAACAACATGGTCTATAAATTTACAGGGCTCTACAAAAGATCCATTTGTTTCCAGAGCTCTATATTTGCCAAAGTGTTATCTTCACTGTAGCACTAATGTCCTCTCTGAGCTGTTCCAGTGTTTTTAGCAGTGGAGGTACATAAACACAGTCCTTAATGTACCCCCATAGGAAAAAATTGACAAGTTGTTACGTCAAGTGACCTGGCAGGCCAAGGGAACAGTGCCACATCATCTTCACCACTACCCCCAATCCAGGGATGCAGAAGTTCACTGTTTAGTTAGCTACAGACACCGACATTCAAATGAGGAGGTAAAAAAAAATGAAATGATTATATGGCATTTATTGTCTGGGATATTCCCTTTGGGGTTCGGCCGCCGTATTTCAAGTCTTTTTAGTTGATGTCACTTGCGTGTCAATGATGGTGAAAATGATGATGAAGGACACACAACACCCAGTCCCCTGCCGGGAATCGAACCCGGGCCCCCTTGTGTGGTAGGCAGTACCATTACCAATGCACTACAAAGGTGGGGAGGAAGTGATCTGTCTTGATGGAAAATGAAGTTCTCAGAATCTACAATCAGTTGTGGAAACAACCATAAGTGCAAAACATCAAGGTAAGAGGCAATTGTCACAGACTTCTCACAGGAAGAAATTGTCCATACAAATTCATATGTGACATTGCACAGAAAACATTACGCTTTGGTGAATCTTGGTTATGCCTCACAATTTCATAATGGTTATCAGTGCCCCACACTCTCACATTGTGGCAATTAACCTTTCCAAATAAATGGAAGGGTGCGTCATCGCTGAATATCAGCTTGTAGTCAAAATGTTCATCCTCAAGTTCTCCCCCATTGTGATGCAAAACTGAAGTTGCCTCTCATAATTCTCCAGTTTTAATAGTTGCATGAGCTGCAGACAGTATATTTGAAATGCAATTACTTTCGCAAAATCTTCCACACAGTTTGCTGTAGTATTCCAAATGAGTGGCTTGTGTAGACCACTGATTGTTTGGAATACATACAAAACTTTCCCTCACCCTCTCCATGGTTGCATCTGGGATACTTTGTATTTTCCTGTATACAGAGATAACCAGTATCCCTAAATTGTTGATACCAATGAACAATACTCTGTTTACATGGCTGCTCTTTTCCATAACTCCTCCAGAGTGCACATTCCATTGCTATAACAGATGAACATCTCCCATATTCCAAAACACAAAACTTTTTTCTTGCTTTGTTGACATTCTGTCAAGACACTGGACTTATAACATCAATTGGTGAGCAAAATATAAATTTTAGTTTACAGTTCCATCCATCCATCCATTATACTCATACAAGTAATACTTTGGCAAATTAAAAGCTTTGAAAATCACTGAATCATTTATAGTAGCCATGTATAAATTTCTCACATACAATCTCTGTTTATACGTATCTTCCACTGCGTCCAAACAGATCTTCTCAGTACATTCTGAATGATTCCTTTACATATGATTCTGACATTATAGTGGCCTTCTTTTATTATGCTTCATAGATCAACAAGCTTTATTATTAAAACTTGACTGTTACTGTTAGGCTAAAGCATTTTTAACTAATTTTTCATCAAAATCAACAAAGATAGTTAGATCCATAGCAAAAGTGTAAACAATTACTGCAATATGTTCTTGAACCATTCTTGGAAACTATGTCAAGAGAAAACTAGAAATTATGAACTGTAGGGTCCCACTAGTGGCCTGTACACTATTAGTGTTATTATCTGTGTGTTTCCTGATACACTATTATGTATTGTTATCCAAAGAAATGTTCAACACAAAGCTGTCAGATCTTTAAGTCCTGTGAACTAAGTCTGCATCTTGTATCTTGCCAATCATTTCATTTTGCTAGTACAGCTTTATCTCCTACATATATGCAATACTGTATTCCACAAATCCAATGATACACAGTTTTCAACACTGCTTTATTGATAATCATGAGTAATGTTACAGTACCCTGTCTAATTTCCAATGGGGTGTTTTATGGAATATCTTCTCAGTAACTGAGTATTTTCATTACACATCTTGCTGCCATATTGTTTTAGAACTGATAAAGAACTTTGCTTGTTTGTTTCCCATCTGGATCTTTCTTTAGTGGTGAATTTTAGAGAAATCATACGAAATATGTGCAGTGCAAATCACAAAGAACCATGTCGACCATTATTTAGAAAACTTAAAATATTAACTCTGCCTTCCTTATACATTATGAGATTATTATATTTTTGTACACCAGACATGAATTATTTGAGGGAAACCATTTTGTCCATTCACATGATACTAGAAACAAAGAAAATTTTATACTCCGAACCCACCGACTCAGACTGTATGCCCAGGGACCTCAATACATGGGAATGAAACTTTGTAATACATTAAAAGGGAACAAGTTGATGCAGATGAATTTAGGCTCACTGAAGGTACTGACACTGAAGTGTTATTACTCATTGGATGAATTCATGCAGAACAAACTGGAAATTTGAGCTGGATACAATGTGTTACACATTCCAAGAAATATCCTTTTAGTGTTATTATTTATTATAGTGCTCTTATTAATTACTGTAAAAATCATTGTAACTGTTTTACAAATTTTTGACATGTCTCCTGTACACAAGCCAAACGGAGTGCAAATTACATCATGAGATGAATAAAATACAATACACAATTCTCTTCTATGTTAAGTAATTTTTAATGCTAATGTATTCTTACTGCTGCCTCATCTGTTTATGGAAAAGCCTTTATCTGTTTAGTCTCACGCAAGTTTCTACTGAGCCATTTGTTAATTTTCTTTTTTTTTTTTTTTTTTTTTTTTTTTTTTTTTTTTTTTTTTTTTTTTTTTTTTTTTTTTTCCCATCTGGAGGATCTACATCTTTGATATGTATAATTTTATGTTTATTTTTTTACTTATCCCGAAATAATAATGGGCACTGTTTGAACTCTCTTTAATTAAATTTCTTTTTTGTCTTACACAGTTTGTGGCACACCCCAACATACAGCAGTTATTGGCAGCCATCTGGTATGAAGGTGTCCCAGGATTTCGACGGAAATCCATTACGCAAAAGCTGCTCCAGATCACCAGCGTGGCCCTACTCTTTCCTTTCTACTGCATGCTCTACATGTTTGCACCCAACACAAACACTGGGAACCTCATGAGGAAGCCCTTCATGAAATTTTTAATACATGCCTCAGCTTATCTGTTCTTTCTGTGTAAGTAAGAACATAATGGGTCATTTAACTACACACAAAAAATTGTAATTTATTATCAGATACCCTGAAATTCAAAATTGTGGCTTTTTTGTTCTTTTGTATATTATCTTAAACATGATTTTGACAATAAAATTATTGTAGTGTGTTACATGTTTTTGTCTCAGACGTGGTAATTATTATGACGAAATCAGAATGTAACAAACATTCTTCACAGATCATATTAAATTGTCAAACATAATGATACAGTATTAAGAAACTTAATTTCTATAACAGTCTGTAGATGTTTTATTGTTTGTATAACACAAAGGCACATTCATTAGAGTGTAACAGGAACCAACCCAAGAATTCATTCATAGCCCTTTATTTAGTAAGATGGAAAATAGTAATCTGCTCATATCAGCTCATAGCGAAAATTTAATTTGTATGACCTACATTTGTTAACAACTTATTTGGTCCTCACACAACAAAGAAATATCATCTCTTGTGTTGTTGCAGTGATCCTTATCCTGGTGTCCCAGAGAGCGGAGGTGCAAGTTATACAGTTATTTGGAACAGATAGCATGAGAAGAGCATTGGAGGAGCAACTACTGAAACAACGAGGCAATCCTCCAACTCTCTTAGAATGCGTTGTGCTTGTGTACGTTGCAGGTATGTGTTTTCAGTGCACATTGTTCTTGCAACACAATTCAGAAATCATGCTTCTTCGCAAGTAGATGTTGCTCCTGCCTAGTGGCTGTACCATTTAGCTAGTTACATTCTGCATAGCTCATTATTAAACACTGTATTTAAATGTGGCTAGCATTTGTAAATAAATATGAAACAATGAAAAACCCTTAAGTTTAACATTGCTACAAGTGCGGGTAAGCTACTACAAACAGCATAGTGAACGCATTATTGTGGCCAAGATAGACACGAAGCCTACGCCTACTACAGTAGTACAAGTTTATATGCCAACTAGCTCTGCAGATGACGAATAAATTGAAGAAATGTATGATGAAATAAAAGAAATTATTCAGATAGTGAAGGGAGAGGAAAATTTAATAGTCATGGGTGACTGGAATTCAGTAGTAGGAAAAGGAAGAGAAGGAAACGTAGTAGGTGAATATGGATTGGGGCTAACAAATGAAAGAGGAAGCCGCCTGGTAGAATTTTGCACAGAGCACAACTTAATCATAGCTAACACTTGGTTCAAGAATCATAAAAGAAGATTGTATGCATGGAAGAACCCTGGAGATACTGACAGCTTTCAGATAGATTATATAATGGTAAAACAGAAATTTAGGAACCAGGTTTTAAATTGTAAGACATTTCCAGGGGCAGATGTGGACTCTGGCCACAATCTATTGGTTATGAACTGTAGATTAAAACTGAAGAAACTGCAAAAAGGTGGGAATTTACGGAGATGGGACCTGGATAAACTGACTAAACCAGAGGTTGTACAGAGTTTCAGGGAGAGCATAAGGGAACAATTGACAGGAATGGGGGAAAGAAATACAGTAGAAGAAGAAATGATAGCTCTGAGGGATGAAGTAGTGAAGGCAGCAGAGTATCAAGTAGGTAAAAAGACGAGGGTTAGTAGAAATCCTTGGGTAACAGAGGAAATATTGAATTTAATTGATGAAAGGAGAAAATATAAAAATGCAGTAAATGAAGCAAGCAAAAAGGAATACAAACGTCTCAAAAATGAGATCGACAGGAAGTGCAAAATGGCTAAGCAGGGATGGCTAGAGGACAAATGTTAGGATGTGAGGCTTATATCACTAGGGGTAATATAGATACTGCTTACAGGAAAATTAAAGAGACCTTTGGAGAAAAGAGAACAACTTCTATGAATATCAAAAGCTCAGATGGAAACCCAGATCTAAGCAAAGAAGGGAAAGCAGAAAGGTGGAAGGAGTATATAGAGGGTCTACACAAGGGCGATGTACTTGAGGACAATATTATGGAAATAGAAGAGGATGTAGATGAAGATGAAATGGGAGATATGGTACGGGGTGAAGAGTTTGACAGAGCACTGAAAGACCTGAGTCGAAACAAGGCCCCAGGAGTAGACAACATTCCATTAGAACTACTCACGGCCTTGGGAAAGCCAGTCCTGACAAAACTCTACCATCTGGTGAGCAAGATGTATGAGACAGGCGAAATACCCTCAGACTTCAAGAAGAATATAATAATTCCAATCCCAAAGAAAGCAGGTGCTGACAGATGTGAAAATTACCGTACTATCAGTTTAATAAGTCACGGATGCAAAATACTAATGCGAATTCTTTACAGACGAATGGAAAAATTGGTAGAAGCCGACCTCGGGGAAGATCAGTTTGGATTCCGTAGAAATATTGGAACACGTGAGGCAATACTGACCCTATGACTTAGAAGAAACATTAAGGAAAGACAAACCTACGTTTCTAGCATTTGTAGACTTAGAGAAAGCTTTTAACAATGTTGACTGGAATACTCTCTTTCAAATTCTGAAGGTGGCAGGGATAAAATACAGGGAGCGAAGGGCTATTCACAATTTGTACAGAAACTAGATGACAGTTATAAGAGTCGAGGGACATGAAAGGGAAGCAGTGGTTGGGTAGGGAGTGAGACAGTGTTGTAGCCTCTCCCCGATGTTATTCAATTTGTATATTGAGCAAGCAGTGAAGGAAACAAAAGAAAAGTTCAGAGTAGGTATTAAAATCCATGGAGAAGAAATAAAAACTTTGAGGTTCGGCGATGACATTGTAATTCTGTCAGAGACAGCAAAGGACTTGGAAGAGCAGTTGAATGGAATGGATAGTGTCTTGAAAGGGGGGTATAAGATTAACATCAACAAAAGCAAAACGAGGATAATGGAATGTAGTCGAATTAAGTCGGGTGATGCTGAGGGAATTAGATTAGGAAATGAGACACTTAAAGTAGTAAAGGAGTTTTGCTATTTGGGGAGCAAAATAACTGATGATGGTCGAAGTAGAGAGGATATAAAATGTAGACTGGAAATGGCAAGGAAAGCGTTTCTGAAGAAGAGAAATTTGTTAACATCGAGTATAGATTTAAATGTCAGGAAGTCGTTTCTGAAAGTATTTGTATGGAGTGTAGCCATGTATGGAAGTGAAACATGGACAATAATTAGTTTGGACAAGAAGAGAACAGAAGCTTTCAAAATGTGGTGTTACAGAAGAATGCTGAAGATTAGATGGGTAGATCATATAACTAATGAGGAGGTATTGAATAGGATTGGGGAGAAGAGAAGTTTGTGGCACAACTTGACCAGAAGAAGGGATCAGTTGGTAGGACATGTTCTGAGGCATGAAGGGATCACCAATTTAGTATAGGATGGCAGCGTGGAGGGTAAAAATCGTAGAGGGAGACCAAGAGATGAATACACTAAACAGATTCAGAAGGATGTAGGTTGCAGTAGGTACTGGGAGATGAAGAATCTTGCACAGGATAGAGTAGCATGGAGGGCTGCATCATACCAGTCTCTGGACTTAAGACCACAACAACAACAACAACAACAACAACAACAAGTACATTATTCTTTTACACTATGTTTGCTACAAGTTTCCAAATATACAATTATCTATTAAATAGAGGAAGTCTGCAAAAGGAAACTTCTCTTAAAATGTCACTGGAGTTAACTGCATTATGTGGAAAATATTTTGCACTAATAGAAAAGTGAATGAAAATATTTATCAAACCCAGTTTATTATTTAGGTAGCAAAAAGAAATTCCTGTGAGTAAATGTAAGGAAGGAAATGAAAATATAGCAAAGCGAAATCATAAGGCAGGCTGTTGTTTATTTATTTATTTTTTTGTTTAACCTGATTGCATTAGGGTCTTCAGCCCCTCTCTTAAATAAGATCAGGATTTCACACTCGCAATATTTATTTACATCATTGTTAACTAAGAAATAACAGCAACTTTAATATGACAAACAGTAATAGAATTGTATTTACAGAATTATATATGACCTGAACGCATCTAGAATTAATGTGATTAAATAATACTGACTAGAACTAATACAGTTAATACTAGCAGTACTTCTATTTCTGCTACTGCCACTAATAACAATAATATTAATATTAATAATAATAATGATGATAGTGGCAGCTGCAAACTTTTTTATACATGGAATAAGATGATACTTCCTGATACAGCAAGTTCTGAGAGAGGGAAATTTACGTAGACTGCAACAGCTATGAGCATTGGGACATGAGGAAGATCTGGTTAGAAAGAAGACTGTAATAGGGTAATGAGTATGTACAGGAAGTAAAGGCATACATTATACTTGCTTCAGTAGGTATGCCATTAACTGTCTTTCAGCCTGTTCTCTGACATAATGAGGTGGGAGGGTCATTCCAAAGTCAGGTTCTGGCTACCAAAAAGAACTTCATAAAACCAACTGAGTGATGAGAATTTTACTTTGAAAGGAATGAGTGTTTTGTCATGTTGTTAAGACAAGAGCATTAAGGTTAAGGAGGGATATGAGTTACTGTGTACTTTGATAAGACAGAAGAGGAGACAGGGTATGGCTGGAAGTGTAAGCATTTGTACATTTTACAGGTCTAAAGAAAAGAGATTTTCATATTCCTGTAGGGCATGGAGACATGTTGATACCTTCTTGCATGTTGCTCACAGAGCATCCCCCTAACCAACAGGTTCAAGGTGATGTCTTCCACTGAAACTAAAACTGAGCCACTGGATCTCACTTCACCGTTTGGTAAATCTGCTTTGCCCAGTGTCATGAGGAGGCAAATGAGGAGTCTATTAATTGACAGCTGTTCAAACATATGATGAATAATGGTACCCTTAGGGAAGTCACAGCAAGCGACATGAAGGAACATCAGGTACATTCAGTGTTTATACTTGGGGCTTTATCCAACATGTTGAAGAAGCTATCTGACCACCACTGGGGGGAACAGTGTGTAACCAACTACAGACTGTAGTGCATATTGGAACAAATCATGTCTGTCACCTGGGTTATAAGGTCATACCTGGATCATTCCAGCAACTCGCAGAGAAGATTGAGAAGACATGATGTTTCTATGAAGCTCATAATCTGCAGCATTGTTCCCAGAACTGACAGTGACCCCATGGTTCTGTGTCAAGTAACAGGATTGAACCAGAACCTTCAAACGTTCCATAATAAGCTAGGTTGCAACTTCCTAGACTTGCGCCATAGAGTTGAGAACTGTAGGGTCCCCCTGAAGGGGTAAGATGTGCACTACATGTCACAGGTTGCTACCTAGGTAGCTGACTGTGTGTGGGGTGTACAGAAAGGTGTTTTAGATTAGGTGACTCCCCATCCAGTCCAGGTAACAACAGCTGTAGGAGATCCAGAAATATCAGTTCTAGATCCAAAAAAATGCCTGCCACAGGTGAGAGTATTAAAATCCTTGTATTTACTGCCAAAATATTCGCAACAAAGTTCCAGACTTTGAATGGCTGCTGAAAACTGTGAAGCTCACAAAATACTAGGAACAAAGCTGGTTGAAACCTGAAATTGATATCACTGAGACTTTTGGGGAAAATTGAAGTGTATATCATAACAACAGGCTAGGCAATGCAGGTGGTGTGTTTGCCACAGTAGACAAATCGACTGAGAAAGAAATTGAAGCTGCATGTGAGATTGTTTGGACAAGTAGTGGTCATAAAACTGTAACTGGATCTCTAGGATCTGCACAGGGTGACAACACCGCTTAATCACATAGTCGGCACGGATACTCACCACAACAACTGGCAGCCTCCTCTGCCACCATGACAGGAAATGACAGACACAGACTTCTTCATTTGGGTCTTATATGTATGCACAAAACACTCCAACTTTCAGTTAAAAGGCAGGTGAAACAAAGCGGTAGTCAGATGCTGTATACCATTGCAAATGCAAAAGTCTTCAAACTCCCATGACACAAACTGCCAACTGTTGTCAAATGCCAGTGTCCTGGGGGTCCCTCAAGAGCAAAAATAACCAACAATGTGTGAACCATATTTTTAACTCCAAAAATAATAGCTAAATGCTCCTTTTCCATCTGTCAATAATCATGCTGCACAGTGGAAAGTTGATGCATAAACAAAGGGCTGTTTGGTGCCATCCAAGTTCTGATGGGACAAGATGGCACAAATGGAATACTGGGACATGTAATAAACCAGGGTTAAATGTTTACCCAGCAGAAAGGAGTAGCCAAAGAAATACAAAAAGTTCTGTTATCCAACAATGCAGTCAAAAGGAAAAATGAAGACATGTTTTCCAAACTTAAGAAAATTACAACCACAAGAGTACACTTATTTGGCTCTTCAATTAGACGAAAGTACAGATGTCATGAATACGGCACAGTTACTCGGTTTTATAAGTTTTGATTATGATGAAGATACAAGGCAAAATGCTTGAGTCAAACACTACTGCAGAAAACATTTTCAGTATGATTGACCTTTATTTGTTAACTGTGAGTACTCCTTGGCAAAAATGTGTTGGTGTTTGTACAAATTGAGACAAGCCAACATATTCACTTAACAGGGCAGACAGCAAAGATGAAGAAAGTTGCACCTGACACTCACTGCATAATACATCAAGAATCACTGGCTCAGGATATGAAGAAAAGAATTTTTTCACTGATGATCAGTGGTTATCAAGGTTGCCCTATTTAGCTGATATCTTTGGCAGGCTTCACATTTTGAATATTGTAACCTTGGTTGCTCTAGTGACCTACAAAAAATTTCTGCTAGAAGGGGAGTTAGTTCTTTGGCCTAATCTCTGTAAAATCTTACATGTATCTCATCTGCTCCTGTTGCCTTTCCACTACTAAGTGATTGTAGCTGCTTTTCCACAGTTACCTACAGTTACCTATCTTGACATCTGCCATTTCAAAGTTTGTATGATGATTGTAAGAAGGGTCCACATTATGATCTTCTATCTTCTGTGGTGAAACAGTTTCAAAAGACCAAATGCAATATTCAGCCTTCTCTCTGTCATCTTCTGTTTTGTTGCCAGTATGGTCACTGAATGATTGAATACATCATTTTGATCCACTTACTGATTTTTACACAGGCTCAAAATCTCTTAGGGTTTTTAGACAGATTGCTCAGCAAAACTTTTCTTTCAGAATCACTGAAGATTGCTCTCCTTACACATATTTTTGCCTCATTCAGTGTTTGTTTGTCAGCTAGGTTTTGACTTCTTTTGAATCTGTGATGCTCTCTTTGTTTATATAGCAGTTTTCTAACACAGCTGTTAAACAATGCTAGGGCTCTCCATTTCTTAAGACCTTGCTCAGAACAGGCATACTGAAAGATGCTTCACAATTTTTTTTATTTTTGGTACACATCTTCACCCTAAGAAATCAATATTTGATGCTGACTACTCAGATTCTCAGCAATTTGTATTCTATCATTCTTGTTAAGCAAAATTATTGTCCTTCCTTTCTTAACATTCCTCGTAATACCTGTAGTCAAATATGCTACTGCAGGCTTATAATCACTGATACCATCCTTGACATTAAATGATTCAAAAAGTTCAGGTCTTATAAATTATAGAGTGCAGCAATCTGTCTTCCTTTTTTTAGATTTTATTACGCAAATCCAGATTTTGGCTAGTGGCTAGCCATTCTCAATGCACTATTTTCTATTCTCGATGCTTGTAAGTCCCTGGAATGAGATTTTCACTCTGCAGCAGCGTGTGCACTAAAATGAAATGTCCTGGAAGATTAAAAATGTGTGCTGGACCGAGGCTCAAACTCGGGACCTTTGCCTTTCGCAAGCAAGTGCTCTACCAACTGAGCTGCCGGAGCACAACTCACGAGCTCTCCTCACAGCTTTACTTCTGCCAGTACCTCATCTCCTACCTTCCAAATTTTACAGAAGCTCTCCTGCAAACCTGCAGAACTAGCACTCCTAAAAGAAAGGATATTGCAGAGACATTGCTTAGCCACAGCCTGGGGGATGTTTCCAGAATGAGATTTTCACTCTGCAGCAGAGTGTGCACTGAAATGAAACTTCCTGGCAGATTAAAACTGTGTGCCGGACCGAGACTCGAACTCAGGACCTTGGCCTTTCGCGAACAAGTGCTCTACCAACTGAGCTACCCAAGCACAACTCACAGCTTTACTTCTCCCAGGACCTTATCTCCTACCTTCCAAACTTTACAGAAGCTCTCCTGCAAACCTGCAGAACTAGCACTCCTGAAAGAAAGGATATTGCGGAGACATGGCTTAGCCACATCCTGGAGGATGTTTCCAGAATGAGATTTTCACTCTGCACAGCAGAGTGTGTGCTGAAATGAAACTTCCTGGCAGATTCTTTCAGGAGTGCTAGTTCTGCAGGGCTGCAGGAGAGCTTCTGTAAAGTTTGGAAGGTAGGAGATGAGGTACTGGCAGAAGTAAAACTGTGAGGATGGGGCGTGAGTCATGCTTGGGTAGCTCAGTTGGTAGAGCACTAGCCCACGAAAGGCAAAAGTCCCAAGTTCGAGTCTTGGTTCGGCACACAGTTTTAATCTGCCACAAAGTTTCATGTAAGTCCCTGTTGTTTGGGCATCAGTCACATTTCTTTGAATTGAGGGAACAACAGGGACTTACATGCAACGAGAATAGAAAATAGTGCACTGAGAATGGCTAGCCACTTGCCGAAATCTGGATTTGTGTAATAAAATCAAAAAAAGGATGATTGATTGCTACACTCTATAATTTATAAGCCACATAACAGTTGCTGAGTGCACCCACTTTCTGAATGGCATGTAACTTGAAGTTCATGTCTCTTTGTTGCTAGGAGACCTAAGAAGTTACCTTCACCAGTTGATCCTCTATCTGCTGTAAACAATTTTCAGATAATATGTTGAGAACAATGTCACTTGAATCACTGTCTCTGGTACCAGTTCTGATCGCATGACTCTCCTATACCTGGCAAATTGAAGTCACCCCTATCACAATAGCATCGTCAGGAAACTCATTTACGAAATTCTGCAAGTTCTCTCTGAAGTGCTCTGCCACTACAGGTTTTGACAAAGACAGCCTATAAAAGCTTCAAATTACTATATTTAGCCACCTTTGTTGTTTAACTTCATCCAGATACAAATCACATTTGGAATGCATGATAATTAGATACTATTTCATTTTTTACTGCAATAAACTGGCATCTAACGTACCCTTACAAGAAGTATTTTGGCCTGAGTTTATGATTTCATTGCTATTTACTTATGGTTTCAACGAGCTTTCTGTTCCTAATACCCTCTGGGTATTTTTACCTTTCATAACTGATACTAATTATGGGACCCTTGCCGTGGATGCTCCTGCATTTTACTAGTATCATATTAACATTTTCTATTTTTGAGCTGCGAGGACTAGCATTGTTGGAGAATAATTTGGCTGATGTATCTTCAATTTTAAAATGATTACTGGAAAATCTCATATAAAGATGTGAAACAAATACTAACAAAGAGATAGAGGGGCTGGCCAGTACTTACCTCAGCTCAGTACAGCCGATAGATACACAAAACAGAACAGAAAACTTATGTATCATAGCTTTCGGAACTTTGTTCCTTCATCAGGGTGGAGAGAGGGGAAAAAACGGGGAAGAAGGAAAAGTGATTCAGTTACCCACAACCCAGGTTATGAAGCAACAAGGGAAAGGTAAACAGGGAGGGTAGCAAAGATGGAGGCATGGATGTCAGAGGGAAGCCAAAGATATTCTACTGTAAGGACTGTGCCAGCTTCAAACCAAAGAGGATGCATACAGAAGTAAAGAGGTATATAGTATAAAGATAAACACAACTATGCAGGATGAAAAGATGCGTGAATGGTTAAAGAGGAAAGGGAAAGAGGAGACGACTGAAGAGTAAATGGGGGTGAGGTTTGTTAACGTAGGTTCAGTCCTGGGGAATGGTGGGATGAAAGGAAGTGTTGGTGTGCAAGTTCCCATCTCCGCAGTTCTGAGGGACTGGTGTTGGGTGGGAGAAGCCAAATGGCATGTACGGTGTAGCATTAAGCTGTAGGGCATGCTCTGCTACTGGGTATTGGACATCTCCTAGGCGGACAGTTCGTCTGTGCCCATTCATGGGCTCAGCCAGTTTAGTTGTCATCATACCAATGTAAAAGGCTGTGCAGTGCAGGCATGTCAGCTGATAAATGACATGTGTCGTTTCACATGTAGCCCTGCCTTGAATTGTGTATGTTTTACCAGTAGTGGGGCTGGAGTAGGTGGTTGTGGGGGGATGCATGGGACAGGTTCTGCAGCAGGGTCGGCTACAGGGGTAGGAACCACTGGGTAGAGAAGGTGGTCTGGGAATATTGTATGGTTTGGCAAGGATGTTACGGAGATTGGGGAGGGTGACGAAAGGCAACTCTGGGTGGTTTGGGGAGAATATTGTCAAGGGATCATCTCATTTCAGGGCTTGACTTGAGAAAGTCATATCCCAGGCGGAGTAATTTGTTGATGTATTCGAGTCCAGGATAATATTTGGTGACAAGGAGTATGCTTCTGTGTGGTCTGGGGGTAGGAACATTGTTGTGGAATGGGGAGGAATGTATTGCTCGGGAGATCTGTTTGTGGACAAGGTCTGCAGGATAGTTGTGGGAGAGGGAAGCACTTGTCAGGTTATTGGTGTAATTGTTGAGGGATTCATCACTGGAGCAGATACATTTGCCATGAATACCTAGGCTGTACGGAAGGGAGTGTTTGACGTGGAATGGATGGCAACTATCAAAGTGAAGGTACTGTTGTTTGTTTGTGGGTTTGATGTAGACAGAGGTGTGGATGTAGGCTTCAACAAGATGAAGGTCAACATCCAGGAAGGTGGCTTGGGTTTTGGAGAAGGACCAGGTGAAATTCTGATTCAAAAAGGAGTTGAGGTTATGGAGTAAATTACGGAGTGTTTCTTCACCATGCGTACAGACCACAAAGGTATCATCTATAAACCTATACCAGGCCAGGGGAAGCAGCTGTTAGGTCTTCAGGAAAGCCTCTTCCATGCGGCCCATGAAGAGGTTGGCATAGGACGGAGCCATCCTGGTTCCCACGGCCGTTCCCCTGATTTGTTTGTAGGTCTGGCCTTCCAAAGTGAAGTAATTATGGGTGAGGATGAAGTTGGTAAGTGTGGGTGTTGGGAGAGGTAGTGTTCAAGGGCAGAGAGACTATAGGTATGTGGGATGTTTGTGTAAAGGGATGTAGCATCTATGGTGACAAGAAAGGTTTCAGGTGGGAGGGGAGTGGGAATGGATTTGAGGCAGTCTAGGAAGTGGTTTGTGTCTTTGATATAGGATGGGAGTCTGTAGGTGATAGGTTCGAGGTGTTGGTCTACCAGAGCTGAGATATGTTATGTTGGGGCTTTGAAGCCTGCCACAATGGTTCGGCCGGGATGGTTCTCTTTGTGGGTTTTGGGTAATAGGTAGAAGGTAGGGGTACGTAGCTCAGGTGGAGTGAGTAGGTCTATGGAAGCCATTGTGAGGCCTTGTGAGGGATGGAGGGAATGGGATCCTGGGTAACAGCTTTGTAGGTTGAGGTGTCGGAGAGTTGACGCAGTCCTTCTGCCACATACAGGATTCAGCTGGGGTGATGTTGGGAGTTCTCGGGATGTTCTTCAAGAAGGACTGGAAGGCAACACTGGATGTGAGAAATTCCTGAAATGTCTGCAAGGGATGGTTTTCGGGGAGGGGAGGAGGATCCCTTTGAGAAGGTGGTCATAACTGTTCTAGACAGGGTTCAACACTGGGTCTAGTATTATACATATCAAAAGGTATTTACTTTTTGAAGATTTATTTATGATATGTATCCACAGGTAATCCATAGACTGCAAATGGCAATGTTGAATTAACAGAACTACTTCTATTTGCATGTGTCTTTCAATGCACATAGCAGTCCAAAATTGCTAAAAGAGAAATGCAAAGCCATAGAAATAAATATGAATGGAGGAAAGGTATGTGCCATACATACGAGGAAGAAAAGACCCTTTGGAGAAAGGGGAAGCAACTCCATGAATAACAAGACTTAGATGGGAAGTGAGTACTAAGTAAAAAAGGAAAAACTGAAAGGTAGAAGGCATATGCAGAAGGAATGCATAAAGGAAACAAATTTGAAGACAATTATATGGAAAGGGATGAGGAAGTCAATGAAGATAATATGTGGAATGCAATATTGTGAGGGGAATTTAACAGAGAATTGAAAGATGCACTTGAAACAAGGCACGTAGAGTAAAACATTTGCTCAGAATTGAAGGGGTCAAGAGCAAGATGTGCTAACCTGCTACAGCATATTTTGAGTTACTGTATGTTGTTTATTTAGTTAAACTCAAAGCCAAGTAAGGTAAGACAGAAAAGTTATATAGTGGACAATGGTTGCTAATTATACTATACTAATGGAACTACCAAGTTACATGTATTTGGTATACTTCAATGGGGTAGGAGTAAGAGGACAGTGTGGTTAGACTAGTCTTTACTAAGCTGTGGATAAGCACTTTCCGCTGCTCTGATGACTCCTTCAATTACTAGTATTCTAAAGATAAACAACTGTGACAAAACCATTCTGGCTGTTCTGAATAGGTGTGGGTATTACTCATCAATCAGTTCTAAAAGTTATTGTTACAAAATACTAACACAAATTATCCACATAAAAATGAAATGACCGGTAAAGGCTGATCTAGGGGAATATTCATTTTGGGTTCTAGTGAAATTTAGCAATATGCAAGGCAACACTGTCCCTATGACTTACCTTAGAAGATGGGTTGATGAAGGACAAACTCATGTTTATAGTGTTTATAGATTCAGAAAAAGTGTTTAAAATGTTGGCTGCAATATGTTTTTTGAAATTCTCTAGTTATCAGTCATAAAATTTGGTGAGCAAAAGTGTTTCTAGAACTCTTACAGAAACCAGACTGCAGTTATAGGAGTCAAAGGACACAAGGGGAATGTAGTAATAGAGAAAGAAATGAGGCAGGGTTGTAGTTCACAAGTTATTTAATATGTACATAGAAAGCAGTAAAGGAACCCAAATATAAAACTGGAAAGGGAATAAAAGTTCAGTGAGAAGAAATAAAAAGTTTATGGTTTGCTAATGACGCTGTAAGGAAACCAAATCTCAACTACAGTAAGTTCAAAGGAATATATGTAGCACTAGTTATTCAGTGATGACAAGACTTGCACAGGATAAACTAGCGTCAAGAACTGTATCAAATCAGTCTCTGGACTGAAGAACACACAATCAATAAGAACTAATTTAGCATGAATTGACATTATACTGAGTGCACTATCCAAAAATTACCTCGAGCAATTAAACAGAGAACCGACTCGTGGAGATAACATCTTGGACCTACTGATAACAAACAGACCTGAACTTTTCGACTCTGTAAGTGCAGAACAGGGAATCAGTGATCAAAGGCCGTTGCAGCATCCCTGAATATGGAAGTTCATAGGAATATAAAAAAAGGGAGGAAGGTTTATCTGTTTAGCAAGAGTAATAGAAGGCAGATTTCAGACTACCTAACAGATCAAAACGAAAATTTCTGTTCCGACACTGACAATGTTGAGTGTTTACGGAAAAAGTTCAAGGCAATCGTAAAATGTGTTTTAGACAGGTACGTGCCAAGTAAAACTGTGAGGGACGGGAAAAACCCACCGTGGTTCAACAACAAAGTTAGGAAACTACTGCGAAAGCAAAGACAGCTTCACTGCAAATTTAAACGCGGCCAAAACCTCTCGGACAAACAGAAGCTAAACAATGTCAAAGTTAGCGTAAGGAGGGCTATGCGTGAAGCGTTCAGTGAAATCGAAAGTAAAATTCTATGTACCGACTTGACAGAAAATCCTAGGAAGTTCTGGTCTTACGTTAAATCAGTAAGTGGCTCGAAACAGCATATCCAGACACTCCGGGATGATGATGGCATTGAAACAGAGGATGACACGCGTAAAGCTGAAATACTAAACACCTTTTTCCAAAGCTGTTTCACAGAGGAAGACCGCACTGCAGTTCCTTCTCTAAATCCTCGCACAAACGAAAAAATGGCTGACATCGAAATAAGTGTCCAAGGAATAGAAAAGCAACTGGAATCACTCAACAGACGAAAGTCCACTGGACCTGACGGGATACCAATTCGATTCTACACAGAGTACGCGAAAGAATGTGTCCCCCTTCTAACAGCCATGTACAGCAAGTCTCTAGAGGAACGGAAGGTTCCAAATGATTGGAAAAGAGCACAGGTAGTCCCAGTCTTCAAGAAGGGTCGTTGAGCAGATGCGCAAAACTATAGACCTGTATCTCTGACGTCGATCTGTTGTAGAATTTTGGAACATGTTTCTTGCTCACATATAATGTCGTTTTTAGAAACCCACAATCTACTCTGTAGGAATCAACATGGATTCCGGAAACAGCGATCGTGTGAGACCCAACTCACTTTATTTGTTCATGAGACCCAGAAAATATTAGATATAGGCTCCCAGGTAGATGCTATTTTCCTTGACTTCCGGAAGGCGTTCGATACAGTTCCGCACTGTCGCCTGATAAACAAAGTAAGAGCCTACGGAATATCAGACCAGCTGTGTGGCTGGATTGAAGAGTTTTTAGCAAACAGAACACAGCATGTTGTTAGCAATGGAGAGACGTCTACAGATGTTAAAGTAACCTCTGGCGTGCCACAGGGGAGTGTTATGGGACCATTGCTTTTCACAATATATATAAATGACCTAGTAGATAGTGTCGGAAGTTCCATGTGGCTTTTCGCGGATGATGCTGTAGTATACAGAGAAGTTGCAACATTAGAAAATTGTAGCGAAATGCAGGAAGATCTGCAGCGGATAGGCACTTGGTGCAGGCAGTGGCAACTGACCCATAACATGGACAAATGTAATGTATTGCGAATACATAGAAAGAAGGATCCTTTATTGTATGATTATATGATAGCGGAACAAACACTGGTAGCAGCTACTTCTGTAAAATATCTGGGAGTATGGGTGCGGAACGATTTGAAGTGGAATGATCATATAAAATTAATTGTTGGTAAGGCGGGTACCAGGCTGAGATTCATTGGGAGAGTCCTTAGAATATGTAGTAAATCAACAAAGGAGGTGGCTTACAAAACACTCGTTCGACCTATACTTGAGTATTGCTCATCAGTGTGGGATCCGTACCAGATCGGGTTGACGGGGGAGATAGAGAAGATCCAAAGAAGAGCGGCACGTTTTGTCACAGGGTTATTTGGTAACCGTGACAGCGTTACAGAGATGTTTAGCAAACTCAAGTGGCAGACTCTGCAAGAAAGGCGCTCTGCATTGCGGTGTAGCTTGCTGTCCAGGTTTCGAGAGTGTGCGTTTCTGGATGAGGTATCGAATATATTACTTCCCCATACTTATACCTCCCGAGAAGATCACGAATGTAAAATTAGAGAGGTTCAAGCACGCATGGAGGCTTTCAGACAGTCGTTCTTCCCGCGAACCACACGCGACTGGAACAAAAAAGGGAGTTAATGACAGTGGCACGTAAAGTGCCGTCCGCAACACACCGTTCGGTGGCTTGCGGAGTATAACCGTAGATGTAGATGTAGAACAAGTACATTATTACACCTGCACAGCCATTACCAATGCATATGTCAATGCATGCGTTCATTTGAGTATTGTGCTGTTCAGCTGCTCCAGATCCCCACAAGATACCAGCAAGTGGCCCCTGATGGGCAAATGCTTCATACATAGCGATGTACCAGCTCCATCTGGCACTCTTGTGCATGTTCTCTGTACTGCATTGTACTTATGCTGTCATGGTGACTTATAAATAGTTGGTTTCTTAAACCATGTCTTTTATTGTGTTCAGGGTTAGAACAAGAATGCATATGTTTCATTTGTAAGGATGGATATTTCCTGGAATACTTACTACAACCATTAACGCATACAGACTGTTACTTAACTATAACAAAACACAGTGCATACAGTTTTTGACAGAGGATTCTTGTGAAAGCAAATTGTTTTTATCATAGCTCAACTAAATTTTAAACTCTTAGATCTGCAGAGATATGAAAACATTTCTTGGTCATATCACATTTAGGATCTTGTTCATAAAACGAATGTCACTATCCTCACTGTAAGAATAATCTCTGACATTGAAATGCAAACTCCTGTACTTCATTTACTTCTATTCTACCATTTCCTACGAAGTTCTATTTTGGGGCAACTGTGTGCATGCATGAATAATTATTCTTTGCCCTGAAAAAGGCAGTCCCAGTAATCTGTGGAGTCAGTTTACAATTTTCATGCAGGTCTTGGCTCCAGTGTCTCAGAATTCTGAGTCCGTCACCCATACGCATTTGTTCTCTTATAGGATTTGTGGTTCATAACACAAACCGATTCTGCAAGAAACTAGAGCAGTTGGCACAGGAAACTTAGGGGAAAAATCATGTACTTTTGAACAGTGGTGGGATGGAATATCATGAGCAACATACTAAAGCTCTGAGTGTTGGTGTTGGGGGCTGTTTAAAGTTCACCTTTTCTCTGTTTTCTTCAATAACAAAAAAACTGCTGCTTCTAGTTATAATATATCCCAGTACAAAACTAGACTACATTAAATTCCCTAAGACTAACAGTTTCCACATTATAGGGGATGGAAAATGCACAGATGATTAAAAATAGTGTTTTGATGGTATAAAATTAATGTTTACTATTAAATGAAGTGGTTAAGAACAAATATTAAGTGTTCATACCACATCTAAGCGCAATAGAGCCATATTAAGAGATGAACTGTGTTCTGGGTGGTGTAAAAGAGGGGAGGGTAGATTGTGGTCATGCACTTCCCTCCTGCATTTGTCTTCATTGACTGTGCTTAACTGCAGCATTCACCTAGTGAACACATAACATAAATATTTGCACTTAGATAACACTTAACTAAATATTCTAAAGAAAGATGTGTAAAATTCCTCAAGTTCCATTTCCAGTAGGCTTCCTGCTGAATGGAAAAATTGATAAATCCTAGATCTTCATATCAAAGTTAAACGGCTTTCTCATGGCACACTCCTTTTATTCTTGCAAACTTCTTTTATTCTGTGCAAGAAATCACTGCAACAGTTTAAGACCTTTATTTGTTATTTATCTGTGTGTACTGCTGCAAATGGTCGTTCTTTCTTATTTTTAATTTTCATCGGCGTTCTGTGAATTATATCCCATGGCCAAACAGTGTTGACTCTCATGGTCCCACAGAACATCTTAGTCTGTTGTAGAATTTCATTTTCATACATCAGAAAGTCAGCACATATATCTAACCTTTCTTTCTTGTGTTATATGAATGGTCTAAAGGATTCCCTTGTATAATTCCCTTTCTGAAAGCAGAAATTTAATGCCACACATGTAGAGGGAAAGAAATGTGTAATAATACCAGGTTTTTAAGTAATGAATGACATAATCCCTTAGGTGTGCAATACGTATGTTAATAATGATTTCTTTCTACAGCCTCAGAATGAGCAAAATATGTCTTGAAATTTCTCAAAAAGCAGTCCCACACCTTATAAAAATTCAAAATAACTGTGGTATGTCATTTTCTGTGTGTGAGTAGTACTAGATAATGTCTGTACTGACAATGCAAAGTTACAGAATTTAGTTGCTATGCAGTCACATTGTATATTTCAAGACAAATTATCCTGATTTAATAATAGCCATTTAATAGAATCCACTTTTGATATGTTTTGATTTTTATGACCTAAATTAATTTCCCCCCACGTCAACCATTTGGTCCAGAATAGAAGCACATTGTTTTTTTTTTTTTTTAATCATTACAGTATCATTAATATCGAATTATACCTGTAGGTTTCATCTGGGAAGAAACCATGGAGATTTATGTGGAAGGTCTACGAGATTATCTGCGCAATATGTGGAATTTCATAGATTTCACCAGGAACTCACTTTACGTGGCAGTTGCAGTACTGCGGTTTGCAGCATATATACAGCAATCACAAGAGATTGCTCATGACCCTGCAACAGCTTACATACCTCGTGAGCAGTGGGATGCTTTTGATCCACAATTAATTGCAGAAGGTCTCTTTGCAGCTGCCAATGTTTTTAGGTAAGATCATTAAAATTCTTTCGGAAATTGCAAACAAATGAATAACTTGTGTATGGTATTCTTGAATCAGTGAACATTAATCTAAATTCCTACCACTTTGCCTTCTCTTCCTTAAGATGTAACAGAAAAGATTTTTAGTATACCGCATCTGTATCTACAATTCTTCTGTCACATGCTTTACAACAGTGTTTAGGCAAACCACATGGTGTTTTATAAAAGTTCACATTACTAAATCAAGTGAATTAATCATTACAAAACAAAAAATAATGTCAAAGTGCAAATGACACATGTATCACTTAAGATACTGAATGATACTTTCTTCCTGTTAACTGTACATCTACAAAATCCACTGATGAAGCCACATCCACAACAATAATTTGTGTGGCTCAATGGCCAGGCGTAAGTCTTTCAATCGGAAATTGCTTCAGCAATTTGTATCCCCCTAAGCTAACCCTGGTGAAAGTTGGAATTCAACTACATGTCGTTCCTGGAAATTCCTCACATCACTGAGCAGTGAAGGCTAGATTAAAGGTTGACAGAAATTTTGCATGGTTCAACTGGGATTCAATCCCATAACCTCTTTGTTGACAGGCACGTGCTTTTACCACTAGACCACCAGGCTCGACAACCACACCCATGAAAACACTGATTTGTGGTTCTGTAGAACTGACTACTGAAAAATGTTGTTGACATTGGCATTAGCAAACAGTCAGCTTGTTCCATATTTTCCACTGAGAAGACATACTGTGATTATAGAACTGACTCACTGCACGAAGTTGCAATCATGATCAAAGTACCATGCAATAAACTAAAAAACTAACTAATATAATTACATCTAAAAACAAAGATGATGTAACTTACCAAACGAAAGCATTGGTATGTTGATGGAGACACAAACAAACACAAACACACACACAAAAGTAAAGCTTTCGCAACCCGTGGTTGCTTCATCAGGAAAGAGGGAAGGAGAGGGAAAGACGAAAGGATGTGGGTTTTAAGGAAGAAGGTAAGGAGTCATTCCAATCCCGGGAGCGGAAAGACTTGCCTTAGGGGGAAAAAAGGACAGGTATACACTTGCACACACACACACACACACACACACACACACACACACACATATCCATCCGCACATATACAGACACAAGCAGACATATGACTCCTTACCCTCTTCCTTAAAACCCACATCCTTTTGTCTTTCCCTCTCCTTCCCTCTTTCCTGATGAAGCAACCGTGGGTTGCGAAGCTTGAATTTTGTGAGTGTGTTTGTGTTTGTTTGTGTCTCTATCAACATACCAACGCTTTTGTTTGGTAAGTTACATCATCTTTGTTTTTAGATATATTTTTCCCATGTGGAATGTTTCCCTCTATTATATTCAACTAATATAATTATATATAAATGATTTCCAATCAGATAAAACAGTTCCTACTTAGCTTACACTATTGTTTTTAAAATATGATAGTGTTTAATTCCTTGATGAACTGCAACTCATGGACTGAGAAGCAGATAAAGTAGCAAATATCTTAAATGATTAAAAAAGAGTTAACTAATGTAGAATAAATCTTACTGTGTGCCATGGTACTAACCTGGTTCAAGGCTCATCTTCTTGTTCTTGGTAGCACATGAGTTTGTTGTCTCAACTGAAAACTTCTTTGGAGATTAAATGTTGTTAAACAATGATAGATGCAACACCATTGTTTTAGGTTCACTTATTCCCACATTAAACTTGAACTGATCTTTTAGAATGATGACCAGTTTCTTAATTATGCTATTTACAAAAATCAGGCTAGTCCTCTGGTTAAGTGACAGTTTCTGTCATAAAATTTACCATAAATCTCCTTACTCCAAATCTTACAGTTTATAACAACAGTCATTTGAGCACAGCTCTCTCCATAATTCACCATAAACACACACAGTGGCATAGGTCTAAAAACATACTTACGAAGTGCAGTCTGGTAAACACAGTGTTTGCTCACAACAACCAAAAAAGTTCATGAAGATATTTCAAACATACTTACTTATTGATGAGAGAAATGACAGGGATGAATGAATTGTTCCAGGTATGACAGTTAAAACAAACATTTGTACATTTCATTGCAGCATTTGACTTGATGAGCACAAAATTGCATAGGCATGTCAACAGATTGACTTCTAAGTATCGACTTCACTCTATAACTGGGTATACTGACACAGAGATGAATGACTGCAGTAAACAAGCTTGTTACATGATGTTAACACGGTAATGTCTCACCAAGGACACTTCATGTATACAGATATCACTCATGAGATTGCTCAACATGGCCTCATTTTTGTGTGAGGGCAAGCTATTTAAGGACTTGTGTACGAATATTTTTGGATTTTGGAAAATAAAAAATGAACAGTTGAAATTTATTAGAATTGAGCTATACGTCCAGACAATAATTTGGTTTATATATGAAGGTCGTTTGAAAAGTTCTCGGAATCATCAGAACAGGTCAGCGCTAGTGCAACGAGTTGTTCACGGGATATTCATTGGACTGTTGCCTGTAAACATGTGCCACGTCAATGCTCTTGAAAGAGAACTGTGGTGGTGATGTGGCTCTGTTGTTTCTGCATAGCGATTTGTGAAGATGGAAAAAAACAAAATTCGAGCAGTGATTAAGTACTTCATAAAGAAAGGTACAAAGCAAAGGACATTCATGCTGATTTCCTGAATGCACTGGTGGACTCTGCTCCTTCATATTCAACTGTTGAAAAGTGGACAAATGAATTTAAATTTGATCAGGAGAACTTAGATGATGATCCACGCGGTGGTCGGCCAAGATGTGCCACTACTCCAGAAATCATTGGAAAAGTGCACAAAATAGTCACGGAGGATTGCCGATTGAAAATGTATGAAATTGCTCATGCTAACCAGATGTTATCTGAAAGGGTATATCACATTTTAACTGAAGAATTAGAAATGAAAACTTTATCTGCAAGATGGGTGCCACGACTCTTGATGCTGGATCAAAGACACATGATAATGGACATATTGGAACAAGGTTTGGCCCATTTTAGGAGAAACAAACAAGATTTTTTGCATTGGTTTGTGACAACAGATGAAAATTGGGTGCACTATGACACCCCAGAAACAAAACAACAGTCAAGGCAGTCGAAACATGCTGATTCTCTGCCACCAAAGAAAGCAAAGACAATTCCTTTGGCAGGACAGGTCATGGCATTAGTGTTCTGGTATGCGAAGGGGGTTCTGGTTGTAGATTATCCCCCACTAAGCAAACAATTACTGCAGAATACTATGCTAAGCACCTGGATGAATCGCAACAAAAGATATGTGAAAAAAGGCTGGGTTTAGCAAGGAAGAAAGTCATCTTCCATCAAGACAATGCATGCCCACACACATGTGCCATCACCATGGCAAAATTAAATGAACTAAGGTATGAATTGTTGCCACACCCACATTATTCACCTGATATGGCTCTGTCAGACTTCCATCTCTTCCATGATGAAAGTTTCAGTGATGTAAGCACTTTTTTCTATTCCGTTCCGAGAACTTTTCAAACCCCCCTCATAATATCTAGTTAGTACATTACAAAAGATGACAGAACTATTTTGTGTGTCTACACTAGGAACTACCTATTTACAAGTACAGTTTCGAGAACTGATATTATTATAATTTATGCAAGTACCTAATTTGTGACAACTGATAAATGAAGGGTTTCAGTTGGTCCAGAAAGATTGTGGCAACCAAACTATAATGGTAAACTTGGGATTTATATAGGTATAATGACACAAAAGGCAACAGTAATTTTGAGTCTGACTGGAATTCAATATTAATAATCTGTTCAGTTAACAATTTTCTGTAAAATTAAAATAACCTAACTGTAAAGTCTGAAGTCAGAGCTTTCAAAAAAAAAAAAAAAAATAGTGTGCTGATTTTTTTATTATTTTTATTATTACTTTATTTCTATTATTTTGTACACTTATTATTTTGTTACAATTATTATTTTGTAATATTTATTTATCTCTCAAACTTGATTTTCTGTAGTAGAACCTAAGTTACTGCTTACTGTAATATGAAATCATTTTGTTTTGTTTTTATGTGCTACAATAGATTTTTGACATGTTCCATATCCTGTGATATTGTCACAACATGGATCACCAGAACAATAAATAAATAAATAAACAAATAATATTTCCTAAGCCACTAATTAGCTCAGTCAACATCTACCATTACATGATAATTTCAGTTATCCATTACTTTTGATTAATATAGTTCCAGTAGAACTAAACACATCACTGTAATCAGCATACTGAAAAATATCATCTCAATAATGAATCTGGATGGAATATGGTCTGAGTAACATTCTGACAGATTTGGGCATATGCTTCATATAAACAATATGGATAACTTAGACACAAAATGAAAAATGAGGAAAAATATATACAGTTGTTAATAGGAGTGCAACAATAGATGGTGGAAGAGTTCCAGCTTGCTTTGTTTCATGTGGAGTGGAGTTTACTCTGAACTGGAATTTACTCCCATATTAAAACTATATGCATGGCTAGGGCATAATCCACATCCTTAGTTTTTGTGGATCATGCTTTTACCAACTGATCTGTCAAGGCACACGTCTAGATATTGGTAAGAGTGTCAATTTGCCAATGTCTCTTTTCTACTTTCCAAACTACAGACATACACATTCTCCTAAATACCTTGCTTTCACCTACGGAAAATAGAAGAGAGGTACTCAGTAACTGGAGATCTAATGGCAGCTCAGATATTACTTAGGTAGGAGACAGAACAGAGCAAAATTTTGTATAAGTAAACATACTAACATTTAAAGGTGTTATTAATAACCACCATCCGTAGAAATGTTGGAACACGTGAGGCAATACAGACCCTATGACTTATCTTAGAAGCTAGATTAAGAAAAGGCAAACCTATATTTCTAGCATTTGTAGACGTGGAGAAAGCTTTTGACAGTGTTTACTGGAATACGCTCTTTCAAATTCTGAAGGTGGCAGGGGTAAATTATAGGGAGCGAAAGGCTATTTACAATTTGTACAGAAATCAGATGGCGGTTATAAGAGTCGAGGGGCATGAAAGGGAAGCAGTGGTTGGGAAGGGAGTGGGACAGGGTTGTAGCCTATCCCCAATGTTATTCAATCTGTATATTGAGCAAACAGTAAAGGAAGCAAAAGAAAAATTCAGAGTAGGTATTAAAATCCATGGAGAAGAAATAAAAACTTTGAGGTTCGCCGATGACATTGTAATTCTGTCAGAGACAGCAAAGGACTTGGAAGAGCAGTTGAATGGAATGGATAGTGTCTTGAAAGGAGGGTATAAGATTAACATCAACAAAAGCAAAACGAGGATAATGGAATGTGGTCGAATTAAGTCGGATGATGCTGAGGGAATTAGATTAGGAAATGAGACACTTAAAGTAGTAAAGGAATTTTGCTATTTGGGGAGCAAAATAACTGATGATGGTCAAAGTAGAGAGGATATAAAATGTAGACTGGCAGTGGCAAGGAAAGCGTTTCTGAAGAAGAGAAATTTGTTAAGTTATTTCTGAAAGTATTTGTGTGGAGTGTAGCCATGTATGGAAGTGAAACATGGACGATAAATAGTTTGGACAAGAAGAGAATAGAAGCTTTTGAAATGTGGTGCTACAGAAGAATGCTGAAGATTAGATGGGTAGATCACATAACTAATGAGGAAGTATTGAATAGGATTGGGGAGAAGAGAAGGTTGTGGCACAACTTGACTAGAAGAAGGGATCGGTTGGTAGGACATGTGTTGAGGCATCAAGGGATCACCAATTTAGTATTGGAGGGCAGTGTGGAGGTTAAAAGTCGTAGAGGGAGACCAAGAGATGAATACACTATGCAAATTCAGAAGGATGTAAGTTGCAGTAGGTACTGGGAGATGAAGAAGCTTGCACAGGATAGAGTAGCATGGAGAGCTGCATCAAACCAGTCTCAGGACTGAAGACCACAACAACAACAACAACAAAAATAAAACAAATCAGAAGAGCGTTGGATAGCAGCTTTATGCGCATAATAATAACAAAGTGATATAGTGTGTTCAAATCATGTAGCATATGTTTAAAAAATGTAAATTTTTGGGAAGGATAGAGCTGTGTATTAAATAAAGATATTTGAAGGATGAGAAAGAAAACTCAAGCAGAGAACTAAAGAGAAAGTTCAAGGACTTCTAGGATGAAGGTCCCAGCATGTTATCGACACAAGAGAAGTAACTTCAGGAGGCCACAGGGATGTGTATTGGGGCTCTTTCTGTTCATCTGGTACAATAATGATTTCATAGAAAATCTTAATCATTAACACAGAACATTTTGTAGTTGATGCAGTTATCTATAGTGAAGTGATATGTGAAAAAAGTTGCACAAATATTTAGTGAGATTTGGTCATATTTCAAAGTGGTGCAGAGATTGGTAACCTGCTTTAAATGTAAAACTGGGCACTTCACACAACATATAAAATAGTAATCAATGACTAAAATATCATTGAGTAAGGAATCAGTTAACTCATGCAAATACCTGGATATAATAATCTGTATGGATATGAAATCGATTGATAGCATAGGCTCAGTCATTTTTTTAGTAGGCATCAGACTTTGATTCATTGGCATGATATTGGGACAGTATAGTCAGTCCACAAAAGAGACTGCTTATAAAATATTTATGCACCCCATCTCTGAATGTTTCTTAAGGGTGTGAGCCCCTTAATAAATAAGGCCTAACAGCATATACTGAATGTATTCAAATGAAAACAACACTATATGATCACGTTTGTTTCACTTGTGAGAGAATGTCGTAGGGATGCTAAAAAATCTAATTGGAAGATCCTTGAAGATCGGCACCAATTATCCTGAAAAAGTCTGCCTACAGAGTTTCAAGAACCAGTACTAAGTGAAGAATCTAGAAATATACTTCATTCCTGTAGAGTCCACAAACACCAGATTAGACTAATTACAGCATGAATAGTCATTTTAAGCAGATAAGCTTTCTGCACTTGATATATGATAGAATCTAGAAGATAACATTCGGTACGATGCTGAGTATCATCTCTCATGCACTTCACAGCTGTTTGCAGAGTATATACAAGGGCTAATTTCCATGTACTTGTCTGCGATCCTGGTACATATTAAAACCACAACACTACACTACTGCAGCACACTGGTAAATGACCCAAAACAAAATGGCATAGTGCACTGATAAAGAGGAGTATCATGCAGTAATTTGTTTTTGGCAGCAGTGGAAATGTTTTGGCTGTCTCAGGCCAATACTGATGATTTCTTTAGCTGTCTGGATTGCAACATTTCAGCTGCTGTTGAAAATGAATTATTGCATGACACTCCACTTCATCAATGCACTGCGCTATTTTGTTTTGGCTCCCCTGTGACATGCTACGATAATGTTGATGGGTATTCCAATGTGTATAATAAGTTCCTGAATTCGTTTGGTGAGAGCTACATGTTAGGTGCAGAGTAATTTTGGTAAAAAAACAGTCCTTACTGAGCTATGAGCAGAAAATTTTGTGTCGTGGTGGATAAAAGTTCACCGTCTTCAGGGAAAATTTCATGATATGTGATGACTTGTATCAATTTTTTTAGTAGCTTGGTGCTGACTTTTTCATAAAACAATATTCTTCTGTGCACACAACTTTAGAAGTTTGTACTACAATAAGATTGTCACTATTAAAAAAAAAAAGTGTTTATGAATGTGTGAGTGTACACATGTGAGTACATACAGTTTTTTCTTTGAGTTGTTGTTTATATGTATAAATTACTTTTTTTATTTTGTACACAACACTGGTATAATGTGATATATGAATACTAATTAAACTTCCTAACTCAATTATGCTTATGTGGACATGACATCCATAGCACACCTCTGCACTGGACACCACTTCAGATCTTTGTGTGTTAAATATTGCTGCATATTTATTCAACTAGCTTCTAAGCTGGCCTCATGAGAGTGAGTGGATCTCATTCCACATTTTCCCAGAAGAGATAAACCCAAAGTGATCAATAGGAATTGAAACTGGGATCTCCACTTAAGCTAGCGACACTACTAGACCACGGAGGCAGGCATACTATTTACAGCAATGAACTTCCCACAGACACACACATATAAAGTGTTCCGTTATTTTTTGATGAAACCCTATCTAAATCTGTAAGTCAATTGGCTTACTACCCATCCTGCATATCTGAAAAACCTAATGGGTTTACATATATGATCTAGGTGTAACATCAACCTTTCCAATAAAAAAAGAAAGGATGCTACTTGGCATATGGGTATGTCATACCCCTGCAACCTCAAACCCCTGTTTCTTACACACTGCCAGCCGGAGTGGCCGTGTGGTTCTACGTGCTACAGTCTGGAACCGAGCAACCGCTACGGTCGCAGGTTTGAATCCTGCCTTGGGCATGGATGTGTGTGATGTCCTTAGGTTAGTTAGGTTTAATTAGTTCTATGTTCTAGGCGACTGATGACCTCATAAGTTAAGTCGCATAGTGCTCAGAGCCATTTCTTACATATTGTTCTATGCACCTTCTGAGTTTGGAAGCATTTCAGATATTCTTTCTCAATGTTGCAATTTTTATAGGCATTAATTGTTGGCATGGTGAACCTAAATACATTAAAGTTTATCTTCTAAAACAAGTCAGCATATCATTCCTAACACAAAATCAACTTTATTTCAGTGCCTTGAAACTGGTTCACTTGTTCTCAATCAACCCTCATCTTGGACCACTTCAGATATCTCTCGGACGAATGGTCATTGACATTGTAAAGTTTTTCTTCATATACAGCTTGGTGCTATTCGCCTTTGCCTGTGGTAAGTAACACTTTACAACAATCAATGATGATAATAAATGCATTTACTGAAAGAAATAATATTATTTTAAACATTTAATGTTTCTCTAAAGTACAAGCTGAAATTTGCACAAGCCATGCATGAAAGTAGATGAATAATATTAACAGATTAAAACAAAACTGATAAAAGCTCCAATCTTCTAATTCTCATGATTACGTAATGATCTATCATCATTAGAATTTCAACTGGACTAAGAATAGTGTTCACGTAGTTCACTTAATTATTGAAACATTTTTTGAAATTTCTCATGACTGCCTTACATTGTTGAGTGCTTATTTCTGAAAATGATGTATATTACTTTTTAAAGGTCTGAACCAGCTGTTATGGTACTTTGCTGAACTAGAGAGACAGAAATGTTACCACCTGCCTGGAGGTCTACCTGACTGGGAAAATAATGGTGATTCATGCATGAAATGGAGGAGTTTTGGAAAGTATGTTCCTTATTGAAACAAAAAACTATGATCATTTGCTAACTAGCTGCATTAGAGCCAACACACACACACACACACACACACACACACACAGAGAGAGAGAGAGAGAGAGAGAGAGAGAGAGAGAGAAGTGAGAAATACAAGCACACACTTTAACTTGTGTTATTTAAGGGAAGGAGATGTAGTGAGTGAAGAAAGCACGCTTCATCCAGTGCACAGAGCTTCAGCAAGGAGGAGTGTTGCCGGGGGAGCAGGCCTTCTCTCCTTCACAAAATGCAGGCACAATATTCATTCTCTGTATTTTTAGTGCACACAAGTACAGAAGTGAGACATTAGGCTAATGAATGCTCAGATGCTTTGTACAATTAAAATTAAAACAGGACCTGCCTTTTACAGTGACAGGTTTCATCATTTTTAACATGGTAATTAGCTCTCAACAAATTTGCTTCCATTGGAATTTAAACTGATTTTCATTATAAAGTGTACATAAAAAGTGCTACAGCACACATTCATAATGATTACTGATTTGATTTGGCTTTGCTCTCCACACATTCTGATAATGGATACTTCCACCTGGAATACTGTTACCAACTTCCCTAGAGAGAATGCTCACTCTAGTCTATACTGTACCCCATATACGCCTCCCCCAATGGCTGTGTCTGTCTTTGACCCATCTGTAAACCAGACTGTGTCTCCTGAACAGTATTGTGCTTCATTCTCCCATTGCTCCCTGCTTCCAGCTGTTACACTGAAAGGTTTATTGAAGCAACTGGAAGCTATTGCATTGTCAATTGACATTTCCCCAACCATTATTCTATTTATCACATTCATTACATTAGTGTTGGGTTCTGGATACTATAAAGGTTTCCAGTTTTTAACTTGTATGCCTCTGCTGCTGCAACCACTGTAACCTCCAGATGTAATGGGGGCATGTTCAGCATTCTCTTCATCCCAACAGTGGTTGCACTGCTAATTCCACCTGTTATGGCTGGGCATCTCAATTTCTACACCTCCCAAGCTTCTTAACAGACACTTCTATTTTCTTCCACCATACTACAGCCCCATAAATTATCATAGGTTTTATTATAGAAGTGTATATCCAATATATATATTTCTGGGACTTGAATGTTAGTTTTTACAACAGGCCCCTCTAGTGCACATAAGAGCACTTTTTGCCTTGGAACTTACATTGTTTATATGAAGAAGCCATACTAACTTTGCATCCAGGCTTACTCCTAGGTGATTCACTATCCCCTCTGCTGATAGAATTTCATCAATGAGCTTAAGATTAATGTATGTGTTTTGGAAATGCTTAATTGTGAATGGTACTATGAAAGTTTTCCAGAGACTGACCCTTAGATTATGTTTCATAAATCAGTCTTGCACAATTTTCAGAGAAAATTGTGCCCTTGTTCTACTGGCACTTGCAAATTTGCCAGATATTACTATGAGTAAATCATCTGCATGTCCTTGTCAAAAGTACCCTCTACAATCTGTTTCATAATAGTTGGGACAAAACTCCTCCTTGCAGATGCCTTCTGATGATGTTGACCACCATTTGCCCATTCATCATGGTGGCTTCTACCTTGCGTCTACTCAGCATGGTGTTACTCCACGGTCTTAATGTTCTTCTTTTCTGCAACTTTAACCATGTTTTTGAAGGTTATATTACTAAAAGTCCCCCTAAATATCCAGTAAGATGTGGAGAGCAGTTTCCCAAAAAGTGTATAGCTTTTCCAATTTCTCAACAAGTGGGTGAAGCACTATTTTGCATCATTTTCCTGGCTGACATGTGGGTTGGTTTTCATGTAGATAAGCCTTAGTTAACCTCCTTTTCCTAACATGTACACTGACCTATTTTCCTGATGTCTTTAAAAGGAAGAAGGACAGACTGACTGATCTCATATCCTTAACATTGGTATGTTCACTTCTCACCAGCTTTGGAATGAAAGCAAACTTCGCTATTCTTCAAGCATTAGGAATGACTCCTGCTGCTAGACTGACTCTGAACAGCTGCATAGGAGTTGTATTAATCCCTGTCCTGCTTGTTGCAGTAAAGCTGGAAAGATTCTATCTGGGCCTGGTGATCTGAACGTTTGAAACATTCCCACCGTCTATTGAATTTTCTTGTAGTCATCACATTTTCTGGCAGATTTCCAAATCACCCCTTGGTTATCTATACACTAGTAACTCAGAGGAATTGAATCTTGATGTGTGTTATATGCCACTGTGCACTGATAGAAGAGAATGTTGAGGAGCACATCCATCATCTTGTCCTTTTATACACACCATCCTCCCTCCTTAGAGTGCCCCCTGGATTTGTTTGTATTCTTGTGAGCATTTTGTTCAGTCTTCTGGTCTTGACAGCTGTACCTTTCACTTCCTCACAGAATACCTTCCAGGACAATAGTTTTGTCTGGTTAATTGCATGGTTGTATTTGGCAAGGGCCTTCTGATATTTCGTCTATTAGCCTTTCCTTCTTGCAAAGTTAAACATTCTTCTTACCTGCTTCCTAGTACAATCCCGTTTGTGCACTTCTTGATTGTTGGACAGTTTTTCAAGTTTGAGGTCATCATGCCAGATATTACTTCATCTACCATTTCCTCTAAATATACTGGATTTCTCATCGAAGTTTTAACTTCACATAAATGTGAGTTTGGATCTTTCCTATATGAGTCTTAGTCTGTTTCCTTGGATTCCCATAGGCCATGGTCTGTGTAACACCCATTTCAAAGCCAAAATTATTATACATGTGGGCACGTGAGAACGGCTCCCCTGCCAGGTGAGGATGGCTCCACTGCCACATATCACTGTTTGACGTAACTAACTACTATGATGCACCCAAAAGTTATGTCAGTTACTTCATCTCTTCTTCTATTCCTGAAGATAAGTTCAAGACTAGTATTCAAGATTTCTAAATTGCTTCCCAATAGGTATTCAGTTACGTACTCAGCTCTGCTGTTGGTGTTCCTGCTTCCCACACCAGGTTGTGAGCATTGGCATCACAACGAATCAACAGTCATTCATTCATCTGCAAGCAGCTGTCTACCAATCTTCTCATTACTTGGGAAGGAAAAGCACTGTCCTCCTAAGGAAGGTACACTCAGGCCAACACAAATTCCTCTGTGTTTACTTCCTTACCCTCTTTCATCCTGATGGTCACTAAGTCCTTCAAGAAGCAGTTCACCACTGGCATTAATGAAATTCCATTCTTGATATAAATCAATGTTCTGTTGTTTTTTAGATTCTAGCGAAAATCAGTTTACCTCCAGTTCCTCCAAGGCCTGATATGCGCTCTTTATATAAAGGGAATTCCTGGATCGTGGTTATCTCCACCTCCTGTCTTCCCAGAAGCAACTCCAATGGCACTTACTCCCTTAGTGTACTGCAGGTTTATCTGTAATCCTACCAACCACCAGCTTGCCACCATTGTCACTTCCAATGTCCGTAATTTCCTTGACAGAAACCTGCAAGAAGTTCTAGGTCCTGTGCTGGCAATGCCTTCAGAGATTTCTCACTGACTTCCACCACACAGGTTTTGCCATCAGATACAACCTTCCAGTTATAAACCATTGTAGTCACTTATCCAGACTTTTGGGTTCTGCACCTGTTCTTTCGCAGATAGGGTCTTTGGAGGAACATACTTATGAAGTTTTGGTATCCAAATTGTCCACTTCTTCTCACTGGTTTGATGCAGCCCACCATGAATTCCTCTCCTTTACCAACCTTACAGTAGCAATTGCACCCTACGTCTTTAATTATTTGATGGATATACCCCATCTCTGTCTTCCTCTACAGTTTTACTCTCTATACTTCCCTCTAGTACCATGGAACTTGTTCCATGAAGCCTTAACAGATGTCTTGTCATTCTGTGCCTTCTTGTTGTCAGTGATTTTAGTATGTTCCTTTCCTTGCCGATTCTGCAGAGAACCACCTCATTTCTTACCTTATCAGTCCACCTAATTTTCAACATTCTTTGTAGCAGCACATCTCAAAGGCTTTGATTCTCTTCTGTTCTGGATTTCCCACAGTCCAAGTCTCAGTACCATGTATGCTGTGCTCCAAACGTGCACTCTCAGAAATTTCTTCCTCAAGTTAAGACCTATGTCTCTTGAGCAGGAATGAATTTTTCACCAGTGCTAGTTTGCTTTTTACGTCCTCATTGCCCCATCCGTCATAGGTTATTTTGCTACCTAGATAGCAGAATTCTTTAACTTTGTCTACTTCATGATCTCTAACTGTTATGTTAAGTCTCTTGCTGTTTTCATTTCTGCTACTTCTCACTACTTTTGTCTTTCTTTGATTTACTCTCATTCCAAATTCTGTTCTCATTAGACTGTTCATGCCATTCAACACATCATGCAATCCTACTTCACTTTCAGTGAAGATAACAATCTCATCAGCATTCATATTGTTGATATCCTTTCACCCTGAATTTTAATCCCACTCTTGAATCTTTCTTTTATTTTCCTCATTGCTTCTTTGATGTATAGATTGAACAGTAGGGGGGGAAAGACTACATCCCTGTCTTACACCCTTTTTAATCTGAGCACTTCGATCTTGGTCTTCCAGTCTTATTGCTCCCTCTTCGTTCTTGTACAAATTGCATCTCTCACACCTTTCCTGTAACTTACCCTTATTTTTCTCAGAATTTTGAACATCTTGGACCATTTTACATTGCTGAATAGTTATTTCCAGGTCAAAAAAATCCTGTTAACATGTCTTGATTTTTCTTCTGTCTTGCTTCTATTATCAACTGCAACATCAGAACTGCCTCTCTGGGGCCTTTACCTTTCCCAAAGCCAAACTAATCATCATCTAACAGATCCTCAATTTTCTTTTCCATTCTTCTAAATAGTATTCTTGTCCGCAACTTGGAAGCATGAGCTTTTAAGCTTATTGTGCGATAATCCTTGCACTTGTCAGCTCTTGCTATCTTGCAATGCTGTCCTTTGACAGGCTATGTAGCAAGACAGAGGATTGTGGGCATGCACCATTTCCAGATAGCACCGTGGCTCGAGGTCGGCTGTCTTCCATGACTACTGGTATCATTGTGTGGATGATGTTTTTCCAAAAGTCACATGGTGTATCACAAGTCTCATATATTCTACATATCAACATGAAGAGTCATCTTGTTGCCACTTCTTCCAATTACTTTAGAAATTCTGATGGAATATTATCTATCCCTTGTGCCTTATTTGATCTTAAGTCTTCCAAAGCCCTTTTAAATTCTGATTCTAATAATGGGTCCCCTATCTCTTCCTTGTTGACTCCTGCTTCTTCTTCTATCACATCATCAGACATTGTAGAGGCCTTCAATGTACTCTTTCCACCTACCTGCTCTCTCCTCTGCACTTAGCAGCGGAATTCACATTGAACTCTTAATATTACTGCTCTTACTTTTAATTTCACCAGAGGTTGTTTTGATTTTCCTATATGCTGAATCGGTCCTTCCAATAATCATTTCTTTTCTTGATTTCTTATTTTTCATGGAACCATTTTGCCTTAGTTTCCCTGCACTTCCTACTTATTTCTTTCCTAAGTGACTTGTATTTTTATATTCCTGAATTTCCCTGAACATTTTAGTGCTTCCTTATTTCACTGATCAGATGGAAGTTTTTCATCTGTTATTCATGGTTTCTTCACAGTTGTCTTCCGTGTACCCACAGTTTTCTTTCCATCTTCTGTGATTACCCTCTTTTGAAGATGTCCATTCCTCTTCAACCATACTACCTACTGAGCTATACATTATTGCAGCATCTATAGCTACAGAGAACTTCATTTCTTAGCACTTTTGTATCCCACTTCTTTGTACACCGTTTCTTCCTGACTAGTCTCCTTAACTTCACTATTTCCAAATATACCTTCTCCTCTTCTGATTCTTCAATGGAGTATTTGCTATTGCTAACTGATACTTATTGCTGAACTCAACTAGTCTTTCTCCTTTTGTTTCTACTACCAAATTCATTTTCTCCCCAATCCTTCCTTCTGCTCCTTCTGCTATAACTGCATTCCAGTTCCCCATGACTATTCAATTTTCATCTCCCTTTACATACTGAATTACCCATTCAGTAACCTCATATATTTTTTATGTCTCTTCATCTTTGGCTTGCGATGTCAGCATGTACACCCGAACTATCACTGTCGGTGTTGGTTTGCTGTCGATTTGGATGAGAATAATCATATCACTGAACTGTTCACAGTGGCTCAACCTTTGCACTACTTTCCTGTTCATAGTGAATCCTACTCTCATTACACCATTTTCTGCAGCTGTTGATATTATTCTACAATCGTCTGACCAGAAATCCTTGTTTTCCTTCCATTTCACTTCACTGACCCCTACTATACCTAGATTGAGCCATAGCATTTCCCTTTCCAGATTTTCTATCTTCAATATCACGTTCAAACTTCTGACATCCCACACTCCAAATTGTAGAATGTTCCCTCCCGAAGATCTGAATGGGATACTATTCCAGAATCTTTTGCCAATGGAGAAATTATTATAATACTTCTTCAATTACAGGCAACACATCCTGTGTATTTAATGCAGTTGTTTCCATAGCCTTCTGCATCCTCATGCTGTTGATCATTGCTCATTCTTCTGCCTTTATGGGGAGTTTCCCACCCCAAGAGCACGAGAGAGCCCTAAACTTCTATCCGCTCGTTTGTCACTTTGATTATGATGATGATGATGATGTTTGGTTTGTGGGGCGACTTCTTATGTCGGAAATCTTCAACCGCCATTGCCAATGATTTTTATTCAAAATTTAAGCACTGGCTTTGTTCTAACCCAGGGCTGACAGTGTTTTCATTACTAATCAAAGATGCTACCTGTAGAACATGGGTGCATTTTGGGTACCATCTGATTATGCCAATTCACTGCTCCCTTCCCCTCACAGACAAATATTAGAGCACGTTTGTCTAGACAGATCCTTATGAATTTGGGGCCTACACTCACATCCTTCCACATGTGAACATATGTTTCCTCATTTACTGCCCCAACTTCTTCGGTATCCAGTGGTCCTCAGAAGGGGCAGGTAGACCTCTCAGTTACAATCCTCTCTTGTTCTTTTGTTCGCTGTCTTAGAAGTGGAAGACGTCCCACTCACAAGGTATTAGGTTTAAGACCTTATAATTCCTCCATTTGTGTTTAGGGAGCCATTCTTTGCCTTGCTTTTCTGTTTTTTGCTCTAAGAAGTTTCCTCGTATGAGCCTCAGGCAAGGATTTGAGCTAGATCTGGTCCAACTTCTCACTAATGTCTTCAACCTCTTGGACTGGTCTATCACCCAACCAAGGTGCAGAAATGGCTTCCATTGGTTCCAGAGCCAATGTTTAGGTATTTGAGGTATCATCAAATCCTTCAGTTTTTAAACTGTTTTCCATGTTCTTCATTTTGGGGCCACGAGAATTGGGGATATGTCAGGTCATTACCAGAGCAGTCTCATGCCATATAATGCTAATTACTCAGAAGTCGCCCAATGTCTCTAAGGCTCCATTCATGACACATCTTCCTAAGTGCCACACACGCTTTTGTATGAATTACATCACATCTTGGGTTCAGTACCTAGTGTGCTGGGAAAAGGATGTCAGTATGTGGGAAGAATGGGGTCTTGTAGGCCATGCTTTGTCAAGTTCATCTACTGGGACCTTTCTGGCTTGGGAGATCTTGCCACTAGCTACACTACTACTTGCATAGCCCTTATCTTCACACAAACATGCAAATCTCAGCCCGTATAGTTAGTACTAAAATATGGAGGTGTCCCCTGTAGAGTGTAGAGGGATAATGACGTAAGTGAAGCTCAAACTGACAATATCAAATAGGACACATAGCTACTCACTACATAGAGTAGGCACAGAGCAGAGGACAGACACATTTTAGGCTCATTAAGAGGTAGACTAAGCTACTGGACAAAGTTTCAGATGTATAAAAAAACCATACAAACACACATTATTACACATACAACTCGCACACACATGGTCATTTTCATCTTTGAGCACTATGGTCTGGTTGTGGTAGGCAGCAGTCTCAGTTGAGGTGAGCAGTGGGGGGTATAGTACACCTGGATACTCCTTTCTCCTTCTCTGTTCCTCCCCTCTCCCCTTTCCTATCCAGCACAGCCTCCCAATGCTACACCAAAAAGCCCACCTACCTGTCCCCACCACGTCCATGCACACCCACGCAGGCAGCACTACAGCATCTTCCCCCAAACCCCACACTGCCCCTTCCCTTGTCCACCTCACACTCATCTGTACCCCTTCTAGCCACAGCTACACTGCTCACCACTCTTGGGTTTTAGCATCCAGAGACAACAATTGCATGTGTGTGTGTGTGTGTGTGTGTGTGTGTGTGTGTGTATGTTTTTCTAAATCTGAAGAAGAGCTTTGTCCAATAGCTAGCCTACTTTTAAATGTACATTTGAATTGCCTGTCTGCCATTCATACTACCTCTCTGTTGTGAGTAGCAATCATATCCCATTTCACATTGTTTGGGATCCCCACTAGAGCAGATACCCACCCTGATAGCTGAGTGTTCAGCGTGACGGACTGCTGTCCAGCGGGCCCGGGTTCGATTCCCAGCTGGGTCGGGTAGTTTCTCCGCTCAGGGACTGGATGTTGTGCTGGCTTCTTCACATTTCATCCCCATCTGGTGCACAGGTTGCCCAATGTGGCATCAAATGTAATAAGACCTGCAGCAAGGCAGCCGGACCTGCCCCGCAAGGGGCCTCCCGGCCAATGACGCCAAACACTCATTTCCGTTTTACTAGAGCAGATTAAAGGAAAACATCAAAGCAGTTCAGAAGCATGCTGCTAGATTTGTTACCAGCAGGTTCAGTCAAAGTGCAAATATTATGGAAAGCATTATGAAATCAAATGGGAGTTACCAGAGATGGCTTTCTTATCTTTATTGAGAAAATTTAGAGCACTGGCATTTGCAGCTAAGTGGAGGACAATTCTACTGCTGCCAACATGTGTGTTGTGTAATGACCACAAAGACAAGATAAGATAAATTATGGTTCATATGGAGGTGAACAGACAAATGTTTTTCCTTTACTCCATTTGTGAGTGGAATAGGATAGGAAATGACTAGTGGTATAAGGTAGCCTGTGCCATGCACCATATGATTTCAGCAGGAGTATGAGTGCAGAGTTGCCAGACTGCACACAAAACATTCTCTTAATCTTTCATTTCATTCAACTTCATAAAAACTTTGCATCATTGAGAGAACAAAGACATAGCTTGTATTAAGCATTTTGATAGATGTGCAATGTTCTTTTTTTCATTTTATGTTTATTTCCTGTTGTAATGCATAAGATTATATAGGAGAAGTTTATATTAATACATTTTCTGATAACAAGACTGAGCTTGTGAAATGCTGAAAACTTTTTAATTGTTCAATGTAAGTAAATGCATTTTCCAAACAAAATCTGAAGAATGCTTTCATCTGTCTCAAAGACTAATTTTCTCATAAATATTTGACATATCTTGAGTTAAATGGGACATTAATGCTCTGCCTGATATTTAAAAGCTATGTTGACACACATTTTGTTACGAGAAACAGATTGCTGGATTTATAACTAACTTCTTACTACATCTCTAAGTAGCCTGCTAGTTAAATACTTATTAAATAAAAATTTGTTATTTATCACAGTGAGGAAACCCATCTTCATTATAGGCCCAGCTATTCAAAGCAAGAAGATTACCAGCACAAAACTACATCAGGAATGCTGAATGACACTGCAAGCAGTGTAAAAAAAATTCTTTACTTTCGTATAGCCTGCAAACAGGAAGAATGTTCTGACTATTGCAGTGGTGTTGCAGACTGAACGAGCAACATAATGAGAGCAACAAACAAAATTACTGTACATAATTAACTCCCATCTCTTTTCAGTCCAAACATTTTTGGGAAAATATATATCTTATAAAAGAATATTAAACTGGTTTTTTAACAATAAATTTTTAATAATCAGTGAGTTTGGTTTCTGTAGATGATTCTCTACTGAGGAAACAATTTATGATATCATAAACTAGGTTCTGGCAGAATTAAACAAGAAACAAAGTATCTGTTGACATTTTATGTGACTTTGCCAAGTTTTATGGAATTAAAGGCACACCCCTTGAATAGTTGAAGTTGTACTTCAACAATAGAAAACAGGGGGTCAAATTAACAAATGATACTATGGGATATTCAGTAGGAAAGGTAATTTTGTCATAAATAAATGCACAGGTAATAATTAATAACATTTATTCACACTAGCACTAGGTACACTTGCAGAGAGAGATAAACAAGCTATGTATGACAGGTCTTCATTGTCAATGATAAGTTTGCTTATTTGATGCGGCCAATACCAATGAATTCAATTTGTGATGCCACCACATCAGCTCCCCTTGTTTTGAAACTTGGTGCCCCCTGTACATTGGGAAGATGGCACTTGACTTATCTGCCAGTTTTTGTGGAAACAGCCAGTGCAGGTATGGGCAACTCCTGTTTTGCAGGTGTTGCTTCAGTGTCCTCCAATGGTGCCAGGGTTTGAGCAAAACTGTCCATATAAGTGTCAGCCTGAACATTGGAGTGCAATGTTGTGGGTTGCATAAGGATTGCACACTCACAGGTGAACACAGTTCTGAGTTACACTTGTCTCCTATATGCCATTCTTGCCAATTTTAAAACGTTGGCTTCCTCCTGAGGTTATCCTGCAAGGCCCAGAGGGCAAAACAAAACATTGGTGTAATTCATTACCCCTGAGCCACACTTGGGAAGTTTTCTGCAGATATTTGTGCACAAACACTCTTGAATTTCCATGTCTGACAGGGTTGATACTTGGTAGACTGGCTGTTCCTCGTTCTGGTGCTGAATTGTTGCCCAAACTGTGTACTTAACACAGGAACAGCCAGCCATAAAGAAGCTGGCATGATTTGCCATAAATTAATTGTCAAGGAGAGCATTTTGTGTGTTCCTTCACTGTCATTCTCAATCTAAGCAGGACCAGAGGCAGTGCTTCAGATTATGATGAGCAGCTACACATTAGAACAGTTTCAAGCATGAGGTATAAATGCTCTACCATCCCACTGATGGCAAGCTAGCATGTAGTGCGGAGGTGGTTGCAGATGGAAAGGTAATTTTGTCATAAATAAACGCACAGGTAATAATTAATAACATTTATTCACACTAGCACTAGGTACACTTGCATAGAGAGATAAACAAGCTGTGCAGCTGCACAGTAGTAGAAGTTCCTGGAAAAGTAGGCTTTCACATTGTCTCCCTCAGTCTGCAGCAGTGGTTTGTAGAACACCAAACATGGAGAACCACAAGTGCACCAGTGCTCTCACAACCGACTCGGAAGCTATGTCAGGGCCTGTGGTGATTTTTGCCCACCTGGTAAAATGACTGATGACTGTAACTAAACAGTGATGTCCCAAAGAATACATTAGAGGGGCCACAATGTCCACGTGTATATGCAAAAATCTTGCTGACGACACTGGAATGTGGACAATTGGCACAATGGTGTGCCTGCTGTTCTTCTTATGCTGGCATACCAAGCATGCATGTGCCCAAGTGTGATAGTCTTTTTGTATTCCAGGCCACACAACTTCGTTGGCGACTACTTTGGCTGGGGCTTGGATTCCTGGGTGGGCTAGATTATGCTGTGCACTGAAAACTTCAAGGTGAAATTGTTATAGCATGCAACACTGCTTCTCTGTTGCTACATTATACCAAATTCCATCAGGCACATTAGGAGCTGACGCACATCTGAGCGCCAATGCTTTGGCACAGCTTCATGAGAGACAATATGAGACAAGGTTGTTTCAGCATGCTATATGGCACAAATCAGTTGTGAACTGTTTAATATACTCATCCTGCCAGCACTGATGCAGTGAGCTGTCTCTGTCTTGCTGAAAGACAGCTGCTAGCAACTTGTGCTCCATAAAGATTCCAAGTGTCTCCCTTCGACAGATGGCTGGAAATGCTTGGTAGCAAAGTAGATAGTGAGCAATTTGCAGCCAATAGCACTCCATTTTTGCCGCTGTTGTGTCAAGTTTCTAGAAAAGACTGTGAGTGACTGTCGTTTGCCATTACCTTTTGTTGAAGAGCTGAACTCACTGCTGTTTGGCTCTTATCAACCATAAGCACCATAGGGTGTCCCAGCATTGTTGCCTGTGGCAGATGTTTCTTTAGGTCATGGAAAGCTGCTTCAACCTCTTGAATCCACTGTATTTTATAATTTACTGTACTATATTTACGGGTGAGTGATGCTGCGAGGGGCTCCTGGGCACAGCTAGATTAGACAAGTGGCATCTATAACAATTCAGCATACCGAGGTTGTAACAATTCAGCATACCGAGGTTGTAACAATTCAGCATACCGAGGTTGTGGGAGGGGGCATCTGTTGTACTGGTTTGATCCAATCTGTCAATAGTGAAAAGCCTGTGCCACAGACAAGTATCCCATAATTTAACTTCAGCTTTCCCTCTTATGCAGCTTTTTTATGTTAATGATTATGCCATATTCTTGTACGCAACAGAAAAGTTGCCGCAGATGTTCAACATACTCTTCTACTGAAGTGGAGCATATTAAAATGTCATCCATATAGCAGAATCTGAACAATAATTCATGTAGCACCTCATCAATAAACTGCTGCCAAGTTTGGGCAGTGTTTCTGAGCCCATATAACATAAAGAAGTATTGAAACAAGGTGAATGGAGTGATCACTGCTGCTGTTTGATATCAGTTGGAGTTGGGAGAATTTGAGAAAACACCTTGTTGCATTTTATAACACTGAATATTTTGGACTGATAATGGTGCAATTAAAAACAACCATGTCGGGTACAGGGTAGTAGTCTGCAATTGCAAGGGAATTAAGTTCTCTACAGTCTCCATGAATTACCCTTTTAATGGGCCATGTGGAATGGGGAGCCCCAAGGACTATCAGAGCTAGTCAGAACACCTACTATCAGAATTCAATCAATCTCTGATTGCTCTGCAAGGAATGTCTCTGGAGGCAGTTAATGTGGATGGGAGGCGACAAGTTGACCTTGTGGCATGTGGATATGACGTTGAGCCACGTGTGTGCACTTCCTGGTGGCTCTGGCAATGTTGCTGAGTGCTGGAAAGTCTTGGAGCAGGTTACGAAAAAGTAGTTCATATGGCAGCACTGTAATACTGCCTGTAGCATATGAATTGTTATGAGTCACAGAGTGCTTCTTGCATGATGTACACTTGTGCATTCCACACTGCTGCGAGTATGAAATCGAATCATAATACCCTGGCACAGATAACACAGTACAGGAACTGGAAATCCTTGTGCAAGAAGCTATGGGCACATTGTACTTCATTTGACACAATGTAGGCAATATCTTTTCTGTTGGTACTGGGATTGACAGTTGACCAGGTCTGGCATAAATCAAAAGTTATGTAGAAAGTCCACACCAATTATAGGACCTGTCATGTCTGCAATCACAAAGACAGATATCGAGAGCAAGTTGGAATCCAGATGTAATGTCATGTGCTTTTCATCATAGTTAGGAATTCTGAAGTTGGTTGCAGAAAGCATTTATTGCATAGCTGCCATTATTGTGTCACTACACTGCCAGCAGTGTGTGGCACTCCACCAGCAGCGTAGTGCTGTGTGGAAAGTTTGTGAGAATCATGTTCACCACCAGCATGTATGGATGATATGAGGGTTTTAACTGTCTGCTTTTTATAATCTACGTGCACTTTGCCAACTGTGTGCATTTTATCAAATGGATTTTTATCAAGATATACAAATGTGTAGTGTGCCTTGTATGCTTTGATGTCATGTAATGTATACAATTTTATAGCAAGTTCCATAAGATCAGATGACAGCAGCATTAAGACTGTTGAAACCAGTCATCTTGGAACAATAAGAGAGTCTACACTGCTATCACTGCATATGCAATTTGTGCATTTTGAACTGGGGAAACTTTCTATGACAAAATTCTCTTGGTTTCCTTTCCATATCAGGTTTAAATGCTTAGTCAAGCTTTTTACAACTTCCTCTATGGTCATAATTTTGAGCTGACTTCGGTAAGACACACTGTGGTGGTACTGTACTTGTGAATTCCAAGACATTTGCAAGTAGATATGTTAACAAATTTCCTTTTGGCTTGGAATCTTAAGCCAACATTTAATGACTTTACCAACAAGAGTAGCTGGTATCATCAAAGACTCAGCCTTCATTCTATAAAGAATATTGTGTTTGTGATATTTTTTCTGGGATTAATCTTAACCCAGGGTTAATTTCTCACTGCCATTGGCATAAAATATTTTCAAAACACATGCTGAATGACAAACTATAACCTTGTATTACTCCTCTTTTATTCTTAGTGGTATTTTTCTCTCTAGTCCCATTTTTCTATAAATTCTCACTTAACATAATTTGTAAAACCTGACAGAGTTTATACATATTTCTATATTTTTTCTCTTTTTTTCTACAAATAATATCAGCCATTCAACTTCCACTTCTGGATAAGACAGCCTCTAGATTTTTCCACGCATTATGGCCTTTGTCCCTGTTGTGCCTATGTTTTTTAATGTTATCTACACACCTTCCATTACATTGTCATCTGGGTCTTTTCTTGGCTCCTGTAATTCTACAAAGATATCCCCTGATCTACCTATCAACAACTGACCTCACTACATGTCCCACACACCACCATTTGCTTTTCATTATCACCGTGATTTTGTCTTCCACCCCATTCTGTTCCCTCATCTATTTGTTTCCTTTTCTCTCCTACTAATGCCTAAAATTCATCTTACTACTCTGGTACTGTAATTCCTACATCTGCTTATCTTAAACCAGTTTTGATCCTTTAAAAGTAGTGTCATTAACACTGCAAAATGATTGTTAATCACTGAGATGCATAACATAAATGAAATGGCTGAGAAGTATTCTATAATTATCTTCATCAGTTTCAGTTTCCTTTTTATATGATATAATTACTTCCATTATTTGCCATTCATGAAGAACATTCCTGTTTCTACTATTCAAGCACTACAATTTATCATGTAAAATGATCCATGGAATATGAAATGAACTAACTAAATGTAGCATCGTTAATTGATAGTTTTCTGTATTTGATTTGTTCTATATTATTATTTCAACCAGATTAATTTTTGTTTGTTCTTCCTTTCTTTTAATTTCTCTTAGACTATAATTTTCCCTCCTATACTGTGCATAAATAATTAGTTTAGTCTCCAATAGTTGTGTACAAGCTGTGTTTGCCAGTTCCATATTACTTTCTGTTGTCTTCTTCCTCTTCAGTCTAAAGTTATGGCTAGTGCTTGATATCAGCTTTCGTATATGCTGTGTGTAGGTACTGTATTCTTTTATTGCTACATGAGTTGTTGCATAACTTTGTATAATGCAATTTCTTGTCTCCTGGTAATATCATTCATGATAACTGATAGTAGGCTTTCCCAAGTTTCTTGAAATGTTCTATATCCTGTTTTCTTCAGAGTGGTTTTACAACCTGACAAAATACAATTTTTTTTCTTGAGACTTTGTTACAATTTTTCAAGGAAAATCCTAAAATCCAATTTTCTTCATTCTGACATTTTTAATTAATGCTTTTTGCTCCAAGGTATATATTGTTCCACTCAGTTTTTGCCACTTTCTGTTTCTTGTCTCCATATACAATGTGGCAATCATTATTGATACTGATCTTTAACACTAACTTCTCATAACAATACTTCTTGTCTCCAGTTGGCACGCAGAGCCATTTTCACTATAATCAAGTAGTAATAATGATTTATACCACTTCTACGATGTACTCTTATGTTATACTAGTTAGTTCAGATTCAGACATAGATACAGCACACATACTTCATTAATGTTTATAATTACTGTCTATACAGATTTTCTTTACCCATACATTAAACACAATTTTACACAGAAATTATCAACAGAAGAAAAACAAGTGCAAATTTTATGTCAATTTAACATTCAGTATTATTTATTTCACCAATGAACTAAAATTGACATATTTTTGCAGCTTATTTGAATCGTCACAGTCACTCTTCTGGGCCAGCTTTGGCATGATTGGACTGGACAGCTTCGAACTAACAGGAATCAAAACATATACTCGATTCTGGGGACTGCTAATGTTTGGTTCATACTCGGTGATCAATGTGATTGTCTTACTGAACCTCCTCATAGCTATGATGTCCAATTCATATGCTATGATAGATGTGAGTATCCATTTTCTGTTTTTGTCAGATCAAATTAATTGTCAGAAAAATAACACAAATAGTGACTATTTATTATTTTGCAGGAGCACTCTGACACGGAATGGAAATTTGCCCGTACTCGGCTCTGGATGAGCTATTTTGAAGAAAGTGCTACACTACCACCACCATTCAATATACTACCCACACCAAAACTCATTTTTAAGTTACTTGGGCTGCGCAAAAAGGACAAGCTTCGTAGAATGTCATCAAAGGTAAGGTAAATTTAAAATTCCACAATTCACATCCAAAAAAATTACAGTGTCAATCATGGTATACTAATACATTATGTGTTTGTGACAATTTTGTTATATGTGTTTAGTATTATTACATGAAGAGAAAGCCTTAATCATCACATATGCATGCAATATCAGTTACACATGATTGATAAGTGTGGTAATTTTTACATATTGGAGCTCCAGAAGTCAACACTGTTCAGTGCAGGAAACTCAGTATGTTCATGAATACATGTGCTAACATGTCTCAGCACCAATCAGTGATAAGGACAATATGGCTTTCATGCTAATGCAACTGTCTAAAATTAGGTACAGAAAATGCAAAGCAAATAAAGCAGTGGCAAAAAATTGGACTGATATTTTGGGGCAGCAGAACTGAGTCTGTCTCACCTGCCTGATTTATGTTTACAAAGGTTCTGTTAATCAGTTCAGCTGATTGACAGTATGGTTCCTTCAACAAGATTTCAGGCACTTTCTAGTCCTATCTTTGGAAAAATAATGGCTCTGTCATCTTATACATGGTATTCCTGAAGAAAAGGTCAATGTTCAGGGCACATGGCAGTTACAATCATTTGAAGCAAAAATCATTACATGGGCATATGCCCTGTTCTGATGGTTTCTGTGACAGAACACATTTAAGTTACATTGTTATTTATTTATTCAATATACCGTCATGTTTATACATTTACAACTGTTTCTAACACAATCACCTCTAAACGTAATCATACATATCACATTACATAAATGTTTGAATATCTGACAGTCAACTTCAATGCATTTGTGCACTCTTTGCAAAACATGTTGTGTGATTGTCTGAGTGCCTCTGCACATTCCTTAATGAGGGCAGCAGCGTCCATGATGCAACCAACCATTACATCTAGCGTACTTACCTCTCATTTGTAGACCTCAGACTACATCCAACTCCATAAACAAATATCTGATGGTATAAGATCTGGCAACCTGGCAGTCTGTTGCATGTGCTAGAAGAGTTAGGATAGGGATGTAAAGACTTGCTAGTACCATGGACCGCAAAGCCCCCACTGGGATGGGGTACGGGTTGTGTTGGGGGTGTACAAGTAGTTTACATCATTTGTTTTATAAATGTAAACCTGCTGGAATATGCCACTTAGTAATCTCCACAAGAACCTACCCTGTCTCTTCCAAGAGGGAATGAAAAAAAAAAATATATATATATATATATATATATATATATATATATATATATATATATATATATATATATATATATATATATATATAAAAAAAGAAAGATGATGAAACTTACCAAACAAAAGCACTGGCAGGTCGATAGACACACAAACAAACACAAACATACACACAAAATTCTAGCTTTCGCAACCAATGGTTGCCTCGTCAGGAAAGAGGGAAGGAGAAGGAAAGACAAAAGGATATGGGTTTTAAGGGAGAGGGTAAGGAGTCATTCCAATCCCGGGAGCGGAAAGACTTACCTTAGGGGGAAAAAAGGACAGGTATACACTCGCACACACACACATATCCATCCACACATACACAGACACAAGCAGACATTTGTAAAGGCAAAGAGTTTGGGCAGAGATGTCAGTCGGGGCGGATGTACAGAGGCAAAGATGAAGTTGAAAGACAGGTGAGGTATGAGCGGCGGCAAATTGAAATTAGAAATTAGCGGAGATTGAGGCCTGGCGGATAGCGAGAAGAAAGGATATGCTGAAGGGCAAGTTCCCATCTCCGGAGTTCTGACAGGTTGGTGTTAGTGGGAAGTATCCAGATAACCCGGACAGTGTAACACTGTGCCAAGATGTGCTGGCCGTGCACCAAGGCATGTTTAGCCACAGGGTGATCCTCATTACCAACAAACACTGTCTGCCTGTGTCCATTCATGCGAATGGACAGTTTGTTGCTGGTCATTCCCACATAGAACGCTTCACAGTGTAGGCAGGTCAGTTGGTAAATCACGTGGGTGCTTTCACACGTGGCTCTGCCTTTGATCGTGTACACCTTCCGGGTTACAGGACTGGAATAGGCGGTGGTGGGAGGGTGCATGGGACAGGTTTTACACCGGGGGCGGTTACAGGGGTAGGAGCCAGAGGGTAGGGAAGGTGGTTTGGGGATTTCATAGGGATGAACTAAGAGGTTGCGAAGGTTAGGTGGAGGGCGGAAAGACACTCTTGGTGGAGTGGGGAGGATTTCATGAAGGATGGATCTCATTTCAGGGCAGGATTTGAGGAAGTCGTATCCCTGCTGGAGAGCCACATTCAGAATCTGATCCAGTCCCGGAAAGTATCCTGTCACAAGTGGGGCACTTTTGGGGTTCTTCTGTGGAAGGTTCCGGGTTTGAGGAGATGAGGATGTGGCTCTGGTTATTTGCTTCTGTATCAGGTCGGGAGGGTAGTTACGGGATGCAAAAGCTGTTTTCAGGTTGTTGGTGTAATGGTTCAAGGATTCCGGACTGGAGCAGATTCGTTTGCCACGAAGACCTAGGCTGTAGGGAAGGGACCGTTTGATGTGGAATGGGTGGCAGCTGTCATAATGGAGGTACTGTTGCTTGTTGGTGGGTTTAATGTGGACGGACGTGTGAAGCTGGCCATTGGACAGGTGGAGGTCAACGTCAAGGAAAGTGGCATGGGATTTGGAGTAGGACCAGGTGAATCTGATGGAACCAAAGGAGTTAAGGTTGGAGAGGAAATTCTGGAGTTCTTCTTCACTGTGAGTCCAGATCACGAAAATGTCATCAATAAATCTGTACCAAACTTCGGGTTGGCAGGCCTGGGTAACCTGGAAGGCTTCCTCTAAGCGACCCATGAATAGGTTGGCATACGAGGGGGCCATCCTGGTACCCATGGCTGTTCCCTTTAATTGTTGGTATGTCTGGCCTTCAAAAGTGAAGAAGTTGTGGGTCAGGATGAAGCTGGCTAAGGTAATGAGGAAAGAGGTTTTAGGTAGGGCGGCAGGTGATCGGCGTGAAAGGAAGTGCTCCATCGCAGCGAGGCCCTGGACATGCGGAATATTTGTGTATAAGGAAGTGGCATCAATGGTTACAAGGATGGTTTCCGGGGGTAACAGACTGGGTAGGGATTCCAGGCGTTTGAGAAAGTGATTGGTGTCTTTGATGAAGGATGGGAGACTGCATTTAATGGGTTGAAGGTGTTGATCTACGTAGGCAGAGATGCGTTCGGTGGGGGCTTGGTAACCAGCTACAATGGGACGGCCGGGATGATTGGGTTTGTGAATTTTGGGAAGAAGGTAGAAGGTAGGGGTGCGGGGTGTTGGTGGGGTCAGGAGGTTGATGGAGTCGGGTGAAAGGTTTTGTAGGGGGCCTAAGGTTCTGAGGATTCCTTGAAGCTCCGCCTGGACATCAGGAATGGGATTGCCTTGGCAAACTTTGTAAGTAGTGTTGTCTGAAAGCTGACGCAGTCCCTCAGCCACATACTCCCGACGATCAAGTACCACAGTTGTGGAACCCTTGTCCGCCGGAAGAATGACGATGGATCGGTCAGCCTTCAGATCACGGATAGCCTGGGCTTCAGCAGTGGTGATGTTGGGAGTAGGATTAAGGTTTTTTAAGAAGGATTGAGAGGCAAGGCTGGAAGTCAGAAATTCCTGGAAGGTTAGGAGAGGGTGATTTTGAGGAAGAGGAGGTGGGTCCCGCTGTGACGGAGGACGGAACTGTTCCAGGCATGGTTCAATTTGGATAGTGTCTTGGGGAGTTGGATCATTAGGAGTAGGATTAGGATCATTTTTCTTCGTGGCAAAGTGATATTTCCAGCAGAGAGTACGGGTGTAGGACAGTAAATCTTTGACGAGGGCTGTTTGGTTAAATCTGGGAGTGGGGCTGAAGGTGAGGCCTTTGGATAGGACAGAGGTTTCGGATTGGGAGAGAGGTTTGGAGGAAAGGTTAACTACTGAATTGGGGTGTTGTGGTTCCAGATTGCGTTGATTGGAATTTTGAGGTTTTGGAGGGAGTGGAGCTGGAAGTGGGAGATTGAGTAGATGGGAGAGACTGGGTTTGTGTGCAATGAGAGGAGGTTGAGGTTTGCTGGAAAGGTTGTGAAGGGTGAGTGAGTTGCCTTTCCGGAGGTGGGAAACCAGGAGATTGGATAGTTTTTTAAGGTGGAGGGTGGCATGCTGTTCTAATTTGCGGTTGGCCTGTAGGAGGATGCTCTGAACAACAGGTGTGGATGTGGGAGAGGAAAGATTGAGGATTTTTATAAAGGATAGGAGTTGATGGGCGTGTTGATTGGCTGAGTGGATGTGTAGGTGAAGGATTAGGTGGGTGAGGGCAATGGATTGTTTGGTTTGGAACTGGTATAGGGACTGATGGAAAGAAGGGTTGCAGCCAGAGATGGGAACTTTAAGTGTGAGGCCTTTGGGGGTGATGCCAAATGTCAGACAAGCCTGAGAAAATAAAATATGGGAGTGTAATCTGGCTAGGGCGAAGGCATGTTTGCGGAGGGAATGTAAATAAAACTTAATGGGGTCGTTGTGAAGGTGTTGTGAGGGTGACATGGTACTAGAAGGTGGAAAGTGGAACACGAGGCTGAAATGAAAATGAAAATAAATATGAAAAAATATATGGGGAGAGATAAAGGTAAAATTAGAAAGCAAATGGAGATCTGGTGTGAAAAAAGGCGAAAAAGGGTTGGTTAGGGCTGGGCTATGTTGATCCTGTGGTGAACTTGTGTAGGTAGATAATGATGTGCATAAAGGTTAGGTGGTTGTGTTGCCGCCAAAACACGTTAAAGGGTGGAGAAATTCGGGAAAATTTCGAAAAAACTACGTGAGGATGTATTAAAAGGAGTGGTTTGGTGGTGGCAAATTATGGAAATGAAGCTAACAATTGTTTGATGAAGAAATAATGACGTTAAAACCTGTGGGAAGCGGCTAAAAATGATCGGTGATGTGAGAAAAACGGAAATGGAAATAAAGCAAAAGTTATTAAAACTGCCGAAAGGGTTGTTTAATAGCTAAAAGGAACTGTTTGTGGACTGTAAACGGTGGATTTTATAGCAGCAAAGCGGAAAAAAAAAAAAAAAAAAAGCGCTGGCAGGTCGATAGAAACACAAACAAACACATACATACACACAAAATTCTAGCTTTCGCAACCAATGGTTGCTTCGTCAGGAAAGAGGGAAGGAGAGGAAAAGACAAAAGGATGTGGGTTTTAAGGGAGAGGGTAAGGAGTCATTCCAATCCCGGGAGCGGAAAACTTACCTTACTCTTTGCCTTTACAAATGTCTGCTTGTGTCTGTGTGTGTGTGTGTGTGTGTGTGTGTGTGTGTGTGTGTGCACGAGTGTATACCTGTCCTTTTTTCCCCCTAAGGTAAGTCTTTCCGCTCCCGGGATTGGAATGACTCCTTACCCTCTCCCTTAAAACCCACATCCTTTCGTCTTTCCCTCTCCTTCCCTCTTTCCTGACGAAGCAACCATTGGTTGCGAAAGCTAGAATTTTGTGTGTATGTATGTGTTCTAGCTTCCCGCGCACAGGCTCCCAGGCAAGTCGCTGTACTGGCGTTAAAGAACTTGTGGAGCAGCAGCCAAACCGCCCCGCATGGGGTCTCCCAGCCACCAATGTCATACACTCATTTTTTTCTGACTTGGGGTCTCTGATGGTCAGTGGAAGGGCAGAGTATAAGTTGCTTTTGAAAACATTTTAAAAATTTTGTGAGACAGATCTAGGGACTCATAATATGTATGCAAATGCTTGAGTACATAGGCAAAATACCTGCACTAGATTTTGTGAATTCTTAACTACAATGTTAAGTTGAAGACTCATAAATCCTTGCATGATGTTGTGGAATTCCAATATTTTTCTTAGTTTTTAAACAGTCTTGTGATTATCTCATGGAAAGACACAAACAAAAAATTTAAATTACAGAATTGCAACTATAAGTGCTGAACTATTGATAATACACAAAGCCTATCATTGTCTTGTTGCACTCCTAATTCATACAAATGTGTAAAATAAATGTTTTATTTAGTTAAGTATAGCCACACTGTGTCAAGGACTATTACTTTGCACCACTCATATCATGTGGCAACTGGTAGTGTTTGTAATTCGCTTGTGTATGAAAGTTATAGTTCAGTAGTAAAAAACGACAAATATGTGCCTTTTAGTGATATTACTGTGAAGCTAAATGAACGAATAATCAGTCTGCAGAAAACTGTGGAAGTCCTACATAAAGAAATCGTATACCTGAAGAAAGAAAAACAGCAACTACGACTCACTCAGAGAGCATGTGGGACTTCAGAAGCAGTAAATAACAAATCGCAGATATCGAAGGTAACATGTACTGTAAAGGAACCTCCGCTCTGCGAAACGGTTCGCCATAGTAACAGCATAGCAGCATTAAATAAACCACCAAGAAGAGTAAGGTTTGCCGACATAAACAAATATTCGCAGCTCTGCCCGGTAGAATACAGTGCAAAAACCTGTAGGGTGAACGTAAGTAAGCTTTGTGAACGAAGTAATGAACAAGAAACATTCGCAGCAAAACGGCATAATGCCAAAAACAGCATAAGTAGCCGCAGTGTGAATGTTAGCAAGTTTCATGAACAAAGTAGCGATCAGGAAACATACGCAGTGAAACATAATAGTGCTAATAAATATCAAAATGAAATTCAAACAGGAGTGAAACAGTGTGATGATCAAAGTTTAGTACATAAAACCTGTAAAATTACCTTATTGAGTGATAGCCAAGGTCGTAATGTTTCAAGTTACCTTAATGAAAAAGTAAATCTCGAGTGTCTGGGGTATGTGTATCCTTCAGCAGAAGCCAAGGATGTCTTGCAAAACACTAACAAAAAGGCTTCTGAAGCTGATGTCGTCGTAATTATGACTGGAACAAATGACATAGCAAAAAACAACAGCGCAAACTTAATAAAAGGTTTAAGAAGCACATTACCCAGTATCACATCAAAAAAAGTGTTTGTTCTCGATGTTCCATTTAGATATGATCTTACAGAACGATCCTGCGTAAATCGTGAGGTATTGGACGTAAACAAACAGCTATATCACCTGTGTTCGAAAATTCAAAAATACCACAATCATTAAAGCTAGCGAGTTTGACAGGGAGTGCTATACACGACAAGGATTCCACCTCAACAACCAAGGAAGAAGATTAATCTCGAAACTGATTACCAAAACTGTGAGTAAAGAAATGGCCACCTCAACAGTAATACCGCTGGACCAGGGAAACCTGTAAAACCTGCTGGTCTGTCTGGCAAAATATTAACAGATATGCTCCAGCAGGATCAAAATAACCTTCAAACCATTCACTCTGAGTCCAGGAAACTAGATGTATCCAAACGTTGTCAAAATGGGGCCTGGCTACCAGCAGTAGACTTACAAACAACTCAAGGTATCAGCTGTATAGAAGTGCCCTTAAGAAGACAATCTGAACCCTCATCTTTACTGCCCAGGGTTAGCAAAAATAGTCTTCTGTTCTTACATATTAATATACAGTCTTTAAGAAAGAAGTTGGAAGAATTGCAGTAGTGGTTAGAAACTTCCAACTGTGGTATACTTAGTGTAAATGAGCACTGGCTATATTCATCATAAATTGACCTCAATATTCCATTTAGTTACTCCTTAGCTAGTAGTTACTGCAGATCAACAATTGGACTTGGGGGTGTTGCAATATATATTAAGAATAGACTAAATCTACAATACTTTACTATTGATGTTACAGACCTGTGTATAGACACCATCTTTGAGGCTGCAGTTGTACATATACCTAAACATAATATTAATGATATGATTATAATAGAGGGAAACATTCCACGTAGGAAAAATATATCTAAAAACAAAGATGATGTGACTTACCAAATGAAAGTGCTGGCAGGTCGACAGACACACAAACAAACACAAACATACACACAAAATTCAAGCTTTCGCAACAAACTGTTGCCTCATCAGGAAAGAGGGAAGGAGAGGGAAAGACGAAAGGAAATGGGTTTTAAGGGAGAGGGTAAGGAGTCATTCCAATCCCGGGAGCGGAAAGACTTACCCTAGGGGGAAAAAAGGACGGGTATACACTCACACACACACACACATATCCATCCACACATATACAGACACAAGCAGACATATTTGAAGACAAAGAGTTAACACATATACAGACACAAGCAGACATATTTGAAGACAAAGAGTTAACTCTTTGTCTTCAAATATGTCTGCTTGTGTCTGTATATGTGTGGATGGATATGTGTGTGTGTGCGAGTGTATACCCGTCCTTTTTTCCCCCTAGGGTAAGTCTTTCCGCTCCCGGGATTGGAATGACTCCTTACCCTCTCCCTTAAAACCCATTTCCTTTCGTCTTTCCCTCTCCTTCCCTCTTTCCTGATGAGGCAACAGTTTGTTGCGAAAGCTTGAATTTTGTGTGTATGTTTGTGTTTGTTTGTGTGTCTGTCGACCTGCCAGCACTTTCATTTGGTAAGTCACATCATCTTTGTTTTTGGATAAACATAATATTATTGTTGCATCTGTATATCACACACCATCTTCTAGTGAATATGAATTTATGGTAAATTTAAAAAAAAACTGTTAGTCTTACTAACTAAGCCTAAATATAAATACCAAAGAATCTTAATTTTTGGTGATATTAATATGGATATCAGGGTACAGAGTCATATCATATCAGAGTTCTTGGATAGCCTAAGAGCTTTTGACTGCTATTGTCTAAATGATAAGCCTACAAGATATAATGCATGCTTAGACAATATAATAAGTAATATCCATGAAAATAATGTTGAAATTGGAGTAGTGAAGTGGCCTATGGATTACAGTTCCAGTCAGCATTCCAGATGAACAACACAAAACTGTTAGACCTATGAATGAATGCAACATAAGAGAGTTTAGAACTAGATTAAGGTCAGTTAACTGGAATGACATCTTATACAAAGATATGTGTGTGAATAACACAAGCAAATTATTTATAGAGGAAATTGCAAGAATATTTGATGAGTGTTGTCCCAGATTAGTAAAAAGACAGAATAATAACCAAGCTCATAAACCACAGAGACTAAATAATTGGTTTACACCATACCTCAACACCATCAGGATTATGCTTCTTATGTTTAAGGACAGATCTCATAACAGCAACGAGTACAAAGAGATGTACATTAGAATAAGAAAAATTTATAGATCTGAAATAAGTTTGGCAAAACGTAGGGCGAATGATAACTATATTCTTAAATCCAGATACAGCTGTAAAGCTCCCTGGGAAGTAATTAAAAGCGAAATAAATAGACCAACAACTCAACTAGCTATACCCATAGCCCCAGATATCTTAAACTCACACTTTGTTAACTTCAGTTTACAACAAGATTTGTCTCCCCTCAATGCCATGCTTGATGCTAAAACTCTTTTAGGTTCAAATAAGTATGTAGTCCATAAATTCTTCTGGGCAACAGTAACTGAAAATGATGTTAGCAAAGCAATAGGCAAACTAGCAAAGCAATAGGCAAACTAAGTAGTTCCAGAGCAGAGGACTTCTATGGTCTGTCAAACCTTGTCATAAAGAAGATATCAAGTGATCTTCTGCCCCCTCTAACCACTCTCATTAACCGTATATTACAGCAAGGGATTTTCCCCGACTGTTTGATAATAGCAGTAACTATTCCCATATTTAAGAAAGGAGATAAATCAAATCCAAGTAACTATCGCCCTATCTCATTAATCCCAATAATATCTAAAATAATCGAAGACTGTGTTCACCAACAAATGAATCACTATTTTGAGAGGAATAATTTGTTAAGTAACTCACAGTATGGATTCAGGTCTAAACTATCCACTGTTAAAGCAGTTGAAAATATTATTAGTGATATATATGATGGCTTTGAAAATAAATTAATCTCATGTGCTACTCTCCTAGACCTGAGTAAAGCATTTGACACTGTACCTCATAGTACTTTGATCATGAAATTAAGACACTACGGCATGGAAGAGGACACCCTGAAATTATTAGAATCCTACTTAAGCAACAGAGTACAATTTGTTAGTGTAAATGGGCAGCTGTCAAACCCACAAACAAGAAAAAGAGGTGTGCCACGGGGCTCCATACTTGGGCCCTTCCTGTTTGTAGTGTATGTTAATGATATGCCACGATATTTACCCTGTAAAACAGTCCTCTTGAATCTGTATGAGAAAAAATAATATAATATTTGAAAAATCGGTTCATTTGTTTAGTGCAAACTCCCTATTCATAAATGAAACAAAAACTGAGGAAATGTTCTTTAATTTGAAGGTATCAAACAAAGAAAATAAGTTCATTAAACTGCTAGGAATGACGATTGACCAGAAACTTAGCTGGGATAAACATATCACACACGTCTGTTCTAAACTTGCACATGCTATGTTCCTACTTTATAAGCTTAGGAATAATGTCAGCCAAAACTTACTGCTGCATTCATATTTTGTTTATATCCACCCCCATCTTTCATATGGTATTTTGCTCTGGGGAAATTCTCCCAATTCAATATCAATTTTCAGATAGCAAAAAAAAGCTCTTTGATGTGTAGTGGGTTTATCTCCTAGGGATACATGCAGGGAACATTTCAAAAAACATAACATCATGACAGTTCCTTGTTTGTACATCTATTATTGCTTACTACACATAAAAGAAAACATAGCTCAATATCCCCTTAGGTCATCTGTCCACACTCACAATACAAGACGAAACCACACAATTGATCTGCCATACTCTAGACTGTCCAAGATACATAATAGTTATAAATATGTAGGCCTTGAACTGTTTAATATGCTCCCTAAAATTGTACAAAAAGTATCTAAAAGTAAATTTAAGACAACATTGGGTCAATGGCTCAAAGGTAAAGCATTTTATTCAGTTGATGAATTTAAAGATTGTAATATGGCAGATTTGCTGTTTTAACATAGAGAAAGGTACCTCTGCCTGTAGTAGGACCTAAATTTGTATCAATAGCTTAGGATAATGACATAGTGTTATCAACATGCATATGATAATGACATAGTGACATCAACATGAATACTCCCTGCTTAATATAAATCTGTATAATGTTTTCCTTTTTATTGTAAAATTAATAATATATAAAACTCCAAATGTGTGCTATTGTACTACACTAAATTTCATATGATTTATATATACATTGTTATGAGAATGTTGTTGTTGTTGTGGTCTTCAGTCCTGAGACTGGTTTGATGCGGCTCTCCATGCTACTCTATCCTGTGCAAGCTTCTTCATCTCCCAGTACCTACTGCAACCTACATCCTTCTGAATCTGCTTAGTGTATTCATCTCTTGGCCTCCCCCTATGATTTTTACCCTCCACGCTGCCCTCCAATACTAAATTGGTGATCCCTTGATGCCTCAGAACATGTCCTACCAACCGATCCCTTCTTCTGGTCAAGTTGTGCCACAAACTTCTCTTCTCCCCAATCCTATTCAATACTTCTTCATTAGTTATGTGATCTACCCATCTAATCTTCAGCATTCTTCTGTAGCACCACATTTCAAAAGCTTCTATTCTCTTCTTGTCCAAACTACTTACCGTCCATGTTTCACTTCCATACATGGCTACACTCCATACAAATACTTTCAGAAATAACTTCCTGACACTTAAATCTATACTCGATGTTAACAAATTTCTCTTCTTCAGAAACGCTTTCCTTGCCATTGCCAGTCTACATTTTATATCCTCTCTACTTCGTCCATCATCAGTTATTTTGCTCCCCAAATAGCAAAACTCCTTTACTACTTTAAGTGTCTCATTTCCTAATCTAATACCCTCAGCATCACCCGACTTAACTCGACTACATTCCATTATCCTCGTTTTGCTTTTGTTGATGTTCATCTTATATCCTCCCTTCAAGACACCATCCATTCCGTTCAACTGCTCTTCCAAGTCCTTTGCTGTCTCGGACAGAATTATAATGTCATCGGCGAACCTCAAAGTTTTTATTTCTTCTCCATGGATTTTAATACCTACTCCAAATTTTTCTTTTGTTTCCTTTACTGCTCGCTCAATATAGAGATTGAATAACATCGGGGAGAGGCTACAACCCTGTCTTACTCCCTTCCCAACGCTTGCTTCCCTTTCATGTCCCTCAACTCTTATAACTGCCATCTGGTTTCTGTACAAGTTGTAAATAGCCTTTCGCTCCCTGTATTTTACCCCTGCCACCTTTAGAATTTGAAAGAGAGTATTCCAGTAAACATTGTCAAAAGCGTTCTCTAAGTCTACAAATGCTAGAAACGTAGGTTTGCCTTTCCTTAATCTTTCTTCTAAGATAAGTCGTAAGGTCAGTATTGCCTCACGTGTTCCAGTATTTCTACGGAATCCAAACTGATCTTCCCCGAGGTCGGCTTCTACTAGTTTTTCCATTCGTCTGTAAAGAATTCGTGTTAGTACTTTGCAGCTGTGGCTTATTAAACTTATTGTTCGGTAATTTTCACATCTGTCAACACCTGCTTTCTTTGGGATTGGAATTATTATATTCTTCTTGAAGTCTGAGGGTATTTCGCCTGTTCATACATCTTGCTCACCAGATGGTAGAGTTTTCTCAGGACTGGCTCTCCCAAGGCCGTCAGTAGTTCCAATGGAATGTTGTCTACTCCGGGGGCCTTGTTTCGACTCAGGTCCTTCAGTGCTCTGTCAAACTCTTCACGCAGTATCGTATCTCCCATTTCATCTTCATCTACATCCTCTTCCATTTCCATAATATTGTCCTCAAGTGCATCGCCCTTGTATAGACCCTCTATATACTCCTTCCACCTTTCTGCTTTCCCTTCTTTGCTTAGAACTGGGTTTCCATCTGAGCTCTTGATGTTCATACATGTGTTTCTCTTATCTCCAAAGGTCTCTTTTATTTTCCTGTAGGCAGTATCTATCTTACCCCTAGTGAGAGAAGCCTCCACATCCTTACATTTGTCCTCTAGCCATCCCTGCTTAGCCATTTTGCACTTCCTGTCGATCTCATTTTTGAGACGTTTGTATTCCTTTTTGCCTGCTTCATTTACTGCATTTTTATATTTTCTCCTTTCATCAATTAAATTTAATATTTCTTCCGTTACCCAAGGATTTCTACTAACCCTCTTCTGTTTACCTACTTGATCGTCTGCTGCCTTCACTACTTCATCCCTCAGAGCTACCCATTCTTCTTCTACTGTATTTCTTTCCCCCATTCCTATCAATTGTTCCCTTATGCTCTCCCTGAAACTCTGTACAACCTCTGGTTCTTTCAGTTTATCCAGGTCCCATCTCCTCAAATTACCACCTTTTTGCAGTTTCTTCAGTTTTAATCTACAGGTCATAACCAATAGATTGTGGTCAGAGTCCACATCTGCCCCTGGAAATGTCTTACAATTTAAAACCTGGTTCCTAAATCTCTGTCTTACCATTATATAATCTATCTGATACCTTTTAGTATCTCCAGGGTTCTTCCATGTATACAACCTTCTATCATGATTCTTAAACCAAGTGTTAGCTATGATTAAGTTGTGCTCTGTGCAAAATTCTATCAGGCGGCTTCCTCTTTCATTTCTTAGCCCCAATCCATATTCACCTACTATGTTTCCTTCTCTCCCTTTTCCTACACTCGAATTCCAGTCACCCATGACTATTAAATTTTCGTCTCCCTTCACTATCTGAATAATTTCTTTTATTTCATCATACACTTCTTCAATTCTTCGTCATCTGCAGAGCTAGTTGGCATATAAACTTGTACTACTGTAGTAGGTGTGGGCTTTGTATCTATCTTGGCCACAATAATGCGTTCACTATTCTGTTTGTAGTAGCTTACCCGCATTCCTATTTTCCTATTCATTATTAAACCTACTCCTGCATTACCCCTATTTGATTTTGTATTTATAACCCTGTAATCACCTGACCAAAAGTCTTGTTCCTCCTGCCACCGAACTTCACTAATTCCCACTATATCTAACTTTAACCTATCCATTTCCCTTTTTAAATTTTCTAACCTACCTGCCCGATTAAGGGATCTGACATTCCACGCACCGATCCGTAGAACGCCAGTTTTCTTTCTCCTGATAACGACATCCTCTTGAGTAGTCCCCGCCCGGAGATCCGAATGGGGGACTATTTTACCTCCGGAATATTTTACCCAAGAGGACGCCATCATCATTTAATCATACAGTAAAGCTGCATGCCGTAGTTTCCCCTTGCTTTCAGCCGTTCGCAGTACCAGCACAGCAAAGCCGTTTTGGTTATTGTTACAAGGCCAGATCAGTCAATCATCCGGACTGTTGCCCTTGCAACTACTGAAAAGGCTGCTGCCCCTCTTCAGGAACCACACGTTTGTCTGGCCTCTCAACAGATACCCCTCCGTTGTGGTTGTACCTACGGTGCGGCTATCTGTATCGCTGAGGTACGCAAGCCTCCCCACCAACGGCAAGGTCCATGGTTCAAGGGGGGGTACTGTATACTGTAATTGAACTTATTGATGAAGCCCATTGTATAAGAAAATACTGAACGGCTAATAAAGATTCTTATTCTTATTCATGCGCACAATTTAACTAATTTCCTGGACATGTCAGGAGAGAAACTGGACAATGTAACAGGTGTGTGGCTGAGACCTGAATGCAAATGATGCTAATGAAATTTGAAGCCAGTCACACATTTTATTTAGCCCATTCATTACACTATTCATTACACAGTTATAAGGTTGTACAGTGACCTACATGGGTATCTGTCTTGAGGGTTATATATTTTGCTAGTGCCTATGTTGGTTACCCAATGGAAATAGCTGTAGGACTTCAAGGTACATCCTTGTTCATTTCTGGTAGAGCATATAAACAATACGGCACTGGTGCCTCCGATTTAAAATGCTTCACAATGCCTTCTGGCAATGTAAGTTGTATGATTTAGAACTGTCACTATCTAGTCTGTGTTGTCAGTTTTGGACAAGTTTTGGTGATGAGAGTTCATACCCTTGACAAGAACAGAATATGCTCTTCCACCTCTCTGTAAGATATAAGACTCAACCGGAAACATAAACTGGCACTGACTGAGCACATATTAATGGAAGAGTAAGCATATGATTTCATGAAGATGTTCATTATCTGCCCAGGAAGTGGTTTCTGGACAGTAGGAAATTGAAATAAATGTGACACCAAATATCATTAACCATGATAGGGGTTTTGATTTCAGAGCAGCTTCCAACCTAATCATATAGGAGTAACAACAGGCAGAGTTGGGACAACTAGTGCAAGGTGACAGCCACATAGACACAAGACTGGGAGGTAGTTAAATGCTTGTGGAGCAGCTATTATGAGGATTTTAAATGTCTACCACTGATAATGGCTATATATGGAGGTAGACTGCAAGACAGAGGCACTTCACAAAAGACAGAAGGGGAGTAATACACTTCCTGAAATTATCATGTACACTGCAAAATGATGTGGTGAGAAATCTATGAAGATTTCATTTGCATCTGTACACTGCCAGTGCCTTAATGTCCACACTCCTGATTCTCTCATTGACAAAATTTCAGTCTTTTTCAATATTTGTGCACTTCTGAATACAATAAATCCCTAAAATGTTCAGAGTTATCCATTTTGTCAGGATAGACGTTATACGAAAGCAGTATTTCTCACTTAATGATGCTACTGTTATTAATTGGAATAGTTCTGCTTACTAAAACTCTTGCTGTTTCCAAGCCCTCTGCTAGTGAACTTTTTCAAACTTCAACATTTATATTCCCCCATTCATTACTAATCTGTTTAAAAACTTTGGAAAAACACCTCCAGCAAGTAGTACCCTATGAAGTATCTATTTTTAACACTCTGATTCACAAATAGAAAATTAATTCAATTTATTAACTCATTTTTCTATCTATACTCATGCTCATAAATTAAGGATACTGCTGATACATGGTGAAACAACACTTTGGTGGGTGGTTTGTGGGTTTAAATCACCTCGGGGTATGACCACGCGGTGCATTTGACCTCTGGTCGTCGCACGGTGGTGCTGGCAACAGTCCACATATTCAGAGGTGTGTTGGTGCGTGTCAGAGTACAGTGCAGTGAGTAAGTGTGCAGACATTTTCAGAGGTGCTCATGGTGACTGTGTGTTGAAAATGGCTCAAAGAACACATATTTATGATGTTATGAGGGGTAGAACACTAGAGCGACTGGAGGCTGGTCAAACATAGCAGGTCGTAGCACGGGCCCTCCATGAGCCACAAAGTGTAATCTCAAAATTATGGCAATGATTCCAGCAGGAAACATGTCCAGGCACTACAGTACGGGATGTCCACAGTGTACAACACCACAAGAAAACCGATATCTCACAGTCAGTGCTTGCAGACGGCCACAGAGTACTGCAGATAGCCTTGCTCGGGACCCTACTGCAGCCACTGGAATGGTTGTCTCCATACACACAGTCTACAGACGACTGAACAGACATGGTTTATTAACCTGGAGACCTGCAAGGTGCATTCCACTGACCTCTGATCACAGGAGAGCCCATAAAGCTTGGTGTCAAGAACACAGTACATGGTCATTGGAACAGTGGTCCCACGTTCATGTACGAGTCCAGGTATAGTCTGAACAGCGATACTTGCTGGGTTTTCAACTGGCATGAACCAGGAACCAGATACCAACCCCTTAATGTCCTTGAAAGGGACCTGTATGGAGGTCATAGTTTGGTGGTGTGGGGTTGGACTATGATTGGTGCATGTACACCCCTGCATGTCTTTGACAGAGGAACTGTAACAGGTTAGGTGTGTCGAGATGTAATTTTGCACCAGTATGTCCGCCTTTTCGGGGGTGCAGTGTGTCCCACCTTCCTCATGATGGATGATAACACACAGCCCCACCGAGCTGCCATCGTGGAGGAGTACCTTGAGACAGAAGATATCAGGCAAAAGAGTGGCCTGCCTGTTCTCCAGACCTAAACCCCATCGAGCATGTCTGGGATGCTCTCGGTCGACGTATAACTGCACGTCTTCAAACCCCTACAACACTTCAGGAGCTCTGACAGGCACTGGTGCAAGAATGGGAGGCTACACCCCAGCAGCTGCTTGAACACCTGATCCAGAGTATGCCAACCTGTTGTGTGGCCTGTGTATGTGTGCATGGTGATCATATCCCATATTGATGTCAGGGCACATGCACAGGAAACAGTGGCATTTTGTAGCACATGTGTTTCGGGACAGTTTTCTCAAACTTATCACCAATACTGTGGATTTACAGATCAGTGTTGTGTGTGTTCCCTATGTGCCTATGCTATTAGTGCCAGTTTTGTGCAGTGTCACATTGTGTGGCACCACATGCTAGTGTCACATTGTGTGGCACCACATGCTGCAATTATCCTTAATTTATGAGCATGAGTGTACATTGTCTGACAACACACTAAATTACTGTTATGGATAAATACAGCTTTAATCTTAATTCTGTTGTTCTCTAAATGTGTGTACAAATTCTGTACTGATGCATGTCCCGAATTACACTATCATACTCCTAACAGCAAATGGGAGTGAAACACCCAATCATACTTCAGGATATGTGCTAGCCAGTGCACATAATATGAATATAAATGTGACATGCTGATAACAAACAGAATGGAAAAAAAATCAACTCAAGCAATAAACACACTATCATTATATTGCATATAACAGGAACATCAGCATTATCAATATGAGTGACAATAACATTACCATGGTGTTTCAGTTGTCTTCATATGCTTTTTACATTTCAGCGCAAGGAACGAAAAGAGAAGGAACGTGATTACCGCTACACAGCTGTAATGCGATCACTTGTTTGGAGATATGTGTCTGCTATGCACAGGCATGCTGAAGAAAATCCTGTCACAGAGGATGATATTAATGAAGTTAAAGGAGAAATTTCTGCAATGAAATGCCAGATGCTTGAAGTCTTCCGAAAGAATGGAATGGATGTCACTAGCGCTGACACAAGAGAGAAAGGTAAAGTATCATTATGTAAACATTTTTATTATAATAGAAGGAAACATTCCACGTGGGAAAAATTATATATAAAAACAAAGATGAGGTGACTTACCGAACGAAAGCGCTGGCAGGTCGATAGACACACAAACAAACACAAACATACACACAAAATTCAAGCTTTCGCAACAAACTGTTGCCTCATCAGGAAAGAGGGAAGGAGAGGGGAAGACGAAAGGAAGTGGGTTTTAAGGGAGAGGGTAAGGAGTCATTCCAATCCCGGGAGCGGAAAGACTTACCTTAGGGGGAAAAAAGGACAGGTATACACTCGCACACACGCACATATCCATCCACACATACAGACACAAGCAGACATATTTAAAGATGTGTTTTCAAACATCGCACTAGACTAATTTGGGGGCTCTCCATCAAATAGTCACGTAAAATTTTGTTTTAAAAATAATTTTGTTTGTAATGGGAAACAAAATGGTACTTTATGTTGAAAGTAGACTTTGCATGAAATATGTAATGAGCAATATCTGTTTGGGCTGACACCAGGTAAACACTGCATAACAAAACTGCAAATATCTAGCAAAACACCAAAGAAAATGCACCTGACGATCCTTAGGAGGGACATCATGTGTACATGTTTTTTCCATGGTTATGATGATTCTAACTTCCAGGGACAATGGAAAAGTGCAAGTTTATCCATTTGAGAAAAGAAACTTTTGTCTGTAAACATTGTGAGGTGAATAGTGGAGGGCACTTCCCATTAATTATTTCCTGTTGTAAGATAAGTCATCCAGTGGAATACAAGAGGCTATAAATTGCTGCTTGCAGGATTCAATAAATTACTCCATTATGACTATAGTTGACAACATTGTAGGCACACATTATGAGGGACAGGGAGTTCCACTACTGCACTAGAGATGGTTTGATGTTTGTGAATGTATGTGGTTTCAATATTGAATACATGTGTTTGCAATATGACAAAGCGTTGTCTCACTTCAAGTATCATCCTCATAAATATTTGCATCTGATGTTTCCTGAAAGGTTGATAAGAATAATATGTCATGTTTGTGACCAGCTCTTCCAAATGATCTGCCTCCACTAGATTTTCTCTTGTATATGAAATATCTTAAGTTTGAGACACTTTTCAAGACTGAAGAGCATTTCTTTGCACAAATTCTTGCTGCTTATGACATTGTTCAAGGAACAGAACTATGAGAAATGATTTTATGACAACTTAGAAGCTGGGGGACTTCACATTGAACAAATATTATGAATATATCACGGTGTGGAAGTTGAGCTGATAAATAAAATTACTACAAAATTGTATCTACTCAACTTTCATCAATTCAGTAGTAGAAAAATATGAAATTTTCATATTTTCTCTAATGACTTTTGACTCATTCATTTTTAGATCAGGGTTTCCTAACTAAAATTTATACATTTGAACTTGTCAGTAATCTCTCGAAGCTTGCATTGTCCTCACAGAAACACCTTGGATATGAATAAGGTAGCATGCAGATGTTTATTCAATAAAATATTTGAATATAGGACACCATGGATGGAAGCTGTTATGCCTCTGATGGTGCTGAAAATCTCAATGTCACTGTGTCTTCCAATACACAACATCTGACCTGTTTGTCCTTACTTGGGGTGTGTGGCAGTCACTGGTGAGTTTACATATCTTTGGGCATAAGGCAAATGTGGGACCTGGTCACACACTTGCCTCTTACACCTTAGTAATAGGAACATATCAGAGTCATCACAGGGCACCTCACATGTTTGGACACTGTCTAATGACCCTGTCCGGTCAAGACAAGAGCAGAGGTTGGGTATATTGGCCGTTGTGAGCTCCAACATTAGTGGGGCTACGGAGACCATGAGGAAAATAGCAGGCACACTGGAGAAAGGAGGTCCATGTGCACTCAGTAGGTTTGCTAGGAGGCACCGTTTGAGATGTGGAGGCTCTGCTGGTAGCTACTGAACACAATTCACAGTATGCATCCAGCTGCAAATCATAGCTCATGATGGCACAAATGATGTCAACTGCATGGATTCTGAAGTAATCCTCCGTTCCTTTAGACAGCTAGTTTGACTGGTAAAAGCCGCTATCATCACACTTGTGGTGTAACTATGGCTCATTATTTACAGCGTGTGGCTCGTTATTTACAGCATTGTACCCAGAATTGTAGTGAAACTCTGGTCTGGAGCCAAGTGGGAGGTTTGATCAAAAGGCTCAGACAATTCTGCAACAATCTCAGATGCAAACTTCTTGATCTTCATTATCGGATGGATAATTGTAAGGTCAGGTACGGACTACACAAACAAAGGTACTATTTAGGTAGCTGAAAGTGTGTGGTGTGCACATGGTGAATTTTAGGTTAGAGGAGGCCCTCTTTATGGTCAATACTGAACTGTCTGACAAAAAGAAGGTGGATCTGCCACATTACTCTCAGAGAAGAACTTTCATCACTGTACATAATAAACATAAAATATTACTGTGATATTATAAGGGGCAATCAAAAAACTTCCCTTTAAAGGCTGTACAGTCCAGAATTGGTATGCCAATCAAGTAAAATCACTGTGAGCATTGAGGCAATCATTCTACCAATGTAAGAAGTTGAAGGTACCCATTTGGTGAAATACCAGGCCCTAATGGAGAAGAAATCTGTAACAGCCTGCTGCACATTCTCATTTGACAGTAATCATTGACCCTTCAACGCCTCTTTTAAGGGATTGAAGGCATGAGAGTTGAATGGGTAGAAATCAGCATAATAGGGTGGGTGCTTGAGTGCCTCCCACTTGAGTAATCAAAGAATAGGATGAGCATCACCTTTTCAACAGATGGCTGGTTCTTGAACTTCTTGGCACAAAGGGACTAAAGTACACTGTGATGGAATAGCCTACACAAAAAACAGGAAGGTTCCCAGATAGCATTTAACAATGGAAGTTTATTTTGACAAGAAATGAAACAAGAAAACACGAACAACCAGAAAACAGATTATCTTTGAAAAGAACATAAGATATCATCCTGATCTAGAAGAAGAATTATTACTCTCTGAATAAGATCCACAAAGGTGCAATAGAAAGCAGACAGTCTGCCAATATAGGTTAATCAGCAAGGTCAAAATTGATCATGGTCACAATCGATGGTTGCACTGGCATAGTCCTGGCCCTCGTGCGCAGTATAGCAGACTCATCAATGTCACTCGGATTCATGGTCGTTTCACACTCACCTTCAGAATCTGCATCAGACTGTGAACAGCTGCAGGCAGCAATCTTTATAGGCCACCCAGTGCATAGGTACCAGGAAGTGGCTGGGGTCACATGGCTTCACAGATACGAGATAGTGTCAGCTGTGTCCAATGATTGCAGTGTCCTCGTTACTGCAGTGGAAGCCACACTGCTGTGGAACTGCATTGGCTGCAGGTGTCTGGCAGGGCAACAACCCACAGGGCAATGCTATGTGGCGTGTGTGCTGCGTCATTGGGCACCAGCCATACACTGCACTCCTCATCCTTTCAGACGGAGATAGCAAAACTATACTGATGAGTACATGGTCGCCTTGGCAGAGGTGACGAACACAGACACGACACTCTTCCTCCCTATGGAGGATACAGCACAGCCAGCTGAGAGAAATGGAATGGAGAAAAGGAGTGCTGGCAAGGAAAAGACGCAGGACGGAGGAGATAGCCGGAGCCACAACTAGGGCCGGATGCAGCAGTGCATCATTGAGATGAGGGCACATGATGCGCCTTGAAGGTGCCTGTTGGAAAGAAATCCCAGGGCATGAGAGAAAGCAGATGTCCAAGGGCAGGAGTAGAGAGCTGAGGATCAGCAATGGGCATAGGGCATGGAGGCAGGCTGGCAGTGGGCTTGGAAGGTGGTGCCAGGGCCAGCAGCGAGTGTACTGGGCGCACTGTAGCAGGTGGTGGGAGGTGCTTGGAGCAGGGCCACAAGGAGTGCAGCAACAAGCAGACAAATGGTGTCCAGGAGGAGGCCTGGAAAAACAAAAGACCTGCACAGCTACCATCAAGAGGTGCCGCTGAAGGTGGCAATATAGGCCTGGCCAAGCTTTGTGGCTAAACTTCCACAAGTGATGTATAGAGGATCCAGGGAAATCTGCAAGACAGCACAGAGAGCCCCAAGGAAGGACAGTCAAGGGGCAGCGATGGCTACTGTCACGGCAGCGAGAGTACTGCAAGTGCAAGAATTATAGGTGCTGTGTCATGTGGAGGTGCCACATTGGAGCAGGGCCACAAGGAGTGCAGCAACAAGCAGACAAAGGGTGTCCAGGAGGAGGCCTGGAAAAACAAAAGACCTGCACAGCTACCATCAAGAGGTGCTGCTGAAGGTGGCAAAATAGGCCTGGCCAAGCTTTGTGGCTAAACTTCCACAAGTGATGTACAGAGGATCCAGGGAAATCTGCAAGGCAGCACAGAGAGCCCCAAGGAAGGACATTCAAGGGGCAGCGATGGCTACTGTCACGGCAGCGAGAGTACTGCAAGTGTAAGAATTATAGGTGCTGTGTCACGTGGAGGTGCCACATTGGAGCAGGGCCACAAGGAGTGCGGCAACAAGCAGACAAAGGGTGTCCAGAAGGAGGCCTGGAAAAACAAAAGACCTGCACAGCTACCATCAAGAGGTGCCGCTGAAGGTGGCAATATAAACCTGGCCAAGCTTTGTGGCTAAACTTCCACAAGTGATGTACAGGGGATCCAGGGAAATCTGCAAGGCAGCACAGAGAGCCCCAAGGAAGGATGTTCAAGGGGCAGCGATGGCTACTGTCATGGCAGCGAGAGTACTGCAAGTACACGAATTATAGGTGCTGTGTCACGTGGAGGTGCCACATTGCGCAAGGGCAACACATCAGGTGAGGGCACTGCATTGGACAGCAGTGCCATGTTGGATGGAGGTACTATGTCAGGGAAACAGGCCACATCAGGTGTAGGTGCCGCACCAGGAAGTGCTGTAGCGGGCAGAGGAGCCGCAGTCGGGGGTGCTGGGAATGCTGTGGTTGGAGGTGCAAAGTCAGGAGAAACTGGAGCTGCAGACACTGGAGCTGTGGACACAAGAGATGTGGATGCCGGGGCTGTAAGGTCGATGGCACCATGCCACAGACTGCTGTAGCAGACGATTCTGAGGGGGTAGCACAGGATGTGAGAATGTGAGAGGCCAAGTGGGCAGAGGTCAGGCCGTGGGGCCTGAGGAGGGCAGGAGAGCAGCACTGGAGAGCACAATTGCAGATGAGAGGTCCAGTGCAGCCAGGAAGACAGCCAAAAGTCCAAGGCCATGTCAAAAATCAGAAGTGGGGTTAGTGGTGTGGCAACATGTGGCAGGTGCGCAAGGCAGTCTGTGCCAGGAGATCATTGGAATGGGCGAGGCACCGTCAGAGGAGCTCTGAGGTGTGCAGGAATGCCAACCACGAAGCAGAAGCTTTGATGTCCCAGATGTAGCATGCAGAAGCTTCTCCCCCATGAAGCATGGGAGCAAATGACCAATTCCCTAGTTCAAATGAAGCAACTGCTGACCCTGCAACTGGACAAGTTGCAGAAGCTGAAGTTCTGGTGCAGAAAAAGCCATGGGGAAAGAGCAACTGACAGAATGCCATCCAACTCGTGGATGCACACAAATGCACAGAGAAAAGGGCTATCTGGTTGAACACAGAAAGAAGGAACAAAGCTCTGAGGACACAAGTGGCATGAAAAATTTATCCTCGTTGCTGACTAAATTACTTCATGATGAAATGATACACACAAAAAATAAGAAAGTGTCCAGGTAGCCTTTAACAATGGAAGTTTATTTTTACAAGAAAGCAAACAAGAAAACATGAACAACAAGAAACATATTCTCCATGAAAAGAATGTAAGAGATCGTCCTGATCTATGAGAAGAATTTACATTCTTTGAATATAGTTCCACAAAGCTGTGAGAGAAACAGGGTCTATACACGGATAAGGAAAAAGATTCCGAATTTTTCCTGGATTTCCTGATTAAAAATACACTTTTTCTGTGTTAAATGATAGTATACTTCCCCTTGGATCCATAAAACTTATCAATCCTTTGAATGGTTAAGGTTTTCTACATCAGCACAGAACTTCCCGGCACTTTAGAAAACAAAACCAAGGAAAAAAAAAGTGTTTTGGAAAGATATTTGAAGTGCAGCAATACGTACACTACATATTTTCCTATTACAATATGCTGCATGCTTTTGTATTATATATATTTGAATTCCACCAAACACAGTACAGTAGTTTCGGAAGCATTGAAATCGAGTTTGCAATGCGCTTTAGTAATCCAGTCATAGCTCATGTCACATGATCTTGTCAGCCGATGATTGCAGATATTCAGATCATAGGACATGTGATGTAGTCAGCCAATAGCAACATCACTATTTAGTAGTGCGAATACACAAATACGAAAAGTTAATCATTTAAATTAATATACGTAGTGTACCTACACAAAAAGCTAAGGTTTCACACATAATGTTGGTCTTTCTTGCATGTGTTACACTTTAATATACATCACACAAATGTACCAGAAAAATTTTAAATAATTACATAAATGTATAGTCTGTACTTGAAATTCTTCTATGTGGCTGGCCCTCAAAGTGTGAAGCTTTAAATGGCAATCAAATGCTCTGTGATTTAAGAAATTTGAAGCACGTTTGCACACATAACATAATTCATCTTGCATAAAATGAAGTTAATTTTGAAAGTAACACTTTTCAACCACCATTCAGAATATTTGCCCACAATCTGTTAGATTTCGTTTCAGCTATTTTCAGAGAGCACCAGAAAATGGTGTGCACAGCTACGATGATCTAGGAAGCCCACATGTTCATACCTGTATAGCATTAAGAGATCTTACATCACATCGTAAACAAAACAGTTTACTCTCCGAGGCTGAAATTGGTCATGGTCACAATTGGTGGTTGAGCTGGTGTGGTCCTGGTCCAGCTGTGCAGTATAAGAGATTTGTCAATGTCACTTGGATTCACGGTCGGTTCGTACTCAGCTTCAGAATGCCGGAGAGCTGCAGGCAGTGATGCTATAAAAGCAGTCTGGTGTATGGATACCAGGAAGTGACTGGCGTCATTTGGTTTCATGGAAGAAAGATAATGCCAGTTGGGTGATCGTAGCTCCCTTGTTACCACAGCAGATGTTGCAGAGTAATGGAGCTGCATCAGCTGTAGGCATACGGCAGGGTGGCAACCCACAGTAAAATGCCGTGTGATGTGTGTACTGGGACATCAGGCACCAGCCAGAAACTCCTCTCCTCTTCCCTTCTGAGGAGATTGTGAAACCATCTCAATGCATAGACAGTGGCCAGGGCGAAGGCATGGAATAGCAGAGACAATGGATAACAGTCATGCTGCCCCATACATGTTCTTCATTCTCTGATGGGTGTCTACCGGTATTTGTCCATTCCACATTGGTTTTTGTCCTTTGGCAACCAAGAAAACAATAAGAGCACATTGGTCCTGTTTGGATGCATCTGGTAATAATGTCACCATAATTCACATTTAATCGTTTACTGCATGTCACAAATGCGAGGGTTGGAACTTTAAGAGTGGCAACTATTTACTTACAACTCATAAAAAATAGATACATGTTTCAAAGTTTAACTGACCTTCAAAGTAGTCACCAGCATTATGTATAACCCATTGCCAGTGATGTGGAAGTCATAGGATACTCTTAGCAGTGCCAGCTGTGTTGATAGTTTGAGCAGTGCAGTCTATTGCCTGACGTATTGGTAGCAGTTCTGAAGCGAATGCCGTGAAATGTTTCCTTCAGTTCAGAAACTGAGTTGAACTCATGAGGGCTTAAGTCAGGGGAGTGCAGCAGGTGGTATAGCACATAGCAGCCCCATCAGTCAAACAAATAAGTAATAGTTTGCACTGTACGTGCTGCAAAATGATGGTCAGGTCCTGCAGAAAGTGTTATCACTTCTGTCTCTATGCTGTTCATTTTTGGAACACAACCTACAACCAGCTTAGAGACAGAAGTGATGACACTTTCCGCAGGACCTGACCATCATCTTGCAGGACAATGCTCAAGCATGTACAGTGCAAGCTGTTACTGATTTGTTTGACTGATCAGGCTGCTACGTGCTATACCACCTACTGCACTCACCTGAATTAAGCCCTCATAAATTCAACTCGATTTCTAAACTAAAGGAAACATTTCATGGCCTTCACCTCAGAACTGCTTCAAATTCGTCGGGCAATAGACCGCGCCACTCAAACTGTCAACACAACTGGCGCTGCTAGGAGTATCCTACGACTTCCACACCACTGGCAATGGGTTATATGCAATGCTGGTAACTACTTTGAAGGCCAGTAAAACTTTGAAACACTTATCTATTTTGTATGAGCTGTAAATAAATAGTTGCCACTATTAACGTTTCAACACTCATACAAGAATGTCACACTAGTCCCTTTCCTATAAGTTAGTGCTTATATATCCACTTCAGAGTCGCACTATGTTGTATATACATTGCTGCAATGCCCTCAAATGGAAACTTTTTGATTGCCCTTTCTAGTAAACTGCAGGGGCATCAAACGTAAAGGACCCAGAATTAAAACTGTTTACTAAAGGTAATAACACCCATACAGTATTAGGAACAGAAAGTAATTCGAAAGGGAATAGTAATCAACTCCTAAATTCATATTAAAATATATCACGAGAATGTAGTAGATGCCAATCATGGAATGTATTTATTGCAGTAAGGAACTCTTTAACAACTAGTGAGTTTATTACAGATCCAAATGTGAAATGATTTAAGTGAACATAAGATCAAAGATGGATCAAACATGGTAGTAGACTGCCTCCCCCATGGTCTGAAGTGACAGAACATTTCAGAGAGAACTTGGAAAAGATTGTAAGTTTCCTACTCTTGCTACTGTAATAGGGTGAGACTACAACTTTAGAATGGGAGAGTCATGCGATTTAAACTGGAGCCAGAGACAGGGATTTGTATGTGATTACTCTGAATGTCTTGTCTGAAAATTACTTCAAGAAGAGATAGACAATATATTCATGAGGGCAATGTGTTAGACCTCCTAGTAACCAACTGGCCCAAACATCTCCTATTAATTAAAGTAGAGGAGCACTTCAGTGATCATAAGGGTATGATGGCACTGATGACTAATAATGTTGCAAGGAACATTAAGCAAGATAGCAAAATATTGTTGTTTAGCAAAGGTGGCAAATACAAACTGTGGAGTATCTGAGTAGACTATATCATTTTATTCCATTCTGAGAACAAAGACGTGCAGCACAAATCAATAAAAATAAAAAGTACTGAACAATTCACCTTAGACCAATGCACGCCTAGCAGGATTGGAAGGATATGAGAAGACCAACCATTGTTCAATAATCATGTCAGAAAAATGCAAAGAGAGTTTAGTCACAGATTTAAGAGAAGTCAAAGCCTAGATGACAGACATTAACTGAATGCAGCCAAAATAAGTCTAACAAAAGCACTGTGAGAAGGTTTCTACAAACTCAAATGTAAAATTTTGTCAACCAATCTGAAAAAAAAAAAAAAAACTACCAAGTTTTGGTCTTGCATAAAGTTAGTAAGTGGACCAAAAATATTTACTCAGATGCTCAATGATCATAGTGGCACAAAAACAGTGGATGACAGAGAGATGACTGAAATACAAAATGTGTTCTTCTATTATTGTTTCAATGCAGATCATCATAATACTGTTACTCCTTTCAGTCATTACACAAACATCAGAATGATAGTTATACAGATAAGTGATTGCAGAATAGAAATTCAACTACAACGTGTCTGGAGTAGATGAAATACCTGACAGATTCAACAGGGGTTATGCAAATGAACTTGCTCCCTTCTAGCAGTATTTTATCGTAGATGACTGGAGCAACAAAGAGTGCCTAAAACTGGAAAAAAAGTGCATGCTATTCCCACTTTCAAGAAGGGTTCCAGATAGATGCCTATAATTGTAGACCTTTATCAGGGATGTAAATCTGTTGTAGAACTATGGAAAAAGTTTTAGGCTCATGCATTAATGATTTTTAAGGAGGATAAAAATCTGCTCTATAATAATCAACATGTTTTCTTCTAACAGATATCATCCAAAACTCAGCTTGCATTATTTGTATATGAGATCCAGAATCCCAAAGGTAAAGGAACCCAAGTTGATGACGTTTTACTTGATTTCTTGAAAAATTCAATATAGTTCTGTGCTGTCATTTAGTGAGCAAATCAAGAAGTTATGGAGTATCATATCAATCTCGTGACTGAATTCAGGACTTCTTTGCAAATAAAATCCATCATGTCATTCTTAATAGAGCAAAACTGACAAACATAAGAATAATTTTGAGTATACTCCACTGTTCTTGTCTGTGGTGAATTTACACCAAAAGACTGTAGTGAAAGACAGGAGAAACTGCAGGGGACTAGCGACTGGTGTAAGGAATGGCAGTTGACATGGAGGACATAATTCTGCTTGACATCTTTACTCCACAAGCCACATTACAGTGAATGCAGCAGAGGATAATTCTAACACCACTATCTTTTCCTCCCTTCCATGTTACATTGGCATCCATGTTCTGTAGGCAAATGGAACATGAAAAGACTGATTGATGTTAAACTTCTAAGGAGCAAACATGTTTCTGATTTTCTTGGCATGGTCATATTACAAAATATATTTGGGAGGAAGTAACATAGCGCCCAAATCCTCTTGGAATGTATTCCCTATTAATTTCAACAGGAGACTTCTCCATTTCTTCCACTGATGGTTAGGGTCCTAAACGTAAATAAATGTAACATGCTGTTTATAAATAGGCAAAGAGACTCACTGCTGTTTGGTTACATCATCGAGAACAAATCATTGGAAACATCAGTTCCTGTATCATACCCAGGAATAACAATCAAGAGTGACCTAAAGTTGAATGCTCACATAACAAAAAAATTGCAGAGAAAGCAGATGTTAAGCTGATATTCATTGAGACGATGTAGTTCATCCATCATAGAAATGACTTATGAAACACTTGTTCAACCAATTTTTGAATATTACTCATCAGTCTGGCACTCTTACCAAATTATATTAGTAACAGAGATGGGGAAGATCCATCAAAGAGTGGCATATTTGCTCATGGAACCATAAAGTTGCCACATGAGCATTGTGGAGATGCTCAACAAACAGTGACAGAGAAGAGTCTATTGAGGTTTACTGACAATCAATCTTCCTGAGCACCATTCAATACTGGAACATGAAAAGGGAAGGAAAATATTGTGTTACCAGAAGTGCCCAATGACACACACTGTAAGGTGGCTTCCAGACTGTAGATGTCTTGAACAGAATGACGTACTCCATTCCAATCAACATCAATTCCAAAAACTTGGACAACAGAAACCCAAAGAGTATGCATTTATTTGTGGATTTTGAGCACTCAGCAGTGATTTTACTATGCAAAACCCAACATGCAATATTCTCAAATGACGTCCTATCATGTGGGGAATCAAAGAAAGTGGCTGTGTAATATGGGTAGATAAAAAATCTATTCTTCATGCAACAGCAGGAGAAAACATGTATAAGTGATATGGAAATGTTCAATGTTTTGGAGCCACTGGCTCCTTCTTCTGACAGAAGGCTTGAAGGGAGAGGGACAGAGATGAAGAGATTGTGTCGATTTACAAGTCAGAAAAATAAAATTAGAACTCAACTGCATCCTCATCCCATTTGGCAGCTAACTGAAAGTAATTTACTTACTATTGGCATTTAAAACTGTTGTTACAGCATTTCATATACCCACAACATTGCTGCATCACACAAGAAACTGACAAAACTTTACACAAAAAAAGATAAAACCTGAAACAAACTTCATTAGTCCAGGTCAGGTAAAACCTAGACAAAACCTTTCTAATATTTTATCCAAAGCATATTAAAGTAGCTTTTTAATTGATGCATTAGTAGAATGTAAATTACTGTGGAATTTCCACTGGAAATACCAATTACAGCAATTTTTATTAAATACATGTGTTGAGACCTCTTACTGATACGTTAAGCAACTGCTTTTCTATAATACATTGTCACCCAAAAGTCCTTTGACTTTTGAAAATGCACTAATGCACAGAATAATGTCTGTAGAGAAAATGAAATGATCGTGTGGAACTGATGGCCAGGAGGCCCAATCCAGGGAAGTTGAGCCATCGAGTTGAAAATCTTATTTCAGTCGATGCTGCATTGGGCAACTTGTGTGTTGGTTATGATTTCAGTTGATGCTGCATTCGGCGACTTGCATGTTGGTGATGATGAGATGATGACAGCACAACATCCAGTACATGAGCAGAGAAAATCTCAAACCCAAGTGGTATTGAACCCGGGCCTGCTGCATGGCAGGCAAGCACGTTACGACTCAGATAAGCAGGCATACATAGGCAGAGGAAAAACTTCACACACATGCCTGAAATGACATGGGGTTTTATTGAAACCAAAAATGAGTGCAAAAACCGGCCAACAGATGGCACTGGACAGCAATGTATCAATGATGCCGTATGAGAATTTTGTATAAAATGAGCTGTGGCGAAAGAGTGAGTCAGATGGACCTGAAATCATTGAAAGATGACTTTACCAGCAATGGCACTTACGTGAAATTGTACGATCAGAATGGAGAATCCACTACTGCAGCTTTACGAACCACCTGCCAGAAGAAGGATAGTTGAACAGGTAAAGGATCTATAATAAGTGTTGCTGTGAAAAAAATTTTCATGAAGTTCAAGAGCCAAGTGTTATTTAGATGATCAGCCCTGTGTAGTGGGTGACCAAGTACTAGAACTACTGTAGCTCAGACAGTTCACAAAGAAATGCAGACGTTAGTGGGCTTATTTCCACATGGTAAAGTCAGCACTCCTAAAGTCATATGTCACACCGACACTCCACACACTACTGTTTGGAGAGGACTAAGCCATGTCCTCCCATGCTATACGTACAAAATCCAGTGTAACTGGATTTTGTGACACTGAGAGAATTTGCGGCATGGGTTGTCTAAAGTGTTGTGGATCCACAAAGCCCATTTCACAACCCAAGGGTTTGTCAACACCCAGAACTGCAGAACAATGGCTACAGAAATCCCAGACTTGCCGTGAAAATCCTGTTGCATGACAAGAAAGTCATGGTGTGGTGTGACTTTACCACATCAATTGTGATTGGACCATTTTTCTTTAAGGAAATGTGGGGTGCTGCTTTTTAAATTGTCAGGATGACAGGTGTGAGGTACACCACATGTTACAAAATTGCATCATCCCTAGCCTGGCTGATAAACATGTACTGGAAGGTATGACTTTTATGAAGGATGGCGTTCCACCCCATATTGCTACATACATGAAAGATCTCATCCGTGCATCATTTGGTGAGGATTGCGTGCTGAGCCACCACTTCCATCGTGGTTGGCCTCCCTGGGCCCCACACCTCAATGTGTTTAATTATCAGGCTGTGGGGTTACCTGAAATCGCAAGTCTATTGTGATCATACAACCTCATTGGGATGCTACAAGACAACATCTGATAGCAATTTCTTACCATACATACTGGTATGTTGTACAGTGCTGTTCAC